>NC_057861.1:18852500-19452500 GCF_019393635.1 Dromiciops gliroides | reverse complement strand
AGTCATGAATTAAACTCTTACTATGTGCCAAGCACTGTATGAGTTCTGAGACTACCAAACGGAAAAAAAGCAAACTAGGCTTAAAAACACTCTTAAAAGTATGTCTCTCTTTTTCAGAGTAGTTGTTAAACATTTAGCAGCACATCACTGCCTTATTTATAAGCCTTTGAGCTGTTCTCTATGCCTTGACCCAAAGCTTGATTTGGCTAATACTATGGACTCAAGACTCTAAAATGAGGGCAGGTTCAGCCATGGCATGGGAAGGTGAGGAGACAGTCATCAAGAAATATGGCATCCTTAAAAAAGTCAGAAAATGGGAGGGGTGGGAATAAGCATTCAAAAAAGAGCCTACTATGTGTCAGACACTGTGCTGAGCACTTTTTACAAGCATCATCTTATTTGATCCCCACAACAACCCTGGAAAGTAGGTGTTATTAGCCCCATTTTATAGTTGTGGAAACTGAGGCAAAGAGAGGAGAAGTGACCTGCCCACAGTTCCACAGCTAGTATCTGAGGCTGAATTTGAACTCAGACCTTACTGAGTTCAGATCCAGCTCACTATCCACTGTGCTACCAGCTGCCTCTGGAATGATTGCCCTAATATCTTAGATCCAGAGGGCAAAATAGAAATTGAAAGAACCTACCCATCACTTCTTGAAAGAGATCCCAAGTAAAAACTTTCAGGAATATTATAGCCAAATTCCAGAACTCCCAGGTCAAAGAAAATACTTCAAGCAGCCAAAAAAGAAACAATTTAAATATTGCAGAGCCACAGTCAGGATCACACAAAATTCAGTATCTCCTACATTGAAGGAGCAGAGGGCTTAGAATGTGATATTTAAGAAGGCAAAGGAGCTAGCATTACAAATCAAGAATAACCTACCCAACAAAACAGTCTAATCCTTCAGGGGGAGGGCTGAATATTTAGTGAAACAGAGAACTTTCGAGCATTCCTGATTAAAAAAAAAAAGATAAGAGCAAAATTTAGAAAATTTAGCATTTGAAGAAAAGCATAAGAAGAATAAATACATGAGTCATCATAAGGATCTCCATAAAATTCAACTATTTACATTTCTATATGAAACATGGCACATGTAACTCTTAAGAACTTTATCATTATTAGGGCAGTTACAAGGCATCTATATAAACAGAGGGCATGGTTATGAGTCAATTATATTGGATGATCTTCCCCCCCAAAAAAAAATGTAAGGGTGAGAAAGAAAGATGAACTGGGAGGAAGGGAAAGGGAGTAGAATGGAAATATTTTTTCACATAAAAGAGGTACACAAGGAAGAGTTTTTATAGTGGAGGGAGAAATGGGGGAATGATGTGCAATGCTTGACCCTCACTCTCATTGGAATTAATTCAAAGAAGGAAGAATATATATACATATTCAGTTGCATATAGAAATGTAACTTACCAAATAGGAGGGGAAGAGGATAAGAGGAAATGGGAAGGGATCACAAAAGGGAGGACAGATTAAGGGAGGTAGTAGTTAAAAACAAAATAGACTTTTGAGGAGGGACAGGATAAAAAGAGAAGAGGAAGAGGAGAAAGGAAGAAATAGAATAAAATGGGATGGAGAGAAATACATGGTAATCATAACTGTGGAAGTGAATGGAATGAGCTCACCCATAAAATGGAAGCAGATAGAAGAATGAATTAGAAACCACAATCCAATAATATGTTGTTTACAAAAGACACACTTGAAACAGAAAGACACAGAGTTTAAAGGACTGGAGCAGAATCTAATATACTTCAGCTGCAATAAAAAAGTCAAGGGTAGCAATCATGATCACAGACAAAGCAAAAGCAAAAATAGACCTAATTAAAAGGGATAACTAGGAAAATTACATTTGCTAAAAAGGTACCTTAGACAATGAAGTAATATCAAAAGTTTTCACAGCATGTTTCTCTGATAAAAGGCCTCATTTCTCAAATATAGAATTGAGTCAAATTTATAAAAGTAAGAGCCATGGGGCAGCATGTCAGAAGTCAGGAGTCAGGAGGACCTAAGTTCAAATCCAGCCTCAGACCCTTGACACTTACTAGCTGTGTGACCCTGGGCAAGTCATTTAACCCCAATTGCCTCACACACACACACACACACACACACACACACAAAGTAAGAGCCATTCCTCGATTGATAATGGTCAAAGGATATAAACAGACAGGTTTCAGAGAAAATCAAAGTTATCTCTCTAGTCATGAAAAAGTGCTCTAAAAATGCTCTACATACATCAACTTCCCATATAGAAATGTAAATAGTTTAACCTTATTTAGGCCTTGATGATTACTCTCATGTTTAGCCTTTTTTATGCTTCTCTTGAGGCTTGTGTCTGAATGACAAATTTTCTCTTCAGCTCTGGTCTTTTCATCAGGGTTGCTTGAAAGTCCTCTATTTCATTAAGTATCCATTTTCCCCTGAAGAATTATACTCAGTTTTGCTGGGTGGGTTATTGATTAGAGAAAGGCAAAATTAAAACAACTCTAAGGTACCACCTCATACTTATCAGAAGTGACAAATGTTAGAGGGAATGAGGGGAAAATAAATATATTACTGAATTGTTCGTGGAGTAGTGAACTGGTCCAACCATTCTGGAGAACAATTTGGAACTGTTCTCAAAGGGCTTTAAAACTATTCATATCCTTTGACCCAGCAAGACCACTACCAGGTCTGTATCCCAGAGAGACCAAAGAAAAAGGAAAGAACTTATATGTACAATATTTATAGCAGCTCATTTTATGGTAGCAAAGAATTAAGAATTGAGGGGTGCTCATCAATTAGGGAATGGCTGAATTGTTATTTTCTCAATTAGTCATGTCTGACTCTTTGTTACTCCATTTGGGGTTTTCTTGTCACAGATACAAGAGTTGTTTGTCATTTCCTTCTCCAGCTCATTTTATAGATGAGGAACTAAGGCAAACAAGGTTAAGTGACTTGCTCAGGGTCCCACAGCCAGTAAGTGTCTGAGGTTGGATTTGAACTCAAGTCTTCCTGACTCCAGGGACACACTCTATCCACTGCACCAATAAGTTGTGGCATATG
This sequence comes from Dromiciops gliroides, assembly GCF_019393635.1. Lineage (NCBI taxonomy): Eukaryota > Metazoa > Chordata > Mammalia > Microbiotheria > Microbiotheriidae > Dromiciops > Dromiciops gliroides. The sequence continues at coordinate 19,449,451 of NC_057861.1, read as the reverse complement.
ATTATTATGGAATATAATTGTGCTGTGAGAATGGTTTCAGAAAAAACATGGCAAAACCTATGTGAACTGATGCAAAGTGAAATGAGAAGAACCAGGACATCATTGTGCACAGTAACAAGAGTATTATAATGATGATCACCTGTGACAGACTGGGCTAATCTGATTAATGATCCAAGACCATTCCAAATGACTTATGATCGAAAGGATGCTATCCATTTCCATAGAGAGAACTGATGAAGTCTGATAATTGAAGTATAATTTTCTCACTTTATTTTTCTTGAAATAAGGCTAATATGGACATTTGTTTTACATGATTACAGATGTATAATTGATATCATGTTGCTTGCCTTCTCAGTGGGTGGGGGAGAAGTGGCAGGGAAAGAAACTGGAACTCAAAATTTAAAAAGAAAAAAATGACCAAAATAAACAATAAAGAAAAGTTTTTTTTAAAAAGATAGAAACAGCATGTCCTATTGAAGAGAGAACAGGACTGAGTTAGGAATACATGGGTTCAAAGCCCACCTCTGGCACATCTGGGCTGTCTGACAGGCTGTGGCCAAATCACTTCTCCCCCTCAGTGCTCCTATGCAAGAGTGCTGCCACACCCCTCTGACGTTGGATGGTATGTGGGGCTCAGGGAGGAGAGAGGTGGTGATTGATAGAACCAGTCTGAAAAGAGGGAATGAAGTCTGGCAGGGCACCAGGCTATGAGGGTGGGGGAGAAAAGGGAGTCAGTGTGATTCAGGGGAAAGAATGAGTCTGAAAAGCAGAGTTTGCCCTCCTGAGCCATTTATGGGGTTCTGCAAGATGGCGGTGGAAGGCAAGCAGCTTCCTTTTTTTGAAGCCAATTAAAGAGAACAAAACAGCCTGAAAAGTACTGTGCCAAAAACCCACCAGCCCTTTCTGTCACCAGTAAATGTGTAAATATATTCTGATAGTAAAGCATAACAATTCTATTGGCCATTCTGCCTGCCAAAAAAGAGGGGGATATTGGTATGAACATTAAATACACCTATCTTGGGGCTTGTCCAGAGACTGGCTAGGACCCCCTCCAGGGTTTGTTCCTTTGTTTCTCCTTTCCCCATCCAAGAACACCTAAAACAGGAATCTTCACCCGATGAGGATTCCATCAGTGATGTTGATGTACTGGCCTCATCAAAGAGAAGCTAAGAGAGAAATCAATATTCTGGCTTCATCTTCAGTCACTAACAGTCACCCCTTGTTGCTTCATAATCTCTTGCAAATGCCAGCCACCCATCTGGACCACATCTGGCTAGTGGGAAAAACTCTCAGCTGCATTTGGAACCAATATATTCTCTCCATCACCACCAACAACAACAACAACCCCATTTCCCCTGAGGGTATAAACCCACTGGACCAGTCCTACAAAGAAATAAATGCTACTATAAAAATTCATTTATTTCATAAGCATTTACTAAGCATCTGACTCTGTCCACCTTGGGGAAAGGTAGGGACTCAACATTGGAGTGAATTCCAGTTCCTTGAGAGCCAGGATTATTTCACTTTTTGTAACTGCATCCCTAGTGTCTGGCCCAGACTAGGTGCTTAATAGTAAATTCTTGTTGATTGATTTACCTCTCTGATAAGGAAGGTAAGGACCTCAAATGTTCCTCATTCTTCTTCAACCAGCCAGATAGGACTCCATCACTCCTACCTTGCCCAATGGACAAGACTAGGGACTCGTTATCTGCCCAAGTGCTTACCCCATCTCTTTCCAGCTCTTGCACGGACACCAATACTCAGATCTTCATTAGCAATGCTACAGTGAAGGGCCTGATATCTACTTTCCTATGGCTCTGCTCTGAGTCCCTCTGGTTCTGAGTTATAGGCTGTGTAGGCTGCGGATCCCATCCAGGCCCACCACTCCTCACCCTTCCACATCAGCCCTATCCCACTCTACACCTCTAGAGCCCTAGAATGTACTCCCTCCTACTCCTACCTCTTGGAATCCCCAGTTTCCTTCATGACTGAACTCAAGTCAACTTGTATCTGGCACCTTTCCCGAACCTCTCCAACTTCTACTGCACCCTCTCCCAAATCTTCCTTATATTCATTTTTGTAGTGTTTTACTTACATATATTATTCCTATAATATATATACACATATAAATGTATATACATTTATATCCATACATACACTTTGTTTCCCCCAAAGAATAATAAGTCAAAACAGTAAGCATTTATTAAGTGCCTACTGTGTGCCAGCCACTTTGCTAAATACTAAGGGTACAAAGAAAGGCAAGAACAAAACAGTCCCTTGCCCTTAAGGAGTTCACAGTCTCTTCTTTTGTCTCTGTAGCCCCAGAACCTAGCAGGGTACCTGGAACATAGTAGGTGCTTAATCAATGTTGATTCATTATTGAAAACTGCCTTTCATGTCATTCCCTCACCCCCTCAATTACCTTGTATTTTTTATTTAATTTTCTATATACACATTGTTTCTCCCCCAATAGGATGTAAGCTCCTAGGGGATAGGGACTGTTTCTGTTTTATCTTTGTATCCTCAGCTCCTGGTGCAGAGTAGATGCTCAATAGAATTGAACTACAGGACCCTGGAAGAGTCGAATTGTGGGGCAACAGTCGCATCCTCCAATAGAGCTATGATCCCTCTCATGTATGGATGTTCTCTTCAAATAATCAACCCATCCAGGATAGATACCCCTCATCCTGGGCGACTCTTGTCCATGTCCTCCTATTAGTTAAAGATAGGGATGGGGACTTAACTGATGACTGCATTGGTATTGGGAACACTCTGGATGAGGAAACTCCCTCTACTAATGTAGGTCAGCATTTTCTTTGCAACTTAGAGTCTTGGAGAGATGCTTGGGGGCACTGAGAGATTCAGTGACTTACCTAGCATTGTTGTTCATTCTTCATTCTCAAAGAGGACCAATGACATAAGGAAGGTGATGTCTTGACTTGCAAGTTAATTGGATTTAAGTGAAGGAGGGCTGTGCAAAGTCCTCAGGCTCACTCTCTCCTCTAGAGTCCTCAGAGGCTGGCTCCCTATTCACCATGCCACACATTGGGATTGTCGTTGTTCGGTTGTTCAGTCGTGTCTGACTCTATGTGGCAAAGTTGCTGTAGTGCTTTGTCATTTTCTTTTCCAATGTGTCCCCATTTTACATATGAGAAACCAAAGCAAAGAGAGGTTAAGTGATTTGTCCACAGCTAGTAAGTGTCTGATCCGAGATTTGAACTCAGGTCTTACTGACTCCAGGTCCAGTTGTTCTATCTACTGCATCACCTAGCTTCCCTACACATTGGGAACACAATGATAAATAGTACAAGGTCCCTGCCCTCAAAAAGCTTCCAGGGAAGCTGGTGCCTCACATTTATATAGTGATCTAAGGCTTACAAAGTACTATGCATGCCTTATCATATTTGATGATCAAACCAAGCCTGTGTGATTGTTACTGTTTAGTCATTTCAGTCATGTTCAATTTTTCATGACCCCTTTTGAGATATTCATGGGAAAGATGCTAGAGCAGACTTCCATTTCCTTCTCCAGCTCATTTTACAGATGAGAAAACTGAGACTCTAAATTTAAGAACTAGAATACAAAGAACTAAATGCTGCATAAATCAGGAACCCTGCCATCCCAGAGGAGGTATTGCTTCCTGCTTAAAAGAAATGACATTTGAGCTAGACCTTGAAGGATGGGTAGGCTGTCAACTGACCAAGATGGAATTCTGATTCTCTTCCCCTCTCATAACCTGTTTTATAGGAGGCAGGAAGAAAGAGGCCTCCAGAAGTTTTTTTCTTTCAGTATTGTCTCCAATTTTTACCAAGACATAGAAAAAATGAGACATCCCATCACTATAACAAGAGGTGATGCTGAGGAACTCGCAAACCACTGGTAAGGAATGGAAACCTCCCCCAGTGGATAGTCCCATCAGAGAGGGTCTTTCCTAGCATATCCATAATCCCAAGTGTTCTTAGGGCTATGGAGAAGTGTCATCCCCCAAAGCGCCCTTTGCCACATACAGGACCCACAGAAGAATCCCAACCCCAGAGCTCAGTGAAGCCTTTGTCCTTGGTGCTAAAATCACAAAAAAAAAAATCATAGAAAATCAGAACTAGGAAAAACCTTAAGTGTATCTAGTCTAAGACCCTTGTTTTACAGAGGAAGAAACAAGCCTAGAGAGGAGAAAGGTCTTGCCCAAGATTATACTGGTTTTGGGGAGCAGAGCAGGGATTCAAACCCAGGTTTTCTGTGTCCCAGGCCAGTCTTCCTTCCATCATGAAATACAGCTTCTTGTCCTTGATCATAGAATCACAAAGCTAAAAGGGATCCCAGGGACTATAAATGAATGCATGGGTGGATAGATGGATGGATGGATGGATCAATGGATGGATAGAAAAGCACCTACTGTGTGCAAGCACTGTTACATTCTAATGGGAAAAAACTACATATAGTAGTTTTTTATTCTATTCTGTAGAATTCTATTCTATTTTATACAATAGAGGGAAGGAGTAGGCATGTGGAATCTCTACTGACAAAGATTCATGAGACCCAAGAAAAACCATAATCCTGAAAGTAAAGAATTGTGGGATATGAGAAAATAAACCATGGAAATAAGTAGAAATCTTCCAAAGCGGATGGTTTTGTTGCTAAGCAGAGATGGAGGAATAATTTTAGTCTTCCATGTGTGGTTGGTTACTAAGTAATGCTCTGGTGAGTTGCACTCAATCAACAAACACTTATTAAATACCTAGTATGTGTCAGTTACTGTGCTAGGGATGAAGGTACAAAGACAATCAGCAAGCATTTATTAGAAAGATCCCTGGGGCAACTTGGAACCTTAAGACATAGAATCAATATATCTGTAAGGCACCTTAGGAGAGAGAATTTCAGGGCTGGGAGGGGCCTCAGAACACAGAATGTAACAGCTGGAAGGGGCCTTAGAACAGGGAATGTCAGAACTGGGAGAGGTCTTAGAACAGAGATCCTCAGAACTGAGAACTGGTCTTAGAAAATCTCTAGCCTACCCATTTTGTTGTACACATAAAGATAACTGAGGATCGGGCCTTTTGACTTCAGCTCATGGGCCTGAGGGACCCCCAAAGATAACCTCCTTAGCCAACTCCCCTAACTGAATTTCTTCTGTTGGAAATGAAGGTATTTTGATTTATTATCAAAACTCCCAGAAGATTTAAAGAAATACCGTCCTGCCAAGAAAATCCTACAGAAATTGCAAAAGTATGGAGAGAATTTGGACCTCAGAATCCGTCCACATGTCCTCCTGAGAGTACTGCAGGACCTCCGTACATGGGAGCTGTGCTCCCCTGACATTGCTGTGGCCATTGAGGTAAGCATGGATAAGAACCCTCTATCCATTTCCAACAATCACCTCTTGAGGCTTTGCCCCTTGCCTTATCCAGTGCTTGTATGCAGCCCCTTGGCTAACTGGGATCTCTCTGATCTCTAATCCCATTGGCCTTATTGGAACTCCCCAGTCCAATCCCCCCATTGGCTCAGAATCTTGCTAGGAGGTAATCTAGGAAATTAATTCATACTAAAGTATTACTGAACTAAGGTAGCAGCTCATGTATAAGATCTACATTGTAATAAATATCTTCAAAGACGTATCCCATATTCTGACCCATAGTCCCCCATGTGTTCCATAGAGGGGCTCAGGTTCTGCTCCAGGCAAAAATGCCTGCCAACAGTAAGCCAACCTGGACCTCAGGGCACTGGAAGGGTAGGAGAACTTTGGACAGGGTTGGGGATATTCCCAGGGTGGTTTCAATCCAGAAACTTAACTAGAAATGTGAAACCCCTGAGAGAAGCTTCAGAAAGGAGCCTCATTTCCTGTGTGAGCACAGATCTCAAGGGTCCCTGCTGGCGAGGGATTATTCGACTTATATTTGCATACATGGAGAAAGCTAACAGGGACTGTCTCCTTTCCTCCCCCTCTAGCATGCACTCTGTTATAATCATCGTTGTTGAGTCATTTTAGTTGTGTCCAACCCTTCATGACCCCATTTGGGGTTTTCTTGGCAAAGATGCTAGAGTAGTTTGTCATTTCCTTCATCTCATTTTACAGAGGAAGAAACTGAGGCAAACAGGGTTAAGTGACTTGCCCAGAGTCACACAGGCAGTAAGTGTATGAGACAGCCACCTAGCTGCCCAATAACAAGAACTAGCTTTTTTTGTTGTTGTTGTGTCATTTCACAGTGATTTCTGACTGTGACTCCATTTGTTGCACCATCATGCCTCCCCATAAATGATATAGACCATCCCTAGGAGTCATGGGCCTCGTCCTCACTAGAGGTCTTTGATCAAGAGTCGAGAGCGCACATGTTGTAGAGGGGGTTTTTGTTCAGGTAGCCACCCATCGGACACTGTGGTCCTTGAGGTTCCTTCCAACTCTGAGATCCCATGATCCTGTGGTTCCCATGAGGCCTCTGCCCCTGCTTCCCCACAGGGAGGCTCCCACTTCTCTGCTCACATGAGTTCACTGCATTCCTGCCTTTCTTTCCCACAGTTTGTACGAGAACATATTGTCCAAATGCCCCAAGTGGATTATATCAAGTGGCTTCGGACTCGGGTGAACCTTCCAATGCGATGCCACAGCGCCCCACCCCCCTAGAGAGGCCAAAGCCAGAGGCCACCAAGGGATGGCCCCGCCTGGCAATGGGAACACTATTGAGGACGATGGAGAATAGAGGTGAAAGCACTTGGGAGGCCAGGGTTCAGCGGTCCCCATCAATTTGCCTCCTGGGCCCCAGTGCCCAGAAGTCCACAGAAGAGCTGAGAGAAATAAATCCAACTCTGCCTCCTCACCAGGCCTGCTCAGATCGCCCAAGCTCCTCACTTCCCGCTCTCACACCCCTTAAATGAGCAAAGCCTGACCAGCCAGACCATGGCTTCCATCCCTGCTTTTTCATCAAGGCTCAACTTCCCTCCCAAAAGGTTGGAAACTGCTCTTTGCCACCATAAGAGAAAACTCAAGCCAGTGCAGGGACTTCTCCATGCCAGAAGCCAGACCCCAGAGGGGGCTTTTGTTCTCCAACAACCCAGCCTTCTGGAATCTACCAGGCTCCTCCAACCCACTCACCTCCTCTCCTCTCAGGTCCATCACTAGTGTTCCATCAGGTTTGGCCCAATGTTCCACCCATCCCCAATCTCTCATTACTACTTTCCACCAAATGCAATTTATTGTTGGTAATAAAATGAAAATGAATATCAGACATGCTGGACCATTCTTGGTCTGAGCTATGGGCTATAGAGGAGGGGAAATGGCAGGGGGAAAGGAAACATATGGCAACTTGCTATTTTAATTAATTATTCTTACTAAGTACTAAGTTATGTTATATCCAAAGTTCTGAAAGACTAGAAGGGTTATCAACAATATCTAAATTTCAGCACCCTAGGACAAAGTTGCACTCAGTCAATAGATGGGTGGATAGGTGGATGGATGGGTGGATGGGTGAATGGGTGGATGGATGGATGGGTGGATGGGTGGATGGGTGGATGGATGGATGGGTGGATGGGTGAATGGGTGGATGGATGGATGGGGGGATGGGGGGATGGATGGATGGATGGATGGATGGATGGATGGATGGACGGATGGGGGGATGGGGGGATGGATGGGTAGATGGGTGAATGGGTAGATGGATGGATGGATGGGGGGATGGATGGGGGGATGGATGGGGGGGATGGATGGGGGGTGGATGGATGGGTGGATGGATAGATGGATGAATGGGTGGATGGATGGATGAATGGATGGATGGATGGATGGATGGGTGGATGGGTGGATGGATGGGTGGATGGGTGGATGGGTGGATGGATGGACCAACCAACAGATAGATAGATAGATAGATAGAGCATTCATTAAGTGCCTACTATATGCCAGATCCTGTGCTCAGTGCTGGGCATAAAAAGAGGCAAAAGACAGCCCCTGCCCTCAAAGAGCTTACGATCTAATGGAAGAGATAACATGCAAACAAATATAGCAAAAGCAAGCTATATAAAATATAAATAGGAAATAATTAACAGAAGGAAGATGCTAGATTTAAAATGGGTTGGGAAAGATCACCCAGCCCTAGTTATAGCACTCTGTATGACAGAAGAAGCCTGGGTTTTCCTCCTACCCTCCAAAATAGGGGTAAGATTTGTGTTTTGGTTCAAGACTCATCCAACCAACAAACCCTTTTGAAGTATCTACTATATGGTCTATGATAGCAAGATATGACCTATGTAATGATTGGAGTGACATCACCTTCTAGAGAGTTACTGTAGGAAAGCTCCTCCATGAGGAGAAGGTGTCTGAGGGCAAGTCATGTGGTCAAGATCCTTGGCATCAGGAAGTGACGTTTGCTCATGGGTACTGTCTATCAAAGCTACTAGCCAATCAACTTGAGGAGCTTCCCATTTCTGGGAGGAAAACACGAAATAGGAAGCAGACACTGGCTGAGGGCTTACTTGCTCTTTGGGGTTCAAAACATTGGCTTGGTGGCAAGACTTCATGTGGGAACTTAGGAAGGCTAGGATTTCCATGCTATAAGAAATCTGTTCTCAATCTTTCTCTCTCTTGAACTATTTTATATCTTTTAATAAACCCTTAAAAGCCTAAACTCTTGGTGAATTTATCAGTGATTTTAGCCAGTTTCCCCCCAAAACTAAGGGGGACAGATTAGAACTGACATTTAGATTTTTAAACAACATATCTAGAATCTACTCTTGAAGAACTTAAGGGGCATGCTGGTTAATGTTTAACAACCAGTTCTCTAGAAAAAAATGTAAGCAGTACCCACTTTTAAGTTTAATCAGCATTAGCAGCATTTTCTCCATTGCTTAAAGCTAAACAAGAAGACAATCCAAGTCTTGGTCTGTGCATTTGTCAATCCCTGAGGATAAATAATGCTCACACTAAAAATTTAACCATTGGATCTTGTGAGCTGGTAAGAGCTGGTTCCAGCACACCACTGTATAAAAAGGCATGTACAATAATAGCTATGAAAAGGGGGGTAGCTAGGTGGTGCAGTGGATAGAGCACCGACCCTGGATTCAGGAGGACCTGAGTTCAAATCCAGCCTCAGTCACTTAACATTTACTAGCTGTGTGACGCTGGGCAAGTCACTTAACCCCAATTGCCTCACCAAAAAAAAAGAAAGAAAGAAAGATAAAAAAATAGCTATGAAAAGAAATGATGAGAAAGATGTAAGGAACAGACCCAGTTAAAATACTATGAAAAATTGGGGGGATGGAAAATAAGCTAGAGGAGGGAAGAGTAAACATCAGGGGAGTCTCCACAGAGGAGGAGGGAACCTGAGCTGAGCCCCGAAAGCAGTGAGAGATGTCAAGAGAGGCACTGGGGTATAGTTGGAAGAGCACTGGTACTAGAATAAGAGGACCTGGATTCAAATCTCACCCGTGGGACCTGAAGCAAGTCAGTTCTGCTCCTGTCCCCATAGTTGTAAAATGAGAAGGTTAAGACAGCCTCTATGGTTCCTTCCTGCTCTAAAGCTGTGACTAGGCTGATAATAGCAGCAGAGTCTGCAGCAGGCATTGGGAACAGCATAAAGGACCATAGATCCAAAGCTAGGAGGGACCTCAGAATTCATCTAGTCCAATTCTTGCTTTACAAAGGGAAAACTGAGGTTCAGGCAGTAAGTGGTGGAATAGAGCCAGGATTTTTTTTTTTGCAGGGCAATGAGGGTTAAGTGACTTGCCCAGGGTCACACAGCTAGTAAGTGTCAAGTGTCTGAGGCCGGATTTGAACTCAGGTACTCCTGAATCCAGGGCCGGTGCTTTACCACTGCGCCATCTAGCTGCCCCTAGAGCCAGGATTTTAACTCAGGTCTTTCTATAAAGAAGGGGAGTGCTCTGAGCTGGAATCTGGAAGACCTTAGTTGCAGAGTGAAGAGTTTAATCCTATGTCCAGTGGGCAATGGGAGCCACAGAAGATTTTTGAGTGGAAGAGTAACATAATCAGAGCAGTACATTAGGAAGATTCCTTAGTTTTGTAAAGGATAGGCATCTACTATAACTCCAGTGTCCTACTCAGCCAGTTTAGCTGTTGTCTCTCTTGAGCATAGTTCCACAAAATTGGAAATTCAGAAAAATTCTCTTAGTGTGTGAGGACAAGGGACATGCATACTTCTATACTTCATCACCAGCATCCCTTGCATTCCCCTCCATGCAGTAGCAGACCTCATCCCTCTTGAAGAGGGATCCATTTCTGCCAATTCCAGGGCTTGCTGGTGCCTAGAGTCAGGACAACATTTCTATCTGGATCCCTGCCCTTTGAGTACACTGGTTTGGGGTCTTCTCCCTGTGTCTCTGCAATCTTATTTCTGACCTCATCGGTCAACCAAACTTGGTCTCTCCAAAATGACTAATGATCTCCTAATCGCTAAATCCAATGGCCTTTTCCCAATCCCTATCCATCTTCACCTCTCTGCAGCCTTTGTCACTGTCCCTCACCCTCTTCTTTTGAATCTTCTCTCCTCTCTAGGTTTCTGGGACAATAGTGTCTCCTGGTTCTCCTCCTCTCTATCTGATTGCTCCTCAGTTTCCTCTGCTAGATCTTCATCCAGGTTACACCTGCAATTCATCAGTGTCCCCCATCTGTCCCAGGTGGTCATCTCTCTTGATTCTGGTGATCCCATCAACTCCCTAGATTTCATTTTCATCTCTATACTGATGATTCTCAGACCCACATATCCAGCTCTAACCTCTCTGCTGATCTCCAGTCTCACATTTCCAATTGTCTTGAATGGGATGTCTTAAAATCAACATGTCTAAAACTTAACTCATTCTCTTTCCCCTGCAAATCTCCCCTCTTCTAAACTTCCCTATTACTGCTGAGGGCACCACTATTCCCCCACCCCAGTCATTCAGGCTTGAAATCTAGGGGTCATCCTTGACTCCTTACTCTCCCACTCTCCCACATCCAATTTGTTTCCAAGTCCTGTCAATCAGACCTTTGTAACATCCCTAAAATATGCCCCCTTCTCTCCTCTGACTGCCATCAGCCTGGTGCAGGTCCTTATCATCTCATGCCTAGATTATTACAACAGGCTGCTGGGAGGTCAGCCAGCCTCAAGTCTCTCCTCATTTCATGCTTCACTAAGATGCCGAATTGATTTTCCTAAAGCTAGGTGGCATAGTGGGTAAAGCCCTGGGCCTGAAGTCAGAAAGACTCATCTTTGTGAGTTCAAATCAGGCTTCAAATACTTTCTAGCTGCAGGACCCTGAGCAAGTCACCAGTTACCCTCATCTGTAAAATGAGCTGGAGAAGGAAATGGCAAACCTCTCCGGTATCTTTGCCAAGAGAACCCCAAATGGGATCACAAAGAATTGTACATGACTGAAACAACTGACCATGTCATTCTTCTAGTCAATAGATTTCAGTGACTCCCTTTGGCCTCCAAGATCAAATATAAAATCCTCCATTTGGCTTTTAAGTATCTTTATTATCTCTTCCTACATTTCTGGTTTTCTTGCACTTTATCTTCCATGTACTCTCCAGTTCAGTGACATTGGCCTCCTGACTGCTCCTCACAAAGAGCCCTTCATCTCCAGCCTGTGCATTGTCCCCCCATGCCTGGGATTCTCCCTATGTTCACCTCCACCTCCTGGTTGCTCCAGCTTCTTTCAAGTCCCAGCTAAAGCCTCACCTTCTGCAAGAAGCCTTTCCCAGCCCATCTCAATCCCTCTGTTGATTGTCTCCATTTTATCGTCATTTGTCCATAGCTGTTTGCACAGCCTCTCTCTCATGAAATTATCAGCTCCTTCAGGACAGGTATTTTTTTCTTTTCTTTGTATCCCCAACCCTTAGCCAGGTACTCAGCTCACAATAAGCATTTAACAAATGTTTATTGACTTAACTTGACTATAACCTGACTGTGTGGCCTTGGGAAAGTTGTTTTACCTCTAGGATTCAGTTCTTCATCTGTAAAATGAAGAATTTGGAGACTTCTTGTTGTTCAGTCATTTTCAGTCATGTCCAACTCTCTGTGACCCCATTTGGGGTTTTCTTGGCAAAGATACTGTAATGTTTTGGCATTTCATTGTCCAGTTTATTTCAGATACAGAAACTGAGGCAAACAGGTTTAGGTGACTTGCCCAGAATCCCACAGCTAGTAAGTGTCTGGGGCAAGAGTTGAACTCATAAAGCATCTTCCTGACTCCAGGGCTGGTATTCCATGTATTGTGGCACCACCTAGCTGCCCCAATTGCCACAATTTGAAGACTAGACAGCCTTTAATTCTAAGGTCCAAGGGCAGCTAGGTGGCACAGCGGATAGAGCACTGGCACTGAAGTCAGGAGGACATGAGTTCAAATCTCGCCTCAGACATTTACTAGCTGTGGGACCCTGGGCAAGTTACTTAACCCTAATTGCCTTAATCATCCGGGGCCATCTCCAGTTGTCCTTATTTCTATACAGTCCACTGGACCCAGGTGGCTCTGGAGGAGAGAGTGAGGTTGGTGACCTTGCACAGTCCTCCCTCATTTAAATTCAATTCACTGCAAGTCATGACATCACTGAGGTGTCATGGGGCTCTTTGGGAATGAAGGACAAACAACAACAATCTAAAGTCCATCTAACGTCTATGATCCTTGTCCTCTCCCTGTCATTCAAAGGCCTAGTCTAACCCCATAATTGTAGAGAGGGGGAAACTGAGGCACAAGAGACATAACTGTAAAGAGGGGAAAACTAAGGCATAAGATATGAAGTCATTTATCCAAGGTCACACAGGGAGTAAGCATCTTTGGATATGAACCCAGCTCCTCTAACTCGATAACCTTCACTACATTGCCTCCAGATGAACAGTGCAAAGGTAACCCACTAAGGTTTGCCCTACCCCCAAGCAGTGTCCATTGTCCCTAGATCTTTTCTCTTCCCCATCACAACTTCCTTAGCCAAGAGCAAAAGAGAGACAAAGAGAAAGACAGAGGTGCAAGTACAGAGGGAAGCGGAAAGGAGGAAGAGAAAGAGCATGCATTTATTAAGTGCTTACTATGTGCCAGGCACTGCACTAAGTACAGGGGATATGCATTCAAGAAAGAGAGAGGGCTATAGAGAAAGGGAGAGGGAGGGAGGGGAAAAGGAAGGAAGAAAGGAAGGAAGGAAGGAAGGAAGGAAGGAAGGAAGGAAGGAAGGAAGGAAGGAAGGAAGGAAGGAAGGAAGGAAGGAAGGAAGGAAGGAAGGAAGGAAGGAAGGAAGGAAGGAAGGAAGGCTCTATGCTCAAAAACTTTACATTCTAATGAGGGAGACATATAAGAAAGAGGTAAGGAAGTAGCAGAGAGGGGAGTCAAAGTGACATGAGCATGGCCTGAACATCTAATGAAATAGCGGCTCAGACTAAGGACTCACCAATCAGGAGAGGGGGCCTCAAAGTGAAGGAATTTCCAGGTTGCTAAGATATGAAATGAGGATGCAGATGAATGGATTACCCATCCCAAGTAAATTTCCAATTAAGAGGAGTCTTCAATGCTTTCAACTGAAGGAGAATAGCTATTGGTGTGAATTTCAGGCACAAGGGCAGTAAGGAGAAGCTCAGATCTTTGTTCTTCTTCCATCCTGCCCTGCCCGGTCATCAGCCTTCTTCTTTTAACAAAAAGCACAGCTTCTCACTCCCCTTAAGTCCTTTTCTTCTTAGCTAGCTATAGCTCCCTCATCCGTGGCCACCATGTTAAGTTTCCAGTCCTGGGCTGACCTCTTGTGGTATAAATCAGTATCACACACCACACACACTAATGGTCATGTATTTGGAGCCTTGGGATCTTGGTATTTAGAGTTTTGTTGTTTTGTTGTTGTTGTTTTGGTTTGGTTTGGTTTTGGTGAAGCAATTGGGGTTAAGTGACTTGCCCAGGGTCACACAGCTAGTAAGTATCAAGTGTCTGAGGCTGGATTTGAACTCAGGTCCTCCTGACTCCAGGGCCAGTGCTTTATCCACTGCAGCGCCACCTAGCTGCCCCTTGGTATTTAGCATTAAAGGCACCTCAGAGGCTTTCTAATCCTTTATGGATTAGTACACCAAAGACCAGAAATGTTAAGTGAAGAAAGATCAGTGGAACATAGATGTGGAGCTGGAAGAGATCTTAAAGATCATCTATTCCAACCCCTTCTTTCTTCAAATGGGAAAACTGAGGCCCAGAGAGGAGAAGTCTTTTGCCCAAGGTCATTCATAGAAAACCAAGATTTGAGCATACATCTTCTGACTACAAATTCACTACTTTTTTGACAGTAGCACCTCTGCTCTTTTGTCTTCCTCTTCTCAGCTACCAAGGATACTGGCCATAAGGCCAATGAACAGTTGTCCTACCTTGGGAACAATCACCCAGCAGAGTTGAGCAAGAAGATCCAGGTGAATAAGAGGACTTGGCTCTGGAGACCTAAGCTAGATGGCTACCATCTTTAGTCAGGAAAGAAGCTTCAGAGAGTCAAGTAAAACTGGTCATGGCTTCTTTGCTACCTAGCTCTATGTCCTTTCACAAAGAGAACATTGTTATACTCTCTTCACAATCCCTTGCAGTCTGACTTCTGATCCTGCCACTCAACTGAAATGATTCTCTTTGTATTTACAAATCATGTCCTTACTGCTAACTCCTACGGCATTTTCTCAAACCTCATCCTTTTATAACTTCTCTGAAGCTTTTGACTCTATGGACTGCCTCCTCTGTGTAGATGCTTTCTCCTCCCTTGGCTTCTACAACACTACTCTCCTTTGCTTGTCTTTCTATATTTTTGACCATTTCTTCTCAGCTTCCTTTGCTGAGGAGTCATCTTCCTCTTTATTCCTAACTGTGGGTGTCCCTAAGACTTTTTCCCCAGCCCTCTTTTCTTCTCTGACTCCACCCTCTTTCTTAGTGACATCATCCCCTGTGTGTTCAATTAACAACCCTATGCACATGGTTGGTAAATCTATATATTAAGCCCTATCTCTCTTCTAAACTCAAATCTGTATTACAAACAGCCTGCTGGACAGCTCCACCTGGATATCCATTAGGCATCTCAAATTTAATATGCTAAAAATGGGATTCACCATATCTCTCTTCCCATACCCCCAACCTATCTCTTCTCCAATATTCCCCATTTCTGCGAATAACACCATCATCCAAATCATACTACTACTCTCCTTTTGTTGAAATGAAACACAGCTAGATTCTCCCTCACATGAATAACTGAAGATGATATTTAAAAGCCTTAGGTATAGATTCACAAAATCAAAAAATTTCAGAGACCTCAGTGGCCAACCAAATTACACCTGACAAGAAATTCCCACTACAGTATACTTGACAAGTTATTATCTAGTGTCTGCTTGAAGACTTCCAATCAATGAAAACTCTGCCTCTAGAGACTGCCCATTCCAGTTTGAGTTAGTTCTAGAAATAATTTTTCCAGATGCAGCATTGCCTCTGGGCTGTTTTCCAAAACTGTACTCACTTTCACAGGTTGAGTTTCCAGAGAGGTGATAACTCCCACAGGTTCTAGTGCATACTATGGGTCTGAGTCTTACTGCTTTAGTTCATGAGCCCCCACCTGTGTTCTTCAAATTAATAATTAGTCAATGAACAGCATTCCATTGGGTATGTCTTTCCCTTTCTCCTTTACTTTTGGCTTTCCTTCTCTCTTCAGCTATTTGTAAAGCCTCATCAGACAGTAATTTTGCTTTCTTTCTCTTCCTTTTCTTTCAAATCCCACTTCATATTCAGAGATAAGAAAGTTTTCTTAAATGAGCAATGCAAAGAAATAGAAGGAAACAATAGAATAGGAAAAACAAAATTATCTCTTCATATAATTAGAGATATTAAAGAAAGTTCCATGCAAAAATGGGTGTGATCAAAGACAAAAATGGTAGGGATTTAACAGAAATAGAAGAGATGACAAACATACACAGAAGAATTATGTAAGAAAGATTTGAACATCAATAAGCACAATGCTGTGGTTACTGATCTAAAGCCAGATATCTTGGAGAATGAAGTCACGTAGACCTTAGGAAGCATTGCTAACAATAAGGCTAGTAGACATGATGGAATTCCAGCTGAGATATTTCAATCCCTAAAATATGGTGCTGTTAAGGTGGTGCCATCAATATGCCAGCAAATTTGAAAAACACAACAGTGGTCACTGAATTGGAAAAGATCAGTTTACATCCCAATCCTAAATAAGGGCGATGCTAAGGAATGTTCAAATTACCAAACAATTACACTCGTTTCACACATCAGCAAGGTTATGCTTAAGATTCTGCAAGTTAGGCTTCAGCAATATGTGAACCAAGAATTACCAGAAGTGTAGGCTGGTTTTCAAAGAGGCAGAAGAACTAGAGACCAAATTGCCAACATTCACTGGATCATGGAGCAAGCAAGGAAGTTCCAGAATAACAACTAATTCTGCTTCATTGACTACAACTAAATCCTTTGATTGTCTGGATTACAACAAAATGTGGCAAGTCCTCAAAGAGATAGGAGTACCAGATTATCTTATTTCCCTCCTAAACGACCTATATGCAGGCCAAAGAGCAACAGTTAGAACCAAACATGGAACAACTGATTGGTTTAAGATCAGAAAAGGAGTATGGCAAGGCTGTATATTGTTACCTTATTTATTTAACTTATATGCAGAGTATATCACGTGAAATGCCAGGCTGGATGAATCAAAAGCTGAAATTAAGGTTGCCAGGAAAAATACCAACAGTCTCAGATATGCAGACAATACCACTCAATGGCAGAAAGTGAAGAGGAATTAAGAAGCCTCTTGATGACAGTGAAAGAGGAGAGTAAAAGCTGACTTAAAGCCTAAAAAAACTATGATCTTGGCTACTGGTCCCATCACTTCCTGGCAAATGAAGAAGAAAGGAAGCTGTATCATATTTTACATTCTTAGGCTCAAAGATCATTGTAAATGATAAATGCAGCCATGAAATTAACAGATACATGCTCCTTAGAAGGAAATTTATGGCAAATCTAGACAGCATACTAGAAAGCAGAGACATCATCTTGATGACAAAGGTCTGTATAATCAAAACTATGGTTTTTCAAGTAGCAATGTATGGCTGTTAGAGCTGGACTATAAGGAAAGCAGAGCACTGTAGAATCAATGCATTCAAATTGTGGTTCTGAAGAAGATTCTTGAGAGTCCCTTGGACAACAAGGAGATCAAATCAGTCAATACTTAAATTAATTCAAGCTATTCACTGGCAGGTGTGATGTTTAAAATCTAATGTGGGTCCTTACCTGCCCTGCCCTCAGTTTGGGGGGAAAACTAGCTAAGATTTACTGATAAATTCAGCAAGAGTTGAGTCTTTTAAAGATTTATTAAGGAGTAAAGATAACACATGGAGTACCATAATGCCAGAAAAGTCTTATCTACTTTCCTCTTTTTTTCTCTGTCTGCCACCAACTCAAAGTCTCAGACAAAAAAGAGGCCAGAGCTAGGGACCAAACTTCCTTTTCTACTTCCTGTCTCCCTCCCCAGAAGGGGCCATCCTTCAAGCTGATTGGTTGAGGGTGGGGGTCTCATGTCAATGTCATGGTCCATAGCCTCTGAGAACAACACCCCACTCAGGACCAGCCAGGCATGGTCTTAATTTTATCAATCTTAAGTAGGTTCTGTGATGTTTAAAATCTAAATGTGAGGGGGTGGCTAGGTGGCACAGTGGATAGAGCACCGGCCCTGGAGTGAGGAGTAATCCCTGGAGTGAGTTCAAATCCAGCCTCAGATACTTAACACTTACTAGCTGTGTGACCCTGGGCAAGTCACTTAACTCCAATTGCCTCACACACACAAAAAAAATCTAAATGTGGATCCCAACCTGCCCCTACCCAGTTTGGGGTGGGGGGAAGCTGGCTAAAATCACTGATAAATTCAGCAAGAGTTTAGGCTTTTAAGAATTTATTAAAGTGTATTAGAAGTTAGGGAAGAGAGAGTCGGTATAGCCAGAGAGAAACCCTTTTCCTAGCAGTCCATGTGAAGTCCCTCACCACGCCAAAGTCCTGGATGGAAAAGGGGGTCCCTCCTGTTCTCCATCTCTGCTGCCACCAAGCCAGCTCTGGATGAAAAAGAGGAAGATCCAGCAAGCCAGCCTCACCTTCCTACTTCCTCTCGCCCTCCCCAAAAGGGGAGGTCCTTCAAGCTGATTGGTTGACATCAGTGAACTACTGATGTCAGTAGTAAGTTCACTGCCTCTGAGAACAACACCCCACTCAGGGCCAGCCAGGTGTGGTCTCGATTTTGATGGTCTTCAGGTGGGGCCCCTGGGCATCTGCCAGATCCCATTATTTTATTACAGTTCTCAGTCTCTCAGTCTCAGTCAATTCAATCAATTCCAAATCACTCTTCAGGTGGGGGCCCCTAGGCTCTGGCAGATCCCATTATTTTATCACACAGGTCAAATACTAAAGTTGAATCTTAAATACTTTGGCCACATAATGAGAAGACAAGACTCATTGGAAAAGACCCTGAAGCTGGGAAATATTGAAGACAAAAAGAAAAGGGGAAAGCAGAGGATGAGATGGATGGATATTCTCATGGAAATGATGAACATGAACTTGGACAGACTCCAAGAGATAGGGGAATATAGAAGGATCTTCTGGCATGCTGTGGTCCATGGGACCATGTTATGGTCCACGAAGAGTCAGACATAACTGACCAACAACAATAAACAGCCCTCGACAAAGGCGTCTCATAGTAAGAATAGTAACTACAAAACATTGTCCCCCCAAAAATCTGGGGTATACTCTTCCCACAAATACACATGGAAAGAGTGGATAGTAAAAGAAAGATTGGTACTAAGTAGTAAGGCAAACATGTAGAGAGCACATGTGACCCAGGCAGTCACAACTCCCCCTATTCGGTGCCTCATAATTCTGCTCTCCTAGTGGAGTCCTCTTTGTAGTCCCATTCTCAAATTGAGGGACTAACTCTCTGAAGTCCATAATTTGATCTCTTCTTTGCTCCCAGAGAACACACTTCTTAAAGCTGCTTCCAGCCCCAAGGGACAGCATCTCTGTATCCTTGTCTAGCAGTACTTCATATCTCTATTCTATCATATGTGCCTCAAATTCACTCTTCAACTGATGAAATTCTAGGTAAGTGACTCCACTGCTAGAAGCCATGCCCAGTGGAAGGGGGAGTAGAGGAAAAGAGACTTTACCTCCTTCCTGGTAAAGGTCCCTTCCACCAGCAGTTCTTAATCTACATTTCCTCCAACTTTTCCTTCCTTCCTTCCTTCCTTCCTTCCTTCCTTCCTTCCTTCCTTCCTTCCTTCCTTCCTTCCTTTCTTATTTCTTTTTTCTTTTTGGAGGCAATCAAGATTAACTGACTTCCTCAACGTCACACAGGTAGTAAGTATCTGCGGCCAGATATGAATTCATGTCTTCCCAACTCCAGGATTGGTGCTCTGTACACTGCACCACCTAGTTTCCCCTCCTTCAACTTTCAAAATCTCTATTGTTGCATCCAAAGCTTAGCTGCTTAAAATCCCTATGGAGTGGGGCAGCTAGGTGGCACAGTGGATAAAGCACTGGCCTTGCATTCAGGAGGACCTGAGTTCAAATCCAGCCTCAGACACTTGACACTTACTAGCAAGTCATTTAACCCTCATTGCCCGGCAAAAAAGAAAAATCTCTATGGAGTGTGATCAATTGGTATTGTTCATTCTGATTCAATTCTATAGAGAGGTATTTGAACTTCTTGAAGCATTCACAAGGTGCCAATACCCTGCTACCACATATCACCTCATCATATGGGGCTGCATTCCTGTCATTATATCTTTGAGGGGTGGACTGCTCCCTCCCTACAAGGATATAAGACCTAAATCTGCTTCTTTGGAATTTTCACCCATCATTCCTGGTTCAGTCCAGAATGAATTGGAAATCTGTGACTCAGAGAAAATGAGGGGGAGTGACTTGCCCAAGATCAGACAAAGTAAGACTAAAATGAAAGTTTCTATACTAGTAACCCAGAGTTCTTCACATTATACTGTTCTCAAATTTCATACCATGATAAATATGAAAGCACAGACATCAGTTCGAATTTGGACATCCCATTCATCATTTGAAGAACCCAGCTTATGCTACATGTGTCCAGGATGTCCTGTTGGCTAATTTTCAATATCATATGTGAAGTAAGTGCTGCTTACTTACTTACTTCCTTTCCTTCTCACCACTTGCCAGAGCTATAACTCACTATTATCATAGTAAATGGGGGAGATTGAATTGCAGAACAGGAATGTGAGAAAATAATTATTAATAATGGATTTTGGGGGCAGCTAGGTGGCACAGTGGATAAAGCACCAGCCCTGGATTCAGGAGGACCTGAGTTCAAATCCTGCTTCAGACACTTAACACTTACTAGCTGTGTGACCCTGGGCAAGTCACCTAACCCTCATTGCCCCACCAAAAAAATAAATAATGGATTTCTTGGGGGGACCCAGTTTTAGTTGGATTTTTCTCCCCCCACTTCAGAGAGTTCAATTTTTAGGATGAAGGTTTTTTTGTTTTGTTTTTTTTTGCGGGGCAATGGGGGTTAAGTGACTTGCCCAGGTTCACACAGCTAGTAAGTGTCAAGTGTCTGAGGCTGGATTTGAACTCAGGTACTCCTGAATCCAGGGCCGGTGCTTTATCCACTGTGCCACCTAGCTGCCCCTAGGATGAAGTTTTAATCCTGTTCAGGGAATACAATGGAAATGGAGATATAACTCTTTCATCTTAGCTCAGTGAACTGATGGGATTAAGCTGCACCATATAGATTTCCACTTTTCCCCTCAGGGGGTCTCTCCCATTAGGCCATGAGTTCATGGCAGAGCTCATCTTAATATGGACCCCCTTCAGGTTATGTCAGCCAATGAAATTGAATGACACTGACCAATTAGCTTTAATCAGTGTGTGGTGACCCAACTCTTATCAAAAGAAGATAAAAACCAAGACCATGAGGCAGTCACCATTTTAGGATTACACTCTTGACCTGGGCCCAGTGCTGGTCAGTGAGCACTCTCCTCTTAGGCCAGAGTAATGTGTCAGGATAATGTAATGTGGTAGATAAGGGTATTTAGCAGATACTCAAAGGCCCACCTGGAGATTAATCTAAACTGATTGAATAAGTAAGAGTGACTGACTGCTAACTAGCTTACTTCCAGTTGACTAGATTGTAAGCACATCTGGCTGGCCCTTAAGAGGGCATTGTTCTCAGAAGCTAAAAACTTTGAACTTTACATTGAGACCACCTTCTGGTCCAGTGAACCAATGAATTTGAATGATGCTAGCCAATCAGCTTGAAGAACCTCCCATTTCTGGGAGGAGAACACGAAATAGGAAGCAGACACTGGCGGAGAGTTGAGGCCCTCTTCTGGTGCAAGACATCAGCTTGGTGGCAGAGGACTTCAGAAGTGGGAGGTTTAGGAAGGCTTGGATTTCCATGCTATAAGAAATCTTTTCTCAATCTTTCTCTTTCTTTATTATCTTATATCTTTTAATAAACCCTTAAAAAACCTAAACTCATTTATCAGTGATTTTAGCCAGTTTCCCCCCAAAACTGGGGGGACAGATTAGAACCCACATTTCGAATTTTAAAATACACAGTAGGTAATGTAGGGCTTCTGATCTCTGCTTGAGGTCAATGTGCTTTCTTATAGACAATAGTGCCCTAGGGCTTTTCAGTTTGTGTTAAATGCCATGCAGTCAATACTTTAATAATATGTAATATTAATTAATAATAAATGCTTACTGCCAAAATGGTGCAATAACCATTATTATGTAAATAGAAATTAATATATAAGTAGCAAATATTTTAGAAAACCTAGCCAAGCCCCCAAATAATTTAGCAAACACAATTTAACAATCCACAAAACACAGGAAGGTAGCAGGTGTTGCTAGTAACCACACACTCGGTCCCTCTGAACTAGCCTGCAAAGGCTGTTAGGTCCCAGAATGCTCTCTCTAACTATCATAGTGTAGAACTGACAGTTTGGTCCAGTCCCACATGCATTTATTGAATCCTTACTGCATGCAAAGCACCAAGGTAGGTGCCTGAGTTACAAAGACAAAAAGAAAAACAGTGTCAGCTCTCAAGCGGCTTACATTCTACTAAGAAATATAAGACATACCTAAATAAGTACATGCATGTTCATTGGAGGAGGAGGAGGAGAAAATCAGTGGAAGAGGAAGAGCAAAAGCAAGAGGATGAAGAAGAGGAAGAACAAAAGGAAGAAAAGGAGGAGGAGGAGGAAGGAAGAATGAGGAGAATCAGGAAAGCCTTCCTGTAGAAGGCAATATATGAGCTGAGTCTTGAAGGAAGTCAGGGATTGTAAGAGTTAGAGATAAGAAGAGAGTGCAGCCCAGGAATGGAGAACAGCATGTACAAAAGTTTGGAAGTGGGAGTTGGACTGCCAGTTTCAGGAAAAAAAAATCACTTGGTTAGTTCAGTTAACATGTAGAGGCAGCACTAGGTACTACATTGGTTAGAGTGCAGTATCTAGAGTCAGGAAGACCTGAGTTCAAATCTAACCTGATACACTTAATAACTATATGACCCTAGGAAAGTCACTTCATCTCTCTCAGTCTCAGTTTCCTCATAATAGCACCTCCCTCCAATGGTGGTTGTGAGAAGCAAATGAGAATATTTGTAAAGCACTTTGCAAGCCCTA
Organism: Dromiciops gliroides; assembly: GCF_019393635.1. Classification (NCBI taxonomy): domain Eukaryota; kingdom Metazoa; phylum Chordata; class Mammalia; order Microbiotheria; family Microbiotheriidae; genus Dromiciops; species Dromiciops gliroides. The sequence goes on along the minus strand of NC_057861.1, from coordinate 19,426,829 downwards.
AAGTGCTATATAAATGTTACCTATCATTTTGATCATTATTATATAGAGTGCACGAGGGGAAGTAAAGTGAAAAGGAGGGCAGAACCAAATTATAAAGAGATTTAGATGCCAAGATAAAACATTTGTTTTTTATTCTAGAGGCAAAGATTCCTCAGCAGAGAAGTAACATGGTCATATACGCTCTTTAAGATGATTTTTGCAACTGTGTTACAGAAGGTTTGAGGAGAGGAGGGAACAAGAGAAAAAGGGAGGAGAGGAGGAAAGGAGAGGAGGGGTGGGAAGGGGAGAGAGAAAAGAAGAGGGGAAGAGAAGAGAAGCATGAGAAGAGGAAGGAGAGGAGAGGAAGGAGAGAGGGGGGAAGAGAAGAAAGAAAGAGAGGGGAAAGGAGAGGGGGGGGGAATATGAAGGAAGGTGGCCTAGCCATACAAGATCTCAAACTGTATTATAAAGCCATAATCATCAAAAACAATCTGGTACTGGCTAAGAAATAGAGTGGAAATCAGTGGAATAGATTAGGTACACAATGCAATGTAGTAAACGACTATAGTAATTTCATGTTTTATAAATCCTAATTCTTCTCTTACTTATTTGACAACTCCTAAATCTCCTTTGCTGGATCTCTGTCCAGGTCATACCACTTACCATGGATGTCCCCAAGGGCTCTGTCCTGGGCTCTCTTCTCTTTATTACTTCACTTGGTGATCCCATGAGCTCCTATGGATTTAATTACCATCTCCATGCTGATGATTCTGAGATCCATTTGTCTAGCCCTAACTTATTTCCTGACCTGCAAATTTGCAGGTCCATCTACCACTTAAACATCCCAAACTGGATGTCCCACAGACATCTTAAACTCAACATGTCCAAAACTGAAACCTATATTGCTACCTCCCTGTATCCCCAGACAGAATGTAATATCCTTAAAGGAAAAAACTGTTTGATTTTTTTGCCTTTGGATCCCTAGTAAGTGCTTAATAAATGCTTGTTGATTGACTGACTGATTGATTGACCTGGACAGGTTTGTAGGCATCAGGAAAGGAGCCAGAGATGGGGAGATTGAAGTTTTGAGAGAGACAGAAGATGGTTATTGAGGCAATCTACAGGAGAAGATCAGATACAAGAAGCAGAGTTTGCAATTTAATGTACTATCATCGTTTTTTTATTCTACTCTATTATGAAAATGCTTTTTCATAAATTAAAAGTAAAAGAAATAAAATTTTAAAAGAAGCAGCAGAGCTGGCCTTAGTGAGGAAAAAGGCTATTTCTTCATCCAAGACTAGAGCATAGGAGATGAGAGGGGAAGGCACGGTCAAGGGATTCTGAGGCATGGGATAGAAAAGATGGAGATGACTACTAATTTCTATATTCTCAGTTAAGTACCATCTACTGAGACAAGAGGCCAGAAAGAAAGTTTGGAACAGCTGCTATGGAAAATGCAATGAGAATCAATCTTAGAAAAATAAATGAGCTGCTTGCAGAGGTAAGGGACCAGGTGCGATTCAATAATAAATTCATAATGATGACTTCCTCTAGTGCCGCCAAGCAACAAATAAGTGAGCACTTCAGAAAAGGTGTATGGTGAGGGTCCCCCACAGCTGGCACTTGGCAATGCACGAGGAGTAACAGGACAAGGGGAATTTCAAAGCTGGGGGCTGTGAATCATTGAATTGGTTAACAATAGGGTCAGCTTTGGGAAAGAAGTAAAGGGAGGCTGTGATGCAGGACTGATGGATAAGGAGAGATGGAGAAACAGTGACTGGAGGTCACCATGAGATTACAGAATAGCTTTCAAAGGAGCAGGATGCCATGAAGACAGCGGACTGTAATATGCCTATAAGTGTTGATGTATCCCTGACCTCTGGGCTTCTTCCTACTGAAGAGATAACTAACTGCACTCACAGAAGAAACAGGCAGAAAATCAAAGTGACCCTGCTGTGGGTCACAGTTATGTAGCTCCTGGACTTTCAGTTCTCTGGATGGCTTCCTCTGTGAGCCAGGGTCTGTGTTCTCATGTGTTTGTTATATGTGGCCCTAGGGAGTCACTTGTGTGTCAGGCTGAGGTCTTAAGATTCAAGAAGACACCAAAGGGCATGGCAATGATGATGCCATGACACACTGTCAACAATGCCCGAATCCTCAAACTTCCCTCTGATATTCTTTTATAGATGTCTGGGCCAAGGAGCTTAGTAGTTATAAGTCATGGTGCTGGCCATGGTGCTTACTACACCACGCCAAGAATTAATCTTTCTCCCACTAGGGTTAGCAGCCTTCTGAGATCATTTCCTATACCTACCTAATTCCTGGCTCATGAAACCCAAGCGTTAGCGCATGCATATACACGGGTTCGCGCACACACACACACACACACACACACACACACACACACACACACTAAAAGGCAAGGATTTCTTAATGGTGCATCTTTTGAAATGATCTATAGAACTTAGAGTCCGCTCAGAGTTACATGCCCACCCCTATCACATGACTGACATCTCACCTCTGGGCCACGCAGATAATTCACAAAACAGTCTATAAAGATGGATCTGGCATTAGGGTGAGTATCACCAACTCTCCAAAACCCAAATCAACAAGAAAGGATTCAACATATTTCTCAATGCATTTAACTCAAGTTACAATGTTTTAGTGTTTGGCAAAATGGATACAATTAAGCTTACAGCACAGTACTCTGGATGTCTTAGCAGCTAATAACCGAGCCAAATGTGCCTTTAACAGAGGAAGGTTTCCGTTCAGTCTGCTGGTGCGAAACATACCTGTGTCTTTGGGGTTCTTGGAACATCAATCCTACCGCTGGAGAAAACCTTCCAATTGGAATTGACTCACAATCCCAATGAGTCACTACCAAGCAGATACCCATAAACACCTGCCTGCAGAGGGGAAAACCTTCAAGATTTCCTCTTCATGGGCAGTGCTGGGGCTCCATGAAGGCACCTGGCAATTCCTTCCTTTCCTAGTTGGGGCAAAGAAATTGAAGCACACATTTCCACTCTTGTCAATGCACATTCCTCAATTTAATCCAATCAGTAACTTAATGTAGTGAACAAAGAATCAGCCTCCAAGTTAAAAAGAGCTAATTTCAAGTTCCAACTCTGATATATAGTGGCAGTGTCCCAGGAAATGCTGTAAGACCAGTAGTAGCAGAACACTTGCTGATAAGCTCTGAGGGAGTTTCCTCACCAAACATTCCCTCTACCACTGAAATCACAGGACAGGAAAAGACAGCAAAGTATTTAGTAAATGCATTTTACATGCCATGCACCATGCTCTGCACTGAGGATATAGAAACAAAAAGGAAGCTGTCCCTACCCTCAAGGAACTTGGATACATCATGTGCACAGTTAAACAAAAAGATTTTGTGAAGTGATTTCAACAAAGAACTAGAGCGGCAGATACTAAAGTGGTCAATGGCATCTGAGAACTGCTTTCAAGGAAGCTCAGGAGTCTAAGAAATGGAAGTGATAAGTAGATAGAGCACCATCCCTAGAGTCAGGAGGACTTGAGTTCAAATCCAGCCTCAGACACTTACTAGCTTGTGACCCTTGGCAAATCACTCCACTGTCTCTGCAAAAATAAATAAGTGGATGAATGAATGAACAAATAAGTGAATGAATGAATAGGAAAAAAGGAAAGAAGGAAGAAGGTAGGAAAAGGAAGGAAAGAAGGCAGAAAGAGAGAGAAAGGAAGGAAGGAAGAAAAAGAAAGAAAGAAAGAAAGAAAGAAAGAAAGAAAGGAAGGAAGGAAGGAAGGAAGGAAGGAAGGAAGGAAGGAAGGAAGGAAGGAAGGAAGGAAGGAAGGAAGGAAGGAAGGAAGGAAGGAAGGAAGGAAGGAAGAAAGGAAGAAAGGAAGAAAGAAAGAAAAAAGAAAGAATGAATGAATGAATGAAAGAAAGAATGAAAAAGAAAGAATGAGGAGGAAATTCCAAAAGTTATCTGAGTGAAGTGGGCTGTTGGGGTTGAGCTAAAATCAGTCATTACCCGCCCCCCAAAAGCCAATGATTCTCATGGAGAATGGGAGTTGAGATCTTGGTTCTTAGGACTGGACCCACCCACACCTTGTGTCGCCTTGGGCAGTCTACTTTCTCAATCTTGTCCTGCCTTCTCCTGCCTCCTTGTACCAGCCTAAGGTTCATGCTTGGACCTACTGTTTTAATGTCTTTTTTAACTTTGTTTTACCATCTGCTACCTCCTCTGGCTTGAAAGGGAGCTGTCCTTTGTCCAGCTTTCCTGGAACACATTGCCTGGTTCTTTCCTTTGCCTTTTTTGAATTCTACCTTATACCCTTATTGGTGGACAGATCTTATCACCAGAGAGATGGCTTGGCATATTGGATAAAGAGCTGGTCTCAGAGTCAGGAAGACTTGGCTCAAGTCCTGTCTCTGACACATACCAGCTGTGTGCCTCTGGGAACTGAACCTCTCCGTGCCACCCAAACAACTCTGATGCTCTAAGTGCCTGCTCAGAGGTAATCTGCCTTGGTAGAGGGAATTTCCTCACCTTAGAGTCTTCTACACAAATAAAATCACAAGTCCAGACTAAACACATTAGAAAAAGTGCTGAATTAAGGGTCAAAGACTCTAGGTTCGAGTGCCAGCTCTGCCAATTACTGTCACTTGAAGAGCAGCTGAAGGAATCTCGACCTTGGACAAGTCATTTAAGTGTGATCGGCCTCAGTTTCCTCAACTATAACATAAAGAGGTTGGACTAGAGGACCATGAAGGTCCTTTCCATATCTTAATCTGTGTTCCTATCTTAGCCAAGTTTGTTGAAGAGAGAGAATGTTATTTTTTCTGCAGCACCTAGCACTTAATAGACTTTTTTTTTTAGGGAGGCAATTGGGGTTAAGTGACTTGCCTAGGGTCACACAGCTAGTAAGTATTAAGTGTCTGAGGCCGGATTTGAACTCAGGTACTCCTGACTTCAGGGCCGGTGCTCTATCCACTGCGCCATCTAGCTGCCCCACTTAATAGACTTTTAAATGTTTGTTAAATTGAATTTTCCTCTCAAGGTTTCATAGGACTTAAAGATCATACAGCACACCCACCCCACCCTCCATTTTACAGATGAGGAAACTAAGGCCCACAGAGGTCAAGTGTATTCTCCAAGGGTACACAAGTAAAAAGTAGCAAAGACAGAATTCAAACCACAGGTCCTTCCTCTATACCACTATAACTATACCAGTTATTGTATCTATACAATGCAATGTTTGATCCAGATGAAACCTGAGTTTCCTTCCTGTTCTATCAATCCATAAACATTTATTAAGCACCTACTCTGTGCCAGGGCTAGGTCCTGGGGCTATAAAGACATAAATGAAAGAAGTCCCTACCATTGAGGTGTTTACATTCCACAGGGGAGACAACACACACACACATAAATATGTACAGAAGAAACTCAAGGTAATTTGTGGGGGGAGAAAGCACTAGTAGCTGTAATGTTTCAGAAAAAAGATTCATCTTGGAAATAGGGTTTGAACTGAGATTTGAAAGAAATTAGAGAGTGTAAGAGGCAGAGATGAGGGAAGAGCCTCTTCTAGACACAGGGAATGGCCTGTGCAGAGGCATGAAGGTGGGAGATAGAAAGTCAAGTTTGGGGAACAGCAAGAAGACCACTTTGGCTGGAAAATGCATGAAGGGGGAGAAGGAGGAAATCAGTCTGGAAAGGTAGATCAGATTTAGACAATGAGGGGCTTGAAACACCAAACAGAAGAGTCTGTATTTGATCCTGGAAACAATAGGGAACCATTATTGTTAAGTGAGAGGGGTGGCAGCTAAGTGGTTCAGTGGATAGCATGCTGGTCCTGGAGTAAGAAAGACTCATCTTCCCGAGTTCAAATATAGCTTCAGACATTTACTAGTTGTGTGACCCTGAGAAATTCACTTCACCCTGTTTGCCTCAGTTTCCTCATCTGTAAAATGAGCAGGAGAAGGAAATGACAAACCACTTCAGTATCTTTGCCAAGAAAACCCTAAATGGGGACATGAAAAGTCAGACACGACTGAAAACAAATGAACAAAAATACTCACCCACACCATAAGTGGAGCACGAAGAGTCAGATATGACGAAAATGATGAAACAACAATGAGAGCACTTAGCACAGTGCCTGAAATATAGTTAGGTGCCTAATTAATGTTTACTGAACTAAGGAGATATTTGGTCAGGGTGCTTTAGGAATAGCATTATGGCAACTTCATGGAGGTTTGATGGGGGAGGGCATAAATTTGAGGTAAGGAGAATACTACAATAGTCCAGTTAAGATATGACAAGAGCCTGAACTTAGTGAGGTGAGAGAAGGGAATAGATGCAAGAAATGTTATGAGACTCCAGCCCATATGCAGCATGATACCATATGCAGCTCTTATGGGAAAAATGCTCTAGTTCTGCCTGGAACACTCCTGTGAACTCACCCTCACACACCAGGAGTCTCAGCCTCCCTGCCTTCTTTGGAACCTCTTCTCCAAACACATTCTGTATCTTCCACTCCATTCTATGACATGCTCTAACACCATCCCTTGAATACAAAGATGCTGTTGTTGAATCACCACCAAGACTAGGTCATATGCTCTGAATGACTTTTCCAAGGGCAGCTAGATGGTGCAGTTGATAAAGCACTGGCCCTAGATTCAGGAAGACCTGAATTCAAATCTGGCCCCAGACACTTGACAGTACTAGCTGTGTGACCCTAAGCAAGTCACTTAACCCTCATTGCCCCACAAAAAAAAGTGACAACCATCTGTTTTATAAACCTTGATTCTGGAATGAGAAGGACCCTTGTTCAAATACCAGCTCTGCTACTTATTAATCTATGTCACCTTCAGCAAGTCATTCACTTTCTCTCACCCTCAGCTCCCACATCTCTAAAATAAGAGAGAAATGAACTTGACAGTCTCAAAGGTCCCATCTTTAAATGCTACAATCCTAAATTGTTTTAATAGGCCAAAAGCTCAGTGTGATTCAGCAAAGAAAGCTAACTCTTGTCTTAGTTTGCATTAAAAGATATGTACAAATCCAAGGAGGGAATTCATGGTCGTGCTGTTCTCTGCCCTGGTCAGACCACACCTGGAGCATTCTGTGCAGATCTGAGCAACATCATTTAAGAAGGATATTGATAGGGCAGCTAGGTGGCGCAGTGGATAGAGCACCGGCCCTGGAGTCAGGAGTACCTGAGTTCAAATCCGGCCTCAGACACTTAACACTTACTAGCTGTGTGACCCTGGGCAAGTCACTTAACCCCAATTACCTCACTAAAAAAAATAAATAAATAAAAATAAATTTTAAAAAAAGAAGGATATTGATAAACTAGAAAACATCCAGAGGAGATGATGGACCAGGACCAAGGCTCCAAACCATGTACGGGTCACTCAAAGTAAATGAGGATTCCAACCTACTGATATAAGCATCAGGTGGGACAAGAAAGATGTTTCAAAGTAGTTAAGGGACTGCATGGTGGAAAGGAATTTGGACTTGTTTATCTTTGAAGCCACAGGGTTTTAAAAAAGATTGATGGGTTAAAGTTGCAAAAAGGCAGAGTTAGGTTTGATGTCTAGAAAAGGCTTTCCTCTCTTTATAGTTAACCAAAGAATAATAGGGTACCTCGGGGTTGATTGGGAAGCTACAGGCCCTCCCTTCATGGAAGAGACAAACATTTGTTAAGTGACTATCATGTGCCAAGCACTGTGCTAAGTGTTTTACAAATATTATCTCATTTGATCCTCACAACAACTCTTCAGGGTAAGTATTATTATTATCCCCATTTTACAGTTGAAGAAACTGAGGCAGGACAGAAGTCTTAACCTCTTGTCCAGGTCATACTAAGTGTCCCAAGTGTCAAGGGCTGCACTTGAACTCAGGTCTTCCTGATTCCAGACACAGCACTCTATCCACTGTACCACCTAACTCCCTGAATGTCTCCAAGCAGCAACTGGATGACTGCTCTCTGGACATGTTGGGAAAATGTGGTTTGGATGAGATGCTTCTGAGGTTTCTTCCAAATTTTAGATTTGGGGATTCTGTAATCTACTCATCCCCTTTCCCAGCTCCTCTTTGTAACCAAGTACTTATATTTGTGAGATGTTCAGGGCTGGGGTCCTTTTACAAGTTAAAGTTTATTCCTTCATTTTTCCCTTTTTGTATCAAGCACAGTGTATGGTACATGATCAATGTCCAACAAATGCTTGTTGACTGGTCACTTGATTGTTTAATTGAAGAGGAAAGATGACAGAGTTGAGTAGTTGCGTCTTCTCTGGTAGTTTCAATAATATGTAAGCTTATTGAGGGCAGGAACTATTTTGTCCTCTGTCTTTGTATCCTCAAACTAAGGTGCTTAACAATTGCTTGTTGAATTAATGAATGAATTACCTTTCATAGAGATGGAAGTCATGCTCTTAACCTAATATGCACCAAGGTCTATCAAATCAAGATGACCAAACAATCAATACATATTTATTAAGCACCTATGATTTCCTAAGCACCATGCTATTGTTGTTTATCTTTCAAGTTCAAAGAGGACCAATAACATTGCAGTGTGATGATTTGACTTGCATGTGAATTGGATTTAAGTGCAGCAGAATTGTTCAAAGTCATCAGCCTCACTCTCTCTTCCAGAGTCATCAAAGTCTAATGGCAGATCAATTGGAGAATGGCTAAATAAGCTGTAGTATATGAATGTAAGAGAGTACTATCGTGCTGTAAGAAATGATGAGCAGGCAGATTTCAGAAAAACCTGGAAAGACTTATATGAACTGATGCAAAGTGAAGTGGACAGAACCAAGAGAACATTGTACACAATAATATCAACATTATGTAACATCAACTGTGATTGACTTAGCTCTTCTCAGCAATATAATGATCCAAGACAATGCCAAAAGATCCATTATGGAAAATGATCTCCACATCCAGAAAACAAACATCTATGGAGTCTGAATTCAGATTGAAACATACTATTTTCATTTTTGTTGTTGCTGTTGTTGTTTCTTGTGGGGTTTTTTTCCTCTTGTTCTGATTCTTCTCTCAAAACACGACTAATGTCGGGGCAGCTAGGTAGTGCAGTGGATAGAGCACTGTCCCTGGATTCAGGAGGACCTGAGTTCAAATACGGCCTCAGACACTTGACACTTCCTAGCTGTGTGACCCTGGGCAAGTCACTTAACCCCAATTGCCTCAACCAAAAAAAACCATGACCAATGTGAAAATTGTTTAACACAATTGTAACGTATAACCTATATTAGATTGCTTGCTGGCTTTGGCAGAGGGGAGGGAAGGGAGGGTGGGAGGAAATTTTAGAACTCAAAATCTTACAAAAATTATGTTGAAACTATCTTTACATGTAATTGGAAAAAATAAAATAAAAAAACACCATTTTTTAAAAGTCTAATGGCAGGACAAAATTCAAAATGACCTTGGCATCTTCAACATCTGCAAGTTCTAAGCACTCCACAGTATCTGTTTCATCAGCTTCATGGTCATTGGAACAAACTGGTATCTGCACATTATCATCACCCTAGCTCACCAACAGATTTGAGGCCTGTGGTTACCCTCAACTTCTTCAGCTCATCTGCCAAAATGGTTTACTGGGATGTGACTGCTGTACCACCAGAAAGGGTTAAGTGCCAGGTGGACACCAAAGTTGGAGGAGCAGCCATGGAAAGAGCTCAGCAAAGCCTCACACCAGAGGTACTAGTCCTCCTTGAACACTCCATACTAGGAACTAATGAGACAAAGACAAAAATGAAGCAGTCCCCCCCACAGAGGAGCATTCTGTTGACTTGACCCAAAAAAATACAGCTGTTCGGTCCAGCCATCTTCCCTGCCTTATCCAATCAATCAATCAATAAGCATTTATTAAGTATCTACTATTTGCCACGCTCTTTGTTAGATGCTGCAACTACAAAAAAAAAATTAAACCACTGCTGTTTTCTAGAGCCTGAACATTCTCCCTATCACCATAACTGCCACCTTCCCCCGATCTTCCTAGTCCTTCTTTGCCCAAACCAGGTAAAAAGCAATAAGAAAATTTAGAGCATGCATCTCACTCCATATGCCTGGACACACTGGTTGGGGAATGGTAACTCTGCCAAGAGCATATCTATTGGTAGCAAAGCAGCAACTTGATGAGGCATCTGGCCTTTAAAGACTCTCCTGTTTATTTAAGGAGACCCATTTGCCAGAGTGAGAGCTCACTTGGGAGTCTCAACAAGATTTGGCAGGCCCTGTCCAAAGCTCTGGCTCACTGAATTCCAGCCTCCTGTGAGGATGTGTAAAGATGAATGGAAGGTCACTGACTGGTTATCTCCCAGAAGCCCCTTAAGGGAGTGGCATGAAAGACTCCCTATCCAAGCTAATTGAGTCTTCTTTTGGCTGCTCCATTGTTCCTCTTACCACAGCATCTGCCCAACCATAGAACTGTGGGATAATAACAACTGACACTTACATAGTACTTATATATCCTTTCAAGTCAGATGTATTAATAATAATAGCTGCCAATCCTATAGCTCTTAAAGGTTGGGAAAGTACTTTATATAAATCATCTTATTAGATCATCGAAACAACCCCGAGGTATTATTAGTCCCATTTTGTAGAAAAGGAAACTGAGACCCATAAGGGTTAAACAACATGTCCATTGTCAAATAGCTAATTAAGCTCAGAATCTAAATTTGAACCATGCTGCCTCTATAAAGAGCCAGACCTAGGAGGGATTTTAGAAATTATTAGAACTAACCCCTTCATTTTACAGAAGAAACAGAGGTCCAAAGAGGAACCCTCGTCCAAACTCACACAGGTAGGGAGTAGCAGATCCTACATTTGAACCCAGGTCCTCTGGCTTCAAAGGGCTTTAAATTCCAAAAGGGGGAGTTTGCATTTGACCCCAGAAGTAATGTGAATTACTGAGGCTTACTGAGTAGGTGAGGAATATGGTCAAACCTGTGCTTTTGGAATCTTACGTTGGCAGCTGTTTGGAGAATGGATTGAAGAGAAGAGAAAATAGAGGCAGGGAGACCAAGAAACACGTCCACTTGGAGAGTTTAGGGCCTCCTTTGCCTATCCCCAACAATGCCTGTGGCATGAGACAGGAAACAGATCAGATGCATCTGTGGCCCTGTCCCTGGTCCTGATATGAAAGAGTCAGGGATCTGCCCTGTCCTTAGCTTTCCCTTGTTCCTCTTGTTCTTCCACCTCACTCCCAGATTTCTCCTTTTAAAAAATCAAAGCAGTAATAAAAATCACTGCTGTAAGCATTTACTGTCCTGTTTGATTTTTCTGTGAGTTCTCCTTTTAGTTCTAAATGATTGAAACATAAGAGATTTATACACACTCACACAAACACATACACACATATCCATCACAGACAATGGAGTCCAGATGTCCTGAACTAGATTGTAATATGCTCTCTTTGTTATTGTTACTATTATTTTGAATATTTACTTTTTCAACATTAAATATGGAAGGATATCCTCAAATACTTAAGACATCTGCCTTGAAGGGAGTCTGGAGAGGTAGGAAGAAGAAACCTGAGACAACCTTTGAAAATGAAATTAAGTCTCTGAACCACTCCCCCCCCTTTATCCTGTATCTTTCTCCTTCTCTACTCCTCCACATAAATGGAACTGCACCTATGGGACAAATGAAGAACGTGAAATCGTTTGTGTTCCACCCTTCAGCCCTCTTCTCTCTTAGTGGCTGATTAAATGTGAGAGGTGAGGGAGAAGGAAGGGTCAAGCATGACCTTGAGATTTTGAACCTTGGTGACTGAAAGGGTGGCAGAAGCTGCTAGGTATTGAAGTGGCTAGAGCTCTGGGCTCAAAATCCAGAACACCTGAGTTCAAATATGATTGGCCCTATGAGCCTTGGCAAGTCTCTTTACTTCTGACTGCCTCAGTTTCCTCAACTATAAAAAAGAAAAAGTCATTGGATTTGACCAATAACAGGCTAATGGTAACCTTGGAAAAAGCAATTTCAGCTAAGTGATGAGGTTGGAGATTACAAGAGGTTGATAAGTGAGTGGGAGGTGAGAAAGTAGAGGCAATGAACATAGATACCTTTTTGCCAAGGGTTTGTCTGTAAAAGGAAGGCAAGAACTTGTGAGGACACTGAGGTTGAGAGAAGGTGATTGATTTATCCAAAATCACCTGCTTAGTGTCTGATTCAGGATTTGCACTCAGGTCTTCCTGACTATTCCAAGGTAAAAAAGTCAGGGTGAGAAAGTATCTTAGTCATGGTGGGTTCTGAAAGTCAAAAGCACAAATAGGAGGATAATGAAGTCCCTTCTCCCCATGGGAAGTGCAATGAAGATCCACTGTTGAGTTAGTTTGAGGAGCTTCCATTTTGGGGGATGGATCCAGGCCAGCCATGTTTCATTCTTTTCCCAACTCTGCCCTGCTCTGTGGGGTATCATCTCCCCATTCCTCTGATTCTCAACTCTTTTTTGTTTTTTATCTTCCCCTATTTAAACATAAGCTCTCTGAGGATAGGGACTTTCTTTTTACTGTTTGTATTTGTATCCCTAGTGCTTTCCACAATGCCAGACTCACAATAAGTGAATAATAAATGTTTGTTGCCAGTCCATTGCCAGAAGCTGCTTCAGGTCTTTGCCATAGCTCTTCATGCAACCAGTGCCCAGTTGGCCTCCCAACTCCCAGGGCAGCTAGGTGGTGCATTGGATAAAGCACCAGTCCTGGACTCAGGAGGACCTGAGTTCAAATCTGACCTCAGACATTTGACACTTACTAGCTGTATGACTCTGGGCAAGTCACTTAACCCTCATTGCCCTGCAAAAAAAAAAAAACCCTTAGGGACCAAAAGTCTTATGGAGGAGCTTCTACTCCCAGTAGATTGGGAATCCCTTGGAGAGGAATATAAAACTGTCTTTCCATATTTAAAGAACTGTCAAATGAAGGAAAAATTAGACATGTTCTTTGGAGGCCCAGAGGAAAGAATCAAGGGGGGAGGAAATTCTAATGACAGAAATTAAGGTTGATGTCAGGGAAATCTTAATAGTTTGAGCTGTCCCAAAGGCAGAATGGACTGCCTCAATAGATGGTGTGTTGCCCTTCCTTGAAAAAAATCCTGAGGGGCAAGTAGGTGGTGCAGAGAATAAAACACCAGTCCTGGATTCAGGGGGACCTGAGTTCAAATCTGGCCTCAGACACTTGACACTTACTAGCTGTGTGACCCTGGGCAAGTCACTTAATCCTCATTGCCCTGCAAGAAAGAAAAAAGAAAAAAAGAAAAAATCCTGGTAGCAGCTAGATAACCACTTATAGGAGATGTTATAAGGAAATTCCTTATACCTGTGAGTTGGACTAGATGGTGACTGGAGTCCCTTCAATTTAAAATCTGTGGTTTTGCAATCAAGGATTTTTGTTGTTCAGTCATTCAATTGTATCTGACTCTTCATGACCCCTCTTCATAGCACACCAGGACCTTCTATCTCCCACTACCTCTCAAAGTCTGCCCAATTTCATCTTCACTGTTTCCATGACACTATCTCTCCATCTCATCCTCTGCCATCCCCTTTTCCTTTTGCCTTCATTTTTTCCCAACAATAGGGTCTATTCCAATAGGTCCCAGCTTCCCATTTTGTGGCCAGAGTTTTTCAGCTTCAGCTTCAGGATTTGACCTTCCAGTGAATAGGCTGAATTCATTTCTTTAGGTGTTGACTGATTTGATATCCTTGATGTCCAAGGGACTCTCAAGAGTCGTCTCCAGCACCACAATTCAAAAGCATCAATTCTGTGATGTTCAGTCTTCCTTATAGTCCACCTCTCACAGCCATACATTGCTACTGGAAAAACCATAGCTTTGACTATACAGACCTTTGCATTAAGGTGATATCTCTGCTTTTTAGTACGCTGTCCAGATTTGCCATAGTGTTACTTCCAAGGAGCAGATGTCTTTTAATTTCATGGCTACAGTCACAATCTGCAGTGATTTTGAGAAGAATGAATGGTTCCTACTGACCAGGAGATTACATTCTCCTGGTTGGGGGAGGTGAATACAAAATGGAAACAAGTGAGTTAATAAAGGATGATTTGAGAAGGAATGATAACTAACAACTAACTAACAACTAGGTGAAAGTGAACCATTGGGGTCAGCATTTGCAAAGATATAGAGTTAGGTGGGGTGCCAAGTTCAGGGAACACCATTCTCTACTTCCAGGTAAAGATATCAATCAGAAGTCACTCAGTGAAAGACTACAAATTATAGCCATCAGTGTGGATAGAGAAAGAAGGTGAAGTCATAGAACTAGGTGGGAAGAGGAGTTACAAAGGCTTAGAGAGACCCTTAGGGGAATACTAAAGTTGGACTTGTGCAGGGTGGCAGATTGTAGCTGGTTTTGAATGCCCAGCTGAGCCCTTGGCCACACACCATCTCACATGTTCAAGGAGAGTGGAGCCAGGGACATGATTCTGCCCACTGGCTAAGTTACATAGTTTCACAATGGCTTGCTTGCCTGGGTTCTGGATAGTGGACAATGTTCTCAAGCTGTCCCAGTCACCAGTGGAGTGAAGCAATACTGTGTGCTTGCTCCCGTACTTTTTTTTTAACATGATGTTTTCAGTGATGTTGTTGGATGCCTTTAACAAAGACAAAAATGGCATCACGGTCAGTTACCACACTGATGGAAAAATGTTTAACTTAAAAAGGCTCCAAGCTAAGACTAAAGTGGAAGGAGAATTGGTGCACAACTTTTTTGCTTGAAAAGAATTGTGAGGGGCAGGTAGGTGGCGCAGTGGATAGAGCACCAGCCCTGGATTTAGGAGGACCTGAATTCAAATCCTGCCTCAGCCACTTAACACTTACTAGCTGTGTGACCCTGGGCAAGTCACTTAACTCCAATTGCCTCACCAAAAAAAAAAAAAAAGAAAAAGAAATGAAAATGCTTGTGAGAGTTTGAAAGTTGTATTCAGTATTATTTGGAAAACAGGTGGCTTCAGCACAAAAAACCTCACACAGAAGAAGGAAAAAAAAAAGTTGCTTCTCCTTAGTAACTCAAATCTGTCAGCTAGAATTGTTCTGTGTTTCTCTCTAAATCATGCCCATCTCCATCAGGCCAGGTGCTTGGTATGTGTTGGTGTGAACCAGAATGGAAAGTGTCCCTTCAGAGGGAGCCAAGTTCCTCTGTCTGGACAGATCCCAGGGCTTAGAGTCCACAGCAGGTCTCAAGCTCAGGGAAGGATCTTCCCAAGGGTGGCCAGACTTCCTATTGAAGTGACTGAAGCAGCTGAAGATTCATTCCATCACTGGTCTTGTCATTTGTGTTATAATGTGAACATTCGGGGCAGCTAGGTGACACAGTGGATAGAGCGCCGGCCCTGGAATCAGGAGTACCTGAGTTCAAATCCGGCCTCAGACACTTAACACTTACTAGCTGTGTGACCCTGGGCAAGTCACTTAACCCCAATTGCCTCACCAAAAAAATAAAAATAATAAATAAAATTTAAAAAAATAATAATAATGTGAACATTGGACATTGTTCTCAGAAGCAGGATTCTTTTTTTAAAAAAAGGAAAAAAAGAAAAAATGCTTTTCTTAAAAGAGGAATGTCATTGGGTTTATGACAAACACTGGCTAAGCAGTAGTCTTCATGGTGAGTCTCTATTGGTGTCTGCATGTCCTCAGTTAAACTGAATTCCTAGATCATTGTGTTTTCTGTCTACAATCTAGTTCAAGAAGTGGATATAACATCCACTCCTTTTCAATCTACCCCTCACATAAACTCACAGCCATTTTCTTGTTTACCTTCTGCTTTTACTTTCTCTGACTAGGATTATATGACTTGAATTTCTTTAATATCTGATTTGAATGGTGACTCCAGAGGAAGAAAGTTTAAGAGGCAGTAAGCAGCTCTTCTTCCTCTAGACTATAAATGGGTTGAAAGAGTAACCAAAGATTTAGACTTCCGTGATTTGATACTGGGACAGAGAAGGGTTCAAGGGTAAACCAAGAGACCTTCCTGAAGTACAAAAGTGCACCTCATCCATAACCCTCTTGATGCTGGGTCTGTGCTGAGTAAGGAATCAAAAATCCTGGGTTCAAACCCCACTTCCTGCATCTGTCTTCTCAAGCAGATCATTTAAACTCAATGGGCCTCAGTCTCCTTATCTGTAAAATGAAGTCAGACCAGATGATTGGTAAGGTAAAATATAAAGAGTATTTAAAAAACATTCTATGTTCCATGGGCTCATTCCTCCATAAATACTGTGTCCGTGGGAAGAGTGGGCATGAAAGCAGGCATAGATAGGGAACACATGGCCAAGGTCATTGGTTCTGTTGGTCCTTGTTATCTTTCGTCTCCTTGTCAAATCCTCTTGCTGCTCATTTTAACTCTCTTTCTGACCTTCTACACCTATATATCAGCTCCTTCCCTGCTGCCTACAAATACACTCATGTCTTCCAACAAGTTCAACTCTACACTGTCCTGGGCCTCTTAATAAATGCCAGTTATGCCCAGTCAACCCTCAGCCTTGGATCACTCCCACCATTCATCCCTCTCACTCACACAAGTGTTTCTGAATGAAGGTACCATTCTGACCATTTCCATACATAACCCTAACTGGGTCCTCATACATGCTAGGCAGTCCTATTATATCTACCTCAAGGGAATGGAGACTAAAATCTATGAGGGCACCTTAGATTGTTTCTTAGATGCTCAGGGAATGGCTTGAACAAGTTGTGGTATGTGGATATAATCGCATGTTGTGGCACCAAAAGAAATTACAAAAGATGATTTCAGAGAATTCTGGGAAATATGAAGTC
This sequence comes from Dromiciops gliroides, assembly GCF_019393635.1. Lineage (NCBI taxonomy): Eukaryota > Metazoa > Chordata > Mammalia > Microbiotheria > Microbiotheriidae > Dromiciops > Dromiciops gliroides. Next base: position 19,410,060 of record NC_057861.1, on the reverse strand, counting down.
ACAGTGAAGTAAACAGAAGCAGAAGAGTTTATAAAAATATAACAATATTGTAAAGAAAAGCAACTTTGAAAGCCTTAAGAAATCTTATCAATGCAACGACTTGGTCTCCCAAGGAATAATGATAAAGCATGTTACCCACCTTGTGACAAATAATAGACACAAATGCAAAGACTTATTTTGGGACACAGACACCCTGCGGAATCATTTCTGCTTGACTGTATTTATTACCAAAAAAAATTGATTGTGCTCCCAAGGCAGTCTCTGAGACTGAGCTTCAACAGAGAATGGACTGATTCCCTGCCACTTATGCTACTTTGGGCCCAACGATTGACACCAAGAAAACACGGGTTCTCCCTCAGCCAGCACTATGCCATCCACATATAGAACCATAAGTTACAGCAAATGGAGAAATTTTGATTACTGTGGATAAGGTCCACTTACCTTGGCAGTGTACTTTCCAGGGATGTATGCATTGATAATGAGGTTGCTGCATGCGTTGCCAAAGCTAACTCAGCATTTGGGAGGCTCCAAAAGAAAATATAGGAGAGAAGAAGTATCATTGTATTACCAGACTGAAGGTCTGCAGAGCCATTGTGCTGACCTCATTGTCATATGCCTGTGAAACCTGGACAGTCTACCAGCAATATGCCAAGAAACAAAATCGCTTCCATTTGAATTGCCTTAAGAAGATTCTGAAGATCACCTGGCAAGATAAGGTAGCAGACACTGACGTCTTTTCTTGAACTAAATTTCTAAGCACTCAAACTCTACTGCAGAGAGAGCCACGCTGATGGGCTGGCCATATTGCTCAAATGCCAAACATACATTTGCCTAAGAGATTATTTTACAGAGAATTCATACAAGGCAAGTGCTCACGTGGAGGTTGGAAGAAGCAATACAAGGACAATCTCAAGGTCTCTCTGAAGAACTTTGGAATCAGTTGGGAGGCATGGGAGACACTGGCACAGGACCACTCAGCATTGTATACCTGCATCAAAGCAGGTGCCATGCTCTGTGAGGGATGCAGAATTGCAGTAGCTCAAAAGAAATGTGAGATGGACAAATTTAGAGACATCTCCATTCTTAATGTTCATATGGACTATTTCTGCCCCATCTGTGGTGGAACCTTCTGAGATCATATTGGTCTCATTGGCCACAGTCAGACACACAGTAGCTTGACTCCAATATAGTGATGTCATTTTGGTCCTCTTTGAACACAAAGGATGAAAATCAGGTCACTACTATAAGTGTCTTCTTCTACCTTGAGGCCTCAGGTTGACTTATGTAAAGTAGGAGGGTCAAAATGAGTCTTGCTTAGTTCAGCTAGAACATTCTTGGAGATGTTGTCTTTTTGGAGTTCTGATGCCTATCAGAACCCTCTCACTCTCACTAAGTTGGTTTCTTTCCTAGTGTGGTAAAAAGTTTCCTATTAGTCGGTTAGTGAATACGGAAAGACGCCAGTTTTTCAAGGACTACCCTTTCGGGGAGGAGACCGACGGCCGTTCATGGACTATGCACGCCAGCCCGGCTGCTAGGCACTCCACTTCCGGGGTGCGAGCTTAAAAGGCAAGGAGAGAATGGAAGTGGGATCTCTTTCCTGCTCTCCTGGTCCAAAGACTGCGACACACAGACAGACGCTGACTGGAGTTGGACTCGGCCCGGCTCGCCATTAGCAGCACGTGCCTGATGCGGCTCTCCTCCCCAAAGGTGGCCTTGGGCTTTTGGTGAGTTTTATACGGAATATAGACTAATCTTAGACTTAAGACTATTTGTTTGTATTTCTACTTTCCTATCCCTCTAATCAACATCACCTTGTAACTACCACACAATAAAAGCTCTAACTATAGACCAGAGGTTTCTTCCAGTCTGGGAGATAAATTAAGGGAAAGGTTAAAGAGGGGAGATTTATGATCTAGTATCCAATTTTAAATACTGACTCCTGACCCGGGGAGGTAGTGATGAAAAATAACAACTCACACTAGGTTGGGCACAGGGAAATTCCTATGAGTAAATGTTTGTGTGTGTGTGTGAATTTTCAGATTTGGAGGGGTTTTTTGAAGACTTAATTTTGTTATTATCAAAATTCCTTATAAAAGTTTAATTTCTAGGGGCAGCTAGGTGGCACAGTGGATAGAGCAGCAGCCCTGGATTCAGGAGTACCTGAGTTCAAACACGGCCTCAGACACTTAACACTTACTAGCTGTGTGACCCTGAGCAAGTCACTTAACCCCAATTGCCTCCCTAAAAAAAGGGGGGGTGTAATTTCTGAACTTGAGGAGAAACCCTTTTATTTGTAGAATACGAACTCATTTCTTTTAAACTTTTTAAGACTGATAATTCCATATGTCTCCAACTTTCTTCCTCCCACTCCCAAATCTTGACATTTGAAGACATTGTAGAAAATAAGAGAGCACAGAATTGCCTGGCTCTGGGGCTCAGGAAAAATGTGGAAATGCCTGCTAAGCCCCAATTCATGCAAAAACCCATTGAGGGGGAGCTGACAGCATAGAAAGTGATGTGGAAGGAGTCTACATTCTAGTAGGTGTAGAGAAACATAAATCACAACAGCAAATTAGAGTTAGCCAACAAAAAGCCCTCTCCAAAGTGCTGAATTTATAGTCAAGGCCTGAGTTCAAATCCTGCCTTGGACAATGGTTGAGGGGAGGAGATGGGAAAAGCATTCAGGAAGAGGTAGTACTGAATCATAGATTTGGATCTGAATCTAGGAGGTACTTTAATCCAACCCCCTTATCTGACATATGAGGAAACTAGGAACCATAAAGTTGAAGAAAACACAAAGCTAATGTCAGGAATTAAAGGATGAGTTTTCAAATGAGGAATGTACAAGCAATGAGTCTATACACTGGGGGAGAAATTATGGCAAACCTGTGAAAAATGAACTGGGGGTGGAGGGGACATCTAGGTGGTGCAGTGGATAAAGCACTGGCCCAGATTCAGGAGGACCTGAATTCAAATCCAGCCTCAGGCACTTGACACTTACTAGCTGTGTGACCCTGGGCAAGTCACTTAACCCTCGTTGCCCCATAAAAAAAGAAGGGAAAATGAACCGGAGAGGAAGTTGAACCAAAAGCAATTGGGAGGCTCTTAGCAAGAAGATAGAAGAAAGACAAGATTATGGGAATTGTGGGAGTAGAATTCAGGTGATAAGGGCACCAGGGCTTAGCAACAGGCTATGGGAGGTGAGAGAGAAGGAAAGAGTTATATGACACAGGCTTCTACTTGGTGACTGAGGGAAATAGTTGATGGAACCATGGGTAGAAATGTGAGAGCTAGAAGATGAAATGGAGAAAGAGAGAGACAGACAGACAGAGACCGAGACAGAGAGACAGAGGAGAGGGGAGAGAGGAGAGAGAGAAAGGAGAGGGAGGGAAGAGGAGAGAGAAAATAGGGGGAGGGAGAGGAGAGAAGAGAGGAGGGAGAGAGAGACAGAGAGACAGAGACAGAGGAGGGGGAGAGAGGAGAGAGAGAAAGGAGAAGGAGGGAAGAAGAGAGAGAAAAGAGGGGGAGGGAGAGGAGAGAAAAGAGGAGGGAGAGAGAGACAGAGACAGAGAGACCTAGAGACAGAGAGAGAGACAGAGAGACTTAGAGACAAAGAGAGACAGAGACAGAAGAGAAAGGGGAGAGAGGAGAGAGAAAGGAGAGGGAGAGAAGAAGAGAGAGAAAAGAGGGAGAGGGAGAGGAGAGAAGAGAGGGAAACAGACAGAGACAGAGACCTAGAGACAGAGACAGAGAGACAGAGAGACCTAGAGGCAGAGAGAGACAGAGACAGAGAGACAGAGAGATCTAGAGGCAGAGAGACAAGGGGAGAGAGACTCAGTTTCATACATGTAGACTGAGAAGGTAAATGAAGCTGACCACTAGGCAACAGGATACTCCAATGGAAAAACTGGCTTTAGAACCAGGGAACTCGATTTCCCAAGGTCACACATTCCTTTAGAGTTGATGTTGAGTAATAAAGCTCAAAGGGGTCTGGGACCTCCTTTTAGACAGTATGGATAGTGTGGTTTCTTCACATAAAGGTCCTCAACAGACAATATGGGTTTTGGGTGTGGGGCAGCTTTTCATTCTCCAGTACCAAACATTCAAAGGACTCGTAGGCATCCCTAAACAAAGGGACTAAAAATAACTCAAATAGCCCATCAACATTTATTATACTTACCCTGGAAGGTGAAGATCTTCTGTGAGACTGCTAGAGATTTTCTAGCTGCCCCAGATCTGCCCTAAGTAACCCACAGGTATTAGCATGGAAAGTTGGTGAGATCTACATCTCTTGCCCAGCGATGACGTGGCTTTAGACCTCAAGCTACAGGACATTCTTCCTATGGTTACTCTCTCCCAATTTGAAAAGCATAATGTTAAGGAAATTGTCTCCCTCTAAGAAAGGGGAAGGAGCAGTCCCAAGGATAGGTTTCTCTTTCCTCATATAGATGTAGTAAGGATGAGACAATCCTCTTGAATAAGTCCATACTCTTGAACCTTTTTCAACAAGTCATGAAGGAGCCTCAGAAACTGAGGATTAATCAGAAGAGTTCCTTTATACTCTTTGTAAGGAGGTAGGGTATATGTCTAGCTCCACAGGAAATGTCACCTACTAACAAATGTCCATGCCTTATGGTCTCAAATTGATTGGGAGACTAATCAAATTGTCCAGGGATCTCTTGAATGCCCTCCTGTTCAATTCTTCACTCCAGTTAAATATTTGCTGTCCCAGAAAATCAAATCCTGGTGTTTTGGACAAATCTGTACATGTCCCAATTCTGGTTAATTCTCTGGGGGACATGAGGAGACTCAAGCATCACGTTTGCCTTGTGTTGGCTGGAGAGTACCAACAAAATTCACATGGAATAGTCCTCAGGTTCATTCTGCATGCCATGGCCTGAGTCCCAGCAGAGCATATTGGCATACAGGCCTTAGGCACTTACAAAATTCAGTCTTTGCTAGGGTCCCAAAGCTACCATAGCTAGTTGGCTTGGAGATCACTCACCCCAAAATACATAGTTTATAAAACAAAATCTGACAAAATTCCCACAGGTCACCACCTGCTTGCTTTGAAAACCTTAAAAGAGAAATAAAAATGCAAGCGATAAGGATGATTATTTCAAGGGCCTCCCCACCCCCAACAAAACACTTTATTATGGTTCAGTATATTTTTACATTAATTTCTCTGGTTTGTAACTTTGCCAGAACTCTTCCTGATTTATTTGAGGGGTGGGAGTGGGTTGAACTTGTGCTGCATATTCTATCACTGGAAATAACCCCAAATTGCTCATTGTAACAACCCTATGTATTGTTTGAAGGTGCATGGTCCTTGGTGTAGCTTACAGTAGATCATCAGAAGCTGAATAAAATGTTCACACTGATAGCTGCAACTGTTACTGACTTAATCAGCCTGATGGGCCCAGATGCCAAGTGAGTGTTCCTGAGGGTTCTTTATCTTCTCAATGATACTTTTTCTATTCCCATAGACCAGTCTAGTCAGAAGCAGTTTGCTTTTTTTTTTAGTGAGGCAATTGGGGTTCAGTGACTTGCCCAGGGTCACACAGCTAGTAAGTGTTAAGTGTCTGAGGCTGGATTTGAACTCAGGTACTCCTGACTCCAGGGCCAGTGCTCTATCCACTGCATCACCTAGCTGCCCCAAAAGCAGTTTGCTTTTACTTGAAAAGTTCAATATACCAACCATTATTTTTTCCTTGGGGTTGCTTGAATTCTCCTTCATATTGCCATAGTTTATTAGGCAGAAATATGAAAGAGAGTCTACTTCCTGAGAGCATAGATGTCCACCATTATATTTGTAATGGGAAACTGGCATATGCACAGGGTGAGTCCAGTGGTATCTAGCCCATGTGGAGTCCCTGCAAAACATGATTCCTGCTTCTGTGAAAGTAGTGATGATGTAGAATGGAAGTGTCTTGAAGATAGAGTCTTTTGAGAACATCCTATAAATTGTGTATTTGCTAACCACGTGGTGAAAGGGAAGTTATTTGATTGGCTACAGATGTATCAAAAATTGCCTGTTATCTTTAGCCACTCACCCCATTCCTCAGTTCTCTTGGGGGAATATGATCAGAGTAGACCCTTCGATCTTTAGAGCTACAAAAGTCTGGAGGGTGCGTCAGCATCCTGGCACTCCACCGTCTAGATTTCAAACCAGGGAAGCATTCATTCCCCAAGAAGCAAGGAGTGACTTTTAGGCCCCCAACCCAGAAGTAGCTAAGACAAAAATTTCCTATACAGCACTGATGCTCCTTTTGGAAATGAACTTAGTGGTACTGACACTATGTAGGAACTGAGGTAAATTGAGCTTATTCTTCTCTGAGACTGAGGTGCTTTAGGGAAGAGTATGCTCCCCAAGATATTGGGGGAAGTGTTTTTGCTTTGTTCCTGCTGTATCTTCAAAGCAAATGTCCCTTTGTAAAAAGCTAACCAATGTTGAGGGACTAAATGGAATTGGGGTTTTAGTCCCTAACCCCTAACCCCTAACAATGGTGGAAACACAACCAGTGAGGACTCAGACTGATGATAGTAGAGAAGAGATATCCCAATACCTAGAACCTTGAAGAGGGAGATGTAGCAGCCTGACTCTGAGTTAGAGAGCCAGAGCACATTTGATACATATTGATACTTCAGTGCTGATTGCCATTGTGGCAGAGGTGCGAGATAGATGGTATTTCATATGAGAAACAAGGGATCATAGGTCAACCCCAATCAAACTCTCAGAGTCCAATCCACACTAGATGGAAATAATCTAGATGTAGCTTGTGATTAGCTACTTTTTTCTTCCTCCCATTCTCAAAAGGAAATTCTGGAGTTTATTGGATACTTCAAATTCTATTGATCCCACAATCCTCACCTGAATATTTCGATGGAATCCATTTTTTAAGTCATGCACAAATCTACCTCTTTCAAGTGGAGCCTGGAAGCCTTCAAGTGGGTTGTCTGAAAGTCTTTTCCCTTGGTCTTCTTGATCCTATAGGCCTATGTTGGGGAGGGGGCAGTTCTCTATCGATAAGGACCAGATTGAACATAGCTTTTGGCAGGCACAAAAGGATGGGCAGATTAAATAACTCTTGGCTTTACAGAGCCATAAGCAACCTGAGCCAACCACTACTCTACCACTTTTGAAAAACAAGTGCTTGATGAGCCTAAGTTGCCACTGAATGTGTGGTGCAGGATTATGCTGTTACCCTTTGTTCAGAGTTGTTTATTGGGGGCAGCTAGGTGGCACAGTGGATAAAGCACTGGCCCTGGATTCTGGAGAACCTGAGTTCAAATCCAGCCTCAGAAACTTGACACTAGCTGTGTGACCTTGGGCAAGTCACTTAACCCACATTGCCCCACCAAAAAAAAACAAAAAACCAACAACAGAGTTGTTTATTATGAGTTGGGTGATGTAAGAAGGTTCTTCTGACAATACAACTAGAGTATAGGTACTTCCAGTGTTAAATGAAAACATATATTGGAGATGAAGGCTCCCTAAACCCCTTGGGTGTTAGTCCTCTTTATGAACAGATTATGATTTTGCCCATCTGAGACCTCCAATCACAAATCCAATCCTTTCCTTCTTCCATTAACACAATATTAGTGTCCATGGGAGGCATCATACACCCTCTGTGGAACTAAATAATCATCTAGATGCTCTCACAAGGATGGCAAAGAGTAGGTGATGAGGTCTATCATCATTCTGGGAACAGGGGGACATGATGCTGTGTGGCCGTAAGTGTGGAACACTATAATGTCTTCATGTCAGCATCAACCTCTGTTCAGTAATGCCCTTTATTCCAATTGGAACATCCACCTTGGAAAGATCGATATGGCATCCACATGATTCTTGGTCTGATTCTACCTGACAAGTTAATAATACTGTCCTTCTTCTACCATCCCAATTCAAGAGATTCCCCCTTCACTGGAAAAGTCTATGTTGGACTTAGAGTCAATAACGTTGACTTCATGCAAATCCTGCCTCAGACACTTACTAGCTATGTGATCCTAGGTCACTTAACTTAGCCTGAGTTACCCCATCTGTAAAATGAAAATAGTGAAAGCACCTATTTCACAGTGTTTGTGAGGATCAAATGAAGTCATATACGAAAATCACTTTGCAAACAATGAAGATCTATGTAAATGCTAACCATTATTACTAATAATAATGATTATAATAATCTTTGAGGACTGGCATTGCAGGTCAGTTACGTCCATCATCACCAAAGACCTGATTGAATATGCCTTTCTTCCTTATTAGCACCCCTACACCATTGCTTCTGATCATTTACTGCAAAGCATGTTTGAGACTGGGTCTATTGCCATCAGGTTCACTAAGTTTTCTATCTCTTGCACCTGCCTTAGACAGCTGGCATTGTTGAATGCTAGAATGGTCTTTTAAATGACAACTTTGTCATCTTACCTTTGATTATTGTGGTTGGGTGGCCCACTTCCCAGAAGGTATGTCTTTTCAGGCCCTAGTAATAATAGTATCTATAATCATAGCTAACATTCATACAGCACTTACTATATGCCAAGAACTTTACAAATATTATCTTATTTAAGCCTCACAACAATCCTGGGAGGTAAATACTGTTATCATCCCCATTTTACAGATGAGGAAACTGAGGCAGACAGAAGGTAAGTGACTTGCCCAGAGTGACACAGCTAGTAATATTTGAACTCGGGTCTTCTTGACTCTGGACCAGGCATTCTATCCACTGTGCCACCTAGGATAGGTTACAGACAAGAGTCTTATGCCTTCTTTGCTTGTGTCAGATGTTCTAAACATTTGAGAGGTCCTAGTGGTCCTAGAGGTCCTAATGTTCCTGGAGGCGGCTAGGTGGTGCAGTGGATAAAGCACCGGCCCTGGATTCAGGAGGACCTGAGTTCAAATCCGGCCTCAGACACTTGACACTTACTAGATGTGTGACCCTGGGCAAGTCACTTAACCCCCATTGCCCTGCCAAAAAAAAAATGAAAAAAAAACCTTAATGTTCCTGATCATCATGGTTATTTTTATAACATGAAGCCTACTCTCATCTGTCCCTCTTATTACCCCTGCTTCATGTATAAAAAGGAAGGGGAAAAAAGGAAGGGAGGGAGGGAGGAGGGAGAGAGAGAAGAAAGAAAGAAGGAGAAAGAAAACCTGTGTTGCTTTGTGTTTTTAATTATTTGCACTAAGAGCCTCCTCCAGCACTGTTTATAGGATCATAATTAATTTAAAAATCTATTTTCTCTCCCTCTCACTTTACCACCCCCACTGGAAAAATACAAAAACAAAATCTCTCTAACAAATATGCATAGTCAAGCAAAACAAATTCCCATGTTGTCAAAAAACACGTCTCTGATTCTGCACACTGAGTCACTTCTCTGTTGGGAAGTGTGAGAAAATAATGGGATTTGGCAGACGCCCAGGAGCCCCCACATAAAGATTGATTTGGAATTGATTGAATTGGGTGACACTGAGAGACTGACTGAGAACCTACTTAAGGTTGGTTAAATCAAGACCACACCTGGCTGGCCCTGAGTGGTGTGTTGTTCTCAGAGGCTGTGGACTATGACATCAACAGAAGACCACCCTCAACCAACCAGCTTAAAGGACCTCCACTTTGGGGGAGGAAAACAGGAAGTAGGAAGGTGAGGCTGGATCCCTGGATCAGCCTCTTTGGTTCCAGAACAAGCTCGTGGTGGCAGAAGAAGGAATAGAGTAGACAGGTTTCCTAACTTTCAGAACTTCACATGTTCCTTCTTGGATACCTAGGTGAAGGCGGCTTTCTCTCTCTCTTTGCTAACCCCTAATATACTTTAATAAATGCTTAAAAGCCTAAACCGTTGCTGAATTTATCAGTAAATCTTAGCTAGTCCCCCCCCCAAAACTGGGGTGGGGAGGGAGGGAGGCAGATAAGGACACACATTAGATTTTATACATCACAGAAGTGAGTGGCATGCTTCATCATCAGTCCTCTGGCATCCTCATTGGTTATCATGTTGATCAGAGCTCTTAAGTCTTTTAAAACTGTCTCTGCAATTTCATTGTTATTGAATGTATGTATGTGTGTGTGTATGTATGCATGCATGTATACACACATTGTTTTTCAGGCTCTGCTCACATCACTCTACATCATTTCACACAAGTCTTCCCAGGTTTCTCTGAAACTATCCCTCTTATCATTTCCTACAGCAAAGTAGTATTCCAATATATTCATACTCCCACTCATAGTTGGAGAATGCTCAACTATTCCCCACCAGAAATGTACCCCCTTGTGTTCTACTTCTTTGTTATTACAAAAACAGCTGCTAAATGTTTGTGTCCATGTGGGACCTTTTCCTCTTTCTTTGATCTCCAGGTTTCTTCTGACATCACTGTATGATCTGATTCTGAATAACATCACTAGGAGTAGGGGATGATGATTGCCTGTCCTAAGGTCATAGATACTGAAGGAGAATGAGTCAACATATAGGGGCTAAAGAGCCTGGAAGAAGTGAGAAGGATTGGTAGGCATGAGGCTGAAGGCTCATTCCTAGGAGAATTCTATCAATATTGGAAGGCAAATTGTGACCCAAATGAGTCACTGTTAAGTCAGTCAAAAGTTCTGATCACCTATATGGCATGCAACCTCAAAAGCATGCCCTTATCCAGGAAGTTCCAAGGAAATATGGAGATGTTTATGCCCTTATGATGTTTTGTGGACAGCTCCTTTAGCAAGCTAAGCTTAGAACACACCTACATTAATCAACTTTGGAACAGTCTCTAGAGATAGAGAGTTCAGAATTGGTCATTGGAGGGACAAGATTCCCAAGAGAGGAAAATCACCTGGGATCTCTTGAAGCAACCCAGGACACTTTTGCATATCTCTCATTTAATTTTTTTTCCTAACACTAAGCCTAAATTTCAACTTCCAATATTTCTTGGTCTGCCCCCTGGGGCCAAGCAGAATGAGGATTACTTAATAGCCCTTTAAGTACATGAAGACAGTTCTTAAGTCCTCCTCACACTCTTCTATTCGCCAAGCTAAATATTCCTATCTCCTTTGGACAATTTCTTTAGGGCACCATCTTCAGGCTCTTGGACAACTTGGTTGCTCTCCTCTGGCCACTCTCCCCGTTATTGTTGTCTTTCCTAAAGTTTGGCAGCCAGAGCTGGATAGATATGATATTAGAGGACTGTTCTCTTACTTCTATGTCAAGATGCAAAAAAGGACCTGGTGCACCTTGACAAGACGGTTTCACTCTCTGTTCTACCCACAAAATAGAGATGACAGGTACAGACATGAACTCTGTAATGCCTGTACTCACCAATTAAATATGCTAAAGCTTCCCTTTTCAAAGGGGAGCCAGACAATGGAGTAGGACAACTAGCCAATCAGGAGGACTTCTGATGCCCAGGGCTGCTTCACATACCAGTGATCCTTTCCAAAGTAAACTTTAGCTGAACTTGAAAATGCATGCAACTGCAAAACCAGTCTTGACCAGCTCAAAGAGAAAAGTAAACACCTTGCTTTCTGAATTATCTAAAGAGCTTTCTGATTTATTGTGATTACAGATATCTTCTTCCCCCACTTCCCACTTTAACTTCCCAATTTATTATGTTTCTCCATTAACCCTCACTTAGTATGTAAGAAGACCTCACCTTTTTCTCATTCCACTTTATGCAGATGAGAACATTGTCTCACTGCTCCAGCTTGCAAGCTTTTCTTCTCAGGCAATAAATACAGTTATAATCTTTATAAACTGATCAGGCTTTGGCTCATTCCAGGTTCCCTTTTTGGACCTGGAGTTTCTTCCATTTTAGCAGTTCAAAGGGGTTTTTATTTTATCATAGGACTGAAACACTACTTAAATTTACTCTTTAAGTATAACTGTGGTACAGAGAGCATCTGGCTCCATCAAATCTCTTTCAAAATCCAACCCAAGAGGCCACCAGGATAAAAATGGTGAGTGAGAGAACTTCCCTCCAGCCTGTGCACTCAGAAAGCTTGCTACTATTGCCCTCTAAACCTTTCAAAGAAACACTAGATTTCAGAAAGGAACCCTAGGGGAGAGTATTTAATCCATTCTCCTATCCCATTTGGGTACCCTCACTGCAACATCCCCGATGGCTCAAAAATCACCCAGACTCTGCTTGAACCACCTCCAGTGACAGGAAGCTCCATTATTGGACAGATCCAATTGTTAGAAAGCTCTTCCTTAGGGTGAGCCAAAATCTATCCCTCCTGGCCTTTGATTGCCTAACAAGGAGGGCCAAGTAATACCAAGAGTTTAAAAACCCTTGTGTCCAATAAACAGCTGCAACAGCATGTCTGCTCCTTGGAGCTGAGCTAGCTTTTCTCTCTTTGGAGAAAGACTTCCAAAGCACAGACTGGAGAGAAGAGGAAAGGTCTTAAAAAAATAACTAACCTTCATATCAACTTTGGAAAAGGAACCAATCCAACAAGCATATGTTAAGCACCAACTCTGTGCAAGTCATCATTCTAGGCACTGGAGATACAAAGACAAAAAGGAAAGAGTGCCTGACCACAAGCAGCCTACATTCTACTGGGGGGAAGGGGTACAACAGGTAAACAGATAAGTAAATAAGGACATGATAATCTGAGGAGGAAGGAGCGAGCATTAAAAACTAAGGTGGGACAGTCTTCCCATCAAAGGTCATCATAAACAGACCCTTGAATGAAGCTAAGGATTCTTGATTGTCTATGGGGGACAATCTGAGAAAAGGCATGGAGGGAGGAAGGAGATGGAATGCCAAGTTCAGTGGGCACTATTTTCTACTTCAAGGTAGAGGCAACACTTAGAAGTCACCCAATGAAAGACTCCAATTAAATACAACTAGGAGGGGGAACCCTAAAATGAATCCTGTGGAATGCTATTTCCATCACCCCCAATTGGATATAAGCTTTTGGGGAGTGGACATGATTTAATTTTTGTCTTTGTTTCCCCAATGGCTGTCAGAGTGTTTAAAAATGTAGTGGGGGGGAGGGCGGCTAGGTGGCACAGTGGATAGAGCACTGGCCCTGGATTCAGGAGGACCTGAGTTCAAATCCATCCTCAGACACTTGACACTTACTAGCTGTGTGACCTGGGCAAGTCACTTAACCCCAATTGCCTCACCAAAAAAAATGTAAGGGGTAGCAGCAGCTAGGTGGCACAGTGGATAAAGCACCTGCCCTGGATTCAGAAGGACTTGAGTTCAAATCTGGCCTAAGACACTTGACACTTACTAGCTGTGTAATCCTAAGCAAGTCACTTAATCCTCATTGCCCTGCCAAAAGAAAATTAGTAGGTGATGAATTGATGCCTGTAGGAGGAAGGGAAAGGAAGGGAAGAAATGGTGGAAGAGAGGGTGAGAGAATAGAAAAGATGGAGGTGAGAAAGACCAGTTAGAGAAGAAAGTAGGAAGAGGGGAAAAAGTAAGAAAAAGGGAGACAGGGAAGGAGGAAGAAGGGATGACTCTCATTGAGGTGTTCCTTACTGAGGTGGCTGCTTTGAAAAGTACAAACATCTTGATTGTTCATTGTATATGTAATTGCTCATGTTTATTGAAGCTTAGAAGGTTCAGAATAACTTTTTTTTAATTTTAAAGAAAAATACATGGTTCTAACATAGCAAAGGGTTTGCTCCCACCAAAAAGTCCTAGAAATATTTTCAACTATTGCTACCTTTTTTTTAACTGGACCTGGATCTCATTGTTATAGGGAGTTCCCAGGACCTTCCTCTACTGAAGCAGATCAGTAGCCCTTCTGCAACTTATAGACATAGAGAGTTACCTGAAGCACTGAAAGGTTAAGAGACTTGTCCAAGGTCACCCAGCCAATATGTGCCACAGATGGGTCTTGAACCCAGCTAGGTCTTCCTGACTCTGAGGCCAGCTTTCTATCCACTGTGCCACACTACCATATCCTTGCTATAAGAAAATGAGTCTTTTGGGTCAGCCAGCCAGCTTCTTCATGTATAATTCAAGGCAGAGAGGGGAGCATTAGAGTCTTCTCACTTGAACTGGGAACTGACTCCTCACTGGCACATTAGCCGCCCAGACCATCATTCTCCCAGGAAGCTTTCACGAACTATTTATTAGAAGTGGTTACTTCTGCTGATCTAAGATTCTGAGATCATTCAAGTGACTGTGAACATCCAGAGCATCTCAGAGCTGGGAGGGCACTCAAAGACTAGGCAGTCTAGGCTTGGCCAAGAGTAGCCTCTAGAACATCCCCAACAAAGGATCATTTAGCCTCTGCTTGAAGACCCCCAGGGAAGTCACTGACTTCAAGGCAGCCTATCCCATCCCATTCTTGGACAGTTCCAAGTGGAAGGAAGTTTTCATATCCAGCCTAACTCTGCCCCTTCTATAACTACCATGCATTGTTCCTAGTTCTGTTTGCTGAGGCCAAATCATATATAGTTATCCCCTTCCACATCATGGGGGTTAGGGGTACAGCATCCTCACAATATGGAAAGTCTAAGTAAAAATTTTTGGACCTCCTTTTGTATCAGAAAAAAAGTCTGATTTTTTTTCTTTTATGGAGTGTTTACAGTACCTTATTGTAAAATTTGGGTTAAGTATTTGGTTATAGGCTTGGTGTTGTCTGCTGGTCTTTGAGTGTCATCTGTGACTTCTGCAAAACTCCAAAAAAAAATCCCATTTCATTTTTATGCTAATCCAAGATATATAAAACTCTCAATGCAGAAAGTCATGATGTGGAAGGGATAACTGGAAGTATAGTTTTTCTTTTATAAAGCTGTTCCCCTTTCCCTCTCCTCTTCCCCCCAAGTCTCTCCTCTTCATATCACAGGAATTTAAGGTCCTCCATCATTGCCCTCTTCAAGATCCTCCAAATTATCAGCTTCCTCATGTGGGTGCCCAGATAGAGCTAGAGAGTGGATATCAATGGCATAAAGAACTCCCAAGTGAGAAAACTCCACTCTTCCAATTCAAGTTGGCACTTTCTCTGCAACTTATAGTCTTAGGGAGTTACCTAGAACACTGAAAGGTTAAGTGACTTGCCCAGGGTCATACATCCAGTATGTGTCAGAGACAGGACTTAAATTCATATATTCCTGGTTTGAAGACAAGTTCTCTATCCACTATACAACACTTTCTCTTGTGATGCTCAGAACTGAATGCATATTAATTATATGTAGTGTATACCTATTTTATATAGAGATACACTTCTTATAATTAAAAATATGTATGCACATATTGACTTTCAGTTTATCATCAGTTTCCTCAACTGTAAATTGAGGGAGCTGGACTAGATGACCTCAAAGCTCCCTTCACATTTCCAAAGTCTCTTATCCTACCATCTAGGCACAGAAGTTCATGGGCAGGTAATTCCACTGGGCTCCCAAATCTTCTCATCTCCATATCTGTCCAAGCTTACTCTCTTTTCACACAACTGACTCCACTGTTTCCAGGGGCTACATTCCTGAGAGCCACCTCCACTGAGTCTTTCTGCCTCCTGCTGGGCATAGGGTCTCCTACTGGAAGAGTAGAAGAGAGAAATCCTACCCCTACCATCTGCCACCCTCTGGTAGAGACATACAGCAAAAAGCACAAATTGATCCAAGAATTTGACATGAGTTTGTTTCCCCATTTTTAAATTCTCCAGTTTACCCACATCAATGAGTTGACTGAGAAAAGGCACTAATGCACACACAAGGGGCAGGTAAATTGTGTGAAACTACAAAGTACCCAGACTCCTTTCCTGAGCATATGCAAATTCAGCCTGTCACAGCCCAACACCCTTGCAAACTACAAAGGGTCCACTTAAAACCTGACATCCTTACAAATTAGGAAAAAGCCATTCAAAGTTTGAAAAGGACAAAGTCTGAAAGAGATTATGCTCCAAAGCGCTCCACATATATATTTTGGATTTACACATCTTTGTGTTATGTGTGTGTGTGTGTGTGTGTGTATTTAGCAGAGGCTAAATTGAGAAAAGAAAGGTCAAGTGACTTGCCCAGAATTACACAGTTAGTAAGTATTTAAGGCAGGATTTGAATTGAAGTTGTCCTGATTACAAGCCCAGCACTCTATTAAATGTTACAAACACATGAAATCTGTAATGCTTAATATTATTACTATTATCATTATTAATAAATAGCTAACAATTTTTATATAGCGTTTACTTATGTGCCAGGCACTATATTTTATAATTATCTCAGTTGATCCTCACAACAGTCCTGGGAGGTAGATGCTGTTATTTTCCCCTTTTTACAGATGGGAAAACTGAGGCAGAGGTGATGTGACTTGCCCAGGATCACACGACCTCCAAATCTGACAGTTTTTCTCATAAGTGTCTGAGGCTGGGTTTGAACTCAAGTCTTCCTGACTCCAGGCCCAGAGTTCGATGCACTATGGCTCCACATAGCTGTCAGAGATACAAAGAGAAACAAGACAGGATCCTTCCCTGCCCTTAGGAAGCATACAGTCTGGTAGAAGTGATTAAATGTCACACTCACAATCTGTACTACTTATTAGAATACAGTAAGTGCATCAGATATGTAGCCACAAAGTGCTAAATGAAATAGTTTGATTTTTCAAGGGCTGTTTTTCATTTCCTTGCTATGGGGTTTCTAATTTACTAAGTGCTATAAGGAAAACTGCATTACAGGCTGAACCTGCCCAGCTAGGATGGTTTGATCAAATGATTGGGAGGGGGGCAAGAATTCCAAACCTCTTTCATTCAGTTTCTCACACCACACTCCACAAACACTCGGCCAATTCTGCTAATTGAAGCTCTACCTGTCCCTCAAGAGGGAATACAGAAAGCTCTTCCTGGACAAAAAAATCATTACTTTTTGAGACAATGGGGTAGAACAGTTACAGCACTCATCTAGGAGTTTGGAGTCCTGGGTTCTAGTATCTGCCCTTTGACCAGCTAGTTGTGAGACCTTGGACATGTCCTAATCTTTCTGGGTAGACTGAGATCCATAGGTCATATTTCTAAGTGTGAGCCCTCTGGTTCTAACATTCTATTCTGGTGTAGTGTCTTCTTTTCTTGGCATTTGAATTTGTTGCCTTTCCTCCAAATAAGAAAAAGAAAAGAAAGAAAATCTTTATGGGGCAGCTAGGTGGCGCAGTGGATAAAGCACCAGCCCTGGATTCAGGAGTACTTGAGTTCAAATCCGGAATGACACTTGACACTTACTAGCTGTGTGACCCTGGGCAAGTCACTTAACCCTCATTGCCCAGCAAAAAAAAAATAATAATAAGCAACACATCAAAAAGGATCTGACCTTATATACCGAGTTCTATACCCAAGGTCTCCTACCTTTATGAAGATTGGAGGGGGGATCTTTTTATTACCCCCCCATCCTGAAGCTGTTTAAAGAAATGTCTAAAGAACTATCAGCACCAATTTTGTCCCTCCCCCTCCACTCCCGGCTTCCTTTCTTGTAAGTGGATCAAAGTTACTGGACACTGGAAAGGTAAAGCATTTTCTAATAATATTAGCCAAAAAGCTACTCTTCTCCCACAGCAGCCCCCTGAGACCCCTGAGTACTTCTTTTATGACTGCAGAAGGCTGATGCCAAAAACTAATGGTGAAATTGGCAGCAAATGAACTGGGCTTCTTCTTACCATTTCCTAAAGGTCTGGAAGCCTTGAGCTAATATTTGTCAAGATCAGCAAAATCTCTCCCCCAACCCCCACCTTCTTCTCCTACTCCCCTCCCCACTACCAAGATCTTCTTATCTCTATTTCACAATCCCAGAACACCACTGCACGGGCAAGGTTTTAGACCACAGATTTCCAACAAAGGCAAATTCTGCTCCTCTATGGATTCTGTAGAGGTGGCAGTGAATCCTATTAGATAGAGCAGAGGCACTGCAGCATTGAATGGTGGAAGAATCATTGCCTCTCGAGCCGGAGGGCCTGGATTCAAATGATGTCTCTGATACCTACTTGTTACCTTGAGCAAATCCCTTGACTTCCCTGGGTCTCAGTTTCCTTATCTGTAAAATGAGGAGATTGGATCAGATGGTTTCTGAGGTCTCTTTTGGCCCTAAATTGTATGAATCTGGGTCATTTACCCAGAATTCTACAGATTCATGTAGAAGTGGTTTGAGTTCCCTCCAATCTCCTGTGTATTTTTATTAATAATAAAAACTATTGGGCAGCTAGGTGGCACAGTGGATAAAGCACCAGCCCTGAATTCGGGAGGACCTGAGTTCAAATCTAGCCTCAGACACTTGATACTTACTAGCTGTGTGACCCTGGGCAAGTCACTTAACCCTCATTGCCCTGCAAAAAAAATAAATAAAAACTATTAATGATCATACCTTATACTCCTCCAGGAGAATGTAAGTTCCTTGTGGGCAGGGTCTAATGACTTAGAGTCATAGTTCCAGAGCTTGAAAGGGTCTCAGGGATCAGCTCTCCCAACCCCTCCTTTTACAGATGAGGAAACTGAGGCCAGCGGAGAACCCAGATTTGAACTCCAATCCTTTGACTCCAAGATCATAGATTTGACTCATGATATATCAGGAAGAACATGAGTTCTGAGACTCAGTCACCTTCCTGGGACAGATCTCCTAGGGATTAAGTAGTGGGCTCAGGATTTCATTCTGCATTTCTGGAAGGAGTTTCCTATTCTTTCCAGAAAATACACATCCTTTGAATATTTGCTTATGGACCCAATATCACCCCCATAGAGGGTTTTAGATTTTTGGAGTCCATGCCATTTGGGGGAGATTGCATTTGGCAATTATTTCACTTTGGGCCACCTCACTACCTTACTTACATACATTCCCCTCCTGGCTCTTTAAACTATATTCCACTCATAAGTCAGGAACACATTTCACATCAGCTGGCATTTCTATGACCCTTTACAAAAATCTGACTGCAGTCAGTTTCCTTATCCATAAAATGAGGAAGTTGGATTAAATAGCTTTCTGAGGTCCTTTCCAACTTCCACAATCTCCTTGGAACCTCCTGGGCATCCTGAAAGGAGTCAGGCAGGTGGAGAGAGTACTACTATCAGCCCCATTTTATAGATGAGGAAACTGAGGTGCAGAAAAAAATGAAGTGACTTACAAGCAAAATTTTTTCAGTCAAGTAAGAGGAGAGATCTTCCACAGAGGGTAATGCAGGAAGGTCAAGCTAGGGCTTGAACCCAGGTCTTCTGACACTGTCTCTACAATACTACATTGCCTTCCTATTTGATTCTGGGGGGGAAGCCTCCCCCAAACACCTGAGCTAAGAGTTTGAGTCTCCATTATCTTCTCAGAGATTAGTAGTGAGTTATAGTGGAGAGTTTGGGTTCAAATCCTCTCTCTGTCGTTTGCTACCTTTGTAACTTTGAACAAATCTCTTCTCTGGGACTCAGTTTCCTCAGTTATGAAATGAAGGAGATTGAACCAGATTGCCTCTAAGGTCCCTCCCAGCTCTGATTATCTGATCCTAAGAAGTTGGCTGTTTCAGAGAGCTAGGTTGACTCCTTAGCCTAACCTCTATATAGTGTTTCAAAGGTTTACAAAGCACTTTACAAATACTATCTCACTTAATCTCCACAACAACCTTGGGAGGTAGCTGCTAATATTGACTGCAGTTATAGATAAGGAAATGTGAGACTGACAGAGGTTGAATCATGGGATTGAATAGCTAGGGGTAGATTTGAACTTCAGTCTTGCTAACTCCAGGTCCAGAACTCTCTCCACCGCAACACCTGTTATTGTTGAGTCATTTCAGTCATGTCTGATTCTTCATGACAAAGATACTGGAGGACTTCACCATCTCTTTCTTCAGCTCATTTTACAGATGAGGAAACTGAGTCAAACTTAGTTAAATGTCTAGGGTGACATAGGCAGTAAGTGTCTGGGGCTGGATTTGAATTCAGGTCCTCGTGATTCCAGGACCAGCACTCTGTCCACTGCACCATCTAGCCACCTCCAAGATCATGAGATCTTCCAGGTTGAAAAGACCCTAGGAGTCATATGGTACAAAAGCCACAGGGCTGTTGCTGGAATGGTAGAAAGTCACTTCCTCCCAAGTCTGTGATTACCTCCTATATACTCTATATGGATAATTTATGCACATAATTGTTTGCATATCATCTTCCCAATTAGAATACGAGCGCCTTGAGACTGTTTTTTTGTCTTTCTTTCTGTCCTCAGTGCTTAACACAGTGCCTGATATCTAGCAAATGCTTAATAAATGCAAAGCTAGGGGCAATTAGGTGGCGCAGTGGATAGAGCACCGGCCCTGGAGTCAGGAGGGCCTGAGTTCAAATCCAACCTCAGACACTTAACACTTACTAGCTTTGTGATCCTGGGCAAGTCACTTAACCCCAATTGCCTCACCAAAAATTAAAAAAATAAATGGATAAATTAATTAATTAATGGATGAATGAATCGATAGATAGATAGACAGGCAAACAGACAGACAGACAGACAGACAGATAGATAGATAGATAGATAGATAGATAGATAGATAGATAGATAGATAGATAGATAGATAGATGCAAAGCTAGCTGGTGATGCAGTAGACATGGTACCAGCCCCAGAGTCAGGAAGACCTGAGATCAAATCCATCCTAAGACAACTTACTGTGTAACTATGGTTAAGTCACTTAAACTCTGTCTGCCTCAGTTTCTTCACCTGCAGAATGGGATAATAATACTACCTACTTCACAGGGTTGTGGTGAGGATCAGATATTTGTAACATTGTGAGACGATATTTGTAAGAAGTGCTTAGAACAGTGCCTAGCACATAATAGGCAGTATCTAAATGTTTATTCTCTTCCTTTACCCTTACCCTTGTTGACCACCTGCCTGCCTTGTCTAGAAGAAGGAAGGCTTCTTAAGTTCTTTGTAATCCAACCCCTTTCTCCATTTCCGGACTTCTTATCTTACATCCTATCCACCATGGCGCGCGCACACACACACACACACACACACACACACACACACACTCTTTGACCCAATGACACCAGCCTCTTGCTGTTCCTTGGACAAGACACTCTATCTCCCAACACTGTGAATTTTCGGTAGGGGTCTCCCATGGCTGTAATTGTCTCTCTTCTCTTCTCCACCTGCGGGCTTCCTTAGCTTTCTTCACCTTTCAGCTAAAGTCTCACTTTCTGCAAAAAGCCATTCTTGATTCTCCTTAATGCTGCTGCCTTCCCTCTGAGATTACCTTGTACTTACCTCCTTGTCTGCACATAGTTATCTGCCTGTTGTCTCCCCTCCCATTAAACCATGAGGTCCCTGAGACTAAGGACCCTTTTTGCCTTTCTTTACATGACCAGCTTCTAGCACAGTGCCTAGCACATAGTAGGTGCTTAATAAATATTTGTTGACTTGATTTCCCTTGTTTTCCTACTTTCCTTCAAAGTTCAAATCAAGCAACCAATGCAGCTCAACCCAGAGAGATGAACTGACCCCTCCAGAGAATATCAGCAAAGGCCTGGAAATTGGATCTGAAAAGCCCAGCCAAGGAATCTAATGCATCCCTTCGGGAGCACAGCAATATACATTAGGCTTTCTGGTGGCAGACATTTTCTTTTCAATTTAATTGTGAATGTTTCAAGTGATGGGAGTTTTACTGCAGTCTTTTAGACCAGGCCAGAAGCTATTAATCCACCCGCCCTGTTAGAATATGGAAGCAGGATGTGAGTCTGGCATATTCCAGAGATGAGTGCCCTACCCCCACCTCTGATAAATAAGACAACCTCCTGCCCAACTGGTGGAACTTGGAGTCTTCTTTCTCTGGTCCTGGAGCAGAGATTTAGTTTGGAATGGGTTAAAGATATGGAGAGAGGTCCTTAAAGTGAGAATCCTTCAGTGGCATTACTCCACTACTCAGTGAGCTACAGTGGCTGCCTACTACCCAGTTAGAATCAGGGGATCACATCATTGAAGGGTGAGAAAGGACCTGAGCAGCCATCTGGCCCAAGCCATGTGAGAAATGAATCCTCACTATAACATACCTGTCAAGGAGTTGGCACAGATTTTTAGCCAGGGGTCTATGAACCTCACCCCTGACCCCCAAGAGTCTGCTGAATAGATTTCAGGGGATTTGTGCATTTGAAGGGGGGAAATTACATCTTTATTTTCATTCATCTCTAACTAAAATTTGCCATTTCCTTCCATTGTGAATGTAGGCAACAAGCATGATTCTGAAAAGGGGTCCTTAGGCTTCATCAGACTTCCAAAGGGCTCCATGACTCAAAAAGGGTTGAGATCCCCAGCTCCAGGGTTAAATATGAAACTCCTTTTTGGCATTGAAAGCCCTTTGTAACCTGGCTTCTCCAACTTACCTTTCCAGCCTTGTTATGCATATACCTTATGGGTTGTCTTCTTGCTATTCCCCTCACATGTTACTCCATCTCCAACCCCATGCCTTCCATGCCTGGAATGATTTCCCTTCTCAACTTCTAAGAATCTCTTGTTTCCATGAGAGTTAAGCTCCTACAGGAAGCCTTCCCTGATCACTCCAACTATCAGTGCCTCCTCCCCTACCCCAATCACCTCAGATTTATGTAAAGAAGTTGTATACCCTTATATAATTACCTGTTGTCTTTCCTGATAGGATGCAAGCTCTTTGGGGGCAGGGCTTTTTTTTTGTCTTTGTATGCTCAATACCTAGCTTAGTACCTTAGTACTTATTGATTGATTCACATCCTGCTTTATTTGTGCCTCAGAAGACAAAGAGTTCTTCAGAGGAACTCAATTTATCCTTGTACACATCTAGGACACATGGATGGAGGCAGAACTAGACCATGATGTATGATGGAAGGAGAACTAGATATGTTGCTAATAGAAAGTAATAGAAAGTAAGCTCTTTGAAGGCAGAGACTATTCCATTGGGTTTTTTTCTTTGTATGTCCAGGTCCTAGCACAGATTTTGGAGCATAGTAGATACTTTGTAAATACTTATTGATTGGTGGTGCAGTGGATAGAGCACCAGCCCTGGAGTCAGAAGGACCTGAGTTCAAATCTGGCCTCAGACACTTAACACTTACTAGCTGTGTGACCCTGAACAAGTCACTTAACCCCAAATGTCTCACTAAAAATAAATAATTTTTTAAAAATACTTATTGATTGATTAATTGATTGAAAGTCTTGTCTCTCACTGGATAGAAGAGGGAAGAGCTACATTCAAGAATGGAAGATTCTCAGAATGACAAAAAGTGGAGGGCCTAGACTCTTGACCATTGGAAGGAATGACCACATTGATAAGCTCACCAATCCATCAGAGTATCAAATTACCTGCCTCAAAGGGCCATCTTGAGAAGTGAATGAAATCATGTGTGTAAAATGACTCACAAAGCTCCATGTCCTAGATCAGTGTTGGCTGTGATTAGTAAGAAATGTTTAGAATACCAAAATACTGGCTGAGGCTGCAGTGGTATGGTAGCTCTGGACTCAGAATAAGGAAAGAGCTAAATTCAAATCCCAACCCTGACACTTACTCACTGTGTGACCCCAGGCAAGCTACTTCCTCTCTCTGAACAAGAGTTTTCTTCATTTTAAACTCCTTGCATTCATATCCTAGAGTTATGGTATGGAAAGCACTCTAAATCCTCAAGAACAACCTAAGTGTGAGTGCTTTGTATCCTGGCTATCTGAAGTTGATACTTCTGAAGGAAGGAAAGCATGTTTTGAAGCTGGTTTCTTTCAAAGAGTCAGCAGGGTAAGGGATAAAGTGTCAATCTAGCTTTTGAATGCTAACAAGCACAGATCTAGAACTGGAAAAGACCTCAGAAGTCATCTAGTCCAATCTTCTCATTTTACAAATAAGGAAACTGAGGCCTAGAGGGGTTAGGTAACTTTAGAGGATCATAGATCTATAATCTAGATATGGAAGGGACCCCAGATCATAGGACCATTGATTTGAAACTTCAGAAGTCCTGAAGTTTAAACCCTTTATTTTATAAATGAAGAGACCCAGGTAGATTAAGGGATATGCCCAAGGTCACACAGGTAACAAACATCAGAAGCAGGATTTGAATCCATTGTACCACATGATCTGCAGGTGTTCCGTTTCCACATTCATGAACCCTGAAATGTCCTTAATGTAATCATTAAATCATTTCCCCTCTGCCTTATAGTATCTAACACTGTTCCTTTACCTCCCTGTGATTTCCAATCCCTGTACACTGCCTTTCCTTGGCTATTACCCCAGCACTGGCTACCTTCCTCCCTTCCCTAACTGAATGCTTTGGTGAATAATTTTCACTCTACAGTGGACTCCCTTGCTCTTTTGTCCAATTGAAAATGATGCCAAATCTGAAGCTATACCATAAAGCAGCAGTCATCAAAACTATTTGGTACTGGCTAAGAAATAGAGTGGTGGATCAATGGAATAGGCACAGGAGACACAGTAGTAAATGACTATAGTAATCTAATGTTTGATAAACCCAAAGACACCAGCTTCTGGGATAAGAATTCACTATTTGACAAAAACTACTGGGGAAACTGGAAGATGTTATGGCAGAAACTAGACATAGACCAACATCTTACACTGTATACCAAAATAAGGTCAAAATGGGTACATGATTTAGATATAAAGTGTGATAACAGATAAATCAGGAGAGGAAAGAATACTTTACCTCTTAGATCTATGGAGAAGATAACAATTTATGACCAAACAAGAGATAGAAAATATTATGAAATGCAAAATGGATGATTTCGATTACATTAAATTTTAAAGGTTTTATACAAACAGAAGCAATGCATCCAAAATTAGAAGGGAAGCAGAAAGTTGGGAAATAATTTTACAGCCAGTGTTTCTGATAAAGGCTTCATTTCTAAAATATATAGGGAAGTGAATCAAATTTATAAGAATTCAAGTCATTCCCAATTAAGAAATGGTCAAAGGATATGAATAGGCAGCTTTCAGATAAAGAAATCAAAGCTACCTATTGCCATATGAAAAAATGCTCTAAATCACTATTGATTAGGAAAAAAGAAAATTAAAACAACTCTGAGGTACCATCTCATACCTATCAGATTAGTTAATATGACAAAAAAGAAAAATAATAAATGTTGGAAAAGCTGTGGAAAGATTGGAAGATTAATGTATTGTTGATGGAATTGTGAACTGATCCAACCATTCTGGAGAGCAATTCTGAACTATGTTCAAAAGACTATAGGGAGGGGCAGCTAGGTGGCACAGTGGATAGAGCACCGGCTCTGGAGTCAGGAGTACCTGAGTTCAAATCCGACCTCAGACACATAACACTTACTAGCTGTGTGACCTTGGGCAAGTCACTTAACCCCAATTGCCTCGCTAAAAAAAAAAAAAAAGACTATGGGGATGTGCATACCTTTAGGCCCAGTAATACCACTCCTATGTCTATATCCCAAAGAGATAATAAAAAGGGGGAAAGGATCCACATGTACAAAAATACTTACAGCAGCTCTCTTTATGATGGCAAAGAATTGAAAGTTGAGGGAATGCCCATCAATTGGGGAATGGCTGAACAAATTGTGGTATATGAATGTAATGGAATACTATTGTGCTATAATAAATGATGAGGTGGCACAGTGGATAAGGCACCAGCCCTGGATTCAGGAGGACCTGAGTTCCAATCTGGCCTCAGAAACTTGACACTTACTAGTTGTGTGACCCTGAGCAAATCTCTTAACCCTCATTGCCCCGCAAAAAAAAAAAGAAAGAAAGAAAGAAAGATAAGAAATTATGAGCAGTCAGATTTCAGAAAACCTGGAAAGACTTAAGTGGACTGATAATGAGTGAAGTGAGCAGAGCCAATAACAGCAACATAGTGCGATGATCAACTGTGACAGACTTAATTATTCTCAGAAATACGATGTCCCAAGACAATTCCAAAGTACTCAAGATGAACAAAAGAACTGTGGAATCTGGATGCAGATTGAATCATACTATTTCTACTTTTTTGGTTTTCTTTTTCCTTTTTGAGGTTTTTCCCCTTGATTCTGATTCTTCTTTTACAACATGAATAATGCAGAAATATGTTTAATGTGATTGTACATATATAACTTATATCAGATTGTTTTCTGTCTTGGGGAGGAGGGAAGGAAGGAAAGAAAGGGAGAAAATTTTGGAACACAAAATCTTATTAAAACAAATGTTGAAAACTAAAAAAAAAAAATATGCCAAAACTCAATTTTGTATTACTCCCACCATCCCCTTCTTTTGCTCCTATTCACATGTTGCTGAACAAGGCTAGAGAAAATCATGAAACCATAATGAGGCAATTACAAGTTGATGTTACATGACCTCAACTGGGCCCTCACTACTGTAAGGCAATTCTTTTACACCTCCCTGGTTAATTCACTAACCCACTCACCACAGAATCTTTTCTCAACTTTGTCATCACTTTCAAACCTTTCATGGTTTCCCCTCCCCCACCCTCTCAGCTGAGGATCTCACCTCATACTGCCTCTTAGTTCCCTCCTCACCTCTTCCTCATTTCAAATCATCCAAACAATGTTGCTATCTCCTCCTTCTTTGTCCTCTCTCATATAAAGAGTTAGCCTTTCTCCAAGGCAAACATCTCAACATACAAAAGTAATATCATTCCATCCAGTACTCAGCACAATACCTGTAACACAGTAGGCATTTAATAAGTGTTCATTGATGAATTGATCCTGTCTTCTCCAGCAGATTGCCTCCTCTGTCATCCCTACTCTTTCACATCTTCCATTTTTCTCTCACTACTAACTCTCTTGCTGCTTACAAAAACATCAATGTTGCTACATCCTTTTCAAAAAGCCATCACTCAGGTGCAGCTAGGTGGTGCAGTGGATAAAGCACTGGTCCTGGATTCAGGAGGACCTGAGTTCAAAGCCAGCCTCAGACACTTGACACTTACTAGCTGTGTGATTCTGGGCAAGTCACTTAACCCCCATTGCCCCACAAAAAAAAGGCCATCACTCGGGGGCAGCTAGGTGATGCAATGGATAAAGCACTAGCCCTAGATTCAGGAGGACCTGAGTTCAAATCCAGCCTCAGACACTTGACACTTACTAGCTGTGTGACCTTGGGCAAATCACTTAACCCTCAGTGCCCTGCCAAAAAAAAGGCCATCACTTGATCTATTCATTCCCCAAAGTTATCATCATATAATTCTCTTCCCCTTCTTAGCCTAAACTTAGAAAACCATCTACATTCAGTCTTCATTCAGTTCCTCCACTTGTTCTCTCTACTGTGAGAATTGGAGTGCCACCAACCTACTGAGAAAGACATTGCAGGGAAGCTCTGCCCTAAGGAGAAAGCATGAGGTGATCTTTCTGGGGGTTCAAAGGTCGGATTGGCGTCTGGAAGTTGTGCCTGCCACCTGTGGGTCATGTCAATCAGTGCTATCAGCCAATTAGCTTGGAGCTGTGTGTGAGGATAGCCCTGCTTCCTGTTTCACAGGGGGTATCTGGGAGAATCAGTGAGGGAGCACGGTCTTTTCATTCAGAAACCGGCTGTTGGCAGGAGGAACACTCTTTTTCTCTTAGATAACTAGATGAAGCCTGTTTTTCCTCTCTCTCTTTGCTAACTCTTAATATACTTTAAAAAGTGCTTAATGCCCAAAGACTGGTGCTAAAGCTTTTCTAATTTAAGGCAATCATTCATTAGATTTTAAACATCACAGCTAGAATTTTAGTCCTTACACTACTTTCCATTAAACTCTCTGCAGTTTGCTCTCTGACCTCATTCAACTGAAGCTACTCACCCAAGTTATCAGTTGTCTCTTAATAGCCACATCTAACAACCTTTTCTCAGTCATCCTTCCAATACCTCTGCTGCCTTTGACTCTATACATCACCCTCTTCTGGATAGTGCCTCATATTTAGGCTTTCATGATCCTGCTCTCTCCTGCTTCTCTTACCTGTCTGACTGCTCATTCTCAGTCTCCTTGACTGAATCTTCATGCAGGTCACATCCACCAACCGTAAGTATTCTCCAGGACTCTGTCCTGGACCCTCATCTGTCCTCTTCTCTTCTCTCTATATACTATCTAGCTTGATGACCTCATTAGCAATCATGAGTTCAATTATCTGCTCTATGTATATAATCCCAAATCTATATATCCAGATAGAATTTCTCTCCTGAGCTCCAGTCTCACATCTCCAACTGCCTTTTGGGCATCTCCAACTGGATGTCCCATAGGCATCTCAAACTCAATGTGTGCAAAAAAGAACTCATAAAAACCCTCCTCCCTTCCCAATTTTCCCATAACTGTCAAGGAAACCACCATCCTTGAAGTCACCCAGGTTCACAACTTTATCATCCTTAATTTCTCATTCTTACTCAACCCACATATTCAATCTATTATCTAATTTCTACCTCAGAGTATCTCCCATTTGCATCCCCTTCTCTCCACTCACCAGACCATTGCCCTAGTGAAGGCTCTAATCACCTTATGCTGAGACTATATCAATAACCTACTGGTTGGTCTCTCTATCTCAAGCCACCCACACACACACACACACACACACACACACTCTCTCTCTCTCTCTCTCTCTCTCTCTCTCTCTCTCTTAAAGCATGGATTTGCTCATGTGATTTTCTTAAATCATGTATCTGACAATGTCATCATCACACACAGGCTCTGTTCGATAAATTCTAGGGACTCATTATCTCCAGGATCAACTATAAGGTCCTCTGACATTTAAAGCTAACTTAATAACATTGCCCCTTTCTCCCTCTCCAATCTTCTTACATCTTACTCTTCTCTACCCACTCTACATTGCAGTGACACTGGTGACATTCCTCACACACACCACTCCATCTCCCAACTCCACAAGTATGCACCAATTCTTTCCCACACCAGGAATTCACTTCCTCCTCACTCCCACATCCTGACTTCCTAGCACCTTCAAGACTCAAAGCCAGCTCAATTCCCACCTTCTGCAGAAAGCTTTTCCCAGTCCTACCTGTCCCCCATCTCCCACACCAGGGTCTTTCCTCAGAAATTTAAACTGTGCATAATCTTGTATGTACATAGTCATTTGTACATTATCTCCTCCATTAAAATGTTGGCTCCTTGAAATGAGGAACTTTCTACATATTTAAAAAAAATTTTTTTTGCCTTTCTTTGCATCCTCAGGGCTCATCACATAGTACGAGAGAGAGAGAGAGAGAGAGAGAGAGAGAGAGAGAGAGAGAGAGAGAGAGAGAGAGAGAGAGAGAGAGAGAGGAGATAACGACAAAAACACACAAAGAAAAACAAAGAGAAAGAAATAGGGAGAGAAAATAGCTACATTAGGACAGACAGACAGACCCCCTTGGAGTCAGAGGAAGAGACAGTGGCAAGGAGAAATAGATGCACAAATAGATCCACAACCAATGTGTGTTGACCAACAATGTCACAGATAGGCTTGAGTTAAGAATGCGATTCATGGTCCTGGACAGAGAATATTTGTATGCACTTAATATGGTACCTGGAGTCAGCTGAGCTGATCAACCTCTGAACATAAAGAGACTCCAGGTAACACCTGCTAAGTCTTTCTCACCATCTTCCTGTGACCTAGGGAATCTAACAACCATTAATAAAACACCTACTATGTGCAAGGCCCTGGGTCTTGATACTACATTGGCTGTGATCATGGGACCATGGTACCTACAGTAAGGAGAATGTAGAAGGTCAAGGACAAACAATACAGGTTCTTTCCAGGTACCTGGCTCTCCAGTTTCTCAGACTTTACCCCTTCCTACTTCAATATTTCCATGAACCAGTAATTAATCTCATTGCTGGTTTCAGATTTCTTCTCTACTACTTACTAGCTATGTGACTTTGGGTAAGTCACTTAGCCAATCTCAACCTTAGTTTCCTCCTGCACAGAATGGATTAGATAGCATCTAACATCCCCTCGGGCTCTGAGATGACATGATCCTGTCTCCATGTTTCTCTGTCTCTGCATCTATTTCTCCTTGCCACTGTCTCTTCCTCTGACTCCAAGGGGGTCTGTCTGTCTGTCCTAATGTAGCTGTTTTCTCTCCCTATTTCTTTCTCTTTGTTTTTCTTTGTGTTTTTGTCGGTATCTCCTCTCCCCCCCCCCCAGTGAGTCAGTTTCTCTCCTTCAGTCTGTCTCTGAAGCCCTCTGTCTCCATATCTCCCTCCTCCATCTCCCTTTCCTAGTGTTCCTCTCTTCCCCTCTCCTTGTCTCTCTTTTTCTCCTCTTCCTCTCTCTCACCTTCCCAAACTTTGTCCCAGGGTTTCTATTTCTGTCTCTGTCTGTTTCTCTCTCTCCTCTTTTCCTGTCTTTCCTCTCTCTCTCGTTCTCTCTCTCCCCGCGGTCCCAACGTCAGTTTCTCTCCTCTGTCTCTATATCTGTGTCTTTCTCTGGCTCTGGCTCTCCTCTCTCCTTCCCTCAGTTTCTCAGTCGCTGAGTTTCTTTCCTCTTCCTGTCTCTGCATCTCTCTGGCTGTCTCCATAGTGCTCTGTTTCTCGGTCTGTCAGTCTCCCGGAATCTGCTTCTCCCTCCCCTCTTCCCTACTCCTGCCCCCGCCCCCGCCCTCTCCCCTCCCCACAGCAGCGGCGCCCTTGGCTCGGGTTGCCGAAGGAGCCCCAGCAGCAGCAGCAGCAGAGACTGGAGGCAGGAGCAGCAGCAGCAGCAGCCGAGCAGCAGCAGCGGGCGGAGGAGGGATGAGAGGTGAGGTCACGTCTCCCCTGAGCCCAGCGCTGGCTTTTCAGAGCTTCTTCGGGAGCCCCCGGCCAGAGTCCGCAGCCTCTGCAGACCTCCTGTCCTGCCCCCGCCTCCTCGGCCTCTCCCATGTCTCAGCACCGCCCCACGTCGGACTCCAAGCGGTCTTTGGACGGCAGTCCTGAGACCCACACCGAGGATGAGGCCCCCGAGGAGGAGGTCCAGATGCCCCCCAACTACCTGCTGCTCACCATCTTCTCCTGCTTCTGCCCCGCGTACCCCATCAATATAGTGGCCTTCGTCTTCTCCATCATGGTGAGTCCGAGCGGGCAGGCAAGGCACGTCTAGGGGCCAGCGCCCTCCCGGGAGGGTAAATCTGCCCCAGCCCCCGCCACACTTCCTCTCCCTGTATGCCATGGCCGCCCCGGCCAGCCGGCAACCCTGCCAACGTACGGATGGACGGACGGCAGAGGGTTGGTAGCTCGTTATTGACCAGAGCAGCTGGCCGCGAGGCGCTAGGGTTTCAACGGGTTGAGACTCCGGCCAGCCCTGTCCCGGGACAACCTTGCAACCTCTTGGCCAGAGCTTCCAGCCTCGCTCGGCCTCCCAGCGCCCTGCCCTGGGAGAGCCACATCCCCAATCCCACCCGCCGGCAGGGCAGTCCCTATCCCCGGCAGGTAGAGCTCCCCAATTCTCCTACACATCTGGATCTGTCTCTCTTCCCAATCAGGTGGCACAAGGCTCGCCCTGTTGGGAAAGCAACCCCAAACCCTGTTAAATATGTCCATATTATTTCCACAGACATTTACAACGCGCTTTCCTCAAACAACCATGATAGAGATAGTGTTAGATAAGTAGTAGTATCCTTCCTTCTTATGTTACAGATGAGGAAACCGAGACTCCGAAAAACTAAGTCATTTGCCCAGTCACAAAGGGAGTATCATGCTGAATTGGAACCCAAGTCTTTTGATTCCAAGTGGAGTGCACTTTTTCCATCATATCGTGTGTCTCGTGTGTCTCATGTGTCTCTCCACACCTAAAAGTCTGTTATTAATTTTGTGTCAACTTTTGGCAAAGGGAAGTTTCCCGTTCTCTCACTAACACATATCTCACCCTAAATCTGAAGCATCTACCCACTCCCCAGCAGCAGCAGCAAACTGAACCCTCTGCTAATGTCGACTTGGCCACTTTAAGGGGGGGGGTGGCAAGCCAGATTTGCCACACTTATCCTTGAGTTTACAGGGGAGCCCCCTGTTTAATTGCAACTCTTTCCTGGACTCTATCTGGAGGATTAGGGAGTCATCCAGTCCCCACCATTGCCAGTGCTACCAGAAATCTTTTGCGTTTGTTGCAGCTTAGAAAGAAGGCTAAGAGGCTGCTTTTGGTCTCTGAGTGGGAGACCTTCCCACTTCTGGGGAGACACAGATAACACCAAAGCAGATGGCCAGCGATGAGAACCACAGAGATAAACCTGGCTGGGTCCTCTTCCTGATTCTGAGGTGTACAATTACAATCTCTGGGTATTTCTGAAAATCTCTGTGTTGGAAAGGACCTTAGGAGCAACCCGTGCCTGGAAAAAAATCTTCTCTACAACATGGCAAACAGCCATCCATTCTTGGAAATTCCATAGGCTGCCCCCTTAGTGTGTCCTTTTTATCTTTTAACTTCTATATCACCAGGTATAAGTGCTACCCTCTCCAAACCATCTTCTACATGGCTACTGAATTCCTAAAACACACATCTCAACATAGAATCACAGATTCAGAGCTAGAAGGGAGCTTAGAAGCAATCAAGTCTATTTCTGTCATTGTACAGATGAGGAAACTGAGACTCAGCAAGGTTAAGTGACTTGCCCAGGGTCACACAGCTAGTAAATGTCTGAGGCAGGATTTGAGCTCAGGTCTTCCTGACTTGAAATAACATTTTATCCATTTTTCCACCTACCTCTCTCAATGCTGGCTTATTTGACAGTCTTCATTGGTTCTCTCTTGTCTCTAAGATAAGAAACAAAATCCTAAGCCTGACATTAATATAGCCCTTTCCAGTCTTTGCTGTTGTTGCTGTTGCTCTTTTTCATGTACTCTCTGTCTTGGCCAAAATGGCCAGGAAATTCCATTTCCTGCCAATTAGCCCCCTCCCCATCTATATCTCCTGGAATCCCTAGCTTGGAGTCCCTTCTCCCTCTAAAAAAAACAGTTCAGGTACCTGACCCTACACATCCCCTTTCCTGATTACCCCCAGTTGTCAGTATCCTTTTCCTTTTGATAATACTTTATATAAATTTGAATATTCTGTATACTGTGTTCAGTCATCTCCCTTTAGTCAAACATAAGCTTTGTAAGGGGCAGACACATTCTCTTTTGTTGTCTTTGTACCATCAGCTCCCAGCTCAGTGCCTAGTCCATGTAACTACTTACTAAATGTGTGCTGAATTAGTTGCTTGCATTAGATGACCTGTAAGTTCCCTTCCAGCTATAAATCTATGATCTTATGCCTCTGCTTGAAGAGTTTGCCTGTGGAAGGAGGGTGCAATTGTACTGTAAAAGAACATACTACTGGGCTAGAAGAGCATGAAGGGAAAAGGAGAGAGAAGAACAGAGTAAACATGAGGTGGTCATGAAATCTCTATATATTCTTTCTTCTTTCATCTTATGCTATTATAATACAGGGCAACTAGGAGGTGAAGTAGATAAAGCATTGGGCTTAGAATTGGGGAGACTCATCTTCCTGAGTTTAAATCCAGCCTCAGACACTTACTAGCTGTGTGGCTCTGGGCAAATCACTTCACTCTGTTTGCCTCAGTTTCCTTATCTGTAAACATTAGCTGGAGAAGGAAACAGCAAACCACTCTAGTACCTTTGCCAAGAAGATCCCAAAATGAGATCAGGAAGAGCTGGACATGACTGAACAACAACAGCCATTATAAACACCCATGATAGTCAATCCACATTCATTGATAACCCATTCATTTGGAATTTTTATGGAGCTGGGCTCAACTTGATCTCTGATAAGATTCATAGGGTTTGAATTCTTCATACAGAGTTCAAAATAATCATCTAAACTGTGCTTCCTAAAGGTTTAAAATATTTTTAAAAACAAACTCTGTAGATATTCTTTTCAGTAATATCTGAAAGATCATGGAAAGTGGGACAGGTGCCACAAGATTGGAAAAGGGAAAATGTCCTGATGTCCATAAAAGGGAAAAGAACAGTTTGCAAACCAGTGAGTCTGACTTCAGTTCCTGGGGAAATTCTAGAATGAATACTTCAAGACATGATGGGCACACATGCAGAGAGGGAAGAGGTAGTTACAAAGTCAACGTGGCTTCAGCAAGAATAGGTCATGCCAGACTAACCTCATTTTTTTTTACCAGATTACTAAATTAGTTTATGAAGAGAATGCTGTTGACTGTAGTTTACCTATATTTTTAGCAAAGCTTTGATAAGTTATCTCATAATCGTTTAACATGGTTGACTCTGGCATTACCATCTTAAAGACAAGTCCACCATATTTGACCCCCTTCAGGATTCTCTGGTAAATGCAAGGATTAAGGATTCTTTCTTTTCTCTGTCATCCACTCAAGCCCCCATTGGTTATGTTTCTGCCATTCTTAGGGGACCAGTAACTATCACCTCAATTCCATTTAACCACTTATCATTAGATTAACGTTTAGAAAAGGTTATTTACTTCAAAGATATAGTAAGAGGGGGGCAGCTAGGTGGTACAGTGGATAAGGCACTGGCCCTGGAGTCGGGAGGACCTGAGTTCAGAACCAGCCTCAGACACTTGACACTTACTGACTGTGTGACCCTGGGCAAGTCATTTAACACTCATTGTCCCGCAAAACAAAACAAAAACAAAAACAAAAGATATAGTAAGAACAAAGATTCAAATATTTCCCCCAAAATCCTCTGGGCCATAATACACACACACACACACACACACACACACTACAGAAGACTAGAGGGGGAGGAGATAAGGATCACAGTTTAGCTCAGTTCCTTCACAGCATTAGTCCCACCCAGTTTAAATCCAAAGTCAACAGTGTTGGCTTCTGGTGGGCTGGCATCTCCATACCATGCTTCTCAGGGCCTTACTGCTGGACTGTTGGCAACATCCTGGCTGAATTTCTGTACTCCCAGCTCCCCAGACTCCATTCCTTCTACCTAGAATGGAAAAGAAGGAACAAGTCCAAAAACCCAGACCTGTTTCTCTGAACCATGTGGCCTAAGGAAGTGGAGGGAGGAGGTAGCTGCTGTATGGTGTGAATGGAGGTATCCTTCACCTTCAGACCTCAGATAGGAATGCCACAAAAGCCTCTACAGGTGCCTAGTCAGTCTGTTTGAAAGATGCCAAGGGTCCCAGCCATACAGTCAGTGGAAAAAGGCTGCCCACATGTTAGGTTAATGCAGAATGTTTGCTCATCCATCAGTCTCCAGTCTCTCAGAAAGAAGAACCCAGTGTCTTCCAGGTGAATGATGCCATTTTAGCAAAGTGATTGTGTCTGCCTATAGGCCAGATCCTCCATTGTACTATTCTTGTGAAAATAATGGAGAAATATGGATGAGATGATAATGCAATGAGATGAAGAACTGACTGGATAGCTAGACCAACAGGCTGTTGTTAATGATTGAGTGTTAAGGTGTGAGGAGGTCTCTAGTAGAGTGTGCTATTGAATCTATGCTTGGCCCTGTGATATTTAATAAATTTTTGGTGGGGCAATGAGGGTTAAGTGACTTGCCCAGGGTCACATAGCTAGTGTTAAGTGTCTGAGGCTGGATTTGAACTCATGTCCTCCTGAATTCAGGGCCGGTGCTCTATCCACTGTGCCACTTAGCTGCCCCGGATATTTAATATTTTTAATGGATAAATTAGATAAAGACCTAGTTAGAGGCAGCTAGGTGGTGGGGGCAGCTAGGTGGCACAGTAGATAAAGTACCAGCCCTGGATTCAGGAGGACCTGAGTTCAAATCTGGCCTCAGACATTTACTAGCTGTGTGACTCTGGGCAAGTCACTTAACCCTCATTGCCCCACAAATAAATAGATGGATGGATGGATGGATGGATAGATGGATGAATCAATCAATCAATTAATTAGTTAATTGATTGATGAACAAATGGAGAAAGAAAGGAAGGAAGGAAGGAAGGAAGGAAGGAAGGAAGGAAGGAAGGAAGGAAGGAAGGAAGGAAGGAAGGAAGGAAGGAAGGAAGAAAGACCTGGATATCATGCTCATAAGATTTACAGGTAGACCCAAACTATGTAGCTAACATGGTGAGTGATAGTAAGGACCCAAAAGGATTTTAGGCTAGAACTTTGGGCTGGATGTAGTAAGATGAAATTCAGTAGGAAGAAATGTAAAGTCTTGCACTTGGGTATAAAGAATCACTTCCACAGGTATAAGGTGAGCATGTTTAGAGAGACTCCTGGCTGGATGGGCACTCTGCACACTATGGCGTCACCTAGAGATATTTGTAGAAAGTGCAAAGTACTGTGCCTGGCATATAGTAGATGCTAGATAAATGTTTATTTCCTCTCTACCTCCACAATATGGTTCTAAATCTATGATCCTCTGGTTTCTGGCTATAAGATACAGGGATTTTAAAGTCTGTGCCAACCAGAAGAAGACAAACCCTGACAGATTGGAAAACCTCATGCCCGCTGGTGAGACACATCTTGTGTCTGCTTGTGTCAAACCAGACCAGATAAATTCTATGTGACAATGAACAGAACGTGATGCTTTTCAGAGCCTTAAAGTATAAAGGGCAGTAGACCAGGAGTTAGAGGACCTGACCTGGAACAGTGCCTTTTCCACCTCCTCTACCTTGAGTAAATTACTTCACCTCTCTGGGCCTCAGTTTCCTTGTTTGTAAAAAGAAGAAATAAGATTCAATGATTTTAAAGCTTCTTTCTAACTTTGAATCTAGAGATGAACCAACAAGTATTCATTAAGAACCTACTATGTGGGGGCAGCTAGGTGGCACAGTGGATAGAGCACTGGCCCTGGATTCAGGAGGTACTGAGTTCAAATCCAGCCTCAGACACTTGACACTTACTAACTGTGTGACCCCGAACAAGTCACTTAACCCTCATTGCCCCGCAAAAACAAAACAAAACAAAAGAACCTACTATGTGCCAAGCACTATGTTAACCGCAGAGGCTACTGAAAAGCATAACAGCCCCTGCTCTCCAGGGGCTTACATTTTCTTGAAGGAAACAAACAAATCCAAGATAAATGCAAAGTAGATGAAAGGTAATTTTGGAGAAGGGCAATTCTGGGTCATTTCCAGAAAGGATAAATGTAGGAAATGGCCCCTGACTTAGCTGTGGAACCAGGTGCAAGGTGATGGTGAGAAGAAATTGTGTTCCCAGCATGAGCCACAGCCAATGCAAAGTCATAAAGGCAGGAGATGACATGGCATATACCAGGAACAGTATCAATGACATGGGCAATGATAATACTTGTAGTAACTACATCAAAGAGCGGTTTGGAGGAGAGCACTCTGTAAGCGCACAGGTGCCATAGAAATATTGTTGATGAAATGAGCAATCATTTCTTCCTCCAGAAATTGATTTTTAATTTTTCAAGTATTTCTTTTCTTTCTCATAAAATGAAGCTAGTGCTCTCCAAGTGATTCCTGTTAGGACAGGAAGTGCTGAGTTTCAGATGGAGGTCATTAATATTTGGTTACATACTGCAGGGACTAGGCATAAACCCAGAAGTCACTGGCACTAAGGCCATGAACACACAGGGGACTCAACAGACTATGTATTCTGTTCTGTTTTGTCAACTATAGTGTGGTCACTATCCATTAAGGATTCATTTTCTCATTCTTTCTTGTGTGTCTCTTGTCTACTCTCTGTACCTGTCTCCTCTCTGTTTCTCTTCATCTGTTTCTATTTCTCTGTCTCTGACTCTCTTTTCTGTCTCTGTCTCTGACTCTCTAAGTCCATATCTGCCTCTGAATTTATTTCTGCATTTCTGTCTGTCTCTTTCTACCTCTTTGTCTCTCTGCATCTCTCTCTGTCTTTGTTTCTCTGTCTACTTCTCTCTATATCTGTCTCCTTTTTTCTATTTCTCTGTCTCTGACTCTCTAATTCCATCTCTGCCTATGAATTTATTTCTGCATTTCTGTCTCTGTCTCTTTATCTCTCTGTCTAGTTCTCTCTATCTCTCTCTCTGCTTCTATTTCTCTGTCTCTGACTGTTATGTCTCTGTCTCTCTGACTCTCTAAATCCATCTTTGCTTCTGAATTTATTTCTGCACTTCTGTCTCTGTCTCTGCCTCTTTGTCTCTTTGCATCTCTCTGTCTCTGATTCTCTGTCTTTCTCCATCTCTGTCTGTCTCTTCCCCATTCCCATCTCTCATTCTGTATCTCAAACTTCCATCCAAGTTTCCAGTTTCCCTTCCTACAAGGCTTCCCCTCTTTACCATCATGTGCCATGACATTGGTGTAGTAAAGAGAATATACTACACTTGGAGAAAGAAATACTTTACCAGGTCCTACCTCTGATATTTACTAGTGATGTGACCTTTGGCGATTCACTGCCCCTTTATGAGTCTCAGTTTCCTTATCTGTAAAATGAACATAATGATGACTGTAGCCCCCACCTCAGAGGGTTGTCATGAAGCCCCAGTGAGATAATTCATGAAAAGCACTTTGCAAACTTTAGATTGCCAACAAGATAT
Source organism: Dromiciops gliroides (assembly GCF_019393635.1). NCBI lineage: Eukaryota > Metazoa > Chordata > Mammalia > Microbiotheria > Microbiotheriidae > Dromiciops > Dromiciops gliroides. The sequence continues at coordinate 19,371,811 of NC_057861.1, read as the reverse complement.
CAGCTTTTAGCAATAATCCCCAAGAAGAACGAGCTCCCAACCCACAAGACCCCATTAACATCTCTCCTTCCCTCCTCTGCCTCTACTCTAATAACTGTTCCCACTTACACAGCACTTTAAACTTCTTAAAGTGTTCTCTTTGAAACAACCCTGGAGGGTAGATGGTATTACTTGTCCTTGTAGACATGATGGAGAGGCCAATCACTCTATTTCTCACAATCTCAGTTTCCTCTTCTAAAAAATAATGATAATTAATTTCATATTCCCTACCTGTCAGGGAAATTATAAGGAAATGTGTTTTTTTCACTTTTAAACGCTATCAAAAGGTTAAACTCTTCTTTTATTATTGTTATTTTTATTATTACTATTACTATTATTATTATTATTATCATGCCCTCCTGTTTTCTTTTTCATTTGTCTGTTTTGGTTTTTTGCCAGGCAATGAGAGTTAAGTGACTTGCCCAGGGTCACACAGCTAGTGAGTGTCAAGTGTCTAAGGCCAGATTTGAACTCAGGTCCTCCTGAATCCAGGGCCAGTGCTTTATCCACTCTGCCACATAGCTGTCCCAGCCCTCATGTTTTTCAATGGAGTTAAGATAGAAATAATCTTTGGCTATGTCACTGTACTGCTATTAAGCTTTTATATTTAATATTCTACAGACTATTAAAACATGGCTAAAATGATTGTTCAATTTAGTAAGAAATCAATGTTATTAATATTATTATTATGACAGTTGGATTGGGAAATGATTATTGGATTGAATTGAATTGGGGTTGGATTGAATTGGGTTGTTTTGGAGTGGTTTGGGTTGGGTTGGATTGGGTTAGATTAGATTTCATTGGGTTGGGTCGGGTTGGATTGTAGGGATGGTATCCTGAAGAGAAGTCTTTAGTAAGAAATTGTTCTAGTAAAAATTTAGCAGAAATTTTGTCCTTGGCTCTTTGCTATTCAACATTTTTATCAGTTACTTGGATAAAGAAATAGGGGGTGTGGTTATCAAATGTCTAGCTGACCCAGTGCTTAGAAAGTCAGCTAAAACACTGAATTTCAGTCAGAATCAAAAATTATCACACTCAATTGGAATAGTGGGCTGAAACAAGTAAAAGGAAAATTAATGGAGATAAATGTAAGACCTACATTTGTTTTAAAAAATCAGTCTCACAAGGACAAGTTGGAGCCAGTTACAGGTAGAACATTATTTGTGTGAAAAAGATCTGGGTGTTTTAGTGCACTGCAAGCTCATTTAGTCAATTAGTCTGACATAGCAATTCAGTAAGCTACTATGAATTTGGGCTGCATCAAGAGGTATATAGTCCAAAGTAAAGGAAGCTAGTCTGTCCATAAGTATTATGTTCAGTTCTGGGTACCACATTTTAAGGACATTTGCAAACTGTAGTATGTCTGAAGGAGGACAACCAAGATGGTGAGTGGTCTAGAAACCACACCATAAGAATTATCAACTGAGAGAATTTTAGATTGGAAAGGAAAAGAATTTGGGGTGGGGAGGAGAGTCAAAATATCTATTGTCAAGTATTTTAAAGGGTATCACATGTTCTAATCAGCTCAACTAGGAGCCATGGATGGGAGTTGTAAAAAGGCAGATTTAATCTCTACATCAGGAAAAACTACTTAAGAATCAGAGTTGTCTGAAAATTGAATGAGCTACCTCAGAAAGGAGTGGATTCACCATCACTGAAGGTCTTCTAGTGAAGACCAGATAACCCCTTGTTGTGTGGGAAGTATTATAGAAAAGTTTCTTATGGAGCAACTAGGTGGCACAGTGGATAAAGTGCCAGCCCTGAATTCAGGAGGACCTGAGTTCAAATCCGGTCTCAGACACTTGACACTTACTAGCTGTGTGACCCTGGGCAAGTCACTTAACCCTCATTGTCCCACAAAAAAAAAAGTTTCTTATTCTCAGGTATGCTTTTGGACCTTTCTGAGGTGCCTTCTAATAGCCATGTGTTTAATTGGTGGCAGTCCAGACTCAAAAAGGTCTTCTGACTTTGAATCACAGGGTCATAGTGTCATAGACCTCAAGCTGGAAGAAAACTCAAGAATGATCTAGTTGAACCCCTCATTGTACAAATTAGTAAACTGAGTCCCACAAGATCCATCTAGATCCCCCTTCCTTAGCAACCACCTGCCAGGTTCTTCCCTTCCTCAGCATACACGGGAATGTCACTGAAGATTTGCCTCTTATGAAGTGTCTCTACACTGGCTCTCTTTAGCATCCTCATGTTGTTTTCAATTACTCAGAGACTTCCCTTTCCCTGAGTAGCCTTAACTCCTTGAAACATCTCTCTTGAGTTATCATCCCCTCTCCCACTGGATTATCTAGGTAAGCTGATTCGCTAGCCCCTGATAAAAGGGAGGATCCATATTTTCCTGGACTTGTCTGAGAAGACACAAGCAGGAATCCACCCATTTGCAAAAACTTAGAATTTCTTTGTCTTTGATTAACTCTTAGCCTGGGTAAGTCTTTGCCCAAGATTTCCCTCACTTGTTGATTTCTGGATGAGGAAGAAGAAAAAGGGAGAAATCTCAGTCCTAATTCAATAATTAGTTATTACATACAAGAGAGAAATAATCATTTCTCTTGATTCACTGTGAGATCATAGGATAAACAGTGGTATAGCCTTACTGATCATGGAATCATAAGATCACAGAATTAGAAGGGGAAAAACAATTTTCAGAGGCCATCAAGATCAATCTCCTGACTTTGCAGGCAAAAAACCAAACAAACAAACAAAAGTAACTTGCCCAGTGTTACATGAGAAGTATGTAAGCAGAACGAGGCTATGAGCAAGGGTCATCTGATTCCCTCTAAATTCTAGTCCACTGAGCATATTAATAATAGTGACACCCAGGTTGTAGTATGCCATGAGTCATGTTTGCATTCACTCCAAACTACTTAGGACAGAGACAGAAGAGAGAGACAGAGAAAAAAATAGAAAGAGAGACAGAAACAGCAAGAGAGAAAAAGAGAGGGATAGAAACAGACCAAAAGAGACAGAGAGGCAGGGAGAGCCCTTGTATTAGAGGTTTTGAGTAAGCTGAATGTTGAACCCTGAGTTGAGAAGATGAAAGTTCCTAGCACACATTGGGCAAGTTATTGACCTTCTCAAAGCCTCCATTAATTCATCTGTAAAGTGGGGCTAATGATAACACCTAACTCACAGGCTTATTGTGAGGATCAAATGAGATAGTACATGTAAAATGGTTTGAAGGTCTTAAAGCACTATATAAATGCTACCTATTATTATTTTTTAAATTCCTGCAGGATGATGACATAGTAAATACAGTACTGGATATGGAGTCAAGAAGATAGGTTCAGGTGGCAGCTAGGTGGCACAGTGGATAAAGCACTGGCCTTGGATTCAGGAGGACCTGAGTTCAAATCCAGCCTCAGACACTTGACACTTAACTAGCGGTGTGACCCTGGGCAAGTCACTTAACCCTCATTGCCCTGCCCCGCCCCCCCAAAAAAAGATAGGTTCAAATCTCACTTCAGTCACTTACTTGCTCGGTGACATTATAAAAGTGGCTCATCTTCTCTGTGCCTCAGTTTTCTCATCTGAAAAATGAGGAAGTTGGACTTGATGGCTTCTAAATTACTTTCTGGCTCTAAATCTTTGACTTTGGCTGAGAGGCTCATCCAAGTGCACCATGTTGAGATCAGATTCTTATCCTGGATCCAAGAAATTTTTAGTTGGGTAGATTTTCCTTAAAGGCAAGTAACATCTAACTTTTGTATATATTCCTCCAACTCTTAGCACAGTTCCTGGCAAACAGTAGGTGCTTAATAAGTAAGCACCTGGGGGCAGCTAGGTGGTTCAGTGGATAAAGCACTGGCCCTGGACTCAGGAGGACCTGAGTTCAAATCCAGCCTGAGACACTTGACACTTAATAGCTGTGTGACCCTGGGCAAGTCACTTAAACCTCATTGCCTTGCAAAAATAAAAATAAAATAAAATAAGTACCTGTTGACTGGTTGTTTTGACTGGGTTATCACAAAGTTCTGAGCTTTGGCTCCAAATCCTTTGAGGAAAGTGAGGATTCCTGAATTTCAGGAAAGCATTGGACAAGGTGGCCGATGAAGTCCCTGCCAACTCTCAAATTCTGGGATTGTAGGTATGAAGTGGGTGGTTATGGGGATGTTTTGTTTTGGTTTTGCTGTCTCAAATAAGAACTATGGATCATATTCCAAAGGTTATCAATTATTGCCTATGATGCAAAAAACACAATTTTGAAGCCATTGATTTATCAAGGAATTAAATGAGTAAACAAACAAATGAACAAATGAATAAATTATTGAGTGAAAAATTGTTTAAGTATTTACTATGTCTTGAGCTTTGCACCATATTCCCCACCATTCAAAGGAAATATGCCTCATTATCTGTTCTCTTGAATCAAAATTTGGCCCACATCCTTATATCAGTTTAGAATGTACAAAGAACTTTACTTACATCAACCTCCAGGGATGGAAAAGACTCTATGGGGCAGGAGAAAGAATGAGTTGAAAAAACGTGCATCTGATTCCCAGCTCCATCCTTTTCCAGTCATGTCACTACAGTAAGCAAGTCCTTTATGGAAGCTCAGTGACACAGTGGATGGAGTTCTGGGCCTAGAGTCAGGAATACCTCTGTTTAATCTAGTCTCAGACACTGACTAGCTATGTGACCCTGGGCATGTCACCTCACCTCTGTTTGCTTCCATTTCTGTGTAGACTGATTTTGTTTTGTTACAAGAGAAGGTTTGATAGAAAAGGAGGGGATAGCTATTAGAAAATGAATGTTATGTGAAACAAAAGGCATCAACAAAATAAAATGCTTGGTACATAGGAGGTACTGAATAAATGCTTATTTAATTGCATTTGGATGCCCCCCCAAAAGGCATCAATATATTTTTTAATGAAAAGAAGAAAACAAAAGGTGAGATCAGTCAACTGGGCCCTACTAGGTGCCAAGCACTATGGGAAGCACTGGGACATAAATCGGTTTTGCTACTAAACATATTTATTTTTTACATTTTAAAAGCTAAATAACAGAGATGAACAGTTTCTTATGTGAGTCTCCTTCATATTCTTCCTTATAAATTTTGTTACTTAAATTTAATGGGCTATTGCTGTGCCACAAGACACAATGAATATGCTGGAATCAGAGAAGCATGGGAAAATCTATAGGAAATGATGCAAAGTGAAGCAAGCAAAATCAGGGAAACAATGATTACAACAATGCAAGTGAAAATAAAATAAATGAAAATTAATAGGTTCTAATTATAATGGCCAGATTTGACCCCAAAGAAGAAGAGAAATGCATCTCCCACCTTTCTTTGCAGTAGAACTATTTGCTCTAAAATCTGTTTGATGGGTTGGTTAGTTTTGCTGAACTGTTTCATTCATTCTTTCTATTTTATTCCTTGTTACAAGAGATGACTCTGTGGGTAGGTAAAGGGAAAGGGATGTATTTGGAAATGAAGGTGATATAAAAAAACAAAAAAATACCCATTTTTAGTTTTGGGTTTTTGTTTTTGTCTTTGTTTTTTGGTGAGGCAATTAGAGTTAAGTGACTTGCCCAGGGTCACACAGCTAGTAAGTGTCAAATGTCTGAGACTGGATTTGAACTCAGGTCCTCCTGAATCCAGGGCCAGTGCTTTATCCACTGCACCACCTAGCTGCCCCCATTTTTAGTTTTTAAAGCAAAATAAAAGAGGGTTGCCATATCGTAATAGTGATAATAACAATACAACAAAAATAAATGTAGAAAAACTTGGCCTCTTGGCCTTCTTTGAATCTTGAGGTAAATTCAATTCTAAAGACATTTATTATTTATTCATTTCAACAACAATCATTCAACATTTAGGCAAAAGTGCCTAATGAGGGGCAGCTAGGTGGCACAGTGGATAGAGCACTGGCCCTGGAGTCAGGAGGACCTGAGTTCAAATCCGGCCTCGGACACTTAACACTTACTAGCTGTGTGACCCTGGGCAAGTCACTTAACCCCAATTGCCTCACTAAAAAAAAAAAGAAAAAAAAAGTGCCTAATGTGTTCAAGGCAAAGGAGGTTAGGGACATATATGGAGCAGGGTTTCAAGGACTGAGTGAAACCAACCTATTTGAAAGTTCCTGAAGTTTGGGGTATTTGGTGCCAATTATGTCATGTCCAGAATCTGGCAACCAGCCCCACCTTTAATTCCGTCTCTGTGCCTGTGATTGAATGCTGAGTTTGCAGAGATGTATCAGCTAATGGAAGTAGAGAGATGTGTGGTATTATTGGGTATCTCCTTGGCTTTTTATATACATCCTGCTTAATATAACATGAGGAAAGGGAGAGAAGGTTATAATTGAAAAATTAGGATTTAGAGATTGGAAATCATGGGTCCCATCGAGACTCATGGGTAGTGGATATAATCAGCATAAATATTAGTCTTAGCTCATAATAGTCCATGGGGACGGGAGTGGGAAGAAAAACAGAGGAATGCCAGTGAGGGCAATATTCGATGGGTACTCTGTGTGCCTAGAGCTAAGAAGACTTGGTAGGTAGCCTCAAACATCAGTCAGCAGGCTCTGGTGATATTACTGATTGTGGTCAGCACCCCGGACAGTAACTGTTCCAATGCATCTAAGACTAATAATAACAGTAATAGCTAATATTTACAATAGCAGCTACACTGTGCTAAATTCTTTACAAATGTGATCTCATCTGATCCTCACAACAAGCCAGAGAGGTAGGTGGTATTATTATCCCCATTTTACAATTGAGGAAACTGAAGCAGACAAAGGTTAAGCGATTTGCCCAAGGTCACAGCTAGTAAAGTGTTTGAGGCAACTTCCTAACCCCAAGCTCGGTGCTCTATCCACTGTGCTACCTAACTGCCTCTAGGGACAGCTAGGGCTAACAGCTAGTCCTGTTTTCACATCTTTATGATTATCACAGGGCAGTAGAGGATAGGACACTCCTTCATGTTCTGATTCCTGAAAAAACAAGACCAGAAATATCAATATTTACCTCATATCTCCAACTGGAAGTCCCATAGACATCTTACACTCAATATATCCAAACCTCCCCCCCTTCCTAGTCTGTGCGTGTGTGTGTCTCTCTCTGTCTCTCTCCCTCCCTCCCTCTTTCTCCCTCCCCCCTCTCTCTCTCTCTCTCTCTCTCTCTCTCTCTCTCTCTCTCTCTCTCTCTCTGTCTCTGTCTCCTCCCTCTCTCTCTCTCTCTCCCTCTCTGTTCTCTGCTCTTTCTCTCTCTCTCTCTCTCTCTCTCTCTCTCTCTCTCTCTCTCTCTCTCTCTCTCTCTCTGTGTGTGTGTATGTGTGTGTCTGTCTGTCTCTCTCTCCTCTGCTCTCCCTGTCTCTGTCTGTTGCCCTCTCTCTGTTTCTGTCTGTCTCTGTCTCTGTCTCTCTTTCTCTCTCTCTTTCTCTCTTTGTCTCTCTCTGTCTCTCTCTGTGTCTCTGTCTCTCCTCCGCTGTCTATGTCTCTCTGTCTCTGTCTCTGTCTCTCCCTCCCTCCCTCTCCCTCTCTCTGTCTCTCTGTCTCCCTCCCTCTATCTCTCTCCATCTCCCTCTCTCTATTCTATGTTCTTTGTCTTTCTGTGTGTCTCTGTCTCTGTCTGCCTGTCTCTGTATATCTCTCTGTTTCTCCTCTCTCCTCTCTCTCTCTCTCTCTCTCTCTCTCTCTCTCTCTCTCTTTCTCAGCATCCTTACTGGTGACCCTCCATTCCTCATCTCAATATGGTTTTTGGGTCATCCCCCTAGTCTGAAATGCTTTCCCTCCTCATCCCTGCCTCCTGTCTTCCCTTGTTGTTGTTGTTGTTTTCTGCCATTTTCAGTCATGTCTGACTCTCTGCGACCCCATTTGGGGCTGATATACTTGAGTGTTTGCCATTTCCTTCTCCAATTCATTTGACAGATGAGGAAACTGAGGCAAACATGGTGAAGTGACTTGCCCAGGGTCACACAGCTAGGAAGTGTCTGAGGCTAGATTTGAATTCAAGAAGATGAGTCCTTCTGACTCCAGGCCCAGTACTCTATTGATTGTGCCATTTACCCTCAGACCTCTGAGGTTACTTCTACTTTATTCTTCATGTAATTTAGGTGTACATGGTTGTTTGTATATTGTCTCTCCCATACTGTGGACTTCTTGAGGATGGGAACTATTTTTTGCCTTTCTCTGAATTCTGCTCAGCTCCGCTTAGCACAGTGTCTGGCACACAAAAGGAATTTAATAAATGCTCATCAGCTTGGTGACCTGTTCGGGATGCTTTCACACAGATGGCACTGACCACTGAAGCACATAAATCTTTATTGTTCGTGAATCGGGCAGAAGGTCTGAATGTTTTTATTAGGTGCTGGTGCTTCACTCCTACAAAATTGGAAACCGAGCATACCAGTTATAGGCAAGGACCATGGGGAGTTCTTTGTCAATGACATATTCAGTCACAAGTTACCCAACGTATTACTGACCAATGCAGGGGAATTGTAAGAAATTGCTTCCTTCCTAAACCTAGATCAGATGAAATAAGAGTGGAGATTGAAGAGCTCCTGAAATCAGACAAAAAGCTGAAACACTTAATGATATTGATGATCTATACTTAACATGACTCCTGAAGCAGCTAATAATGAAATAGGTGGCCAAAATCATACTGGTCTCAGATTATTTGGAAGGGAAAATGGACATATTTAAAATAGAATTTCACAAAGCCCTTTTTAGAGTTAAAGAGCATGAATCCAAGTAATAAATCACCTCTACCTGATGCAGATAGGTGATATCCTGCATTGACCCTAGAGTCAGGAAGACCTGACTTAGAATGCTGCCTCAGGGGCAGGCAGGTGGTGAAGTGGATAGAGCACCAGCCCTGGAGTCAGGAGGACCTGAGTTCAAATCCGGATTCAGACACTTAACACTTACTAGCTGTGTGACCCTGGGCAAGTCACTTAACCCCGATTGCCTCACCAAAAAAAAAAAAAAAAAAAAAAGAATGCTGCCTCAGATACTTACTAACTGCATCACTCTGGACAAGATCCTTAACCCCCCTGTGCCTCAGTTCCCTCATTTGTAAAATGAAGGAGTTGGATTCAGTAGCCTCTAAGGTTCCTTCCAAATCTAAATGTATGGTCCTATACCAAAAGAATAATGTTCCCTTCATGAACAAGTATATTCTCTCACAATAACAGAATATTAAAAGGAAGGGAATAAGCATTTATGTAGTGCCTAGTATGTGCCAGATGCTTTACAAATATCATCTCAAGGGCAGTTAGGTTGCACAGTGGATAGAGCACCGGCCCTGGAGTCAGGAGTACCTGAGTTCAAATCCAGCCTCAGACACATAACACTTACTAGCTGTGTAACCTTGGGCAAGTCACTTAACCCCAAATGCCTCACTAAGAACAAACAAACAAACAAACAAAACCAAATATCATCTCATGTGATCCTCACAAAAACCCTGAAAGATAGGTGCTGTTATTATCCACATTTTGCAGTTGAGGAAACTGAGGCAAACAGAGGGTAATTAATTTGCCCTGAGGGGCAGCTAGGTGGCACAGTGGATAGAGCACTGGCCCTGGAGTCAGGAGTACCTGAGTTCAAATCTGGCCTCAGACACTTAACACTTACTAGCTGTGTGACCCTGGGCAAGTCACTTAACCCCAATTGCCTCACTAAAAAAAAAAAAAAAGTAATTTGCCCTGAGTCACACAGCTAGTAAGTGTCTGAAGTCAAATTTGAACTCAGGTCTTTCTAACTCCAGTCCCAACACTCTAGCCACTGCATCACATAGCTGCCAAGGAGTCATATAAGAAGTCAAAGCATTATGAAGGGCAACATCAATCTAAAACTATACTGGAAAGACCTGACGATCAAATAAATTAGAAGACAGACAGACAGAAAGAAAAGACAGACAGACAGAGGAGAGGAAAAGAGAGAGGAGAGGAAAAAGAGAGGGAGAGAGAGAAGGAAGAGAGAGGAAAGAGAGAAACAGAGACAGTGAGACAGTGAGAGAGACAGAGAAACAGAGACAGGAAGAATGAGAGACAGAGAGGGAGATCTCCACCACCACCACCACAAAGAAAGAGTATAGGGAAATTTCCTGGCCATCTATATGGTCCTCAGTGCAACACTACAGAAATGCAAGCTTGATAAGATACAAAAGAGCCACAGAGCTTGTGACCCACTGATATAATGAATGAGAAGATTGTTCCATTCAAGGAAGTGACTAAAACTCTAGTTTTCTACAGAATGGGAAAGGGGCAAGCCTAGATAAGGTCCACAGTTATTGGCTCAAATGCTTCACTGTGACATGCAAATTACTAGCAAGGCAATTTGTCAGTTTCTTCTAATGCAAGTCAGTTTCTGTCTCTTAACTGAAGACATCACATATTTATTACTAAAAGATAAGAAAACCAGTAGCCTCCAAATATAGGCCAATTATACATTGGTGTACATTATATAAAGCATTTATGGCTTGTTTTACTCAAAAAATTATATTGATACAAAATATCTATATATTGGCTGATGAACAAAAAGGGGGGGGTGTCAAAAGTCCCAGGGGGTAATTACAGCAACTCGTTATCAATTCAGTTATAATTGAGCAGGCTCCCTGAAAGCAATATACCTCTTAAACTGCCTTTATTGGCTACTCTAATGCTTTTGACTGTTCCTCACTCATGGTTTATGCATATATTGCAAATATACAAAATAGAATCAAAGTTACTGATAATGAAAGAGGTTGATTTTTTACATCCAGATACAAAACTTTCCTCTATTTAAAACATTCCCATATTACCATGATGTCAAGGCCAATTGATGTAAAGTGTGACATCTTCCAGAAAGAAAGTTTAAGCCCACTGCGGTTCTGCTTTGCCTTGTGTGCATTATCACTCAGGTACAGAACTGGATAGGCAGCTAGGTGGCATAGTGGAGAGGGCAATGGAGTCAAGAGGACCTGAGTTCAAATTTGGCCTTAGACACTAGCTGTGTGGCACTGAGCAAGTCACTTAACCCTGATTGCCAGAGATAGAGACAGACAGACAGAGAGAGACAGAGACAAAGACAGAGACAGAGACATGGAAACAGACAGACAAAGGGAAAGATGAAGAGAGACAGAGAGAAAAAGACTAATATCCTAAAATCAGATTAACAGGAAGGACATATTTAGAGCAATTAACACTTATATGTGATATATACCCTTGATATGGTAAAAAAAACACCAACAACAATAAATCTGGATGATGTTCCCCCCAAAAAAAAAACAAAACACATAGGCATTTCTTAAGCATTTACCATGTTCCAGGTACTGTACTAAGTACTGAGGATACAAATATAAGCAAAAAGACAATATTTACCCTCAAGGAGCTTACATTCTTTCTTTTTTTTTTTTTGCGGGGCAATGAGGGTTAAGTGACTTGCCCAGGGTCACACAGCTAGTAAGTGTCAAGTGTCTGAGGCTGGATTTGAACTCAGGTCCTCCTGAACCCAGGACTGGTGCTTTATCCACTGCACCACCTAGCTGCCCCCAAGGAGCTTACATTCTAATGGGGGAAGACAACATGTAAAAATTAACTGAAAGTAGAGAAAAGGAATGGTACCCAAGTGTGGGAATGGTGACATGGTGGCAAAGTCTTGAGAGTCAAAAGCAGATATTAATGAAATACAGGGTTTATCACTTCAAGATAGTTATGGATTGCCTTTGAAGCCAATAGACTTTCCATTATAAGGCAATAGCAAAGACTGATAACAGGTATATGTCACTGGATTTGTCAAAGATCACCCAAAATGATCCATCTTTAGACATTATGGAGTGGCTAAGATCCCAGGGTGGAAACAAAAGGCTCTATGTTGACAACATCCACATTAATTCATTTAACAATATATCAGTAAAGAAGCATCAGACAGCGGCAGCTAGGTGGCACAGTGGATAGAGCACCAGTCCTGGAGTCAGGAATTCAAATCCAGACTCAAACATCTGACACTTACTAGCTATGTGACCCTGGGCAAGTCACTTAACCCCAATTGCCTCACACACACACACAAAAAAAGAATCGTCAGACAAATAAATGGCTCAGACATGAAACTTTATTTGCAAAACAGAAGAGTTTATGATATAATTCAGGATCATCATTGGTACCTGAAATTATAGAAAGGTTATCTATCTTTAGGGATTCTATGACCTTATTTATCAATGCAATGAATTATGTGATGAAGTTGTAGACTGCAGCACATCACTGCAGACTGTAAAAAATCTAGTATTTAGCAGATCCAAATCCCAAAGACCCAATCAGGTAGCTAGAATTCTATTACAGAAGTTTACTGTCCTTTATGAATTTACATATACCAAATCTCTATGCTACAAATACAAACCCTAAAATAGCCTTGAGAATTCAGCAAATAAACTGTACTGAAACCTGTGCACCATGGTAAAGAGAATCATTGACCACAATATCCAGCCCAAACATTGATCCATAAAATTTCAGAATGATGTTTTAAATAGAGGCCATCATATTAAATACCCATAATCTCAGAGATCTATGAAAAGCATTCAAAATGTAGAGAACTCATGCAAGAAATCGATACTGTGTTGGAACAGGACAGGGTATGTGCCATCTTTATCATTGCATCCACTACTGGAAGACACTTTCAATGAGCTCACATTCCAATTCTTATAATCACTTACAAAAAGTAGTCATTTGACCCATTTGTTCAATAGTCTGCAGAATATTAAGTATAAAATATTGGAGAGGGATTTCTCCTGGAACCATTTCTGAGTCCCATCAAAAAAAAAAAAAAAGATGAGAATAATGAGATCATGGTTATAATAACAAGAAGAAGAACTAATGTTTAAGAGAACTCTAAAGTTTATAAAGTACTTTATATATATTCCTCATGTGAGCTTCACAATAGCCATGTGACATAGGTTTTATTATCCCCATTTCACAGATGAGAAAACAGAGGCTTAGAGAAGTGATGTTACTTGGCCAGGGTCACATAGCTAACTATCAAAGTCAAAATTTGAACCCAGGTCTTCCTGATTTAAAGTCAAGTACTCTATATTCTATATATACTATGCTGCCTAGAAAAAAAACCCAGACTTGGGTTCAAGATCGTGATAATTTTTATATTTGTGAACTTTGGTCAGTTGCTCAATTTTTAAGAGTATTGAAAGTATAACTGATATTTATAAAGCTCCTTACATGTAGTTCACATGCGTATTAAAACAGCCTTATGAGATAGGTCCTACTGACATTATTATGTAAGAAAGAATAAGTGACTTGCCTATGATGACGCAGCTAGTAAATGTCAGAGGGGAGATTTGATCTTGGATCTTCCCAACTCCAACTCCAGAATATGTCCTGGATCACACTGACTCATCATTATAGGAAAGAAAGTGCTCACTAAAGAAAAAGAGCAAGCATTAAGCCATCACTGAAAGTGGTAACCTGGCATTGAAGATGGCTGGTTCTTAGAAACTTCATTGCTAAAATGGTCTTAGCCCTGGGGATCATTGAACCTATTTCCATATCAGTGCCCTATTGTCACCAGCTCTCCCTTTCTGTCCTGCAGTCTCTAAACAGCTTTAACCAAGGTGACATAGAAGGGTCAAAAAGATTGGGCCGAAACGCCAAGTGGGTTGCTATTGCCTCAATCATCATTGGCCTTCTGATCATCGCTGTGTCTTGTGTGGTCCACTTCACAATGGACAGGTAAGCAGATTTCTTTTCTGTCCTTCCCAACGGAACCTGATCTTCCTTGAATGCCTTACTGACCCACTGAAACCATTGAAGGTCTATCCCCTGATTTTCAATAACCTGATAGCTTGGTTTTCAGTAGGCCCACTGCCTGATTTCTTTCAGGCTCCTAGGCATGAATATCATGGCTTGTCAGTGTTAATCCCTTATCATAAACAGATGGTCTCTGTTTACCTTTTGTCCTAGGCTCATGGAAAGATTTCTCCAACTATCCAGATTGGTCTTCCTTGGATAGTGACACCCTCCATTGAGGTCTTCAAAAAAGAATGAAGGGCAGCTAGGTGGCGCAGTGGATAGAGTACCGACCCTGGAGTCAGGAGGATCTGAGTTCAAACCCAGCCTCAGACATTTGACACTTACAAGCTGTATGACCCTGGGCAAGTCACTTAACCCTCACACACACACACACACACACACACACACACACAAGAATTCATCAAGCACCTAGTCCATGCCAGTCACTGGGTTACAAGCTTGAGACATAAAAACAAAAACAAAACTGTCCCTGCCTTCAAAGAGGTCACTCACTTTCATTGGGGGAGACAATGGGTACAACAAATATATGCAGAATACATACAAAATAAATATAAAACCGCTTTTGGAGAAAGAGCACTGGGAGCTTGAAATATCGGGAAAGATTTCATGTAGAGAATCCTATGAGCTGAGTCTTAAAAGAAACAAGGAATTACAAGAGCTAAGGAGGAAGAGCAAAGCCCAGAGATGAGAAACAGATCTTCATATATGAGGAATAATGAGGCCAGTTTGGCTAGACCATGGAGCACAAGGAGAAAAGTGATGTATAAAAAGTCTGGAAAGGTAGGTTGTGAAGGGTTTTATATGCAAAGAGAGGTGTTTATATTTGATCCTAGAAGGAATAGGGAGCCACATGGGGTTTATTGAGGAGGAAGGTGATATGGTCAGATCTGACCTTTAGGAAAATATCTTTGATAGCCATGTGGAAGATGAATTAGAAAGGGGAGATAGAAGGAGTAGAGGGATGAATTAGGACACCATAGCAACCAGGAATGTGCTGGAACTAGCTTGTACCAGCTACCAAATTGTTGCTTTGTCAGTTAGTTATATCCAACTCTTTGTGACACCATTTGGAATTTTCTTGACAAATATATTGGAGTGGTTTGCCATTTCCTTCTCCAGATCATTTTACAGATGAGGACTGAGGCAAACAGGCTTAAGTGACTTGCCCAGGATCGCACAACTAGTAAGTATCTGGGGCCAAATTTAAACTCAGGTCCTCCTGATGCCAGGACCAGCACCCTATCCAGTGTGCCACCAAGCTGCCAGTTATCAAGAGCCAATTGTTAAATTTTTCAGTGTAAGCATTTAGTTTGGAAATTGGCAAATACTATAAATTTGCTTTATTGATTGTCTAGACCTAATACAGTGATGGAGGAAATACTGATGATGCTGATTAAACTTAAAAGTGTGTCATACAAGGGGCAGCTAGATGGCGCAGTGGATAAGAGCACCAGCCCTGGAGTCAGGAGTACCTGAGTTCAAATCTGGCCTCAGACACTTAACACTTACTAGCTGTGTGACCCTGGGCAAGTCACTTAACTCCAATTGCCTCACTAAAAAAAAAAAAAAAAAAAAGTGTGTCATACATACATTTTTTGGAAAGCCTGTTGTTAAATATTAAACATTAAATATTAAATGTTAACTCCAGGTAAGGAGTGTTGAGGATCTGAAATAGAGTAGTAGCTGTATGAATAGAGGGAAAGAGTTGGATAAGAGAAAGGTGGACAAAGAACCTACAAGATCTGGCAACTTATTGGATATGGAGATTCAGGGAGAGTGGTGTAAAGGATAGCCCCAATAGTGCAAACTTGGGAAGTGAGGATAATAGTACCCTCGACTTTGAAAGAGTTTGGAGTCATCCACGAAGAAATTTTAATTTAACCCATCTAGTGAGACCATAAAGTAACAGAATAGAGAGAGAGAGAAAGAGAGAAGAGCAACTAAAACAGAACCTTGGGGGACACCCTCAGTTAGGAGGCATGATATGGATGATGAACCAACAAAGGAGACTGAAAAGGAGCAGTCAGAGAGGTAAATAAGAGAACTAAGAAAGAGTAGTATCTCTGATAATGTCTCTATGAGAGAGAGAGAGAGAGAGAGAGAGAGAGCAGTGTCAAAGAGATCATTAGTAACTTTGGGGGAAAAAAACCAGTTTCAGCTGAGTAATGGAGTTGGAAGACCAGTTGCAAAAGCTTAAGGAATAAGAGGAAAGGAAGTGGAGGCAATGCATTTAGGCAGATTTTTATAGTAGTTTGGCTGAGAGAGTAAAGAAAGATATGGGGGCAGCTAGGTGGCAAAGTGAATAAAGCACTGGCCCTGGATCCAGGAGGACCTAAATTCAAATCCCACCTCAGACACTTGACACTTAGTAGCTGTGTGACCCTGGGCAAGTCACTTAACCCTCATTGCCCCACGAAAAAAAGAAAGATATGGTAGGATATGTTGAGAGGAAAATAGGATCTAGTGAACAATTTTAGTTTTTTGTTGTTTTCAAGGATGGTAGAAATACATATGTATTTATAGGCAGCAGGGCAAGAACAAGTATCTGGGGAGCAATCAAAGACTACAAAGTGGTTGTGGGATCTCTTGGAGAAGAAAAGATAGGATGGGGTCAAGGGCACATGTAAAAGGGCTGGCCTTAGTGATTATAAAGATCACCTCCACATCAGACACATAAAGGAAGGGATGTCAAGGTGGGGTTGAGATATAGCAAAGAAAAAAGAGCTCACAGTAGATGTCCTCTGTTTTCTTTTTTCTTATTTTTTGTTTATTTGTTTGTTTGTTTGTTCACTCATTCATTCATTATTCACTCATTTGTTTGTTTATTTTAAGTATTCTTATCTTTTTAAATTTTGAATTCCAGATTCTCTCCCTCCCTCCAACCCTTCCCCCACCCACTGAGAAGGAAAATGATATATCAATTATACATGTGAAATCATACAAAATATATTTTCATACTGGTCATATCACAAGAAAAAACAAAAACAAAAAACAAAGTGAGAAAAGTATACTTCAATTTGCACTCAGAGTTCATCAGTTTTCTCTGCAGGTGAATAGCTTTTTTAATCATGAGTCCTTTGGAATTGTCTTGGATCATTGTCTTGATCAGAGTAACCAAGTCTTTCAGTTGATCATCATTACAACATTGCTGTTACTATGCACCATGATCTCCCAGTTCTCCTTACTTCACTTTACATCAGTTCATATAGGTCTTGCCATGTTTTTCTGAAACCACTCCCTTCATCATTTCATATAGCACAAGAATTCTCAATCACAATCCTATGCCACAATTTGTTCAGCTATTTCCCAAATGATGAGCAGTCTATCAATTTCCAATTCTTTGCCACCACAAAAAGAGCTGCTATAAATATTTTTGTATGTGTAGGTAATTTTCATGTTTCTTTGGTCTCTTTAGGGTACAGACCTAGTAGTGGTATTACTGGATAAAAGGATATCCCTAGTTGTATAGCTCTTTGGGCATAGTTCCTGATTGCTCTCCAGAATTGTTGAACTAGTTTACTACTCTACCAACAATTCTCATCACCCCCAGCACCTATCATTTCTGATAGGCATGAGGTAACACCTCAGAGTTGTTTTAATTTGCCTTTCTCTAATCAATAATGATTTAGAGGATTTTTCATATGACTATAGATAGCTTTGATTTCTTCTGAAAACAGCCTGTTCATATCCTTTGACCATTTATCAGTTGAGCAATGACTCTTGTTTTTATAAATTTTACCCAGTTCTCCACATATTTGAGAAATTAGGCTTTTATCAGAGAAAATTGCTGTAAAAAATTTTATATTACTTCACTATCTATGTTATCTTTTAGCAAAATGTGGTTTCCCTGATTATTTTATTTAATTAGGTCTATTTCTTCTTTTTCTTTGTCTGAGATCATGATTGCTATCCCTGCCTGTTTCACTTCAACTCAGGCACAATAGATTCTGCTCTAGTTTTATTTTAACTCTGTGTGTGTTTCTGTTCGAAATGTATCTCTTGTACACAACATATTGTTGGATTCTTGTTTCTAATCCATTCTGTGATGTGCTTCTGTTTTATGAATTAGTTCATCCCATTCACATTTACAGTTATGATTACTAATTGTGTGTTTCCCTCCATTCCATTTTCTTGTTTATCCTTTTCTTCTCTCTTTATCCTGTCTCTCCTCAAAAGTCTGTTTTGCTTCTTACCATTGCCTCCCTTAATCTACCTTCCCTTTTATCAACCCCTCCCCATGCCACTTATCCTCTTCCCCTCCTATTTCCCTTTTGGGTAAGAGATTTCTATACCCAGCTGAGTTGTGTGTGTTATATTCACATAGATATAAACATATCTATATACATATATAGATATATTTGTATTTTTCTACCCTCTTTGAACCAATTTCAATGATAGTAAGGTTCAAACATTGCCCACGGTCCCCCCATTTCCCCTTCACAATAAAAGTTCTTCCTTGGCATGCCTCTTTTATGTGAGAAAATCTTCCCCATTCTACCTCTTTCTTCCCCCTTCTCCAGTTGATCCGTCTTTCTCATCCCTACATATTTTGGCTCACACACAAGCCCTTTGTCTATATAAATACCTTCTAACTGTTCTAATGATGAAAAAGGTCTTAGGAATTATATGTATCATCTTCCCATACAGAATTGAAAACGGTTTAACTTTATTGAGTCCCTTATGATTATTTTTTCATGTTTATTTTTTGTTTCTCTTGAGTCTTCTGTTTGACCATTAAATTTTCTATTCAGCTCTGGTCTTTTCATCAAGGTTGCTTGAAAGTCTTCTTTTTTATTAAATATTCCTTTTCCCCAAAAAAAATAATAGTCAGTTTTGCTGGGTAGGTTATTCTTGGCTGTAAACCTAGCTCCTTTGCCTTCTGGAATATTATATTTCAAGCCCTCTATTCCTTTAACATGGAAGCCACTAAATATTGTGTGATCCTGATTGTGGCTCCGTGATATTTGAATTGATTCTTTCTGGCTGCTTGAAATAGTTTCTCTTTGACCTGGTAGCTCTGGAATTTGGCCATAATATTCCTTGAGGTTTTCATTTTGGGGTCTCTTCCAGGAGGTTATCAGTGGATTCTTTCCATTTCTATTTTGCTCTCTGGATCTAAGGTATTGGGGCAGTTTTACCTGATAATTTCTTGAAATATGATGTCTAGGCCCTTTTTTTGATCATGGCATCCAGGTAGTCCAATAATTCTTAAATTATCTCTCCTCAATCTATTTTCCAATAAGTTGTTTTTCCAATGAGATATTTTAAATTGTCTTTTTTTTCATTATTTTGACTTTCTTTTATTATTTCTGGAAATCTCATGGAGTCATTATCTTCCACTTGCCCAATTCTAATTTTTAAGGAGTTATTTTCTTCAGTGAATTATTATGCCTCCATTTCCATTTGGCCTATTCTGCTTTTAAAGGAGTACTTTTCTTCAGTGATTTTTTGTGCCTTCTTTACAATTAGACCAACTCTGTTTTTCAAGGTGTTATTTTCTTCTGTATTTCTGTGCCTCTTTTACCAAGATGTCAATTCTCTTTTCATAATTTTCTCATATAACTAATTTCTTTTCCCAATTTTTTCCTCTACCACTCATTTCTTTCTTTAACTCTCCCAGAAATTCTTTCTGTCCTTGGGTCCAATTAGCATTTTCCTCTGAGACTTTGCTTGTAGCTTGTTTCACATTGTTGACTTCTTCTGAGTTTATGTCTTGGTTATCCTTACCATTGTATGCTCAAGTTCTTTGTTTGTTTGTTTGTTTTTTGCTCATTTTCACAACCTATTTCTTTGAACTTTATGTTAAAGTTAGGGTCTGTTCATTTGGAGGTGGGGAGTCACCATTGCAAGTATCAAGCTTTTTCATGCTTCTGTGCTCAAAGCTCATTCTGGAGGTCCACAAGTTTTTGATACTTCCAAATTGGTGTTATCCTGGGAGAGGCAGAGTTACTGCTCTCCGGGTCTGGTCTCTGGTCAGGATTTGAACCCAGATTCTCTTATTCTAAAGGGTGCTACCCATCCCCACCCTAACATTTCAATGGTCCTTGGATTCCTATATATCTTTGAGCAAAGAAGATAAACAGGACCTGGACTAAAGTAGTGACAACAAGGCTCGAGATATAACATATTACAAAAGAAAAATAGCTAGAATTTGACCACAGTCAAGATTATGAAGTTGAAATATTTAATGAGTCAAAAACCACCCTGATATTTCTTGCCGAAACCAGAAATATGGTGGCATTAGCCACTGGCATCAGAAAGTTGATCTTAGAGTTAGTCTGAAAGCACCTTGGAGAAAAGGAGAGGGGGTGGTAAGGGTTTAAACTTTTTTCTATAGAAATTATAATCTAAGGGCAGCTAGGTGGTGCAGTGGATAAAGCACTGGCCCTGGATTCAGGAGGACCTGAGTTCAAATCCAGCCTCAGACACTTGACACTTACTAGCTGTGTGATCCTGGGCAAGTCACTTAACCCCCATTGCCTTGCAAAAGAAAAAAAAGAAATTATAATCTAATTATTACTCTTGTTATTCCTCAAATCATTATTATCCCTGATTAGGGTGACAGCAGCTTGAGTTCTCTTAAGTGCCCCCACAGAGCACCCTCAACTGTCCATCCATTGAGCTTCCCTACTGGCACTGATCCCAGAAGAAAAAAAGAGAAAGGCCTGAGAATTTAGGAAGCCATTAGTTATTACAGTTCGCTAGACTTGATGTCGTATCTCCCATCTCCATGCCTTTGCCCAAGTCCATCCCTCATGCCTACAGTGCTTTACCTTCTCACCACTAACTATTGGAAACCAGGCCTCCCTTCATGGCTCAATTCAGATGCTACCTTTTACTTGGGCCCCCTCTTGATGCTCCTGGTTATCTTTGCTGTCCTGATATCACTTTGTATTTATTTATTTGTATGGTTATCATTTCCCCAATTCCATTAGAATGTAAGATCCAGGGGTAGCTTGGTGGTACAGTAAATAAAGCACTGGCCCTGGATTCAGGAGGACCTGACTTCAAATATGACCTCAGACACTTGACACTTACTAGCTGTGTGACCCTAGGCAAGTCACTTAACCCTCATTGCCTTGCTTTAAAAAAAAAAGAATGTAAGAACCTTGGGGACAAAGACGGCTTCATTCTTGTCTTTGAATCTCCAGCACCTAGCACAGGGCCTAGCACACTATAGGCCATAATAAATACTTGTTGAATTGAATTTAACTATCTCTGTGGCCATATAACTCCCTTAAACTTCAATTAATGTACCTTGGAAATTGGTACAATAATTGTTCTGTTGTGTCTGACTCTTTGTGACCCCATTTGGGGTTTTCTTGGCAAAGATACTGGAGCAATTTGCCATTTCCTTCTCCAGCTCATTTTATAGATGAGGAAACTGAGGCACACAGGGTGAAGTGACTTGCCCAGGGTCACACAGTTAATAAGCGGCTGAGGCTGGATTTTAACTCAGGAAGATGAGTCTTCCTGATTCCAAGTCTAGTTCTCTACCTAATGTACCACCTACCTGCCTCTAAGATACAATAAATACCTTCTGCTTTTACATAAAAAGGCCCATTTGTGGGACTCAAATAAGAGAATGCCTTTAATGAACTTGGCAAAATCTAAAGAGCTCTGGAAATGTTAGTTGTTATTGTAGAAGATAGAGATGAATGGAATTTACAGCTGGGAAGGACCTCTGAGATCATCTATGCAACCTTCTGTAAATGGGGAATCTCTTGAACACAGTTTACAGATAAAAGAAACAGCTAAGAGGGAGGATGGTTCAGTGAAGAGTGCAGTGTATTCAGAGTTAGGGGACTCAGACACTTAATACCCCTGTGAATCTGGGCACATTACTTCCCCTCAGTTTCCTTATCTGTAAAATCAGACAATTAGACTGACAACTAAGGTCATTTCCAATTCTGTTTGTTTTGGTTTGTTTGTTTGTTTGTTTGTTTGTTTGTTTTGTGGGGCTATGGGGGTTAAGTGATTTGCCCAGGGTCACACAGCTAGTAAGTGTCAAGTGTCTGAGGCCCCATTTGAACTCAGGTCCTCCTGAATCCAGGGCTGGTGCTTTATCCACTGCGCCACCTAGCTGCCCCCTCCTTTCCAATTCTAAGTCTATGATCCTATAATGTCCCACAGAGAGTGACAGGATTCAAACCTAGGTCCTCTACTTCTAAAATCACTTTTCACCACAGCACGTTGTCTTTAAACAGCATTAGTCCTCACAGCTCTGCTACCTACTAGCTATGTAAACCATGAACAAGTCCCAAGCATTAATTCATCTGTAACGGGCAGCTAGGTGGCGCAGTGGATAGAGAACTGGCCCTGGAGTCAGGAGTACCTGAGTTCAAATCTGGCCTCAGACACTTAACACTTACTAGCTGTGTGACCCTGGGTAAGTCACTTAACCCCAATTGCCTCACTAAAAAAAAAAAAATCATCTGTAAAATGAGGGGGTTAGAACAATGTCTTCTAAGGTCCCTCCAGCTCCGAGTCTGAGCTTATGAAATTAGGGCCCAGAAAAGGGAAAGCACCTGCCCAAAATCATAGCAAAGTTAAGTTGAGATTTGAATCCATGTCTTCGGCCTCAAATCCTATATTCTTCCCACTACACCACAGTGGACTGAATGGAGCCAGGCAGAAGCGGTAAAAAAAAGAAAGGGCAAGTCCTGGTGGGTCCTTTAGAGTCCAATATGAGTGTCTTACTATACTTGACTATCCTTGGGAGCCCAACTCCAGGACAGGATTAGGAAGCCTGTCACCATCTCTCTGAAATCTGAATCTGTAATCCTTCCCTCATATTCCTATATTTCTTAATGGTCCTTTTGACAGCTTTGCCAGAATCAAAGGGAGAAGTTTCCATATTTCAGCTCTTGTGAGAGCCTTCTAACAGTAAAGTCTCAAATGGTGAGGTAGAGGAGGTGGGGCAGGGAAGGAAGGCCGAAAGGGGGAAGGGCAAAGCTGAAGAGGATGAAATCAATTCCATATTTCCATTAAGCCCTGAAACATTCCCCTCAGTCTTGTAGTTTCTCGGCACTGTTCAGAGACAGTATTTAACAGTGCTAGGCTATGGGAGGACGGAAATGGAA
Organism: Dromiciops gliroides; assembly: GCF_019393635.1. NCBI lineage: Eukaryota > Metazoa > Chordata > Mammalia > Microbiotheria > Microbiotheriidae > Dromiciops > Dromiciops gliroides. The sequence continues at coordinate 19,348,948 of NC_057861.1, read as the reverse complement.
AAGTGGAGGAGCTAAGAGTCACTCTGAAGACAGAGGAGGGAAACTGCATGGACCAGTGGGCATAGGGTGGGCCCACAAAGCCCCTCCAGCTGAGCTGGGCGAGAGGGGGAGGAAGTTGGAATGGGAGGCAGGAGCCAGATCCAAAAGGAGAGAAAACAGGAGTGGGGGCCTGGTGCTGGAGAAGTGGTCAGCTTTCATTTACATCAGCAGCACGTCACAGTCACTCTGTTAGGGTTCCCTGGGTGCCAAGGAAAAGGTTAAGTTACTGGCCAAAAGCTGGACCCATGAGCAGGTTGTTGTGTAACAAGATGAGCTGAATCCAAAGGACTAGGAAACCCTGGTGCTAAATCAATCCACAAGCATTGATTAAGTGCCTACTATGTACCAGACACTGTGCTAAGCGCTGAAGATACTAAGAGAAAAAGAAAACAGTCCCTGCTCTCAGAGAGCTTACATTCTATGGGTGGAGACAATGTGCATATATGAGTATGTGTACATTTTGTATACAAATAAATACAAGGCACCTAGGCAGCTTACAGGTATGGTGGATAGAGTATCAAGACTCAGAGTAAGGAAGACCTGAGTTCAAATGAAGCCTCGGATACTTACCAGCTATGGGCAAATCACTTCACCTCTATTTGCCTCAGTTTCCTCAAGTGTAAAATATGGAACATAATATCACCTACCTCCCAAGGGTGTTGTGAGGATTGAATGAGATAGTATTTGTAAAAAGCATTTAGCACAGTGCCTAACACAAAAAGTGTAGAGATAAATGCTAGCTATTGTTATTATTACAAGATAATTTCAGGGACTAGCACTGGCACCTGAGGAATCAGAAAAGAACTCTTTTAGGAAGTAGTGCTTAGCTGAGTTTAGAAGGAAGCTAGGGATTCTAGAAGGTGGAAGAGAGGAGGGAGAACAGTCCAGAAGTGGGGGACAATTCATGCAAAAGTACAGAGATGGGGACAGCTAGGTGGCGTAGTGGATAAAGTTCCAGCCCTGAATTCAGGAGGACTTGAGTTCAAATCTGGCCTCAGACACTTGACACTTACTAGCTGTGTGACCCTGGGAAAGTCACTTAACCCTCATTTCCCTGCAAAAAAAAATTAAAATTAAAATAAAATAAAATTAATTTTTAAAAAGAGATAAAAAAGTACAGAGATAGGAGGTGAAGTGTTGTGAAGAAACCTAGAAATGAGATCATTCATCCACCTATCCATCCATCCATCCATCCATCCATCCATCCATCTGTCCATCCATCCATCTATGTATCTATCAGTCCATCTATCCTCCATCTGTCTATATATCTATCAATCTATCCATCTTCTATCCATCCATCTATATATCTATCAATCTATCCATGTATATATCTATCTATCCATACATCCATACATCCACCCACCCACCCATTCATCCATCTAAACATACATACATTCAGTAACTGTCCCAAATAATCAAATGCTCCAATAAATCCATGGTCTCAATTCAAGAATACCTTCCAGGGGCAGCTAGGTGGCGCAGTGGATAAAGCACCGGCCCTGGATTCAGGAGTACCTGAGTTCAAATCCAATCTCAGACACTTGACACTTACTAGCCCTGTGACCCTGGGCAAGTCACTTAACCCCCACTGCCCCCCCCAAAAAAAAATCCTCTAAAAATGCAGGTTGCAATCCATCCATGCCTATTCATCCTGGCAAGTCTTGTCCAAGCCCTCCCAAAAGTTCAACACAGAGAGTCTACCTAATGTGTTAGAGACCTTTGTTAAGTTCTTCTGGTATCATGAGAATACCATTGGAATTTTCTGTCTGTCCATCTGTCATCCCTTAGCCTGCTTCTGTACCAACAATTGACATTTATATAGCATCGTAAGGGTGGCAAAATTTTTTACATGTGTGACGGCAGACATATCAAATGCTTAGTCAGTCCTCAGTTATACACATGTGATCTCATTGGTTCACTATTGATCATTGGTTCGTATATTTTAGCCAAACTGAGACAATGATTTTCAATTGTCCTTAGTCCCCATCCAGAAAAGGGGTACTCATTCCTTCTCACCCAAACTGCCATGCCATATGTGTGTATGTATTTTGTGAAGTAGTCCCAATAAAAGTCTTCCTAGATAAATCCTGGTTTTCTGTCCTCCTTAACTCCTGAACTCCCACCCACTCCTAATTGTCTCAAGTTATGTCAAATGGAAAATTCCATGAATTCTCAGAAAGAAATTAATTTCAAATGTAGCCCAGAGCCTTCCTCCTCCAGGAAACCTTTGAGGATTTCTCCCACTCACTCCCACCTTTCGCTAGACTTTGGAGAATCACAGAGTCTCAGAGCCCCTGACCATATTCACTGTGTGATGTTGGGCCAGTCCTGGTAACTAAGACTCTAGGTGCTGATTTGCACTGATAGGGGAAATAGCAATGAAATAAGGAGTCCAGCACTTAGCATGGTACCTGGCACCTAATCGGTATTTAATAAGTATTTGAGGAATTGAATCAAATTACTCCACCCCAGAAGGCTACTGAAGTACCAATGATGAAACTTTCAGAGAGAAATTTCAAGGCAATCTAAGAAAACACTTACTGGGGCGGCTAGGTGGAGCAGTGGATAGAGCACCGGCCCTGGAGTCAGGAGGACCTGAGTTCAAATCTGGCCTCAGACACTTAACACTTACTAGCTGTGTGACCCTGGGCAAGTCACTTGACCCCAATTGCCACACACACACACACACACACACACACACACACACACAAAATAAAAAACAAAAACCACTTGCTGGTGGTTGGAGCTGTCCCAACAGTGGCCTGGACTGCTTGAGGAGACTGTGGAAGGTCAAGCCAAGCCAAGATGTAAGGAAGATTTTCATTCAGTGACAGATAGGACTAAATAGCTTCTGAGTTCCTTCCACCTCTGAGATTCTCTGTGTCTGAAATCCCCTGGAGCAGTGAATTCCACTTAGGGACAAGTTTTCTTTGCATCAATTCAATTCAACAAACATTTAGGAAACAAAAATGGCCCCAGAGTGAAATTCTATCAAGGCACAAATTACCTGTATATCAGTCAACTAGATAGTGTAGAAGACTGAGGTCTGGGTCTGGAGTTAGGAGGAACTGAGTTCAAAAGTGGCCTCTGATACTTGCTAGCAATGTAACCCTAGCATTAAGGTGGGGGTGAAGGAGACGGAGTATCTGTAAAAGCTTCTTGTAGAATATAGGATTTTAGCTAAGACTTGAAGGAAGTCAGGGAAGCCAAGAGGCAATTGGGGGCAGCAAGTGAAAATGTTCAGAGATAAAGGTCTCTGGGATCCTACATTAGTCATTTAACTTCTTGGTATCCTGGGCAACTCTTGAAAACTATAAATTGCTGAGAAGATGCAGACTATCATGGGTAAAGTACACTTCCCTGGGCCAATGAAATTGCATGTTGGGCTCAAAAAAATGAAAAGGCTAGTTCCTGAACTTAGTTTGTGCTTTTACCTATTGAAGGAGTACAAGTGCCCCATTAGTACCCTGAGACAAAGTCCTAGTCACCATGTCCTAGGTAAAGCTCTGCTAATCAAAATCTCTCTCTCTCTCTCTCTCTCTCTCTCTCTCTCTCTCTCTCTCTCTCTCTCTCTCTCTCTCTCTCTCTCTCTCAGATCTTGATAATCTGAAAGCCTACAACTACAACAAAGGATTAACAGCATCTGAGAATGGCAGACCAGGAGTTTCTGAAGAGTAGCCCTTCATTTCAGACTGTCAAATCTTATCCTTATCTTCTCAGGCTTTCCAGAGGCTGGTCCTTGGTGAATGAGCTAAAAAAAACATCCAATGTTTATGAAATATGAGGGCCATGACCAGATCGGCCAAAGTATCTATTTGTTTCAAAGAAAACCTCCATTTGCCATCAGCCACCCCCACCCCTGAACCTCTTTCCCCTCTTCCTCCTTCCCATCCTCTTCTTCCACCTCCATCTCTTCCTCATCTCAGGTACAGTGGGTGCTGATGACCCTCTGGAAATCCCAGTTGCTTTCCATTCATGTGGAGAATTTCCTGGATCTTGGGGTCCTATTTCCTATGATCCCCAAGACCCAGACCTGATGCTGTTTACACTGGCTAGCATGTTTGTAGGCTGTTCTACCACCACCTAACCCTAAAAACTCAGTTGAATTTGTGACTTTTTTTACATGCTCAAGCTTCTGCAGAATTACTGTAGTCCCCTCCTCCCTCAGTCTTGAGTTCCTTCATTGATTCCTGTCCAACTCTCAACCACTGAGGGGGACCTTTTAGTCCTTGATCTTTGTCAAGTCTGCATCTCCTTTCCTTTGACTACTTCAACCATTGGACACCTTGATAAACAGATACCCTCCTCCTCCAATATGCCCTAAGTATATTTGGCCCCTCCCTCCAACCTGTGCACTACAAACCTTTGCTTCCTTTTTGAATGAATGGCTGCTGATGGGAAGTGCTTTCTTCATCTTTTCTATACTAAACCTTCAGCAAGATCCTTGAGTTCCTCATATGCTGTCAAAATGTTGCTATCTCTTCTCAGCTGCATTTCTTTTCAGTCTTCTGTGAGTCTGAGTGTATCATCTCATGATGCCATTTCCCTGCCTGCCAGGACATGCTAAGCCCAATGATCTTGTCTAAATGAAAAGGACCGGGAGAAGGGGGAGAGGGCAGCCTGGCTGAATTGGAAAGACAGGCTGGGAGTTGGGACACCAGTCCTAGTTTTGCCAATAGTGACTTGAGGCAAATATGGACCTCGTTTTTAGAATCTGGAAAATGGGGATGATAATGGCTGCCCAACTTACCTCACAAGGTTATTGTTGGGTGGAAAGAGATTTGAGATGGACTTGGAAATTTTAAAGCTTCATAAAGAGGTTAATTGATCATTATTAGCAAATCTCAGGCTTTGGTTAAAACCTTAGACCCTACTGGGAAGTCATTGGACCTCAAGTTTCAACCTTCATTTCACTAAAAAAGAAACAACACAAGCCATCCCTTGTCTCAGGTGAGCATTCTGATCAGACTGGGGTAAAGGACCACCCCAACATCTTCCTCTGCGTCCTAGCTGCCCTGTTTCTGATGCCCTGGTGGGCTTTGCTCTGTATCTTTTTGTTGGTTTATTTTCATTGTTGGCTCTCTTCCTCATTGCAATGACGTTGTTGCTGGGATGCGCAATAAAAGTGGTTTTAACTAAACCTATTTGTGGTGATGTGTGAAAGTCATTTGTGGGAGGGAGGGGTCACAGAGGAGGGAGTGTCTCACCTTCTTGGAACCAAAGCTCACTAACATAAGCAAACCAAGATGGAAGGTGAGCTCCAAGGTACCTTTTTCTTTTTCTTTTCTTTTCTTTTTTTTTTTTTTTAAGTGAGGCAATTGGGGTTAAGTGACTTGCCCAGGGTCACACAGCTAGTAAGTGTTAAGTGTCTAATGCCGGATTTGAACTCAGGTCCTCCTGAATCCAAGGCCAGTGCTTTATCCACTGCGCCACCTAGCTGCCCCCAGAAAGTTAATTCATCTAAAAGGGCCTCCTGTCACTCACTGGTCCATACATGAGCAGATAGGATTAGATGACTCTGAGGTCCTTTTACCATTCTCTGTTTTAAGGGCCCTCCCAGCTTTGACCTTCTATGTTCTAAGGCCCCTTCAAGCACTGGACACCAAAAGTCTACATTCTAAAGTCCCTCTAGATACTGATATATTACAGCCCCTGGTCCCTCCTTGCTTGGACATTCTCTGTTGTAAGGACTCTCCAAGTCTGGATACATACTTAGTACATACTTAGTACACATACTAAGCTTCACTCCAGCCCATCCCTAGCTCTTGTATTCCCTTTTCTAAAGTCTCTCCTAAGGGGCAGCTAGGTGGCACAGTGGATAAAGCATCAACCCTGGTTTCAGGAGGACCTGAGTTCAAATCTAGCCTCAAACACTTGACACTTACTAGCTGCATGACCCTGGGCAAGTCACTTAACCTTCATTGCTCCACAAAAATAAATAAAAATTAAAATAAACAATAAAAAAATAAAGTTTCTCCTAACTGTTCTAAGACTCCTCTTCAATCAGACATCCCCTTTTCTAAGTCACTTCAGGCTCTGACATTCTGTGTTCTAAAGTCCCTCAAAGCTCCGATAATCTAGGATCTAAGGATCCCTCTACCTTTGACCTTCTATGTTCCAAAGCTCTTCCAAGTTCTCTTTTCTAAGCTGCACTCCACCTCACCCCTTCCCCTGCTTTGACATCCCCCGTTCTAAGGCCCTCCCAGCTCTGACATCCCTTGTTCTAAGGCCCCTCCTGGCTCTGATATTCCCTGTTCTAAGGCCCTCCCAGCTCTGACATCCCCTGTTCTTAGGGCATCCCCAGCTCTGACATCCTTCAGTGTGTTGCTCCTCTGCTTCTCTTGCACACAGAGGGAAAAAAATGTCCTTAGGGGCCCCTCTCACTTCCACCTGTCTGGTGCCCACCAAGGTGCACAGCATCTCTACTTGGCCCAGTACACATAGGACAACCCCAGCCTCCCACCCCTCTGTCACTCTGATTTTCCTGCTCTGGACCTGCCTTTTGGCCTGGGAACACTGGGACCCCTGGAGCTCTGCCTCTCGGCACGAATTGCAAGCAAAGACAGATGCAGACTGAAACTGCGGGCCTCAGCTCCTGGATCGGCTTAGCATCTGTCACTCCCAGCCGGACAGCTGCAGGCAGCAAAGGGGCAGAGTGTCTGTAGCCTGATATGTGAGTAACCCTAGACGGGGGCTTCTAAATATAAGACATCGCATTAAACCACAGTGAAATCGAGTCTGAAGTGAAAGTGTCTGCGTACACGAGTTTAACTTGCCACCTGAAAAAAACACCATCTGATGCTGAGTGTTCAGAATGTCAGGCACTCAATTCAGCCCTGGGGCCATTGCCTTGAAAAATCATTAGTAGAAAGTGCCCTGAATTTTGGAGTCAGAGGGGCATGAGTTCAAATTCCAACCCAGCTACTTACTACTTGCATGAATTTATTCAAATTCATTCTTCCCTCCAGGCCTCAGTTTCCTTTCCTGTAAAAAAAAAAAGGCACTTGGAGTCATCTACCCCAAAGGGCCCTTCCAGCCAAACATCATCTATCCTCCTTTAGACCCAAGTCACTTCAAAGTATCATTCTGAGAAAATCCTACAGACAGAAGAACAAATATGGATCAAAGAATCAGCAAAGATTCAATAGAGACAATAGCATCTGAGCTGAGTCCAGTGCTTAGCACGGTGTGTGGCACACAGTAGGTACTAAATAAATGGTTATTGGCTGACTGGGTCTTGAAGGAAGGGATGGCTTTTGAGAGGCAAAGGCGGGGAGAGTGTGTTCCAGATATGGGGGACAGTCTGTCCAAAGACACTGAGACAAGATACAGAGTGTCAAATTCAGGGGACAGCTAATAACCCAGTTTGGCTAGAATACAGTTTGTAAAGGAGGTTGATGTGAAATAAGACTGGAATGATAGGTCAGAGCCTTAAATGCCAGGCTGGCTGAGGAAGCAATAGGGAGCCACGGAACATTCTTTTTTTTTTTTTTTTTTTTTAGGCAATGGGGGTTAAGTGACTTGTCCACGGTCATACAGCTAGTAAGTGTCAAGTGTCTGAGGCCGGATTTGAACTCAGGTACTCCTGAATCCAGGGCCGGTGCTTTAACCACTGCGCCATCTAGCTGCCCCCTACCACGGAACATTCTTGAGCAGGGGAGGAGTTGGCATTCAGCCCAGTGCATGGTGTGTCAGTGTCCATATTTCTCCAGCTCCTCCATATGACTGAGCACTTTAGCCCATTGTTCTGCAGACTTCTGACACCTGAAAAGAAAGCTTATATACATGGCTGCCGTCATGGAATCCTTTTGTCTCCAAAGGCAGATGACTCTGGGCCAAGTCTCTCTGTGTGCAATAAAGACAATCAGATACATCAGTGGCGGCTGGGGTAGGAATGAGGGTTAAACATGTTACATAGAGGATAAAATACCAGTCTCCATTGGAAAGATTTGGGTTCAAATTCTACCTCTGATACCTATTAGCTATGAGAGCAAATATAAAACAATCAGCAGTCATGTGAAAAGGTTCCAAATCATTAATAATTAGAGAAATGTCTCCCACCCATCAGATCAGCAAAATTGAGGAAAACTGAAAACACCTCAGCTCTCTAACTTGTTTCCACACCCATAAAATGGGGGCAGAAATGCCTACCTATCTTGGTACCTATCTCACAGGGTCAATAAGAGGCTCAAATGAGATCATCCATGTAACTCTCATTATAAACTCTAACGCGTTCCATAAATGTTACCCTCTCCCGAAGACTATAAATTATAAACTAGATGCCAGACTATTTTGGTAGCCCCACTGATCATTCCTTACACCAATGAACTCACAGGGTCAGTCCAAAGAGTGATAATAATAAATGTCAGCTATGACTATTAGGGAGGAGTTAGGCATATAAAATGGTGTGGGAAGAATTATAGGATGATAGATTTAGAACTGGAATCACAGTACATGGAGCTTTGGGCCTGAAGTAAGGAAGACCTGAGTTCAAAACCTGTCTCAGACACTTACTAGGCTAAGTAGCCCTGGGCAAGTCACTTAACCTCTTTATGCCTCAGTTTCATCATCTATAAAGTGAGGGTGAAAACAATGCTTACTTTTCAGGAAGGAAGAGAGGAAGGGAGGGAGGGAGGGAGGAAGGAAGGAAGGAAGGAAGGAAGGAAGGAAGGAAGGAAGGAAGGAAGGAAGGAAGGAAGGAAGGAAGGAAGGAAGGAAGAAGGGAAGAAGACAGGGAAAGGAAGGAGGGAGAGAGGAAGGGGGAGGAAAAAGAGGAAAGAAGGAAGGAGGAGGGAGAGAGGAAGGAGGGAAGGAAAGAGGGAGGGAGAAAAACAGGAAAAGGAAGGAGGGGGAAAGGAAGGGGAGGAAGGAAGGAGGGAGGGCAGGAGAAAGGAGAGAGTTAAAGAAAGAAGAAAGGAGGAAAAGAGGAAGGAAGGAGGGAGGAAGAGAGGGAAGGAAGGAAAGAGGGAGGGAAGGGGGGAGGGAGGGAGGGAGGGAGGAAGGGGGGAGGGGGAAGCCGGCTCAGATGGTTTTCCCAAAGTCCTTTTAGCAATCGCTTTGTAAGTCTCTGCTGCCCCCTAGTTGGATTGGGACGTTCTCTCACTTTGAAGAATCAGGCATTCCCTTGCTTTAAATGTCTGCATATAGGCGAACAAGGGCCAATCTAAGGGAATACAACATAAACATATTCAAGAAGGGTCTCACTCACAGCAGCACCTTTTTGTGCTAGCAAGGAGCTGGAAGCCAAGGAGATGCCCCCACCCCAGTTGGGAAATGGATTCATAGACTTTGGTGTGTGCCTGGAATGGAATGTTATTGTAGTGGAAGAAATCACCAATGTGAGTAAGTTAAAGAAACATAGAACCATTGGTCTTAACTGAGAATAACAAAATCGGATTAGGAACTGGACCTCTGAATTCATCAAGTCAAGTCAACAAGCATTTCTGAAGTGCCTACAATGTTCCAGGCACTGTGCTAATAACTCATCACAGTAGGCAATCCCTAAATGAAGAAATTCCAAATATGATGTATGTTGGCACTCTCTCTGAAAACCGATAGTTTTAGACAGTTGCCTTGAACACTGAGAGGTTAAGAGATCTGCCCAGGATCATACAGTCAACATGTACAGGACAAGTCTTTTCTCTCTTTCTCTATAATCTATGCTACTCTGCTTCTTTAATAATAACAACAACTCAAATATCTGTAAGCTTTGGGTTCCCTGGGGAAAAGGTGCTATTGGTATTCCCCACTTTACAGATGAGTGAGGGAACTAAGGCTGAGAAAAGACTTGACCAGAGTCATATCTGAGATAGGATTTGAACTCAGGTCTTCCTAACTGCAGGTCCAGCCCTCTCTCAGCCATACCAACTACCTACAGAGTCAATTATGCAGAACCAAGGAAGCAATGGCCTTGGTGGTCTTTGTCACTGTTTGGTGTTTGGGTAACTGCTTTGTTCATTACAAGGGATGATTCTGTTGCAAGGAGGAGGGGAGAGAGAAGATGTTTCTGAAAATAACTGTGACATAGGGATAAGAAACATCAGTGAAATTTCTTTTTCTTTTTTCTAAGAATACCAGTGGGTGCGAGAATACCTATAAGTAACATGAATGGGTACTGATTCAAGGTCTGAAATTTAGGTCTCAAAAAACAGTGAGCTTGGCATGTTATTCTTGGCTGACATTCGATACTAATGTTTGTAATTGCTATTTGGTTTATGGAATGCATTGCTGGAAAGTCTTGGATATCTTGAAGAAGAAGAAGAAGAAGAAGAAGAAGAAGAAGAAGAAGAAGAAGAAGAAGAAGAAGAAGAAGAAGAAGAAGAAGAAGAAGAAGAAGAAGAAGAAGAAGAAGAAAGAGGAGGAGGAGGAAAGGGAGGAGAAAGAGAGGGAGGAGGAGGAGAGGGAGGGGGAGGAGAAGAGAGGAGTAATAGAAGAAGAGGAGCATAATCTCCTCCCTGAGCCTTTTCATGTATAAGGAATAAAATACAATCTCCTCTGCTTGACATTTAAAGTCCTTTTTAACCTACTCGTAAACATATTATCTTGTGCAGGGTGTCAACGACACTGTCTTTATTTCCTTCATTTACCTCTTATTCTAAATCAAAAAGTCATGTATGTGCCAAGGTAGAGAGAAATTGGGGAACTTCTCACCATAAGGGAAGGAGGCTATTGGGGAAGGGAATAAGCATTTATTAAGCACCTCTTATGTTCCAAACTTTATGTTTATTAAGCACTTTACAAATATTATTTCATTTGATCCATAAATCAGAGGGGTGTCTGGAACAAAGGACCATACTCAACCCCAGACATAAAGATAAAAAAAAATTACTTTGCTTGTGGCATCCTGACTGCATTATGTTAATTTTTTTTTTTTAGTGAGGCAATTAGGGTTAAGTGACTTGCCCAGGGTCACACAGCTAGTAAGTGTTAAGTGTCTGAGGCCGCATTTGAACTCAGGTACTCCTGAATCCAGGGCCGGTGCTCTATCCACTGCACCACCTAGCTTCCCCTGACTGCATTATGTTAATTGGATGAAGGGGTTCATAACCTTTACCTGTTTTTGACAAGGAGAGGCTTTCCCATCATGACACTCTAGCAGCCTGGAGCTGAGATGGCAGGGATGAAAAGATGAAAGTCAGAAACTGGTAGTATGGAAAAATGCCAAGTAATAACCATAATGCTAGTGGAATGACTTGTCCAGCTGGAAGAGAAGAGGCTGGAAGAGAAAAAAGATAAAAGAGGCAGGTGCAACACAAGGGATGGCAGTTGGGTATGTGGTAAAATAATGGAATTTGGCAGGCGTCCAGGGGTCCGACTTGATTGATCTAGTAGTGTTTGAATTGGGTGTGAATGAGAAACTACTAAGTACTCATATTAAATTTGGCCCCCACAGGTGACATCATCAGAAAATATGAGGTGCCTTCTGTGGGTGTTCCAACCATACATGTTCCCCATTTGAGCTTCCCTTGCATGTGAGCCCTATGCATGTCCAATCTTTTTACTGATGGTGGGTGCATTTGAGAGAGTGTACATTCTAGGTTTTTATAGAGATTGTTGTATTCTTCTTACTTTGGGAAGTGAGCACTTTCTTACTGCACCAATTTTCTCACTTTGCAATTTCATTAAATGATTTTGCTTTGAATGACTGGTGTCCCCTAGGGGACTAATAAAAGTAAAAACCTCTTGGTGGGGGCTTATGAACGATGGTTTCAGTGGCTGCATACCCACAACACTACCTTGGTAGCTCTTGTGGTGGCCCTGGGGGCGGCGGGGGGTGGGGGTGGGGGGCTTCTCCAACTAAGGCATTTCTTGAACCATGTTTACTTAGAATATGTAAGTACATAATAGAATAAAATGTCATCCTTTTCTTTGGGAGGGAAACAACAGCAACAAAAGGATTTTTAATGTTTGAACTGGACTCATGCCACCGTCCTGCCTTGATTAATGTAATCACAGGCCTATTAGCGTGCTCTGACCTTTCACAAACTGCTGGACATCCCTCATGCCACTCTGTGCTCTTGTTTAGGGTTTTGTCTGAGCAGTGGAAGGAACCCCTTTGTACTTCCACAATCTATTTCATATGTATAATCTTTGGAGTCTAAAGAGAAAATAGCCCACTTCCCATGGTTTAAAGGTTGTCAGCTAATAAGAGTCAAATTGTAGAATGCAGAACCAGTGGCTCACAGTAATGACAGCAAAGACTTAGAGCTAGAAGAAAACATGAGAAGTAGAAGGTCGGGGGGACCTAAGAACAGGGAATGTCACAGCCGGGAGGAGCCTTAGAACAGGGGATGTCAGGGCTGGGAGGGGCCTTAGAACAGGGGATGTCAGGGCTGGGAGGGGCCTTCAAACACAGAATGGTAAGACATAAAACATCAAAACAGAGGATACAAAATATCAAAACTGGAAGAGACTTAACATAGAATGCAGGCTTTAAGAGTTGAGAGGCATCTCACAGGTCATACAGATCAACCTTCTTATTTTACAGATGAAGAAGACAGGGTAGCACAGTGGATAGAGCGCTGGATTTGTAATCAGGAAGACTTGGATTCAACTCTACCTTAGACATTTATGAGTTATGTGACCCTAAGCAAATCACCTAACTCCTGTGTGCCTCAGTTTCCTCATTTGTAAAATGGATATGAAGTCAGTGCCTTCCAGCTCTAAATTCATAATCCTTTGAAGACCTAGGAAAGTTAAATGACTTTCCCAAGGCCACCCAGGTAGTAAGTAGGATTCAAACCCAGATTCTCTGACTCCAGGTCATATGACCTTCCTACCACCTTACAGGACTAGGGGTCTTGGCCTGGCTGAGCCACTGATTCACAAAATTCCCCAAAGCAAGTCACAACCTCTCTGGGCCTTAGTTTCCCCAATTGCAAAAGGGAGACAGTCAGACCTGGGTCATAGGGTTCCTGGTTGAGTTTACAGGGGTTAAGCCTGCTATTTCACCAGTCTAGGGAAGGATGGAGGTCTTCCTCTACCATTTCAGACCAGTTCCTGTTCTCACAGCTTCTAGTCTTCCAGAGCTGTCTGGGGTACTGAGGGGTAAGACTTGAAACCGGCTCTTCCTGACTTCAAGCTATGAAGTAACTAACCCATGTTGCCTCTAGGGGCCCTGGCTTCTCAAAAAGCTCTATTAGAGGAAGATAAACTGACAGAGCTGACTGAACTAGAATTGCTTCTTCAAACCTGACCCAGGGAAACTACCCTAGTTCATTTCAGAGCCCAGATGGAAGAAGGGTGGAGTAACTTCATTTTTGACCATGGTAACCCTTAAAGACCTTCTATTGAGGAAAGGCAACAAACATTTATTAATTAAGTGCTTACTGTGTTCCAGACAACATGGGAATCACTGGGGATAGAAATCAAGCAAAAAGAAAGATGATTCTGCCCTCAATGAGTTTCTATTCTAATGGGGAAATATAACACATTAAAGAGAGCTGAAAAGGGGGAGGGGGAAAGAAGGTAGCCACCAAGGCATGGTGGCCACGTTCAGAGAGTCAGATGCAGAGCCAGTAGGGGATGAAGCATGGCTCCTCTGGGGCCAAAGAGCAAAAACTTTAATTCTTCCTCCACATGACAGGCCCCAGAAGGAACTCACCAATGGGAGAAGGGAAAAGGGGAGTCATGGGCGCCAAAGGATTTTCTAGGGTGAGAGAGCCCTAGGCACTGAGGAAAATTCCAGGGTAAGAGGGCAGATGAAGAGTTAAGTCACTGGGAGGTCCAAATGAGATACAATAATAAGTACTTTGCGGGGCAGCTAGGGGGCGCAGTAGATAGAGCACCGGCCCTGGAGTCAGGAGGACCTGAGTTCAAATCAGGCCTCAGACATTTGACACTTACTAGCTGTGTGACCCTGGGCAAGTCACTTAACCCCAATTGCCTCACCAAAAAAAAAAGAAAAGAAAGAAAGAAAGAAAAAGTACTTTGCAAACCAAAATTATCAGCGAGGTGACAGCTGTTGTGATGAGGGTGAGGATGAGGATGATGAGCATCAATGAGGAGAAGAAAGATCGGTGACCCAATCAGGGCTGCGTAAGAGACAGTGCATAGAGAGCTGGCCCCAAATCCAGGGTTCAAGTTCTAACTCTGACCCATCCTGGCTATGTGACCTTAAGCAAGTCATATAACTTTTCAGAGCCCCCAGGCAACTAAGACAATAAGATGCAGATCAAATGAGCATCTGCACTAGGAGGTGTAATTGCATTCCCGATACCAATTCCCCATTCCAATGAAATCACAGGTCCAGGTCCTACACACACACACACACACACACACACACACACACACACACACACACACACACACACACGGTGTCCCAAAATTCTTAGTGCCATTTAGTTATTAAATATTTGTGTGCATTTGTATGTGCATGCATGCACGCCTATATATGTATATAGATTGATAGATGATAGACAGACAGATAGATGGATACACAGACAGATAGATAGATAGATAGATAGATAGATAGATAGATAGATAGATAGATAGATAGATAGATAGATAGATAGATATAGAGAGACGACAGTATATAACACTATTATTATTGTTGTTCAGCTGTTTCAGTTGTGTCTGACTCTTCATGACCCTATTTGGAATTTTTTTGGTAAAGATACCAAAGTGATTTGCAGTTTCCTTCTCCAGCTCATATTACAGATGAGGAAACCGAGACAAACAGGGTGAAGTGACTTGCCCAGGGTCACACAGCTAGTTAAGTGACTGAGGCCGGATTTGAACTCAAGAAGATGAGTCTTCCTGATTCCAAGCCCAGTGCTCTAGCCACTGTGCCACCTAGCTGCACCATAAATCTATTATAAGGTGTTGTAGAATTTCATTATTTTTTGCTTCTCCAGGAAATGATACTAGGAGAGAGGGTGAGGGTAATCCTGATAAACTGGGGAGAAAATAAACAGAATCCCAGCATCTCAGAGCCAGAAGGGACTTTGGAAGCTATCTAGCCCAACCCATGCCTGAACAAGGGCACAGCCAGTCGGCCAATGAGACCTCCAATGAGAGAGGGTCCATCACGTCCCCAGGCATCCCATCACCCTTTGAAGCATCTCTCACTATTAGGAGGCTTTTCCTGACACCAAGTCTAGACTAGCCTCTGCGCCCCGCATCTCTTCCCACCATTGCTACTTGCTTTTCCCTCTGGGGCCAAACAGCAAAATCTTTAATTCTTCCTCCACATGACAGGCCTTCAAATCTTGAAGCTAGCTTTCCCCTCCCTGAGTCTTGTCTTCTCAGAATATAATTCAAAAGGACTTTACTGGTGAGAATTTTTTTTTTAAATCACTTCTCACATCCAAGGGACTCTGAGTAATTGGTGTTAGGCCACTCTTTCTAATTCACTGCCTCTGCATGAAGCATACCATCATTATAGGAGGAAGGGTACGGCCCATATCCCCAACTGCTCTGTAGACGTCTCCAACTGGATGACCCATAGGTTTCTCAAACTCACTTCATCTGAAACAGGGCTTGTTATCTCTGCCCATTGCCAAAGCTCTCCTCTTCCTAACTTCTATCTCTCTGTCAACCAATCATGTGCCAAGCTCTGTGTTAGGCCCTGGGTATACAAATAAAAAGAATGAAAAAACTCCTCTTTTTTTTAGTGGGGCAATGAGGGTTAAGTGACTTGCCCAGGGTCACACAACTAGTAGTTGTCAAGTATCTGAGGTCAAATTTGAACTCAGGTCCTCCTCAATCCAAGGCTGACGTTTTATCCACCACACCAACTAGCTGCCCCCCTGAGCTCTCATTTCTTGAGCAATGAAAGATAGCAAGAAGATATATAAGTATATGCAGATAAATTATATACTTAAAGTATAGAAAAGTAATACAAAGTCATAAATTACAAGATAGTTTGGGAGAGAAGGCATTGGCATAGTGGGGAGTTACTATTGTTCCTTCACTAACTAACTCTGTGACCTTGGGCAAGTCAATTAATCCCAATTACTCCCCCCTGCCCCTGCAAAAAAATAAAAGTATAAAACCTAATAAGGATAAATGAAAATTCCTACAGTTTCAGTTCCAAAAAGTAACTTGCTAAGGATAAGATAAGGAGGGATTATTAGACAATAGTGTGTCTGCAAAATATCTAGGGGTTCTTTTGAATCACAAGCTCAATGTGACTCAACAGTAGGCCAAAGAAACTAATAGTGACATGGACTATGTTAGGAGAGGGCCAGAGGTGACAGTAATAAGGAGGTGATAGTCCCACAATATTATGCTCTGATTAAAACAAATTTGAAGTATTGTGTTTGGTTCTGGATGCCCTAATTTAGGAAGGCCATTGCTAAGGTACAGCTAAAGGTATGCCTGATTTAATAGCTGCCACCCCCCCCAAAAAAAAGCATACCCACCACACACTTTTTTGGTTTTGTTTTGTTGGGTTTTTTTCTTGCAGGCAATGGGGGTTAAGTGACTTGCCCAGGGTCACACAGCTAATAAGTGTCAAGTGTCTGAGGCCGGATTTGAACTCAGGTACTCCTGAATTCAGGGCCGGTGCTTTAACCATTGCGCCATCTAGCTGCCCCCCACCACACACTTTTAAATTTAATCTGCATTATGAACATTTTCCCCCATCACTTTCATAAGTCTACACCAGAAGTGTTAAACACTGACTCACAACACTCCCCAGTGCCACCTGAACCAGATTAAAATGTAACTGGGAAATATTTAACAAAATAAACAAAGTACAAAAAAACATAGATAACACCACATTTTAAAATGAAGTCAATATGACAGATTTGTGGCCCCCATTTATATTTGAGTTTGACAACACTGCTTTAGAAAATCAAAACAATTGACGAAACCATGATTTGTAGCATTTGCCAATTTCTGAGTTGTAAATGCTCACAAAGGAAATTTAACAGCTGCCTTTAGCAAGCTGGTTCAAGCTGCCTCTAGCACAGCTCTGGATCCAACCCATTTCATATGAGGGCAAGTTGAAGGAACTTGGGATGATAAGCTTAGAAATGAGGTAGCTCAGCCTGAAGAAAAGGGAGGTGGGCAGAGAGGGGAAGAAAACATGATAAAGGTTGTGAATATTTTAAAAGTTGTTGTGGACAAAGGCTTAGGTTTGGTGTCAGAGAACAGAACCCGGAGCAACGGTTGGAAATTAGAAACAGGCAAATTCAAGTTCAACATCAGAAAAAAAAACACTTCCTAACCATGAAAGCTGTCCTAGAATGAAGTGAGCAGCTTTATCTGACCCCTGTCAGGCCTCTTTGAGGTTCTTCCATCACAGGAAATCCTCAAGAAGAGGGTGAATAAGCACTTTCCAGTAAGTTGTAAAAGGGATTTCATTTCCAGTATGGGATGGACTTAATGGCAAGTGAGCCCTCTCCCAACTCTAAAATGTTTGTGATTTTGTTGTAATGAGGTGAGACCTCCCAGCCCTATCTGAGGGATGCTGGGCCACTTGGGGTGGGTTGTGGCCCATTGCTAAAGAACTTAGTGCTTGAAAATGATGAAACAGGGGCAGCTAGGTGGCGCAGTAAATAGAGCACCGGCCCTGGAGTTAGAAGGACCTGAGTTCAAATCAGGCCTCAGACACTTAACACTTACTAGCTGTGTGACCCTGGGCAAGTCACTTAACCCCAATTGCCTCACCAAAAAAAAAAAAAGAAAGAAAAAGAAAATGATGAAACGAACCTAAGTAGCCCCTAGGGGAGTGGAGATGGTTGGACATCAGTCTAGAAACTGAGGCAGCTATTGGGTGACAAGAAGGATGAAATAGGGATGTCCAAAGAGGGAAGGGTTTAGGAAGAAAGATATCGAGTTCTGTTTGGGACATGTTGAGTTTGAGATATCTAGTAGGCAGCTGGTGATATAAGAGTGTCGCGCAGGAAGAAGGTTAGGCCTGGCCATGTGGATGTGAGTCATCTGCTTAGCGACAATAACTAAACCCATGGGAGCTGATGGGGTCATTGAGAAATGGAATATATATGTAGAGAGAAGATAAGAGAGCCCAGGACAGAGCCTTGGGGAACACCCACCGTAAGGGGGCCTGGCATGGCTGAGAATAAGGATTCAGAATTAGGAGAGATCATTTCTTGGGGGAGGATCTGGAAGGGCTTCTTGGAGGACTTGGCTTTGTAACTGGATGAGGACATTTTAGGTCAGAGAAGCAGCAGGAACGAAGACTTGAAGATGGGGAAGTAAAGACTTTGTTCAGAAACAATGAATGATACAGTGTGACTAAAATGAGGGAAGGAGAGGCATGGGAAGCTTGAAAAAAAAGATAAAAGACTTAGAACAGCTACTGTGGTTAGTGAGAAAGGAAAGCAATTAGGGAGAAAGAGTTGGGTCACCTTGCTATCATGAGGACTCATGGTTGTAGTGGAGCTAGGCACCATATTTTATTATTTTCTCCAGTTCTGTTCAGCAGTGCATGAGTAGGATGAGTAGTAAGGTTGGAAGGTAGAAGCAATCCACGACCAAGATTTGACAAGAAATGACCAGAAATGGTAGAATGGAGCAAAGAATTCAATAGTAGGAGATAGTGTAGAGTAGAACTAGTTCGCCAAGGGTAAAAAGTGGTAAGGAAAGAGAGTCTATCCAGATGTGGGGAGCACTAACAGATGGGAGGATTGGAGGTCATGGTGAGGACACAAAGTAAGACATAGGGAGAGATAGAAAGGCAAAAACTATGCCCCAGGAAAGGAAATTCAGAGTTCCTAAACAGAGAAGCGAAATACTTGTGAGTGGTGGCAAAACCAAGGGAATGATTGTCCTTGTGTAGCAGAGATAAAGTGAACGTGTAGGTCATGAGAGTTGAGTAGACTGAAAAACTGGGAGGCTGAAGTATTTTTTTGTTTGTTTTGTTTTTTGTTTTTTTGGCCAGGCAGTTGGGGTTAAGTGACTTGCCCAGGGTCACACAGCTAGTAAGTGTTAAGTGTCTGAGGTCAGATTTGAACTCAGGTCCTCCTGAATCCAGGGCTGGTGCTCTATCCACTGCACCACCTAGCTGCCCCAAGGTTGAGGTATTTGAAGGAGTATCAATATAAATGCTGAAATTCCCTAGAAGGAGAGCAAGTGTTAGGGTAGAGAACAAAGTTGTTCAATCGTGTTCGACTCTTCATGACCTCATGGACCATAGCACACCAATACTGCCCATGGGGCTTTCTTGGCAAAAATACTGGAGTGGTTTTCCCTTTCCTTCTCCAACTCATTTTACAGATGAGGAAACTGAAGCAAACAGGGTGAAGTGACTTGCCCAGGGTCACACAGCTAAATGTATGAGGCTGGATTTGAACTCATCTTCTTGACACCAGGTCCAGCACTCTATCCACTATGTCACCACCTAGCTGTCTCTGTGGAGAAAAAACAGCCAATGAAAGGAGGGAGAATGCCCTGGGGGGCATTAGATAACTAGTACAGCCATCTGGATTAGGTGATAACGTTGGGTTAAATAGACCTCTTAGGAAGAGAGGCTGTTGAGTGATGGCCCTGCCTAGTGTATCTTCAAGTATTTGAAGAGCTTTCTGTGGAAGAAGGATCTGCCTGGTGCTGTTGAGAATTGGGGTTGGACGGACCCTGAATGCCCTTTCCAGCCCAAAACTTTGTGACAGGAGTCACTTTGTCAGACGCAAAGACAAAGGGCCTCTCGAGGGGCTAGTAAGTATGGTTAGCTAGCACAGTGGATAGAATACCAGGCCTGGATTCAGGAAGATCTGAGTTCAAATCCAGCCTCATACATTTAGCTGTGTGACCCTGGGTAAGTCACTTCACCCTGTTTGCCTCCATTTCCTCATCTATAAAGTGAACTAGAAAAGGAAATGGGAAACCACTCCAGTATCTTTGCCATGAAAACCCCAAATGGGGTTACAAGAGATTCAGATGTGACTGAAAAATGACTAAAACAACAATAAATATACATGCAAAGACACACAGTATACAGGATGTCTACATGTATACACAAGAGATATATGTGTGTATATCTAAAACATTTATGCTAAATTGTAGATATGTGTATGTAAGTCTATATGTGTATACACACAATCTGTATGTGTATACACATATGCACACATACACACAAACACACAAAGCATGCAGAGCCTCCCAAAAATCTTTGTGTTGTTTTAAGCTGACAGTAGCACTAAGACTTTTGGGGTATTCTATATATATAGTGTAAATGAAGGGAAATCTCAGAAGGAAGCTATCAGTCTTAGGGAAGGGCCTGGAAAGGTCTCCTGCATAATGTAGGGTTTGAGCTGGGTCTTCAGGGAAGCCGGGGAGACCTGGATTCAGAAGTGGGAAAGGAAAGGAGGCGAGGGTCACCGAAGCCATGGGAGCAGATTGAAGTCATAGTCGTCAGTGAAGAAAGAAAGAGGAGAAGGAAAAAGAGAAGTCCGGGGAGAACCTTGGGAATATGCACAGTCAGGGGCATGAGCTGTGTGATGACTCTGCAGAGACACGGAGAATGAGAGCTCAGACAGGAGAAAGCAGGGTCCTGACAGCCCAGAGAGGGAAAGCTCCAGGACGAGAGCAGTCAAGGATGAAGTCAAGAAGGATGAGGATTGAGAAGAGGCTGTTACATGTGGAAAGCAAGACTTTGTCCCTCACTGTGGTTCAGTGATAAGGTCTGGATGCCTGATTGGAGAAGGTTTAGAAGTGAGTGAGAAGGGGCAGCTAGGTGGCACAGTGGATAGAGCACTGGCTCTGGATTCAGGAGGACCTGAGTTCAAATCCGACCTCAGACACTTGACACTTACTAGGTGTGTGACCCTGGGTAAGTCACTTAACCCCAATTGCCTCACAAGAAGAAGAAGAAGAAGAGAGTGAGAAGCAGAGGCGCCAAGTATAGATGGAGTTTTCAAGGAATTTGGTTGAGAAAGAGAAGAGGGGTATAGGACAATGGGCAATAGGCCTTCTAAGCTCTAATAAAGAACTGGGGGACTTTTCGTTTTGTCTTAAGGATGAGGGTAGGAGTGTTTGTAGGCAATAGGGAAGAAACTAGTAGATGGGGGAAAGACTGAAGATTGGGTAAAGGGGGAGAATGATGCGATTGTGAGTAAATGTAAATGGGTTGGCTTTGGTAAGGAGGAGGAGGGGGGTGAGAGGAAAGGGGAAAGGGAGAAGGAGAAAACAATGGGTAGTCACCAGGGGCACACCATGTTTAGGGGGCACAAAATGAGTAGATCCAGCAAAAAGGAAAAGGGTCAGACAGATAAAGATAAAAGGAAGACCAGGAGAGGGCAGCATTGCTGCAGCATTGCCCAAGCTAGAGAAAGTCTCCGGGAGAAGGCTCCAACTCGAAAAGGATGAAAAGCCACCACAGAGTGAAGAATGAAAACTGAGACAAGAACACCTGATTTAGCAACCAAGAGAGCACTGGTGACCTTTGAAAGAGCCGTTCCCATGGGGTCATCAGCAGAGGAAGGGAGTATGAGCAATCCACAGAAGACTATAAATGATTCTTTTCTTTCTAATCTCACTTTTACTTCTATCGTTTCATTTATATCACCTTCATTTCTTGATTTATCTATCCTCTCCTATACACCATGCCATCCCTTATAACAAAGATTAAAACAAAACAAAACAAAAGCTGTTCGTCAAAACTAACCAACCAAGGGGGCAGCTAGATGGCGCAATGGAGAAAGTACTGGCCCTGGATTCAGGAGGACCTGAGTTCAAATACAACCTCAGACACTTGGCACTTACTAGCTGTGTGACCCTGCGCAAGTCACTTAACCCTCATTGCCCCGAGAACCCAAGAACCCTTAAACTACTCATTCTCAGAACTGAGCACTAGAGGAGACCCATAACTGAGGGTACAGCTGCAGCAAAGGAAAGATTGGGAGAGGGCAGCCAGGGGGCGCAGTAGATAAAGCACCGGCCCTGGATTCAGGAGGACGTCAGTTCAAATCCGACCTCAGACTCTTGACACTTACTTGCTGTGTGACCCTGGGCAAGTCACTTCACCCTCATTGCCCTTCCAATAAAATAGTAAAATTTAAAATTCTTTTTTAAAAGGAAAGATCGGGAGGGTTTGTTGTTTTTAAGGATAGGGTAGTTCGTTCATAGGTACCCCCAGATAAGTAGGAATTGAAGACCTGATAAGGAGTGATTGACAAGGCAAACACCTAGAGGACAGAGGTTCCCCACCTTTTTGCGTGTCAAACTGACATCATCCCCACCGTGGTGCAGACCCTCACCATCTCCCACCTGGACCATTGCAGTAGCTGTCAGCGAGTCTGCCTGCCTCAGGTCTCTCCCCATTCTGGTCCATCCTCCATTCAACCACCAAAGGGATTTTCTTAAAGTTCAAATCTGATCATGTCACACTCCCATAAATAAGCTCTGTAGTGGCCCAATAGACTCCAGGGGCTCCCTATATAACCTCCAGAATCAAATATAGAATCCTTCTTTAGGGATTCAAAATCCATAATCTAGCCCCTTCCTACCTTTCTAGTCGTTTATCCATTACATCCCCTATCCCACCCCAACCCCCATGTACTCTCCGATGCTCTCCCTGCTCTTCCTCCCTCAAGACACACCAGCTCCGGATCCAGGCATTTTCTCTATCTGCACCCCCCCTACCCCTCCCCCAACACACACCCCCATGTCTTTCTTATCTCCTCCTCCAGGCTTCCTTAGTTTCCTTTAAGTCCCAACTAAAATCTTACCTTCTACAGGAAGTCTTTCCCAACCTCTCCTCACTCTACTGCCCTCCTTCTGTTGTTTATTAAGAGAGACAGAGACAGAGAGAGAGAGACCTAGAAAGAAACAGAGAAACAAAGAAAAGCGAACTGATGGTGCAGTGGATACTGTGCCGGGTTTGGAATAAGGAAGTCCTGAGTTCAAATCTAGCCTCTAGACACTGTCTATCCATGTGACCCTGGGCAAGTCACTTAACCTCTGTTTGCTTCAGTTTCCTCATCTGTACAATGGAACTAATAATACCTCCCACTTCCCAGTGTTGTTGTGAGGCTCAAAAGAGGTAATAAGTGTAAAGCACTTAGCACAGTGTCTGGAACTCACTAAGCACTATATAAATGTTAGTATGTATGTGTATATGTGTTTATACATACATATTATATATACATATATACAAAAGTGTGTGTATACACACACACACACACATATTTGATGTGGGGGGTGGATTTAATTCATCAAATTGATTGTGAGACATCCCAAAGAATTATAAGACTCGGTGACTCAGTTTCCTAAGTTTTATTGGAATACTGTGATGACCACAGGGAGAAACACCCAAAGGGGGAACAGGGGGAAGAAAGATGGTTATATTTATAGTAAGAAAAAGTAGATTATCTCCTCATTATCTTAATCACCTCCTTGTGGGAGGTTCATGGGAGGTTTTATCCTAAGCTGGACTTCCTGGGGTCCAAAAACAATCCCCAGGCAAGTACCTTTTGCCCTGGAGGTATGTTTTTTTTTAGGGTTTAGACGTCATAAGGTAAAACTAAGGACACATTTGGTCCTTTCTGCGCATGTTCCCAAACATATGCTTAAACTTGTCAGACCCAGAGGGTCTCTGTGCTTATGATATCTCTTTACTTAAGATCTGTTTTCTAGGTGTTGTCATCTAGGAATATTAATGGCTATTAATGGCTAATGGTCCCTAGTTACCATCTCTGTTGATGGTGAGGGTTGATAGGAAAAAACCTTCTTGGTTACTGTAAGAACACAAACCTTAGTTTCTCTGTTAACCCTTTTAGGTACTATTAATAAGGACTCAAGCCTTGGTTTATTTGTTAACCCCTTTTTGCCTCCTCCATCACACTTTGTGTATATACTTATTTACATGTTGTCTCTCCCATTAGACAGTGAGCTCCTTGGGAATGAGCAGTGTCTTTTGCTTTTCTTTGTATTCCCAGTACTTAGCACACTGCCTGGTACATAGTAGGTGCTTAATAAGTGCTTATTGATTGTTTCATGGACCCCTTTGGCAGTCTGGCAAAGCCTATGGACCCCTTCTGAGAATAATTTTTTTTTGGTGGGGCAATGAGGGTTAAGTGACTTGCCCAGGGTCACACAGCTAGTTGTGTCAAGTGTCTGAGGTTAGATTAGAACTTGATGTAGGAGGCAAAAAAGGGTTAATAGAAAAATCTAAGACCCAAGCTCTAATACAGATATTAGCTCTAAAGGGGAGTCAGATCCCAGTTAATGGATAACTTATGTGAGGTTCTTGTACCCATAGTGATCAACATCCATAACGAACCAGAACGGGTCAGGTCAAAATAACAATAAAGGAAAAAGACAACCTATAGAAATTCTAATGAAAAATGATTCTATTTTGAAACTAGCCATGGGAATCAGAAAGAGACATGCGCAGAAAAGGCCAAAGTTGTCCCCAGATTCACCTTATGACGTGTAAACCCCCCAAACACACCTCCACTGAAAAAGGTACCTGCCTCGGGAGTTGGCTTAGGACCCCCCAGGAACTCCAAATTAGGATAAGCCCTCCCTTGTAACACCCCTAGGTGGAGAATATTATAATGTGAAGGACAGGCCCTCCCCTGTACCTCCGCAAGGTGGAGATTATTATAATGAGACTGATAATCAATTTATCTATACTATAAATAACACTGTCTTTTCTTTCACTATTCGAGAAACACCTTTCCACTATTCTGGTTCTCTCCCTGTGGTCACCCACAGTTATTGCAATAAAACTTGGGTAACTGAGTCTTGTAATTCTTTTGGGACAACTCACAATCAATTGGACCCCAAAATTCTAGCCTACATCAAACTCAGGTCCTCCTGAATCCAGGGCTTTATCCACTGCACCACCTAGCTGCCCCAGAGAATAATATTTTTAAATAATTGAAGGAAATGCTAAAATTCACTTAGAAATAAACAAAACTAAAAATGTCATTTTTCTCACCCAATTCACAGACTCCTCTAAAATCTATTCTTGACCTCTAGGTTAAAAATCCCAGTCCTACTATGCCCAAAGGGCTATAAAATCATGCATACCCTTTGACCTAGCAATACCACTACTAGGTCTGTATCCAAAAAAGAGAGAAAAAACAAAAAGGAAAAGGACCTATATGTACAAAAAATATTTATAGCAGCTCTTTTCTGGTGGCAAAGAATTGGAAATTGAAGGGATGTATTATGCGCCCAGGGTATCTCTGAAGTTTTCTGGGGGAAATCAAGGAAACTTCTCATTAAGAAACTAAACCAAAAGACAGACACACCTAAAGAGATGAGAGGTGCCATATCTGAACTGAGATAACTCCAGGACCACCACTCTTCATTTTAGTCCTTCCCTCCCCCACCCACACTTCGGGGAGATAAGATTAAGTGTGGCTGCTGCCTTAGTGGGATGAGGGAGACAGAGATGGCTTGAGAGATCGGAGCCACCTCTCACCCAACTTTCCCCAGTCACCACCAGTGGGGGATGGTACTCCCCAATAAGGGAACTTTCCACAGTCAGATGATCACCCCATGATCCTCTATAAAAGTATTTGCCTGTCTCCTGCTCAAGGAGAAAGGTATCTCAGAGAGCCACACCTCTGTGCCATGCCTTCTCCCCATGAGAAGTCCAAGGACTTCTCTCTTGGTTTCCTTTCCCTAGCACTTAAAATATTATTTTATTCTAATTGCATTTGTGTGCAAGAGAATGTAATTCTTTTATTTGGGGGGGGCAGGGCAATAAGGGTTAAGTGACTTGTCCAGGGTCACACAGCTAGTTAAGTGTCAAGTGTCAGAGGCCGGATTTGAACTCAGGTACTCCTGAATCCAGGGCTGGTGCTTTATCCACTGTGCCACCTAGCTGCCCAAGGGTGTAATTCTTTAAAGAGGAATTCCTAAGAACCCCTACCACAAACTCCCACCAATTTCCCTCATAACAATCCATCAATTGGGGAATGGCTCAACAAATTATAGTATGTGATTATGATGGAACACTAAGTTTATGCTATAAGAAATGATGAGCAGGATTCTTTCATAAAAAACCTGGGAAGACTTACATGAGCTGATACAAAATGAAATGTACTGTGTACTGTGATGTATAAAATCTAATTGCTATGATTAAAAATCTAATGTGTGATCGCCTTAAATTAGAAACTCATAGGACCAGTCTTTGGGGCATTAAACATTTATTAAATTATAATAGGGGTTAGCAAAGCCCTAGCTCCCTGCACCTGTAGCTGCTCCTACCCCGACCTCCAAAGGCACTAGTCACATACTTTTTCCTCAGGGTGGAGTCGCCCTAGTTCTCACAATGTTTTTCTCAGCAGGGGAGGATGGCACCCTGATTTTCACAGTACAAAGTAACAGCAATGTTACTTTGATAATAAGATGATCAGCTGTGAGTGACTTAGCTATTCTCAGCAATACAATGATCCAAGAAACTCTGAAGGATTTAAGATTAAAAAATGCTATTCATTCTCAGAGAAAGAACTGGTGATGTCTGAATACAGATGGAAGCATGCTTTTTTAAACTTTATTTTTCTTGAGATTTTTTTGTCTATGTTTTCTTTCACAACATGGCTAATATGGAAATATTTTGCATTTGCCTGGGGTATGGGAGGGGCAGGGCAGAGAGAGGAAGGGAAAGAATTTGGAACCGAAAGTTTTAAAAACGAACGTTAAAAATTGTTTTTTAAGCATATTTGGGGGAAAATAAAATACTAAATAATTTAAAATTTAAAAAAAAAAAGAAAATCCCAGTCCTAGAGGATCTCGGAAAGACAAGAGGAAAGGCCACCTTATCAGTGCTCCCAACCCAGAGGGAGGGAGGAGAGGGCAAGTGAATCAGTAAAAGGATTCTAAGGTGTGGGAGCCTGAGGGAGGAATGAATTTAGTCCAGATCCTCACTAAGGTAGAAGGTGACCTGGTCACCTTGGAGGCAGGGAGATGGAAAAAGGTGCTAGGAGAGAGCCAGATAACAGAAGAGATTTGCTGCAAGTACTGAGATGTTCCATAAACGGAGATAAAAAGATCTGATAAGGCAAAATAAGGGCAGTGGGACTGCAGGTCAGGAAGACTTGGATTCCAATTCTGCCTTAGACACTTACTGGTCACGTAACCCCAGGCAATTCTTTTGGAAAGTTTGCTATTACCAACTTTTTTTCTTTTGGGGGGGGGCAATAAGGGTTAAGTGACTTGCCCAGGGTCACACAGCTAGTAAGTGTTAAGTGTCCGAGGCCGGATTTGAACTCAAGCTCTCCTGAATCCAGGGCTGGTGCTTTATCCACAGTGCCACTTAGCTGTCCCTTCTATTATCAAATTTCGATCCTTGAAACAACCCTTAAATATGTTTTCACAGATGGGTAAACTGAGGCTGAGAGGTTAAATAAATAAATTGCCCAGGGTCACGGTGCTAGGTTAAGGTGGAGGCTGGATTCGAACTCATACTTATGCTGATTCCCAAGTCCAGCAGTCTATGCGCAGCGCCACCTAGTGGAGCTTTTAAGAAGGGCTGCGTAGGCTCAGAGGTTCGCCCTCCTCTGGACTACGGGACTGCGCAGGCCTGACAGAGAGCTCCGCCCTTAGCCACGCCCCTTCTTCCGCCCTCTTGCAGCCTCCCCCTCCTCCCCTGGAACGGAAGCAGCGTCTTGCTCACCGTACCTCCTGGTACCGCCTTAAGGCGTCTCACAGCCGCAACCGCCGGAAACGGAAGTGGCGGCTCGCTGGCCGTTGCGAGCTCTCCGCCTCGGAGCTCTCTGTGGCTCGGAGGACTCGCGGAAAGACCGGAAGCGGAAGTTGCTCAACGGGAAGGAGACGTCGCCTCGTAGCCTGGCGGGGGCTTTTTCGGTTCTAGCAGCAGCAGCAGCAGCAGCGGCGGCGGCGATAGGTAAAGAGCCTGAGGCGGGACTCGGGCCTCAAGCCCCGGGACCCAAGGCCTTCTCCCCCCACCCCGCCCCTCTTGTGTCCCTTTTATGTGGCCTGTCGGTGTTGGGGTCCCGGCATGTGTGCGTACGTGGGGGTTCGCGCGTGTCTGTATGTGTGCCCTGTCAGTGTGAGGGGTCCGCACGTGTGAGTGTGTGGTCACCATCACTTTGGGTGTGACACGCACGTGTCAGGACCTCCACGCCCCGGCCTCCTGTCCCCTTAGCGTGACTTCAGTGTGGCGCCCCCCTCCCCTTCCCGCCGTGGTCCCCAGTCAGTCAGTACAGGGCCCCCCCACCTGGGGGGGGCACCAGTTTTCCTCCCCCATGTCAATGTCACGTTTGTCAGTGTCAGAAGTCCCCTCCCCCCCTTCCTCCTGATGTGTTCATCATGTGACCTGCTTATGTCGGGGTCCCAGCATTGGGGCGTGTGCTGGTCCCCATCGGTGCTGGGGTCCTCCCCATGTGACCCTCCCCGGAGTGGGAGCCCTGCCTCTTTGTGGCCCCTTGGGCGAGGGGCCATCCTGAGTGAGACCCCTCTTCCCCCTTGAGCTCCCATCCTCCCTCCCTCCCTCCCCACAGCCAGCAGCCCTTCCCCCCACCCGCGGGACTTGATGGGTGAGTGAATGTCCGTGGACGGGTCTTTGCTGTGTCCCCTCAGACTCAACATGGGCAATACAAGCAGTGAGAGGGCCGGGATGGAGCGCCAGGGGGGCCACAAGACGCCCCGGCGGGACAGTACGGGGGGAGCCATCACTACCAAGGATGGGGACAGGCCCAAGATCCTGATGGACAGCCCCGAGGATACTGACCTCTTCCACTCCGAAGAGATCAAGGTACAGAGCGGCGGGCTGCCCCTTCTTCCCCTTCTGTCCACTTCGGGGCCGTGGAGCCGTCCCTCTGGAATGCGTCTCTGCCGGGCTGGGACAGTTCACAGAGTGACAGGTACCCAGGCGCTCTTAGCAATCAAAGGAAGTCAATGTAATTACTGAGAAGGAGGGAAAAAAATCACCCGAGGGAGTGATATCACAAAGGCCATCGCACAGCTCCGGGACCCATTTCAGACTCCACTTAATTAAGATCCAGCCGCTGAGCCAGGCTGTGCCACTTGATAAAAGCGGCCTCACAGCCCCATGCCTGCCCCTTGCAGACAGGCAGGTTCCTTTGTCGACTCGGTGTCTTCACACCATTTATTAACCTAGCGACCGGTTTACGAGGCTGTCTGGGGTGCTTTATTGCTGCTTGAAAACATTTTTACTACAGAAAGAAAAGAAAACAAGGGAGGGAAAGCCAGACAAGGACGACTTTGAGGCCAGCAGATTGATTTTGTTCTGCGCTTAAAGGAAAAGCAAGCTGTACGGAATTGGGGCCCTCTTTGTTCTCCTCTGTGTGCACATATGCCCATTCTATTTGTTTAGTTAAGAATAAAATAGAACCAAGAAAAACTAACTTGCTAAGAAGCAAAGTGGGAGGGAAGTCATCTTTTTCTCTGTAGTTAGTTGGTGGGTTGTTTTTTTTCATCTAGAGTTCTGAGCTCTTCAGAGACTAGTCAAAGTGCCCCCTTATGCCCTTGTTCAAAGTCATTCCCTGCCAAGTCTGCTGTGACATCTTCAAGGTGATGGTGACATTCTGTGACATTCTGTGGCTTTGGCAACTGATACTGAACACAGTATATCCTAAGAAACGAGCAGCGCTTTGTCATGCAGTGTGAGGGGTCTTCTGGGAAAATGAGCTAGGGGAAGGGAGACGATGTTAGTATTTAGACATATCTACTCTGTTGACATCTGACTGGCTCTATGCCCTAAATATTTGTTGACTCATTGGGAAGAGGCCAAATAGGGGTAATAGAAAGAACACTGAGCCTGAAGGTAGAAGATAGGGGTCCTAGGCCCATTTATTAATGAAGTGATGGTAGGGGTCTGCCACTCAACTTGAACTTTCTCCTCTGTCAGTTGTTTTCTACAATTGTACCACCTGCCTCTTAGGATTTGGTGATTGCCCCCGGCCTTGTACTTTTCTTGATTATTGGCCTGGATAATTGCTTTATTTCCACATTCCCTAGCTTGGAGTCTTATCATAACAGGAAATCCTTTCATTTTGAATGTGACACTTCCATAGCACTGGAAGGTTTCCAGAATGCCAGTTGTCTCATTGTGGTCTCACAGTAGCCCTTTGAGAGAGGTACAAGAAGGTGGTTTTTCTCCACTTTGCGTATTGAGAAACCAGACCTAAGAAAAGTAGTTACATAAAGTAAGTCTTTGAAGCAGGGTTAGAACCTCAGTCCTTCTGGATAAAAATCTTTGTATAAGTGGAGGAAGGGAAAGTAAGCCATTTAAAAGCAACATCTCAGTATCCTAGATACCCCTAGAAGTAGAGTGAAGAGACATGGAAATTTTGTTTGTTTTTGGTTTTTTTGGTTTTTTGTTTTAATAAAACATTCTGCCCATTTAGTATTTGTTGTTTAGTCGTTTCAGTCATGTCCGACTCTTCAAGACCCTGTTCTGAGTTTTCTTGGCAAAGATACTAGAGTGGGCTTGGCATTTCTTTCTCTAGCTCATTTTACAAATGAGGAAACTGAGGCAAACAGGGCTAAGTGACTTGGCCAGGGTCACACAGCTAGTAAGTGTGTGAAGCCGAATTTGAACCAGGGTCTCTCCGATTGCAGGCCTGGAGCTCTATCCACTGTGCCACCTAGCCGCCCATTTAGTAACAATGTACAAAACTAATTTAGCAGTTACTCAGTATAAAGGAGAAGTGTTTCTTTTACTTTAAAAAAAAAATGGTCCTAGGTCTTAATTAGAAATCAAAGAACTCTTTTACCTAAAGTCACCTCCTTATTTAACAATGATTGATAGCTGATTTCTTTGGAAGCTCTCTGAGCACATTCCCAACCCAAAATTTCTGCTGTTTCAGATTTCTCTGGACTTCGGCCAGCCCAACATAAGAGGTATAGAAGCAGTTGCTGGTTACTTGGTTAAAATATTAAGTGAATAGTCTGCAAAACAGTTGTCAGGTTTTGTTTTTTAAACTTTTATCTACCCTGTGTAATTCAAAAGTTTTCTAAACTTTTTACGTTAAACTCCTCAGTGTGTTGAGTAACCAATATTTTTTATGAGTTGATAGCTCTAGGATAGTAACTGATAAATTTGTGCCCCATAAATCTCACTTAGGATAGTAAATTGGCAATAATTAAACCAGTCTTGTGATCGGTCTCTCTTTCCAGACCGATCGAGTGCTTTCCCTTTGGAAAGCTAGAAAAAAATTCTCTTGGCTTCATGTTACTGCTTTTGGTAGGGGACTGAGCAAGCTCTAAATCCCTGTGCTTCTAGGCTCCGGAAAAGGAAGAGTTCCTTGCCTGGCAGCATGATCTGGAAGTGAGTGACCGAGCCCCCACCCAGGCTCGTCCAACTGTGTTTCGCTGGACAGGGGGAGGAAAAGAGGTTTACTTATCTGGATCCTTTAATAACTGGACGAAACTACCCCTCACAAGAAGGTATTCTGGGCAGGTTTTATATTTATATTTGAATTCTATTTGAAATTGACTCACTTGTCTTTCTGATGGAACTCTGACAGCCTTGGCTAGAGAGACTGAACAGAAAAGTCACTTGTGTGGTAATTCAGAAGGTCCCACCCAGATTCCTGGGGTCCGGCCAACTCTCCTTCGGAATAGCCTCTTTATGTTTAGCGTAAGACTTCCTGTTCCCAAAACAAGGGTAACATCTTTCACTTGGACTTGGGAACTTATATTCATCAACTGGGATAGTGAAAAAAAGCTTCTGGTAAATAGCAGTCATTGGCAGGGATCCAAGAAAGCCTTTCTGTGGCCTGGACTGACCCAGTTGGTTCTGCCTCCGTAATGGCAGGAGAGAGAGAGAGAGAGTGGTGCTCAGACTCACAGCATGAGGTCCCCTGTGGCTTTGAAAGAAGGGAGTGGGAACAGCCTGTGGGGGTGGGGGGCCCTTTCCCTAAACCATTTTGTGTTCGTACTGCTGCTTCAGACTACACTGGCCGCAAGTCCTGCCCTGCCCCAGTCATCCAGGCGAGTCCAGCTCTCCAGCAGGAGTGTGGTTGTGCCATGTGCCACCCCTTTCAGCCCTGTGTGCTCTTGCTGCATTTAAAGCAAATGCAGGAGAAGACAAATTCCGGGATCCCCAAATGAAATAGAAACTGCAGGAATCTCATTCCTGGGGTGGGCCTCAGATCCTCTGATCTGTTTAGAATATCATACTGAATTGCCTCGTTGTCTAAGAATGCCGTCCCCACTGGACCGAGACCTCTTTCTTTTGGATGGAGGTTCTCTTTAGTTCTTTTGCAGAGGTGGTTCAGTGAAGCCACCGAGAGTGTTTCCTTTTTAAAAATGGTGGAGCTGCTGGGGGTGATCCAGCCAAAATCATTTGTTTCCTTTGACTTTACAGCCACAACAACTTTGTAGCAATCCTGGATTTGCCAGAAGGAGAGCATCAGTACAAGTTCCTTGTGGATGGCCAATGGACCCATGACCCCGCTGAGGTACGGTATCACTCTGAGAAGCACACCCCCCCCCCCCCAGCCAAGTTTCTCTCCTTGGCTGAGCCAGGTGGCCGTACCAGTGGGCAGTGTGCATTGGCTACCACAAGCTGCTGGGTTAGCCAGTAGATGGGCAGGAGGCCTTCCCCATTGTGATTCCTACCTGTTTATCTCTTCCCAGCCAGTAGTGACCAGCCAGCTTGGCACAGTCAACAATGTCATTCAGGTGAAGAAAACTGACTTTGAAGTGTTTGATGCTTTAATGGTGGATTCCCAAAAGTGCTCCGATGTGTCCGGTAGGAACACAGTTCTTTTCTGTGCGGGGCTGAGGGCTGAGGGCACTGCCACTTAGCCATGGGTAGCTGGTTTGTTCTTGGGCCTCAGACTGGAGTTCCCTGCCCCGAATGTAGGGAGCATTGAGCACACAAGAAATGGACGTGGTCACTTGCAGCGATTCACCCTGGTTTGATGGTCGCCTTGTTTGGGATCTCAGGATCTAGAGCTCGGAAGGGCTTTGTGACCAGGCTCCTCCAGGCCCAGGAAAATGAAACAGCGTCCCTGGGGTCATGCAAGCATTAAGTTCAAAAACCAAAATTTGAACCCGTTTCCTTTGACTCTCACCCCAGAGTCACTGTGGACTTGCTGTCATTTCACTTCTCTTGTGACTGTCCCCTGGAGACCCAGACCAGTAAAAGCAGGCATTAAGCGCTGTTCCTTGTGGTCAGTCTGAAGCTAGGGACAAGATTGAAGAGAGACCCTCAGGCTCCTGCTGCTGCCGCCGCCCACTCGAGCTGGGTGACCAGGGGGAGTGACCTGGGCAGCCGGCTGTGACGCTCTCTGCTCTATGGGCAGTGTCCAAGGGTAACCGGAGGATTCCAGTTTGCAGGCCACTCATAAGCTGCTCTTATTTGTCTTGTAAATCAGTCGTTTCAGAATTGCTGAGGGAGACCGGAAAAGGTCTGTCCCAGGAGAAAAAGCTGCCCCACAGCCCACAGTGTGGGCCCGGCCGGATGTGACTCTTGACTCCATGTCACCAGCCTCCTTTGCTAAGGAAATTGTCTGCATAGAAACTGCTCCTGTGCAACATGCTCAGGGCTCCTCACGGGGACAGATTGCCTGGGAACACAAACAGGCCTGGGGGTGTTTGCAAAGGAGTCTTCCCAAGCTGCCCCTCCCTCCCTGCATGGGGGCTTTAACCGAAGAGGGGGATCGCTTACTCCCGCTTACGGAGCCGGCTTTCTCCAGCGCCTCTTCTCCCTGGGAGGACGTCTGTGCTGTGTTTAACTCCTGTGCATTGGATGAATCACAATCATTAGGATCTGTCATCATGGGCTCTTGTTCTTTTCATTGAATTTGAAAATTGCAGTGGCCTCCGGTGAGAGAAAGTGTGGCTCATTAGTGTGCTTTCAAACAGAGCTGGAAAGCCTAAAAAATAGCAACTATCCAGGTAGGAAGGCATTTCTGACTGAAATAGAAACGGCTGCTTATTATTTCTGATCCATGCAAATTGCAGCCTGCTGGCTCTGATTGCTGTGGAGGGGGCTCCCCTAAATCTGCCCCCTCTACTTACTAGGAAACATAACCTAATTTAAAAGGCCTTACCTCCAGTGACAGTCTCAATATTGATTGCCTTCTGGGAGAAAAATGTACCTTAGTGTTGAGCAGATCTTTGGGTTCTCGTCCCTCGCTTTCCTCTGTTCTGCGCAGTTTTCTGCTCTCAACACCTTTCTTAGCATCTCCTTGCTGTGATCGGGCCTAGGTTACGTGAATATAAGCAAGCTCCTAAGGAAATGTGCACCCTGGGAATTGGGGCTCTGCTAGCACGGCGGGGGGGGGGGGGGGAGGGGGGTCTTCAGACTTTACTCGAACCAGCCTGACAGTCGACTAGGCAGCGTGGCAGAGTTCCTGCTCCAACATGCGTGACCTCTTGTGCTAAAGCCGGAAAGGTGGGGGTGATGAGGCCACAGCACCACCCCGACAGTGAGGTGCCTTCATGATACCCCAGAATCTTCCGGTGGGTGGGGAAGGCCATGCTCCGGATGGCCAGCAGTCATCCGGATTATCCTAGAACAGTATTGAATATGGGAACAAAAAGAAGCTCTCCATACAGTTTTCTGTAGAACACTGACAGCTCTGGGCACCTTGGTGCCACCACAGCTGCCACATCCAGCTTGGGCCGTCCTTCTGTGTTCTGCCCCAATCTCCCCAGAGGGTTTACCGGAGGGAGCACAGGTGGGGAAGGGTGGTGGCTGACTGGCCCTGACGAGCAGGCGTGCTCTCCGCTTGGGTCCCTGCCCTGGTGCCAGGCCTTCAGTGGCCACTTCCAGAGTGTGTGCTCATCCCTTATCTCTGTGGTGTGGAGAAAACAAGGCCAGTGCACCGACTACCCAGTGTATCTGGCAGTCAGATGAGCTTTTCTCATCCATACCAGCTGCTCAGATTCAATGTCTTTCCCTCATTCTTCCTGGCAGAGCTGTCGAGTTCGCCACCAGGACCCTACCATCAGGAGCCCTACACTTGTAAGCCAGAGGAACGTTTCAAAACTCCACCCATCCTTCCCCCGCACCTGCTCCAGGTTATCCTGAATAAGGACACTGGCATCTCGGTGAGTCCAGAAGCCTTGCTTCTTGCCCCTTGGGTGGCTGCCGCCCCGTGCGTAGGGGTTTTCCGGGATAACTCTCTCCTGTTTTTCAGTTATACTCTTTGTATGTTTGACTGTGTAGAAATGACCCAGCCTTTTTGTCCTTTGAATAAGCTGTGCCCCCCAGCCCTGGAAGCAGAAGGGTGGGGTGTCCGGAGACGCCTCGCCCTTCCTCTGCCCACCACCATCACCAGGAGAACACACTTGTCTCCCAGCTCATCCAAGACTGATGGGACCTCGCATGTCATTGGGGGCAGCCCTTGGATTTGTTAGGAAGAAGTGTCACTGGCTTGGTTCTGCAGCTCAGTCTGTGTTGGGAAATGTGATGACTCTGGCCCATGCAAGGTTGGCCTCTGCACTAGCACAGCATCCTCCAGACTGGGAGTCAAGAACCCAGGGTTCCCCAGAGACCAGAGTTACCCAAGCTGCCCCAGGAGGAAGGGACAGGCTGCTTGCTTTCGCTTTGCACCTTCCCCTGAAAGTCTCCCCTTATAGCCCAAAAGTCTGCTCCCACTCCAGATGGAAGGCCGACACCGGGGTGGTTTATCCATGATGGAAAATTATCATTGGATGTGTAGCATGACTGGACTTCAGTGCCTGCCGTCCTGCCTACCCACCCCCCTCCTTGGCACACGTTCCCCCAGAACGTGTGAGAGGGCAGGAGTTGACAAGTCCAAAGCCAGCCAGTGCCCGTGCTTGACGTTAGTGTTGAGACCCCAGCCTTGGCTTACAAGACAAGCCAGCCCACCATCCAAGGTCCCTGGCTGCTGCCATTGAAGAGGTCCTTAAAGAGACAGGGCCTCCAGCCCGCCTCCCTCTCCCCTTCACTCATGCACACGCTCTCTCCTTCCCTTCTCCCCCTCCTGATCGATAGACTAGGATGGGGAGCAGAGACAGCCAAGACATCTGCTCTCTGGGGTGGGGAGGAGAGAGCGGGCCCCTTCCCTAGCCAAGCTCCCCTTGCGGGATCTGACGGGCCTTTCTTCCTTGTGTTCCCACAGTGTGACCCCGCTTTACTGCCAGAGCCCAACCACGTCATGCTGAACCACCTGTACGCCCTCTCCATCAAGGACGGTGTGATGGTGCTCAGCGCCACCCACCGCTACAAGAAGAAGTATGTCACCACCTTGTTGTACAAGCCCATATGAAGCCCCCAGGATGCCACTGGCGCCAGGGAGCAGCGGAGAGGATGGCGCGGCCCGACCCGTCTGCAGCTTCACGCTGCAGGAACTGCACCCCACGGTCTGCATTCTCTGCTCTTCTAAGACAGTTCCCACTCGCCCTTTTGGCCCAGTAGCTCCTGGGGAGCCTGGCTGGCCCCGGCGGCCACTGACCATAAAACCTTCTAGCATTCACAGCAGCGGGGAGAGCACAAAGCAAGGCACAGAAGATGGGCCACAGCCCAGAGCACAAAGGCCCGTGCACGCTCTGGCAGGCATACAACACCCTCCCCAAAGTCCTAACCGAGTCAGCCCCGACCCGGCTGCGGGCCACCATGTGCCTCAGGATCGGGGCTCAGCAAAGGCCTCTCCTTACCAGCGATTCTTGCACCCAGCTGCGGATGCCACAGCAAGTAGGGTGGCCACAGCTCTAAGCAAGAGCTCTGTCCCCCCAGGCTGGCAGCAAGTTTGCACAGGAGGCTCTGTCCCTGTCCCTCATGAACACTGAGCACACTGTGTCAAACCCAGAATGACTGTGGGGGGTGGGGTATACATAGAGATGCAATGACACAGGCTTATAAAGGCATTTTCTTTTCTTAATCACCAACACTTGGTTGTGGATCATGTGAAAAGGGCCCCTAGGAGCTCTTGGTGCAGCCAACGACTCGTCCCGGGGCTGCCCCGGTCTGAGAGGGGCACTCCTTGTTCTAGGTTTGGGTTGTTGCTTGGTGGTGTTTTCAATCATCCAGTAGTCCAAAGGTGGCAGGTGACCCTTGGGACCCATTTCTCAAATTTTCCCACATGGCTGAGATGTCCAAATCAAATGATCATGGAAGGCCACAGCAGGGGCCAGCCATTTAGCAAGCTCTTGTTTCTGAAGGGAAGCTAGACTTTCCAGGGTGGGTAACCTCACAAGAAACGCCAGCTGGGCCTAGCAGCGGGCCAGTGCACGAGGCCGCCCTTGTTACCTCACTCCGGTGTTTGTCCATTCAGTGCTCCCGAGCCTTCGGGCACTCACACCTCTTGTGTTGCTGTGAAAACACTGAATCGCTGTCACCTCGTCGTACCTCCTGAACAGGTTTAAATAAAGCTTTTTAAAAAACGTATGAAGTCCATAATTTGGGGGGGGTGCATTCTGAAGGCTCGGCTGGTCATCGTTAGCTTGTTGGCATTTGATCAGTGACCTGATACTCAGAGTGGGCAGGACCTCAGCAGCTCTGTTGGGAGGAGAAACGAGACTGGCCTGCTCCATGCTCTGGCCAAGCGTGAACTGTGATCAGGACAGCTAATCCAACTGAGCCTGTCTAATAAGGGGTCGTCAGCATCTATGTGAAAACCTCTGAGGCGGTATGTTCTGTGAGTAGCAAGTTGTCCTGTTTCTGTGGCTCCTAGTCCTTTCCCTGGGGCCAGACAGACCAAGCCTAACCCTCCTCTACATGACAGCCCTTTATACGAGCTTGAAGACCTAGCTTGTGCCCATCTGAGTTTGCTCCTCCAGGTTAAACATCGCCAGAGTTTCTGCCAACAAACCTTATTTGACACCAACCTCCAAGCCCAATATCCTTCCAAAACTGGAAATTAATGAAGAAATATTTAATAAGCACCTACTATTGTCAGGCTAGGGATGCAAAAGAGGTAAAAGTCACTACCCTCAAGGAGCTTACAATCTAATGGGGGGAGGGGGAGACATGCAGATAAATCTTTACAAAAGAAGCTGCCTATGGGATAAAAGGCAACAACTCACAAAGGGGAGGGGCTAGAAATGAGCAGTTGTGGCCTGAGTAGAGTTGAGGACCACAGGACAAGCCCCTCTTTACTCAAGGAAGCCAGGCCTCAGTGCAGCCCGAGAGCCCATCAGTCACATACAATGAGAGGACTTCCAAGGTTCCTTCCAGCCCTACATCGATGAACCACTACCAGGTTATTCACTAAGACCCTCAGAACTTTTTCTGACAAACTCCTAACCAGGGCTCTGCCATCTCCTTACATGGAAAATAGATGTTTTTATGCCCAAGTGGAAGACTATGTTTGGCCCATTGCTATAGCCTGTTGGTGTGTAAGCTGTTTCCCCAGCTTTGCCATTTGTCATTTGGATAAGTACCCCACTTAGGCTTTACTAAAATCTGGGTAAACTGTAATATTTCCCTGACATGCTAATTTTAGTAAATAGGAAGGAAGGGAAGGAGGGAGGGAGGAAGGAAAGAAGGAAGGAAAGGAAAGGAGGGAGGGAGAGAAAAAGAAAAGTTTAGGGAAGAATGACAATGATAGTTGACCCCTGGTTAGCACTGCTTCCTTTTCTAGAGTTTTTCCAGAAATTGAAATAGTATTGATAAAGTGTTTAATACAGTGCCTGACACATAGTAGGTACTTAATACTTCTTTGCTTCCCCTATAGTTTATAAACTATTTGCTTTATTTTTTTTTAATTAGTGCATTTGCCTTTTCCCCAATTCTGCACTACCCCTTCTATTTTCCATGATAGTTTTGTTTGTTTGTTTGTTTGTTTGTTTTGGGGGGGGGGTTGTTTTGTTTTGTTTTGGGTGGGGCAATGGGGGTTAAGTGACTTGCCCAGGGTCACACAGCTAGTAAATGTTAAGTATCTGAGGCTGGATTTGAATTCAGGTCCTCACTCCAGGGCCACCTAGTGTGCCAACTAGCTGCCTCTATGATAGATATTTTTTAAACTAAATTTGAATGAATTGTCTTCTTTTTAAAGCACCAGAATTTCTCTCAGAGCCCCTCCCATTTCCCCTCCCCAGAGAGTGGTAACATTTAACAAATAATGTTTCTAAAGGAAAAAAAATTGAAAGGAAGAAAAGGAAAAAAAATCAACAAAAGAATTCAACACATGGAAAAAGTCTCAACAGTATGCCACACAGGTGCCTCTCCCATCTCTGCAGAGGACTGGGGTGGGGCTCTCTTTTTGTTTCCTCTTTGGGGCCAGGCTTGTTCTTTGTAACTTGGCAACACTCACTTTTGATTGTTTAGTTGTCCTTTGCTTTCATTTGGTTGTAGTTACTGTCAGTTGTTTTCTTGGCTCTACAGAAGTTCACCTGAGTCTTACCATGCTTCTCACTCACAGTAATATTCCATTATATTCATAACCAACACTACCCCCTTTTCCGGTTCTTTGCCACTACAAAAAGTGCTTCTATAAAAATGTTGGAGGGGCAGCTAGGTGGCACAGTGGATAGAGCACTGGCCCTGGAGTCTGGAGGACCTGAGTTCAAATCCAGCCTCAGACACTTAACACTTACTAGCTGTGTGACCCTAGGCAAGTCACTTAACCCCAATTGCCTCACCAAAAAAAAAAAAAAATTGGTGTATTTGTGTCTTCTTACTAATAACCTTGGACATTTTAGTTACTTTATTCGCATAATTCCAAATTGCTTTTTGAAATGGTTTTAAGGATTCACAGCTGCCCCAACAATGTACTAATAGACCTGCCTTCCCATGGCCATATCAACTCCTATCTTTTGGCATTTTTGCCAATTTGCTGGGTGTGAGGTGAAACCTCATAGTTGTTTTGATTTGCATTTCTCTTATTATTAATGATTTAAAGCATCCTTTCATATGGTTATTAATAGCTTGTAATTCTTTTGAGAACCATTCACACCCTTTGTCGACTTCTCAACTGGGGAATGGATTTTGGTTTTGTTTGTGTTTGTGTTGTTAACCTAGAAATTAAGGAAACAATCAATATAGAAAAAATAAGGTATTTAATCCAGGCAGAGGAACAGGAATACCCAAAGATGGGAACAGAGGACAGGGTTTTTATAGAGTAACAGAATAGAAGGGAACCCAAAGATTGCTCCAGAGTCATGGACAACTACTTAATGTAAAAGAACCTTTAACAACAGAAACAATAGAACTGCTCCTAACTTAAGTATAGCTACTACCTCTAAATACTTAATGTTGATGGACTCTTTTACATCATAACATAAAGTTCAGGGAGTAAGGTGGGGAAACATTGGGAGGGGATAAGTTGCTTGGGGGAAGATCCATAAGTCCATGGAGAGTCTGGAAATGACAAAGATTGGTCAGCCCCAGGCAATTAATTTGTCTGGGAAAGGGGGGACTGGGTGGGGAATCAGTTCTCAGTAAATTTTGTAGTTCTCAGTGTGTTATGTTTATTTTATATATGTGTGTCTATACATATGTATGCATGTTGCTTATTATTTTGGATTTCAAATACTTATCTGAGAAATTTGAGACACAGACTTTTTTCCCCATCTGGCCACTTCCCTTCCCTTAAATGCATCTGTGAGAAAAATATGGGCTCCCCTCAAAAGCTGATTGAAGTTGTCTGGGGAATGTCTGGGAGGTGAATTTCAGCTGGGAGGAGGGTGCTTACTAATGGCTCCTTTCCTCCCCCTCCCCAGAAATCAGGATCATATGATGAGAGACCACCCCCAGGGCTGGTCACTTGGGGAAGGAGTTTAGAGGGCTGCCATTCCAATTGGCTAGCATTTGTCGCCAATGTCTTGGTGA
Source organism: Dromiciops gliroides (assembly GCF_019393635.1). NCBI lineage: Eukaryota > Metazoa > Chordata > Mammalia > Microbiotheria > Microbiotheriidae > Dromiciops > Dromiciops gliroides. Next base: position 19,308,309 of record NC_057861.1, on the reverse strand, counting down.
GAAGATTGTAATTGCGGAAGAAGGGTGGAGCCATCCTGTTAAGAGATAAAAGGGCTGGGGCAGCTAGGTGGCACAGTGGATAGAGCACCAGCCCTGGAGTCAGGAGTACCTGAGTTCAAATCTGGCCTCAGACACTTGACACTAGCTGTGTGACCCTGGGCAAGTCGCTTAACCCCAATTGCCTCACTTTAAAAAAAAAAAGAGATAAAAGGGCTCCTGAGTACCACCTTACCACCATTTCCATTAGGGAGCTGGCTCATTCACTCTCAAATGTATAAATAAAGGCCTTTGATACTTCTCCGACACTGAGTCCCAGAAAGTTTTAAATGGGGTTTCTCACAATTTGTTTCTCACACATTGATTTTAATTGTGCAGAAACTTTTCAATGCCATGTAATCACAAGAATCTATTTTATCTAATAATCTTAATCTCATTTGATTTCTCCATGATCTATCTTTTTTGTTTGTTTGTTTTTTGTTTTTAGTTAGGCAGTTGGGGTTAAGTGACTTGCCCAGGGTCACACAGCTAGTAAGTGTTAAGTGTCTGAGGTCAGATTTGAACTCAGGTACTCCTGATTCCAGGGCTGGTGCTCTATCCACTGCGCCACCTAGCTGCCCCATCTCCATGATCTTTCAAATATCGTTTAACATGGCTCAACAGTCACTTGGACCTGAGGATGTGGTTCATCTGGGCTGGGTGGCTTCGGTTCATGAGTAGTAGGGATGCCTTGAAGACATCTTAAATTCAGCATGTCCAACACTGAACTCATTCTCTTTACCCCCTCTTCCAGACCTTTCCAATTACTGTCAAGGTTTTTCAAATGCCACACGCACGGTTACCAAAAAGACTATTTTATGGAGAACTCACAAGGGAAGCACTCACATGAAAGTCAGAAATGATACAAGGACACTCATAGGGTCTCTCTAAAGAACTTTGGAATGGATTGTGAGACACAGGAGACATTGTCATAGGACTGCCCAACATGGCGTACCCGTATCAAAGTAGGTACAGTTCTCTATGAAGGAAGCAGAATTGCAGTAGCTCAAATGACGAGATGTGCAAATCTAGAGACAGCTCCACTTCAAAATGTTCAGCCAGACTATTTGTGCCCTACCTATGGTGGAGCTTTCTAAGCTCATAGTGCTCTGATTGCCCACAGTCAGACACACTGAACCTTGACCCCAACATAGTGGTGTCATTTTGGTCCTCTTTTCCAGTGAAGAACAACCAACAAACCAATTATTATCAAAGGTACCACCATCTGGGCAGCTAGGTGACACAGTGGATAGAGCACCGGCCCTGGAGTCAGGAGTACCTGGGTTCAGATCTGACCTCAGACACTTAACACTTACTAGCTGTGTGACCCTGGGCAAGTCACTTAGCCCCAATTGCCTCACCAAAAAAAAAAAAAAGGTACCACCATCTTCCTTTTAAACCAGGTGTCCTCAGCTTCTCTCTCACCTCTTCCCCCCCCATATCCACTCCATTGCCAAGTCTTGTCACCTCTACCTTCATAAGGGCTCTCAAAGCCACTCCCTTTTCTCTTCTGACATGTGCCCCCCACCCCTGGACTATGGTGATAGAGCCTGCTGATTGTCTCAAATCTCTCCCCACTCCAGACTGTTCTAGGCAATAAATCCCAGTGGCTCCCTATTACCTCTAAAAGAAAACATCCTATCTTTTGGTTAGCTTTTGAAGCCCTTCATAACCTGGCCCCAACCTCTCCCGTGTTCTTCCCCTTACATGTTCCCATATACTCTGCCATCAAGGGCACTGGCCTCCTGACTGTTCTCCCAACTCCAGGCATTTGCCTGGCCTGTCCCCCAGAGAGCTGGAATGCGCTCTCCTTCCTCATCCCCCCCTCCTGTGTCCCCTGCCTTCCTTCAAGTACCATCTGTTACAAGAAGCCTCTCCTGATCCTCCTTAATGCCCGGCCCCCTCCCTCTGATTGTCTCCAATTTGTCCTGTCTACATCTTAGCTGTTTGCATGTTGGCTTATCCATTGGACCATGAGTTCTCTGTCTGTCTTTTTCTATCCCCAGCACTGAGCACAGTGCCTAGCCCATAGCAGACAGTGCAGTTGGCTGCTCAGCTCATCTCTCCATTAGCCACGTTTTTTCCATCATGTCCAGCACAAAGGTCATTCATTCTCTTCACTGGAGAAAACCAAATGTGAACCAAACATTTCTTCTCCTCTGCTGCCCATTATCATTGACCCATCCACTGCCCAAACAGTGCTTTTGTCCCATTGGCCCTTTTTCCCATATTAAACTTTTGTGTTGTCCTTAACTTTCCTCACTCACCTCAGCTCATTCCTAGGTTTTGTTTGTTTGGTTGGTTTTGTTGGGTTTTTTTGGTGAGGCAATTAGGGTTAAGTGACTTGCCTAGGATCACACAGCTAGTAAGTGTAAAGTGTCTGAGGCAGGATTTGAACTCAGGTCCTCCTGAATCCAGGGCTGGTGCTCTATCCACTGAGCCACCTAGCCGCCCCCTAGGTTTATTTTTAAATCTTATTTTCAATTAATAAGCATTTATTTTCTTCCCTCCATCCTTCCTCAAAGGAAAAAAAAATCCCTTGTATGCATAGTCAAACAAATCAAATTAACATGTCGGTTATATCCAAAAATTCTGTATCTTGAGTCCATCACTTATCGGGTAGGAGTCTGGTGGCATCACTAGTTGAATGGAATCTTGGTTGGTCAATACACTGATCAACATTCCTGAATCTTTCAACATTTTTTTTTCCAGCTTCTTCATGTATAACATGGGGATAAGAACACCTGGAGTACCTGCCTCCTGGGGTTACCGTGAGGCTCCAGTGGGCCCGCATCTGCCAGTCCCTTGGGAATCTTTTAAATGTGAATATATCATTAAAGTTTGTACTAATTCCTGGTGACCTTGCCACATGACAGAAATTGTTCTCTCTGAGGTTTCCAGTGATGTCTTGCCTCCTAAATCCCGTGGCCTTTTTCTCACACCTCTGTACCCTTTGCCCTTCTTGGTTCTGCAAGACTGCTCTCTTCTGGTGCTCTTACAGCCCATCTCATTTCACCTTAGAGTTTAAGTGACTTTTGGGGGCAGCTAGGTGGTGCATTGGATAAAGCACCAGCCCTGGATTCAGGAGGACCTGAGTTCAAATCCAGCCTCAGACACTTGACACTTACTAGTGTAACCCTCATTGTCCCCCCCCCCCAAAAGTGACTTTCCTATTCACAGTTGCAAAGGTTAGAGATGAGGGCAGCATTCAAATCCTAGTATCTGCTGATTTCAAGCTCTGTGCCCTTCATTTTTCTCTTGCTTTTACACTACACTGTCTCTCAAAGAACAAAAGACATTTTTACATAGCACATTAAAGCTGAAAGAGCACTTTAGATGGACATATTTTCATCCTTCAAAAAGTAGAGGAACCAATGAGGATAAATTATATTCTGGGTCTGATTCTAACCAACAGAGAGAAAGTGAGATTTAATAGGAATGAAGCAGAGATACACTTGGGTTCAAGAAATCAATTTCACAAATATAAGGTAGGGGGAGGTAAAGTTAGCAATTTGTCTGAAGACTGAAATTTTAGGGAACTTCTCTTTCTTTCCTCCTTTCCTTGGCTAAACTCCTTGAGAAAGCTGTCCATGTGAGGTGCCTCCCCCCTTCCTTTCCTCTCACTTCCTTCTTAACTGTCTATAATCTGGATTTGAACTTCATCATTCAACCGAAACTGCTCTTCTCAAAATTCTCAATGATCCATAACCTTTTCTCAGTTCTCATCCTTAATCTCTTAGCAGACTCTAACACTGTCAATCACCCACTCCTCCAGAATACAATTTTTTCTCCAGGTTTTTGTGACCAGCCCCCACCCCCGCCCCATTTTCCTCCTACCTCCCTGACCACTCCCTCCTTCACAGTCTCTTTTCATTTAGGTCATGCCCACTAACTCTGAGGCCCATTTAACTTTTTGTTCTATACTGGGAGTTAGGGTCTCACACACGCTCATGGAGGATAACTTGGAGAAAAAGCAGGCCAAGCTGAGCTCTAGGCTAGATAGGCTTTTTCTGAACTTTCTGAGCCAACTGTTCTCTCTTTACTAATATATGGTATGCTTTAATAAGTGCTTAGTGCCCCAAACTGGTGAAAATAAGATTTAAAAATTTATAAGTAACATATTAGAAACCTCAGCTAATTTTCCCTAAACTTGGGACAGAAATAAGGCGACCACACATAATCTTTTTTTTTGTTTTTTGTTTTTGTTGTTTTTGTTTTTGCAGGGCAGTGGGGGTTAAGTGACTTGCCCAGGGTCACACAGCTAGTAAGTGTCAAGTGTCTGAGGCCGGATTTGAACTCAGGTCCTCCTGAAGCCAGGGCCTGTGTTCTATCCAGTGCGCCACCTAGCCGCCCCCACGCATAATCTTAAACACCACAGTATCTTCATAAACACCTTTCATGGAGCCTTCTGAGTGACCTCCTCTATTCAGGTCTCTCCCCACTCCCAGTTGCCAAAGTATTTTTCCTACAGGTCTGGCCTTGATATTGTTCCCACTCAATCAGTCCCCAAAATTACCTCTAAAATCTCCTGAAGCTACTACTGATATTAATAGGAGTAGCACCAGTAATGAATGACAATAGCTAAGCATTTATAGAGCACCTACTATGTGCCAGGCATTGTGCAAAGCACTTTATAAATATTATCTCATTTGATCCTGGGAGATGGGTGCTATGATTATTCCTATTTTACTGATAATTGAGATAATTGAGGCCAAGAAAGATCAAGTGACCTGCCAGGGCCACAGAACTGAGTATCTGAGGCAGAATTTTAAGTCAAGTCTTCTTGACTCCAGATGCAGCACTCTCCCCATTACGCCTTGACAAAGACAAAGGCCCAGATAGACTCTTTAGTCTTACTCTTGGTTCTAAATCCTTTGGATGGTCTGGACCCATCTGTGCCCCTGGGAAAAGTAAACACCCGGGACCGGACTGCCTCCAGGACATAGGCAGCTCCCTCAAAAGATAGCCCATGCTCAGGTATTGTTGTGGTTGTTGAATCATTTCAGTCCCATCTGACTCTTCATGACCCCATTAGGTGTTTTCTTGGCAGAGATACTAGAACGGTTGGCCATTTCCTTCTCCTGCTCATTTGACGGACGAGGAAACTGAGGCACACAGGGTGATGTGACTTGCCCAGGGTCACACAGCTAGTAAGTGTCTGAGGCCAGATTTGAACTCAGGTCCTCCTGACTCCAGGGCTGGTGCTCTATTTCACTGTGCCACATAGCTGCCCTTCATGCTCAGTTGGTTAACAGTAAATAAAAAAGCATGTAACTTTTCTGAGTTTTCTGACTTCCTTCATGTCTCCCCAGAAGGACCCTCAGAGCAAATAGAGTCATGTTAACCAATGACAAAATCAGGCAAAACATAACATTGGGGGGCAGCTAGGTGGCGCAGTGGATAGAGCACCGGCCCTGGATTCAGGAGGACCTGAGTTCAAATCCTACCTCAGACACTTAACACTTACTAGCTGTGTGACTCTGGGCAAGTCACTTAACCCCAATTGCCTCCCTAAAAGAAACAAACAAAAAAACAAAAAACATAACATTGAATGGTGCTGTATTTCTCTTCCCTCATAAACCTTCCAAAAGAAACAAACCACTCACTCTAGCAGGTAATAATGAAGAACATTTCTGAACACAGGCTCTGGGGTCCTTAGCCCTGCAATCTGTCTGTGCTTCCTCTATCACAAGCAGAACACAAACGAGAGACATTTGTCCCTACAGCAGCTTAACTTGGCTGCCATGTTCCAAGAGGAAAAGCTTTCCCGGGCCCATCACAGTGATGGGCGCCATTCCAAGCACTCAGGCTTTAGATCTGTGCAAAACCCTTCCTCCATTGGGCCAATTTTAAGAGGCCGGAGCCAAAACAGAACCTCCTTTCGGCTCTTTTAAAATAGCATCTCTTGGGGCAGCTAGGTGGCACAGTGGATAGAGCACCTAGCTGCCCCTGAAAAGGGGCTTTCAAGGGATAATTGTGAGCCTTTCTAGAGTGCTTTAAAAGTATTATCTCACCAGACCCCCTGTGAGGTAGGTACTATTATTAGCCCCATTTTACAGGTGAGGAAATTGAGGCAAAGATGAGGTCAGTGACTTGCCCAGGGTTACACAGCTATGAAGTGTCTGAGGCAAGATTTGAACTTGAGTCTTCCTGCCTCCAAAGCCAGCGCTTTACTGACAATATCCGGGAGCTTCCTTTAACATTATAAATAGGGGCAGCTAGGTGGCGCAGTGGATAGAGCACCAGCCCTGGAGTCGGGAGAACCCGAGTTCAAATCCGGCCTCAGACACTTAACACATAACTAGCTGTGTGAACCTGGGCAAGTCACTTAACCCCAATTGCCTCACAAAAAAAAAAAAAAAACATTATAAATAAACACAAGGAATTCTATTCAGAGAGCATCCAGGAAGGTGGGCTGGTGCCTCATTGAGGCAGCCCTCGAACCTTGTCTAGAGAGTTTCTAGGGTCTTCCAGCAGCAAGAGGGAGCAACTACAGATTTTTGAGTGGTTAAGACCTGTGTCTTTGGAGGGTGGACCCAAGGGGGAGAGACTAGGTAGGGGAGTCCAGGGGACCTATAAGGAGACTCTTACTCCAGTTGAGGCAAGAGGCGATAAGATCTCCAAGAGGCCGAGGGCCAATGTTGAAATGGGGGAGAAGGGAAAGAGGGTGCTGGGAGCTTAAGAACAAGCCCCTTAGTGAGATAAACATAGCCAGCCACCGTCTGGATCAATTCTATGGCGATACGTATGACTGGGAAAGAGAATACAAGAAAACATCCCAAAGAACCCCAATAAAACCTATTCACGTTAAAAATAAACCAAATGCAAAAGAGATGGTGCTGTAGTCCAGATAATGCTGGTGCAAATCCTTTTTTTTTTTTTTTTTTGGTGAGGCAATTGGGGTTGAGTTGCCTCAGGTCACACAGCTAGTAATTGTTAAGTGTCTAAGGTCGAATTTGAACTCAGGTCCTCCTGAATCCAGGGCTGGTGCTCTATCCACTGCACCACCTGGCTACCCCTCAAATCCATTTTTAACTGCAGCATTTGCATTTAAATACGAAGCTACCACTTAAATTCCCTAGGATCTTATCAGCTAACAGTCTGGGCTTTAGAGGCCCAGACTCCTAACCTGTCTAGAGGATTAGGTGACCAGCAAGCAAGCAGCACTTATTAGGCACCTACTATGTACCAGACCCTGAGTCAAGCACTGGGGATGCAGAAAGACGCAGAAACAGTCCCATCCCACAAGGAGCTTACAGTCTAATGGGGGAGACAGATACAAAGTGAGCTATATGTGGGTTATAGAAGATAATTAACAGAGGGAAGGCCCTGGCATGGAGAGGAGCTGTGGAAGGCTTCCTAGAGGAGGGAAGCCCAGGAGGTGGGTGGTCACAGCAGAAGAGGAAGAACGTTCCAGGCGTGGGAGACAGCCAAGAAAGAAGGCCCAGAGCTGAGGGATAGAAGATCCGGTCAGACTGCTGGCTTTGAATTTGGAGTCCGAGGACCCAGCTCTGTCGCCTTCCCCCAACCCCGTGTGACCGGGGACCGTACTTGGCCTTGTCTCTCCCCCGAAAATGAAGAGTTTGAGCGGGTGACCTCTGATGTGCCTTTCTCCTCCGGCCCTACAACCTTGTGAATGGGATCCAAACCCAGAGGTTGGCACCCCACCCCCACCCCTTGAGGGAAGGCCTCATCTCACCTTGCAATCAGCTCAGCGTGAACAGTGGGGAGGGGAGACTTGGGATGGTCTTGGACAAGGAAGGAAGACATCATTTCACCAAATCAGTTGCTTCATGTAATTGCTTTATTTGATTATTGTTCAACAACAAAGTCCATTTCTTTCAGGGTGGATCCTGAATTATCCCTTGTATTCCTTTCCTTATCCTTCTGGAGACCTAGACCCGTAGTGACTCAGAAGCATCTCACGGCCATCTCATGTGTCCAGCTTTCCTTCTGGGATCTTGGTGGTCTCAGAGAGAGCTCCCACCCTCTGATCTGATGGCCCTCCACAACCACCACCGCTAAAACCAAAAGTTAGTGTTGAAAAATGCACCTTTTACAATAAAAAAGTAGAAACCAATTCAATTTCCTTTGTTGTTTGTTTTTTTTTTACGAATATAAAGTTTCTTGTAAATATGTACAGTCTTTTGAGCTATTCCTGTAGGAGGGAGCATTTCACAGATGAGACACAAGATATACACTTTTTAGGGCTGGAGAAGCCCATTTCTCACAGAGATCCAAATGAAATGCTAAGACTGAAAGACCCATTTCAGTGACCTTTCAAAATACTTGGGGACCAAGAGGCAAAAACTTCAGCAAATTTTCAGTCAAATCTTCTGCTCTCAGTGGGGAGTTAAAGTGTAACTAAAAAAAAAAAAAAACAAACCCAAAAACAAAACTCAAAAGAAAATAACAAATGAAACCCAAAACTTCCAACAATACGAAAAACACACCAATCATGACATTTGCCAGAGGTCCTGATGTCAATGAGTTTCCCAGAAATCTGAAACAAATGAGCCCAGGGAGGAGACCAGAGGCCTTGGGCCCAAGGGCAACCAGGAGATTAAGCCACACTCCATCGGACTGTGGCTGAAACGATTCACAAGTCATACAGCCACCATGATGGTCATCACTGGGCTCTGATTGTGAGCAGAGGCCAGTTCCAAGTCACAGCAGAGCAGGGAGGCCAGAAACAAGGCTGCCAGGGAGCTCAACCTCTTAATTAACAGACAAGGAGAAAACAGGACAGAACCACACTGCACCTCGGCGGGGCCTTCCTGGTGCCGGGCTTGGCCCAAGGGGAAAGCCCTGAAAAGAGTCAGTTTCTAAGGAGCGGGTTGGGGGTGGAGAGGGTCAAGATTCAGGTTAGTTACGGAGAAGGGAAGCACAGGAGGGGCCACACAGAGGGGTCACATTCAAGTTTTCTAGGCGGTGGTTTGCTGAAATCCTTCTCTCATCAGAGTAATAAGGCTTGTAGCGTTTCCCCCCCAGTGTTACAGACTGCAGCTCAGTCAGTCAGTAAGTTGGCAAGTCATCAAAAGGTCTTAATTTGCTTGCTTACATGGGAATGACGACACGATACTTAGCGTAGCAACCAAGGGATGAGCCGGGCTGATGGTGCAGCAGCATGCAGGGGGCCTGGACAGAGGCTCCTGGCCGCCCCGTGGATGCTGGGCTCAGAGCAAGTCTACCGCATGCATGTCCGGCCAGAGTCACGTGAAAGCAGGGCCAGCGGTCCCCAGACGAAGCTGCTCCAAGCTCCATGAGGCTCCTGGGCCTGGAGTCCTGCCCTCGCGGGGAAGCCCACAGACACGGGACGTTCTAAGCTGGGCGGATGGGGGAGAGGCGATGAGTGGAGCGTCAGGGCCGGGGCTGAGGATGGTTGCCAACAGAAGGGAAGCAGATGGCGTGGGGCTGTGGGTTCTACTCTACGTTTTGGTTGTAAAGTCACAATGCTGCAGTCGAGCCAGAAGTGACAACTTCAACGGGCAGTTCACTCTGTTTACGTCTCTCAAGGATTCAGTTGTCTTTTGTTAACTTGTGATGGTAGTAGCGAGTAAATCAGAGTTCCAATCATGCCCCCCAGGGTCCACAGCCTCCTTGTCCTTGGTATAAAAGTTTATGAAGAGCTTGAAAGAGTAGCAGTAGTACAAAGTGCAGGGATGACCCGGGAAGGGGTGGGGAAGAGACTGCGGCCTGCTGGCCGGCGCCCCTCCCGGCTTTGGCCAGGCCGCCTCCATTGTCTTTGCTGAGGAGTGGTGGCTCAGAGGGGCCCAGGGCTCCTGTGGGGGCCCCGCCACCCGCTCAGAGCCCTGATGGGGCTTGTCCTGCAGGTCAAGACGAGGAGTCCATCTGGTGGTGGTGGTTGTTGTTGGATGTTTCTAGCTGAGAACTACACTGAAGACTGGTCCCAGACCTGGCAACAAAGAAATGAAGATGGATTCAAGCCGCGATGGTCAGCTACACAATTAACTACCGAGCACTTCAGAGGCCGATGTTGTCTTTTCAGAGTTTGACAGACTGGGTGTCTGAGCCCTAAGTGACTGGCATGCTGCATTTCAACTATTCCTTTCAGCCTTTTCCTCAATGAAACTTATGCTTTCTTCTCTTTTTAACCAGCTTTAAAGGACACCCCCACCCACACCCCACTACTTGGAGCATCTTCTTCCTCTTCTTTCCAGTCCTTACCTTCAGACAAGGGTCAGTGGGAAAGCAACAAGAAAAGCAAAGAAATGCCACTAGACCACAAGAGCCTCGAGTGAGCTCTAGACTCTAGTCCTACTGTGTGCCCAGCTGCCTGGCCTCAGTGCAGGACAGGGCCACTCCTGTGAGGTTACAGTTCCTGAGGCTCTAGGATACACTCAGGCATACGAAGTTTTAGCAATAATAGGTCCTTTGCAGACCTATTTCAATGATGAGAGCTGGAAAGAACCTTGGGGGTCATTTAAGTCAATTCCCTCATTTTAAAGATAAAGAAACAGTCCCCAATCATTAACAAATGAGCTTTGTCCTCCAAAGCCAGTTAGACATCGCCCCACATAACACCACTTACTCTGCAGGGAGGAGCACCAAGGCCAGATTCAGCCCATTCTTCACCTGGATTAGCAGGGTCTGAATCAGGCCATGGAGGCTTCAGCTAAATCAATGGCGATGCACAGCAAGAAAGACTTCTCTAGTCAAACCTGGCCTTTCACCTGGGCCTCCCTGCTTCTGAGGGACTGACCTTATTCACTTGTGACAGTGGCGTCCTTACGGCTCCCACAGGCAATCGACCCCTGCTACTTTCATCAAATAATCTTCCGGGAGACCTCTCCCTCCTGGTGCTCAGCATCCGTCCTGGAGACTTCTCCCTCTCCAGAGGTCGCCCCGGAGACTTATCCCTACGCATCTCGGTTCTGCCTTCTCGGTAGCGGTGGGGTGTGCTTGGTTCTCGCGGGTGGCTGGGGCCTTCGGGTGGTGCTGGGCTGGAGGCCACACGTTTGGTGATGTGCTCGTTGTAGGTGGGGGGGCCTCTCTTGTTAGGACTGCTGGAGTTCAAAGACAAAGGACATAGCGTCACATTCCCAATCCCACGCAGACCACCCCCTCGCACAAGAGACTGAATGAAGAGTAAGAAAGGGGGCGACGAGCGGCCCCCACAGAGTGTGCGCTCCTCCCTACCCGGCTCCTCCTAGGGTGCTCTTCCACCAGGGCTTTCTAGACACACTTCCCCTAGAAGGTGTGAACGGGCATCTTTTAGATGACCAAAAGACTGCCCAGGGGATAGCCAGGGGATAGGTGCAAGCGGTTCTCACAAGAAGAGCCGTAAGCTCTTAGCAACCACAGGAAAGACTGCCCACATCCATAACTAGAGAAATACATGTCAGGATGACTCACACCCAACGCACTTGCAAAAGAAGACAAAGGCGGGGGGGGGGGGGGGGCGAGGGGCACCTTAACACACCGCTGGTGGAGCAAGGAGGAGGCCCAGTCACTCTGGGAGCAGAACAGAGTCGTGCCAAGACAGAGAATGGCTCGGATCCGTCCCCTTTGGCCCAGAATCATGAACACACCCTTTGTAATTAATTTTTCACAGTTGTGTATTAGAAAAGAACAGATGTTCATTAACTGAGGATTTCTAACCAGACTGTGGTCCCTGACTGTAATGGAGTATGACTGTGCCATAAAGCAATGGATGCATGTGATGAAAATCGAGCAGCCGTGGACGATGTACGTGAACTGATGAGAATGAAGTGAGTCACACCAGAGAGACAAGCTACATCCCGTGCAGAACCAACAACACTGAATGCTGTGTCATTAAAATGACCAGCACTGGTCCAGAAGAAAGGAGAAAACGTAGAGCTGAGAATGCACGCACACGGAGCCCGGCAAACCCTACCAGACTCGGCTGACATGCTGGTTGGTCTTTCTGATCTGGTTGTTGTTCACTTTTTTATTCTCTCTTATATAAAGGGTTACTCTCTGGAGAGAAGACTACATTGGGAAATGTGGGTCATATGAAAACAGAAGGCATCAACACCTTGTTTAATTTTATAAAGGAGCCTCTTTTGCAAGTCACACCTGGCAGGCTAAAATTTGGTGTGAAATAAATGCCCCTCCTGCCCTTCCAAACCTTGAGCAGAACAACATGATTTCCACACCCTCAGGCCGTGAAGAACTGACTGTGATGCAACAGTTGAATTCACAAGACACTTAGACTTAACCATAGTTCAGCTGACTAGCAGTCAGAATTAAGACAGAAGACGTTTAGCTTGGGTAAAGTGACCCCATCCCTAGGAATACTCTGCTGGCCTTCAGGATTCTATTACCAGCCCTACATGTCCCTCCTGCATCACCCCTACCCTGGGAAGGAACGCTGTTGAATAAACAAGTCCAAAACCAGTCTGGTAGGTCTTAAGCAGACGTGGGCTAGATCCTTAAGAGTGTGCTGCAAGATAGAAACTGCGCCCTATGTGATCAGGGTCTGCTAAAAGAGCTCTGAACCCTCTATGAAGAGCACCTCATTCCCTTTTAGATGCAGGTTTCTTTTTTTTTTCTTAGTGAGGCAATTGGGGTTAAGTGACTTGCCCAAGGTCACACAGCTAGCAAGTGTCAAGTGTCTGAGGCCAGATTTGAACTCAGGTCCTCCTGACTCCAGGGCCGGTGCTCTATCTACTGCGCCACCTGGCTGCCCCTAGATGCAGGTTTCTAAGCAATGCCAAGAGCAGGACCAGCCAACAGAAGCAAAGCTGGCTGTGATTCTCAATGCTTCTGTTTGGCTCCTGTCAGTATTTTAAGGAAATAATTTCCCCTTTGCTTAGAATGACTCCTCAGATCCTTAGATCTGTGGGTGCTGGAAGCTAGTTCTCAGCTGTCTTTCAGTTTCTAGAACTGCTTGCTATTGACCTGTCTGAAAGCGACAGGCCAGAGCGTAGGTCTGACAGATGGGATTCACTACAGAGATCCTTGCCTTCAACAGGGAGGCAAAGGTCTGGACTCTGTGGGAGAAAGGAGAAGTTAGATGGAACAGGTGATTTAAAGGAGAGAAGAGATGGAAGACAAGCAGCCACGCTGGAATGGCAGGTGTTTCCTTCATGACCATTTCAACCAACCAACATGTGGTAAGTGTCAAGTGTCTGAGGCCCAATTTGAACTCGGATCCTTCTAAATCCAGGGCCGGTGCTTTATCCACTGTGCCACCTAGCTGCTCCCCTCTACTTGTATTTCATTAAGCTTTCCAGCTGATTCAGAGAGAAACAAACCTACCTAAATTTCAAAAGTTCTGCACCTGTGTAACACACCATGTGTGAAACAGCTGAGTGCTTTTAACAGGAGCCCAACCCACACAAGAAGGCAGCCATACCTGCGGGAGGTGGAGGCCCCTCTGGGGGGCTCACCACTAGTTTCCTTAAGCAAGTTTCCTTTGCAGCAGATGACTCTTAACTTGTCCTGGTAGGAAGATGCCAAGTAAATCGCTCCTGATGAAATTGCTGGTCCCAAATAACGAGGGTTTGGAATTTCTAAATGAGCACGTGCAGGAGTTCTGAGGAGTGAAGAGGCCTAGTTACCAGATTGCATTTTGATCTTAATTACAATAGTGTGTATGTCTGTGTGCATTCATGTACAGACATGCTGAGTCCTGTAGAGACCGGTTTCATAAAGACCTCGGGAGAACTTACCCCAAAGAAGAACGTGCCTGAATCTCAATCACTTCAAGAGAGTTGAAGTGCGTCACAAACAGATAGGGCTCTCTGTAGGCTGGATCATCATCACGGAGAAGGGCAATTATAAAGAGGTTGGATTAGTGGAGATTCAAATCAAACCTGGCTGCACTATCATGTTATTTTCTGATCCCCTTACAAGGAGTGACAAGAAGAGCAGGGACAAAGGGCAAGGCAGACCTTTACCCATTTTCCCTCTTAGGTTTTCCTTCCAGATCAAGACCCAACTATTTCTGGAACATGGGATTAACGTGAACGGCATTGAAAGGAACCGGCTAAAAAGAATGTGTGGTGTGTTTTTTTCTCCTGGTATGAGCGCTTCTCAAACCCTACCCAGACTATCTGGGCACCACGCTAGCATGCCCTAGCATCGTGACCCAGCTTAACCCTTGCATTTGGTTCTGGGCTATTCCCAGTGACTCAGGAAGAACAGCCATTTTCATTCCCACCGACTCCTCCACTATGACAAACAAGACCCATTTCTTGGCTTCCAAGGGCTCCACAAATACAGAGGCTGAGCCGGAGAGACTTCCTGCCAGAATCCATTCCCGGCCACTGCCAGCATCACCCCCCCCCCCCCCACCTACCAAAGGCCAAAGGCAAGCGGCTCCATCTCAGATCATCCGTGCGGCTCCGTCTTCCATAAGAGTCCACGAACACACCAAACTCTGCAAGGAGCCAACACCCCAGGGTTATTCCCACGCCAGCGTGACTGAGAGAGGCCGGGTCGCAGGTAAAGAAAAAACAAACTAGAGAATAACTGGACAGTTCAGCAGGGAGACGAAGGAGATCTTTGGGAATCAAGCCTCAACCTCACACGATTACAGATGGGAAGAGATTGAGCAGCTAGCATGAAGATGAGAAGCTGGGGAGCAGGGTCTTAAAACTTGCTGTAAAGCCCTGCTACCCACCTACCGTCAGGAGCCAAAGAAATACCGAGGCTCATGAAACAACTGGGAGTCCAGGGGGGGACTGCAGAGCAGCCCAAAGGACAACCTACCGTGGAAACAGAGCAGGTACTCTTCTCGCTGACCCGCACTGTTCACCTGTACGATAGTGACAGGGAAACTGTTGGAGGAAGAAGCAAATACCGCAGGCGCCAAGGAATGGTCGTTCTTATCCAGAAATTCTGTCAAGGGGCAACAAAGTCAGTAAGAGCTTTAGGCCAACAGCAGTCGGAAGTGAGTCTGCAGAATTCTCCAAAGTGCTGGGACCGTGCGGACCCTAGAAGAGAAGGCCAGGCTCACCTTCCAGCGTGTACTGCTTCATTTCAATTTCATAGAATTTGTTTGTCCCTATGATGATACTATAGTTGGTGAAATGTATACAGCTACAGGGCTCAGAGGTCTCTATCTCCTGCAGAAGAAGGAAAGAAAAGAAAAACAATCAGACACCAACAGAGGGTCAGTGGAAAGCGGCCATTAAAACTATGTGCGCCAGCCCTTTCTCACTCTTAGCCTTAAGCATGTCAAGTAATCTGGGAGTTTCCTGGGACCCAAAGTCACATCCACATGCCCGCCTCCCACACGTATCCACTAGTGTCCCAAACTCCAGACTAGGAAAACAATGTCATTCATAGCAAGGCTATACCTGAACCGTGTGTCTCTGGCTTCATCAGAACAGAAAGCAAGAAGCCCCTGAACAAAACTGCTCTTGACTTCAGGCCTGCCCTTACTGCTTTTCTGGCCCAAGCAAGAGCTAAGTTTAATTTCCAAGGCCAAGATGAAGACCAGCGGGCAGAGCAGCACAACCTATCTGAAAACATGACCTCCCTGAGCAAACAGAATTCACCAGCTCAGGCCACACACCCATTATGTGTAGAACACACAGTCAGTCCCTGGCTTCAAGAAAATGGACCAAGTAGCAGCAGCTGCTCTCAGGGGCCCGTTCCAATTTAGGAGTATCTATCTCATGATCTTGCCTAGATCAGATCCCCTCTGAGATTTCAGTGTACAGCCCCACGGCTTCTGAAAGGCTAAGGTAATGGCATTGCCCCCTGCAGGAGCAGACGTGTTCCCTCTGGTTCACGGTGATCCTTACAAGTGTTTCCATTATTCCACCAAAGTAGAGAGAATTTGGAGGGTTTCAACTGCTTTAATGAATGAAGAGTTGTGAGAAATGGGGCATTCACCATCTAGGGATCTGAGCTTTCTTTAACAGCACAACAGACACCACAATCTCCAAAGTCTTGTCCACATTTTAATTACTGTCTCCATTCTCCCCAGGCCGTGCCTGTGCACCCAGCTCCTCCACAGGAAACAGACACCGCAGGAGGAGCTGACCCTGCCTGCTCTCTCTAGCCTGGAGGTACCACGAGGAGACGCCTCTCACTTGGGGACCCTGGAAAGCGGCCTGGTGCCAGAGGCCAACTCTCCAACCCCACAGAGCTGGGGTCGCAAGTCTCCAGAGAAAGCAGCAAGGTGGACAGGATGCTCCATCAACAGCTGGCCCTCCCCAGGGTGCTCAGCTCACCTTCCTGATGCAATACTTGCTGAGGTTTTCATTGTACCGGAGAACGACAACTTTGTTTGGCATGGCGGCACAGATACAGAGTCCATTCTCAATCTGCAGGGCAAAGGGGAAAAGACGAATGAGCCGATCCGGGAGCCCCCAACACAGCAGCTAAACCAGGCAAACACTGGTTGGGAACAAATCATAATCAGTGGGAAATGTAAGAGGTTGGTGAAGATTTACTGAACTGTGAACATCCTTTTCTAGGACCTTTATTACGAGTTCCTCACTTTAGTTGTTAGCTCTGATTCAAAATGAATGCCTGTGTAACCTGTACAACCTTGTACATCTAGTAGGCACTTTGTGTGCTCGGCACTTCCTCTATTTGAGTATGAAGGCAGAGAGAGTGTTTTTGCCCTTCTTTGTATCTCTGCTATTTGGCTGGATGCCTGGGGCTGCCCAGTGGTGCAGTAGATAAAGCGCTGGGGCCTAGAAAAAGGAAGGTCTGTTGTTTACTCATTTCAACTATGTCTAACTCTACGTCCCCATTTGGGGTTTTCTTGGCAGATGATGGCAAAAAACTGGAAAGTGAAGGGATGCCCATCGACTGGGGCACAGCTGAACAAGTGGTGGCATAGGAAGGTAAAGGAATACTGCTGTGCTGTAAGAAATGGTGAGCAGGCAGATTTCAGAAAAACCTGGAAAGACTTAAGTGGACTGATGCCAAGTGAAATGAGCAGAACCAGGAGAACACTGTACACCATAACAGCAACACAAGTGATGATCAACTACGAATGGCTTAGCTCTTCACATCAATACAGGGATTCAAGACAATTCCAAAGGACTCATGATGAAAAAAATGCCTCCGTCTCCAAAGAAAGAACTAATAGAGTCTGAATGCAGATCAAAGCAGACTATTTTTCGCTTTCTGTATTTTTTCATGTTGGTTTTTTTTTTCCTTTTGGTATGTTTCTTCTTTCATAACATGACTGGTACGGGAATATGTTTTAAGTGATTGAACATATATAATCTATACCAAATTGCTTACAGTCTTAGGAAGGGGGAAGGGATGCAGGAAAGGAGAAAAAATTTAGAACTCAAGAACTTTTTTTAATGAATGTTAAAAATTGTCTTTATGTGTAATTGAAAAAAAATAAAATATTATTTTAAAAAAATTGTAATTAATATAGTTAGCACTACCTCAAGAGCTTTTTACATCTCAGGGTTCAGACAAAGTAGCTAAGGAGGGTTTAGAAGAAATAATCCCATATTCTGTTGGAATTTGCAGGGGTAGCAGGGAGGTGGAACTACATGTGCGTCAAAAGCAATCAAATGAGGGACAGCTAAGTGGCGCAGTGGATAAAGCACTGGCCCTGGATTCAGGAGGACCTGAGTTCAAATCCGGCCTCAGACACTTGACACTTTACTAGCTGTGTGACCCTGGGCAAGTCACTTAACCCTCATTGCCCCACAAAAAAAAAAAAAAAAAGAATGTATGGGTAATAGCATTGCAACGAAGCTGTGGGGTGGGTCACCCACTCCCTTCTGTTGTTAGGGGGCCCACAGATGATGCTCTCGAGGTCAGGGCTGCACAAACCACTTCTGGAGATTCGCCAGCACTAGCAGCAGCTCAATCCAGCTGCACTGAATGTGTCCAGCTCTCGGACTCAGACAAGGGACACGGGGACTCACATTGTTACTGTATGGCAGAGGCTCTGGGGAGGTGCATCTTCATTTGCCTGGCCAAGTCCCCAGGGGGCCCCGAGATGCCCAAGAAGCTGCAGTTGCACAGGGAGGCCTACCTTGCCAGCCGCAAACAGGTGGCAGCCTTTGACGGCTTCAAAGACGCTGGGTGTGATGTCGGGCTGGGCGGGGAGGTGGGATTGTGCTAAGGACTGCTTGACTTTCTTCACATCGACAAGGCACAAGGCCCTCTCTTCTCCTAAAGGGCAGAAAAACACAATTCCGCATCAGGGTGAAGGCCCATGGGGCACAGGGACTTTCCCGGGCACTCACTGTCTATTCACAAGGAAAAGTTACACTGGAAGCGACTCGTTGGCTGGGTATTCCATCACTCCTGCAACTGGCCTGAAAACACTGGGCCTTTAGGTTGGGCTACAGGGCTCCTTGTGGTTGGTTTATAAGAAACTACTGCCCCCAGTGTGGGAAAAGAAGGGCCGGGGCAAGAGAGCGCGCAGGGCACCTCATGGCAGGCAGGCAGGCAGAGGCCGCCATGAGGAGGCTCGTTACAGTTGGGGAGCCTTGGAAGGCTTGCCTCTTCCACTGGGGTCTTTCCCCCTTTTCCTCAGAGAAGCCAGGCTAGGCTGGGAGCAGGACTGCCCGTCAGTTCCAGGGGCAGAGTGCTAAGTGTGCTACTTGCCTGAAGGGCAAATGACAGAAACAACAAGCAGCAGCACGCGTGGAGCGCTCGACAGTAGCCATCTGATCTGATCTTCAGAACGGCTATGGAGGCAGGGCTCTTATCATCCCCCCTTTACAGATGAGGAAACTGAGGCTGGATTGGAAATCAGGTCTTCCTGATTCCAAGCCCAGCACGCAGACGCCCACCGTGCCCCTGAGCCCCTGCAGGGAAAGAAAGGAGAGGCCTGTCCCTGGCGCGAGACCTGCTATCATGAGGAGCTTCTCCAGGTCCTTGATGATGTGGATTTGGAAGACGGCGCCCACCCCAGGGATGTGGGTCAGTGCGTTCTTCAAAACATTCAAGGCATAGAGCCCCTCCTCGGTCCCGACCAGCACCACCTGCAGAGGCAGAAAACGTTCCAAGGGCAGCAGAGTCAAGGTTGGCATTTCCTGCAGCAGGGAAGACCCACGTCCTTGCACGGCGACCCCGCTGCCAGCCCGGGTACCTGGTCGCTGAAGGGCAGAGTGCAGTTGATGTCCAGACGATCCTCCCCTTCGAGCTTCAGCAGGGAGTTCCCAAGCAGCTTCTTTAGGACGTGCAAGAGAAACAGACTACATCATTCTAGGGAACCACCTGTCAGCCGCTCCCAGAGACCTCCGGCAGCCAAGGGCCACTAAGGGGGGCTTGGGGAGCATTCCAGGTTCCCCCTATCGATCTTGACATGAGCTCCACAAGAAGACCCCAGGCATTATCACTGAACACCCGAGTCATCCTCCAGCCAAGTCCTGGAGAGGAAGAGACTGGAAAAAGGCGGAGATGCTGCCTGCCGAGGGTGTATTGAGTGTTCGCGGGCTGCGGCAGCATGGAGTGTGCCACTGGCGAGCTGGGCCATTCGGGGAGTTCCCAAGACAACCTCTCACCAGCCTATCGCACAGACGATGATGCTGTCATCCATGAATCCTTCACACACGTGGCACCAGCAAAACAAGCAATCGCCTGCTCCCCAGAAGACGAGCAAGCCAGGGACCAGCGAGGGATCTCCAGCTCCCTGGTGTCTGCGTCTTTAGTACCTGCTTGCTCCTCCTCCTCACAGAGCCCAGAAGCCGGGCCCCACAGCTTTCACGGAGCCTTCTCTGCACTACACCCCTACTGCCTAGAGCCTCCCAAGCAGGCAGCGCCTCTCCACAGCCAGGGCATCCCTCCACAGACCCAAGTTCTGAACAAAGCAGCCCCCCGAGCCCAGAGCGAAGACAGATGTGTTTCCCTTACAGACCACTGGGCGCACCGTCACCACAGCCACAACAGGCTGTATTCCTAAAACTGAGGCCGGGTGCCAGACTGCTGAAGAACAGCCAGAACCGGGGGGCTGAGCCAAGCCACTCAACATCACCGCCATTTTACATCCCCATCCAGCCCGTTTCAAAAGGAAAACTCAGCCTGTGTGGATACTCACAGCGTCAGCCTCGGCTTTTTCCCTAG
The DNA here is from genome assembly GCF_019393635.1 of Dromiciops gliroides. Lineage (NCBI taxonomy): Eukaryota > Metazoa > Chordata > Mammalia > Microbiotheria > Microbiotheriidae > Dromiciops > Dromiciops gliroides. Next base: position 19,288,281 of record NC_057861.1, on the reverse strand, counting down.
ACACTCTCCCACCTGCGACCACTGACTCCAAGGCTGTGACCCAGCGCTGCTTCTCCGGGAAGCTGGGCGCCAGCAAGTAGAGTGTTCTCCCAGGCCAGCAAGTGGTGTGGGGGTGAGACTCCATCTTCATTATGTATGGCACATCTAGGGAGGCGGCACAGACAGAAGGCCGGCTGAGCTTACAAGGGACTGTCCTCTGGGCTCCCAGGGCATGCACAGCCCCGGGGGACGGCACCCCTCTGAGCACTGCCCCCAGACAATCCCTTCCCTCCTTTCTCTGCTTACAAAGGAAGTACTGCCATAGCCCCCTCCCCTCCTCTCTTCCCTTCCCTTGCCCTCTTCTCTCCTTCCTCCTCCCATTTCTCTTCTCCTCCCCCTCCTCTCCATTGTTCTTCCCCCCCCCTCCTTCCCTCCCTCCCTCTTTTTCTTCCCCCTCCTCTCCTGCCCTTCTTTTCCTCCTCCCTCCCCCCTCTCCCTGACCCCTCAGAGATGACCCTGTGCTTGCTCTCACCTGTTTTGGCCGTGTTTGCAAGCTCAGAGGCTCCCACAGCTCCATGAATGGAGACGTCCCCATCAGGAAGGCACAGCTCAAACTCTTCCACTGGCCTCTGTCCAGCTTGGAGCAAGGAGGAAGAGCAGAAAGAGAAAACACAAAAGGGAAAGAGAGCAGGGGAGAGACAGGGCCATGTGTAAGGAGAGCGTGGGGATAGAGGGGGAGGGAAGGGAAGAGAAGATGAGGGAGTGTGCTCACTTTTGGGGGGGCCCGGGGCTGTCTGGAGGGAGCCCAACTACAGGGCTGAGGATCATGCTGATGGCCCCCGAGAGAAGAGGGTCTCTCTTGCCCTTATAAGTGGAAAGCTACGGCCGAGTGGAGGCGCTGCTCAGCCGGGCCGAGCTCCTGAGGTGCGGGCCGTGTGAGGGGATGTCCCTTTCTGCCCGAGTTTACCTTCTCTGGCTTCACTGTCATAGATGAGCACTTTAGATCCCTCCAGGACGATGTATTTCCTGTCCCAGCCTTGTTGTCCTCGTTTATTGTTTCTGGGAAAATGAAAAAAGGTTTTAACCTGTAAAAATTCTAGCCTGGGGCAAGAATCCTAGAAAGCCAGACTTCGCTTGAGATTCTCAAGCGTGGTGGCTGCCAAATGAGGGGGCCAATGGCACCGGCCAGGCCAGCCTGGAGGAGCGCCTGGCCTCCTGCGCCAGCACCTGTCCAGGCTGAAACAGACTCAGCGGTCTACCTTGGCACCTTCATCCATCCCTCCAGACGTAAATTGGTGCTTGGCTCCTTGAGCTGCAGTCCTGGGGAGTTCATTTTGTCCCGGCAGAAGGCTTCAGTGAAGTGTGTGGCATACTCAGCGGGCAGACCACAGGTAGCTGGCAGGCAGGTCGAACACTTCGGGTGGCACATTACCTGGCATTCTAAAGAAGAGAGAAAAACCACTGGAGACCCACAGCCAAAGCAGGCCTGCTCAGCTCTCAGCCAGTCGGCTCTGGGGAGTCTCTAGGTCATCAGCTCCTAGCAGCACGTTTTTCTCATCTGAAGCCCCCTCTCCCAGGGATCCTTGAAATGAAAGTGGCGCGGTGCCAACCTCCTAAGCAAGAGAGAAAATAGGAAGCCACACTTCTAGAACCAAGGTTACCCAATACCACCCAGACTCACTGCAAATAACATGTTAAAAGAAAGTTGTTGGCTTTGAGTCCTGATTTCAGTCAGAACCAACACATCTCCCGAAGACAAGTCTGCTCTGACAGGAGAGTAAGAAATAAGTGAAAACCCAGGGTTCTTGCCAAGACATCTGCACAACCAAATGCAGTCATGTGCTACGGAAATAAAGGGAGAATAAAGTCTTTGTACAACCACTCCTGTTCTCATGGGGAGCTTCTCTAGAACCCCTGAAGAAGAGAGGACGGAGAGACAATCAACTTCTGTTCACTGAAAAGATAAAACTGAATGAAGGGACGTACAGTTTGTTGAAGATAAAAGATCAGTGCAGCGGGCAGAAAATACTGAGAGGCGCCACCAAGCTATGAGACTTATTCTTACCAAGACATTTGGAGGCCTGACGTCCAAAGTGCACGGTATCCAGACACACAGCACACTTGGTCGCTCTCATGTTCAGGCCCACATTGAATCGATGGGGGATATTGTGGTGCATCCGCTCTTTCAGACGTCGATTAAACTCTGGGAAAGAGAGGGAAAAACTCAAGGCCTAACAGAAGAGGTGGCTTCCCAACTTTTAATACTACAAGCTCATGAGCATTTAATGTCATTAGATGTTAAGTTTCTACTTGAGCATATTTGAAACCTCCCATCTATGAGGTCTATATTTCATGGCTCTGTAGCTTCATTCAACAATGCAGGTCACAACTCCCTAATGTCTGAGTGAATGTATTCACACACTGCTGGGTTCTACAGACACCTTTCTTTGGACTCCTGGCTGACAGGCCCCTGGGTTCTCACTCATTTTTTTTTCTTTTCTTTTTTGTTTTTTTTTAGTGAGGCAATGGGGGTTAAGTGACTTGCCCAGGGTCACACAGCTAGTAAGTGTTAAGTGTCTGAGGCTGGATTTGAACTCAGGTACTCCTGACTCCAGGGCCGGTGCCCTAACCACTGCGCCACCCAGCTGCCCCACTCACTCATTTTCAATACTGTATCCTCACACCTCACATTCATGGCCAGGAGGTGACCCTGATTCTCAAGGGCTGTGCCAGCGGGACAACACAGAGACATTGGGTCCTGCTCAGATGATGGAAAGGCTAATGACCAGGTCAGTCATGGGGAGATGGATTATTTGTCCACAGCCGCAAGGATGAAGATGCCACGGTGTAATGGCTCTGAGGAGCTTTGATCTGCAACCTGAGCGCGCAAGGCCAACACCCTTCAAGTCACAGGTCCTTCCTTTTCAAAGTAAGGTATATCAGTCCCAATGATTTATAGGTGAATACAGCTCACTTCTGAGACCAAGAAAAGCATACGCTCCAAGGTGCACGGTGGCGACTCACCTTCTGGAGTGGCGGACTCTTTTCTCCGACTGGAAGGCGGAGCCAGCAAACTGATTGGGTTGGGCTGGTGTTCTGGGGACCTCACTATTGCGGACATGACGATCTGCTGCCGGGCAGTGGCGGGAGTGGATGGGTGGGGGTGATCTGCTGCTTTGCGATGGGCAGCTGGAGACAGAGCAATAACAGGCCCATCAGGGCGTCAGAAAGGGCAGAAGCTCAGCGCTGAGTCTGCTGGGCCGCTCTCGGGTTTGGTCTACAGAGAGCAGGATGCCCTTGGGTAGGCTCCTTGTACTGGAGAAGCAGCAGCTCCTGAGAACTGAGAACGTGTGGCCCAGATACAAGTGGGTGCACACCCTCTACCTTTCTCGGCGACTGCCCGATGAAGCTCCTACCTTCTTCGCGAGCCGAGCGCAGCTCACTCCGGGTTTTCTGCAGCGCCTCCTCCAGCTCTGCACAGCGGGCCTTCTCCTTCTCCAGGGCCGCCTTCAGCTCATTGTACTGCAGAGGAACCTGTGTGGGTAAAGCAGGGTCCTCTTTCCGTCGACTAAATAAGCCCTAGCAATGGAAACAGAGATAACTCCTAACTCCTAGAAAGTGGTGCTTTAAACTAGCTAAAGGAAAGCTGCCAGGGTGCAAAGCAGGGAAGCCAGCGGGCATACTCACTGCAAGTGTATTTAGTGACAAGTGCGTTTGAAGGGGGAAATGTTAGGATGAGTCACGGGCAGCTCTTCCCAGCTGTAAAAAATGGGGGTGTGGAGGTTTTCAGTGAGAGGGTTAAAGATGCTTAATTTGCCACCACCTCTTCATTTAACATTTCCAAGGTAGCAGAATGAGCTCCTCACAGTCTTTGTCCTCAAAAATGCAAGTAGAGTATGAAGTCATGGACAGATTGTTCACAAGTCAATCTCTCCTTTGTCTCTTATAATTCTAAATTATAAGACAGGGTTGAGCGTCAGGTGGAGGGGAGGGAGACGAGACCTTTGAATGATGTTAATGATAATGCCGAAATGAGGGACTTATTAAATCAAAAAGATGCACAAAGGGAAGAAACAATATTAACTTGACAAGGAAGAAAAAAGTTACCCGCTAGATGAGCCGAAACACACACAACCACTCGTGAATTGAACATACATAGAGCTTAGCCAAGGAACGGTCCTCTGCTTAAGCCATTTTAAGTCACAAGCACTGACAGACTCACACACAGTCACCTAATCTACATGAAACTAGGTTCTCTGCGGCCACCACTCAGGATGGGGCTGGCTGCGGCCAAACTGTTGCTTGGGGAAACTCACTTCCTAATGTAGCCGTGGGAAATGTTTTGGCTGCCTGGTGGATTCAATCCTTTGATCCTAGGTCTTCCAAATCATCCCAGATTTTTCTTGTACAAGCCCAGAGCCAAAGCCCTTTGCCCAAGTCCGAAAGTCATTGAAGACAGTCACAAATTTCTCGGAGATCTTTTTAGAACTCACAGGCTAAAGACTATTGCCACTGTTCATTGAACTGAGGCCCAAAGCCTCAGTATAGTATAAGAGCTAAATTATTTAGAAAATAGTGTTCGGGTTATAAAAATATGTCTCTGCACATAAAATAGATCTGTACACACATAAATTGACTCATACATATTCATTTGTTTTTGTATTTTAATGATGAGGAAGTAAGAAATACAGCGGCGTGGGAGAAAGGGTAGGAGGCCTGAATTTCTAGTCCCATCTCGGATAAGTCACTCCTCCTTTCTGGACCTCAGTGTCTTCATCTGTCAAAAGAAGGGGTTGAATTATAAAGTCCTTAGGGTCTCTTCTAGCTCTAAGCTTCTATCACTGACCCTTTCACTTTTCTCGAGCTGCTCTAAGAACATTTCTAGAGGAGCAACCAACAATAAAGGCACGGAAGCAGAATGGTTTAGCCTAAGACTCCGCTAACGTCTCAACTGATGACAAGGTTAATTGTCTTCAAATAGATTTTTCCATCAAAAGGGAAATGACTTTTTTTTCTCTATGTGACTGTGCATCACTAAATCAAAATGGTGTCCCAGGATCTGACCACAGAGTCTTGCTTTTCAAACCCTTGCACCCACCTTTTTCTTCTTAGCAGGCTGGTCCATCTTAGCCTGCAGAAAATCAATGAGCTTGGTTTGCTGGGAAATGGTGCCTTCCATTTTCACTTTCTCATGAGAATACAGGACCTAAAAGTCATTGTAAAAGGACATGAACCTTAGAAGTGGAAGCAGACTGACTCAGCTCCCCCTCCAGAAGCACTTGAAGCTCTAATCCAGGATCATTCCACATTTAAAATGTTCTCTAAATCAGTGGGCACTGGCCATTCAGGAGCGTAACCACAGCAGAGAAAATACTGTTTCAGCTCAGATTCCTGGCCAAATCATACCTGAATGTTTTCTAGCTGATATTCCAGATCACTCCGTTCAGTCTTTAGCAGGTCAGCTCGGTCTAGAGCCTCCTGGAGTCCTTGAGTCAAACGGAAAATGTGATTCTTCTGCAAGTCCATTTGTTGCTGCAGTTTGGCTTGCTGGGGTAAGAAAACCATAAACACAACTTGATAGAATATATAAAACAACTAGCTATTCCTCCTGATTCTTTTCAATCACACTTATTTTGGATGCAAAGTAAGTGCTCCCCTCTTGCTCCCCTCCCCAACCCCCTCTACCCACATGGATCAACACCCACCCTGAATGTGGTACTCTTGGGGGGTGTCCTTAGACACTGTGGAGACCGCTTCCCTTTGCCTCACTGGCCTCCTTACTTTCCTTCAAGACAGCTCAAATCCAGTCTTCCTAATTATTAATACCTTCCTCCTTCAAATGACCTTCCTTCTGCTCTGCATATATCTTACAGGTACCTAGTTATTTCTACATATACTGTCTTCCCCTCTGAATGAGAGATTATGCATCTTGCCCAGTTTCACATACAAGGTCTTAATTTAGATTGCTAATTTGGAGGCTCCTCATCCGGTCACACAGTCTCTTGGTGCAGAATTAGCTACTTTTCCTTTCATTATAAAATGATGCACAAATCAAGGAAGAGTTTTTGGAGAAGTTTCAGTCAACAACAAAAACAAATACCAACACCAAAAGTTGAGGCTATTTCAAGATTATCTGTGGGGCTGTCTTATTGCTGAAACCAGTCTTCTTATAAATTATCTTCCCTCTTTGGATCAGAGAGCAAACAGGCCACACTTATGCTGAATTACACCTTATAATGACTGCTTTTAAGCAACATTTCATTGTGTTGGCCTTGTGTTTCTGAAGACCACTACTTTCCATTTGTACAATTCTTTTCTCACTAGTTAGTAAAGGATGCACTGACTACTCAGCGCACACACACAATCCAATGATCACAGCCTATTCAAATGACCTTTTTTTTTTCAGGGCAAGCAGAAAATAATTCCTACTTTGGGGAACTAAGGAAATAAAAATGATATTTTCTTAATCTACACATCACACATAAAAGAATTAAGCAAAACTAATATTAATGAACTAACTGAGGTGAGTAAACTGAAATCCAAAATGAAAACAATCCATCTCCTGGGTACATAACATAAAAATCAATTCTGGTTACTACTGGAATTCCAATGAAAATTTTCAAGTAGATTTTTTAAAAAGTATGCATTAATATACATTCTTCAAAACCAACCAGTTAATATGTTTCAAGGACCCATGAACTTGATGTTGATGATAACACTTCACTGACACAATCTACAAAGTCCTTTAGAGCCAGTCCCAAAGAGAAGAGCTCATCTTTGCCCTGATAAAAATCATCAGTAGCAGCACTAGCACGGAATCTTAGCTGTGTGTGTGTGTGTGTGTGTGTGTGTGTGTGTGTGTCCCATCTGAAGGAAACTCACTGTAAGGCTTTGTGCCTTAGAGAACTTGGAGTAGGTTCTGGGTTCGTTCACTAGCCCAGAAACCTCAGACCATATAGAACACAGCACATGCTAAACTGCAGCATGATCTTTGAGCTGAGCGGTATTTGATACAGTATATAATAATCAGACAAAAGGAAGACACCTAAAGGCCAGCTTAGGGAAAATGTCTTTGGGGAGGGGAAAGTGCAGACCGTAGAGTAAAAGTGCCACAAAGGCTTTTCCAAGGGACCGCTACCTCACACACCATTGGTCTGGCTCTTACTGCCATGCCTTCTTTCTCTCTTTTCCATTTTAGAAGGGATCTGCCATACAAATCCTTAAATTCTCCTGGTCTATAAAATAGGAGGGGGAATCCTGGGTCTTGACCTGACTTCACTTTTGCCTTGATCTCCCCCGGCTTTGTGTTTTGCTTCTCAGGGCCGATCCACCCTATTGAAAGATGGGTTTCTGAAGATTTTTCCCAAAGGACAAAAAAGAACTAATGAGCTACAAACAGTGAATGACTTTCAAAGGGAAGTGAGAGCAGGTGTTTCCCTAAACTATGATGTTTAAGGCTTAAGCAAATGGCAAAGTTGACAAGAGTCTATTAAGCACTTCCCTGTTTTCTCTTTCACCCCCATTTTTCACCTCCCAAGTTCTCCCAAGTGCCTTTGTCTCTCTTCCATCACTGCTCTGTCAGTTTCTCTTCCAGCTCCCTTCTCCTGAATTGGCCAAATGTACAGAATGTTTATGGCCCTTCCATACATTTGTGGTCTTATCAATACTGAAGGAAGGACCTCCATCAGTAAAAAGTGTAGCCCACTGGTATATTTTAATCCAATTTAATTTTTATCTACGTTGTCCCACAGACCCATGCAGAGAATCCATCCAATGTGTAGGAGGCCTTTTTCTGCTTATTTTTTGTATTTCATAAGAACCCATTCAGTTACAAGGCTGTTTGTTGGTTACCCTCTTTTGCTAATCTTTTTACACAGACCACTTTTGGGAATATACTGCAGTCTACTTGCTTGGACCACACATTTCTTCAGGCTACATTTTCTCAAGCCTCACTCCCTCACTCTGCTTCTGAGAGATTTGTGGTTTGGGTTTTTTGAGTTTTTTTTTTTTAAATATAGTTTTGGACCAGAGAGCAGCTTAGATAGTTTAAAATCATGGGGGCGGCTAGGTGGTGCAGTGGATAAAGCATCAGCCCTAGATTCAGGAGGACCTGAGTTCAAATCCAACCTCAGGCACTTGACGCTTACTAGCTGTGTGACTCTAAGCAAGTCACTTAACCCTCATTGTCCTACAAAGAAATAAAAAATTAAAAATTATCTAATTAAAATCATGAAACAATTTCCCAATAGCAAGCTACTCCTACTGCTGATATTCCATTTTGGGCCCAGTTCGTGGTTCACCTGTTGTGTCTAAGTGCACAGACAATATGGAATCTGGCATTTTTCATCCACTTGAGTTTTTCCTGCAAGAATGGTTCACACCAAACCCTTCTAAGTGCTTATGTTCTCATCAAGGAGAAAGACTCCTCAGTGTTCCAAAGCTTGATACAGTCTACACAATGTCACCTGCAAACAGGAGCACCTGAAGGCCATCACCATCTACAGAGAATCCCTCTTCCACATATTTTTAAATTTTTTTTTTTTTTATTTTTCAGGGCAATGAAAATGTGTGACTTGCCCAGGGTCACACAGCTAGTAAGTGTCAAATGTCTGAGGCCGGATTTGAACTTAGGTCCTCCTGAATCCAGGGCCGGTGCTTTATCTAGTGTGCCACCTAGCTGCCCCAGCTTTTCCACATATCTTAAGCAGGGAGTCCCCTTCATGAAAATGGAATGCATCTTTAGCAAGCGTCCCTCTCCAGTTTGGTCTTTGATTGTTAACTGTGAGCATCACCAAAGAGCATAAACTCTGGTTGCATTTATCTAGGAATCTTCTGCTACCTTAATGTACGTATGTGATTCTTTGCCAGAGGAGAGACTTTAAGGTTATGCTTTGCTCTACTGAGTCAAATGATTTTTTGAAGGGAAGGAGGGGAATCAATAAACAAAAACAGTGGGATGTTGTCTTCTCTGGTCATTTGTTTAACTGTAAAGACGTGGTCTGCCATAGAGAACTATTTGCAAAAGCCTGACTGATCCCATTTTATATTTTCATCAAATAAACTCTGAAATGTGTAATTGTTCTCAGAAAGGTTTTTGTGAAGATGAGAAAGGCATAGGGGTTCAGTGAAAATCATTGATATTCTCTAGATCCCCCTCTTTAGGCAGGAATATAATCTGTGATTTCCCCCCCTTCTTATCGTACCTGCCCTTCCCTGAGATCCTTGTGAAAGGATCCCCCAACACTTTCACGATTACGGCATTTCTGCCATGAGTCTCTTCCGCAAGTACAGCGCCTGGCCCGGCCACCTGCACTAATGGCATGTTTATTCTTAAAGGGCTCTGACCAACTCCCTGTCAGTTACTCCAGGGTCCAAAAGAGGGGATTCCACTCTCAGCAAGCAAGAACCCACATTGGTTTCCCATCCTGGCGACCACTCCTGGGAGCATGCGTCTCCTCTAGGTCTCAGGCTGGTTTTCCTTTCCCTGCTTTTCACTGTTTTATGAGACAATGAGATATTCTGTCGCTCGCACTGCTCCACATTCAAAGTGGATGCTATCCAAGCCTGCCACCCTAGGCTGATGTGGCTCCACCTGGCAAAAAGGTAAAGGCTCCCTGGGCTCAGGTGGTTTCTGGCTTGGGGGGGCCTGCCAACTGTGGTAATTACTTTTGTATCTGAAAAGCTTTTGAAGGAAATGGTAAAAATGAATTGTCTTTTCCCACTTTCTAGTCTTTGCTATCATGTGAACAGGTTAGGTTAAGGCAGCTCCAACTGTCTACAGTACCTCCTTAGCATCATATGTATCCTTTTTTCCAGCAATTTTTATTCTGATCTATTCTATATATCGAAAAGGATTTGTTAAACAAGTGCTGTGTGCCAGTTACCTGCTAAATAGTGGAATACAAAGGTAAACATGGGAGGTACAACACGTATATATACAAACATGTACAGTGCAAGAGCAAATAAAATAAAGAAAAGATCATTAGATATAAGGTAGTTAGAGGGGCAATGAGTTGTGGGGCAGGAGAGCATCAGGCAAGGCTTCATGTGAGAGGACAGTGTGCTGGAACTGCATCTTGAAGGAAAAGAGGGATTCTATAGGCCCAAGGTGAGAAGGAAAGAGATACCAGACTTGGAGTGAGGCCAGTACAAAGGCCTGGAGGGGTGAGATGGAGATGAACAAGAAGAAGGGATTTGGTGGGACCACAGAGTGGGGCTAGTGGAGCAGTGCATAATGAGGCCAGAGATGCCAGACCTAGTTATGAAGAGCTTTAAAAGTCAAATAAAGGAGGCAATCTTTTATCCTGGAGATGTACGGAGTCACCAGGGTTGAGGGAATAGGAAGGGCACCTCCACACTTGGGATTTAGAAAAATCACTTGTGGCAGGTCTGTGGAGAAGAGATGGAGACCCAGTCCAAGCAAGAGGTGACAAGGGCCTGAAGTAAGATGGTGAGGGGGGAAGTGTAAGAAGAAGGGGTCATACACACAAGAGGTATTGTGGGGGTAGAAATGGCAAGATTCGGGAACTTTGCTGACAGGCAGGTAAGGGAGAATACATAGTTGAACGTCATGCTGAGGCAACAAAACTGGGGTACTAGAAGTATGGTTGGGCCCTCAACAGAAACAAGAAGGTTTGGTATAGGAGAGAGTCTTGGAGGAAAGATAATGAGCCGTTTTGGATATACTGAGTAGGAGATGTCTGTTTGACATTCAGTTTGAAATGTCCAATAGATAACTGGTGATGTGGGACATGAGCTCAGGAAAGAGATTAGTTCTTTATATAGAGATCTGGGCATCATCTGCAAGGAAAAGATAATTATACTCATGCGAGCTAATGAAGTCACCCAGAAAATTTAGAGAAAAGAAGGCTGAAAACAGCCATGGGATACACTCACAGTTAGGGGACATGATATGGCTGATGAGCAAGCAAAACAAACTGAGAAAGGGTGATCAAACAGGTGGGAGGAGAGTCGTGTCATGAAAAATCAGAGAAGACAGAGTATGCAGAAGGAGAGAGTCATCAACAGTCAAACCCAATAAAGAACAAGGAGAATGAGAAAAGATCATCATAACTTGCACTTAAGGGACTGCTGGACACTTTGAGCGGAGTGATGCGGATGGAAGCCACACTGCAAAGGGCCAAGGACTCAAATTCAACACGTCCAGAAGCAAATTCAGTAGCTTTGCTGCCCAAACCCTCCTTCTTCTGACTTGCCCCCAGCCTCACAGCCTCCTCACTTTCAGTCACCCCACAAGTCCAACTGTTGCCAAATCTTGTTACTGCATTCACGTACCCTCTCACAGCCCAAGCCCAGTTCAGACCCCCATCCCCTTGTGCCCAACCCTACTGCAATAGACTTCCAGCCAGTCTCCCCACTCCAATCCATTCCCACTTAGCTAGCAAACTGATTTTCCTGGCCATGCCACCTTTCTTCCTCAATGAGCTCCCAGATCAAATGTCAATGCCTCCGCTGGGCATGTGAAGCTCTGCATGGTCTGACCCCTTCCTATCATTCAGATCTTCTTACACTTCCTCCCTTCCATGCTCTCTGGGATCCACTGGATTACCCTGGATTGCACATATCCACCCTACTTGATACCTCCACACTGGCTGCTCCCTGGACCAAGAATACTTGGCCCTCTCCCCTCTGCCTCCTCATTGTCTTGGTTTCCTCAGCTCCCATCTCACCTTCTGTGGGAGCTATGTCTTGGTCCTCTACAGTTGCATGTTTCTTTCCCTCTGATATTCCCTTCCATTTACTCAGTATATAACTTCTATGTGCTACTTGTATGCAGTTGTTACATACATGTTCTCTTCCCAATTAGAATGTTTGCTCCTTAACAGCAGAAGGAAGGGCAAAGGAGAGAGGGAGAGGACATGACCAAATGACTGAAAGGAAGATGATTTACCCTATTTGATAGCCCGATAGCACCAAGGACAGACGATTCTAATATAACTCCCACATCAGATACCGATCGTTTCCTGTTGGTTAAATGATACCTTTTAAGGAACACTTGGGTTATCTTTTTGTTTTTTTAACACTTGGTTATCTTAGCTTGATTTGACTTACCTTGCAGCACTCTAGATGAACAAGAGTATTAAGAACTGAAGATAATGGCAGCTTATATACCAAAATATGACACATAAATGCACCAAACAGGATGTGGTAGAGTGATTCTCCAAGCTACTTATTAACAAGATCCTACAAAGTGCACCAGGATGTGCTTTGATCATTGGGGATTTCAATATGAAGGTGTGCACAGGGGAAGATGCCAAAAAATATGTTGGAAAATAGGACTCAGGTTTCAGAAATGAAAGATAAAAGATGATGACACGACCCGGAAGGCCTGTTCCTAGCAATCAGGCATATTTTTCTTGCACAAGAGATGAGCATGGTGAGCACCAGAGAGGATCCCAGATCTCCCGCCAATGGCAGGCCACTGGGCAGGAGCACACGCCACATTTAGAGAACTGGAGTGCTCACTAAAGTCTATGATTCTTAGCAGCCTTGGTCCCATTTTTCACACCTGCGTCCCTCCCAACAGCAGCAGTACTAAAGGACCACTTTTTCTTCTCCTTGATTTAAGGCTGTTTGGTCAGATCATTCTGCATCGAGGCTGGAAGGCCTTTCCCCACCTCTATCAAGTGCTTCTCCTACAAGAGAGGACCGGCATCAATCATCAAGCTCCCACTGTATGCCAGGCACTGGGGATTCGAAGAACCAAGTGAACAGTCTCCATTCTCAAGGAGATCACAGCCAAGCTGGGAGGTCTGCGCAGAATTAGCACAAGGTGATTTGGGGGTGGGGGCAGAATGGGAGAGGCTCTCTATAGCAGTGATGCTTTACTGGGCCTCAAGACAGCAGATGGAAAGTGAGAGAACGTTCCAAGTACAGGGAAAGCCAGTACAGAGGCCTAAGTGAGATGTTCCAGCTGCACCCCTGTATCTGTAAAGAGAAGTAATATGTCATAAGGCTAGGAGTGTAGTGTGGGGATGACTTGTCAAGGACTTTAAATGCCTGAGGAATTTCTGTTTTATGGTAGAGTTAAGAGGGAGCCACTAGAGCTGATAGAGTAGGGGAATGATTTATACTTTAGAAAAATCACCTTGAAAAAAAATTTAAAAACCAACATATTAAAAACCCTCAATTAAATGCCAAAATAGAAATCCTGAAAAAAAAAAAGGAGAGATTAATAAAATTGAAAGTAAAAAAAGAAAAATTACTTTAAAAAAAGAAAGAAGAAAACCAAATTACCAGAATAAAAAATGAAAAGGGTGAATGCACAACCAATGAAGATGGGGGGAAAAAAAGCAATTATTTAGGAGCTGTTTTGCCCAATTATATGCCAGTAAAACTGACAATCTAAATGAAATGGATGAATATGTACAAAAATATAAATTGCCCAAAGTTAATAGAAGAGGAAAGAGAATACTTACATAACCCTATTTTAGAAACAAAAATTGAACAAGTCATAAATGAGCTTCTGAAGGAAAAATCCCCACAGGACCAAACAGATTTACAAGCAAATTTTCCAAGCTCTTGAAGAACACTTAGTTCCAATACTATATAAACTGAAAACATACACAAAGAAGGAACCCTACTAAATTCCTTCTATGACAAGTACAGTTTTGATAACAAAGCCAAGGAGAGCCAAACTAGAGAAAGAAACCTGGAAGACTAATTTCCCTGCTCAATATCGATGTAAACTTTTTGAATAATGTACTAGCAAGGAGACTACAACAATATATCACAAAGATTTTATAATAAGACCAGTCTGGATTTAAACCAGAAATTCAGGGCGGTTCAGTATGAGGAAAATGATAAGCTTAACTGACCATATCAACAACAAAAAGAACAAAAAAATCATGATTATTTCAATAGATGCAGAAAAGACTTGACAAAATACAGTACCCATTCCTATTAAAAACACTACAAAGCAAAGGAATAAATTGAACTTTTCCTAACATGATAACTAGCACATATATAAAACCAAAAGCAAGCATTATCTGTAACAGGAATAAACTAGAAGCCTTTCCAATAAAATCAGGTGTGAAGCAGGGATGTCCATTATCTTCATTACTATTCAATATTGTACTAGAAATGCTATAGCAATAAGACAGGAAAAAGAAATTAAAGGAATAAGCATAAGTAATGCAGAAACAAAACTATCACTTTTTGCTGATGAGACAGTGTAGAGAATCTTAGAGTCTACTAAAAAATTAGTTGAAACAATAAACAACTTCAGTAAAATTGCAGCACACAAATAAACCCATACAAATCATTAGCGTTTCTGAATTTTAACAACAAAATCCAGCAGACAGAGAAAGAGAAATTCCACTTTGTAACGATTGGAATAATGCCATCTGCTGGATACTTACTGTAGAAGAGTTCTGCCCATGAAGGGAAGGTCTTTGAGGGCAAGACCAGGAGTCTTTTCTTCAGGATTCAGGAAGTGACGCGGACTAGTGGGAGGAGGAAGGAAGAGACTGGCGCTCAGTCTGGGGCTCTTTCCTCTGGACTCGGGTGGAGAGCGGAGCTAGAAATGTGCTCTCCCTTTAATAGATAGGAATCTAGGCCTTTCTCTCTCTTTACTAAATTCTTATTCTCCTTAATAAATGCTTAAAAGTCTAACTCTTGCTAAAGCTTATAATTTATTGGCGACCACTCATTAGATATTTTAGACAGTTTAGCTAGAATTTTAACCCTTAACAGATGGCTGACCACGAAGAGGAAAGCTAAACCTGTCTTCTGATCTTCTGGTTGGGTAAGAAATTTCCCCTCCCTCTCCCTTTAACTGCTAAGTACTGGTGTACTGGCTGTGTTTTCCTTTAAATTTTTTCGAATGGACCTTTTAAACTCCCTAATTATCCTATTTTTGATTTTAGTCTGTTTAACCAGACAAATGGGAGATAAGATCATGTTAATGCTTTGTTTTTGTGGATTTTCTATTTTTCTTTTTCTTTTTGTTAAAAGAGCCAGCAACTTACTCACACAAGGAAATATCTCTCCCTCTCCCAACCATGCTTTTTCTGAGAAGCCTGAAGAGATTCCCGCAGCTTTTCCCAGTTCTAACAGTAATTGTTGCTTTAATTTTGCATGCCTGGAGGCAATGACCCACCCTCTAGAAGCTTTTAATCCCCTAGCACCTGGAGGCAAAGTGGGGGAAGAGGAATCCAGGCCTGAGTTCAAAATCAAGTCTGATTCAAATTGCTCTGGTCCCTCCCCTCCTCTCCAGACCCCACCCTCTACTCCTCACATGGCCAAGCCCATTGCTTCCCCTGCCTGGGAAGTCCAGAGATCTGATGCGCATGCTCAACTTTTTCTACCTGCATTTGCAGCTTCAGGCTCAGCCCTTCCCCGGCCTGGCTGTGCTTCTGAGACAACCTTAGAAAACCCTTTAAATTCCAGATATGCTCGATTTGTTCATAATTTTGCTAACCTGCTTTTGTCTTTAATTAGTAATCTTATAAAGCATTTGTATGGTGAAAAGACTGACAGACAATATAGAGGGGTTAAAGAAGAAAAACTTAAGCTGAATAAGAATGACAATCATCAACATAGTTCAAGACTCTGCTTTTGCCATGGAAGGGTATATATTTTACAGAAATGTAGAAGTAAGCAGCAAGGTATTGATATGAGTATTGGGGATTTTAGATATCGGAATCAAGAGTGTTCTGAATTCACTCAGATTATTAACAGTATCAGTTCAGAGGTTACATAGGATTTCTATGCTATTACATATACATTTTGAAATTAATGGTATGGGTTTATTTTCATAGAGATTTTCATGCTTTTGAGGTTGTGTTTTATACTTAGTTTTTAAAACAAGGAGAATATTTGTAAAAGTTTTTTATAGTCATGTGATCAAGTTTATATTTTATAATACTCTTATTAAGTTCATATTCATTTATATTTCCTTAGTTTGAATTTCATTGTCTTTTATTGTTCCATGTGTATTTTCTTCTATTCATTTATCTATCTAATTTTGAAACATTGCAAGATGGTTTTGTTTTTATTATACAATGTTAATTCTAGGAGTATTGTGCTCCCATATTCTGAGTTGTTTGTTTTTGTTATTTTTTCTCAACTGATTATTTGATCAAACTCTTTGAAGCATTTCCCTGGCAAATTGGTTGCCATGGCAAGTGTAAAGAAGTATTATTTTTGATAAGCATATTCAAAAAAAAAAAAAGAGGGGAACATTTGTAAAAGTTTTCTTTTTTCAAAAAAAAAAGTTTTCTTTGAGATTCTGTTGTGCTTTAACTTGTATTTAAATATGTTCAGATTTTTCACAAAAGTAATTGTATACTAAGTAAAAAAAATGGGTATTATTTGAAATTGTTGCGTAATTATATATTGTGTTCTGAGTCAAGATGTATTCACATTTTTTGCAATCATTTATTATCCTCAATTTTAAATCCATATGAGACTTGGATTATGGGAACTTATCATTTAAGACATTAATTGCCTTTATTCTGAGTTATCAGATGCCAGTTGGCCAAGATGCCATCCAATCACAAGAGGAATACATGCAAGAGCAGACACTGAACTGTCACATGAGGGGAGACATGCATGAAGTCAAGGTATGGCCGAGGGAACGGCTTTTGACAAATGTTGAGGTTGGATTCTCTTGGTTTAATATTTTATTCTCTTTTTCCCCACGATATTGTACAGATGGCTGGAAGTATTCATCCCACCCATCTCACTTCTACACCTGGCTTCTATGCTCCCTCCTATATGCCTGATGCCATGGACATCTCAATCCCATGCATCTGATTAAGTCTGACTCAGTTTCTTCCAATATGTTCGGTGGCATGGACATATATTCCATCCACCTATTTTAAGCCTGGCATACTGTATGGGCAGTACATATTGCTCAAGTGTGGGAATGCTCATATCCCATCATTTCTCTGTTCTTTTATGGTAACCCCCATAATTATCTCAGATGTCATGATAAATACAGTGTTGAATTTGGCCTTGACACCTGTTACCAATTATATTAGATTTTTAAATTTCTCATAATGGCATGAGGATAATTAGGCAGATGATGCAAAAAGTGATAAAACAAAGATAAAAATTATTTTTATTAATTAATATTGCAGCAATTGTCTTCTCAATTACCCTCCATGAGGGGGGACTATAGTAAGATTATAATTTTAAAGAATGTTTCAATTTTTGTTTTATTATATGTTTCATGTGTAACAACTAAGATTCTGAATTCCCTTAGACATGTTTTTGAGAACTTTCATTGTTTGATTTGATTATTGACAAAGCTATTTTAAAGTTGTGTTAAGCTCAATTTTGTAGGAAATTTTCCTGGCTGATTACCAGCATCCACACATCAACCCCTGAAAAGACTTCCATTCCAGGACTACACCTAGAGGACATCTGAGAAAAGACTTTCAGAGACTTTAAATGAACAGTTTTGATTTGTTGTTTTTGTTGTTTTTTTTTCTCTTTCTGTTATAATATACACCATCTGTAACATGTATTCTCTGCAGAGGCCCTCCCTTTGCAAGACTAATGTCAAAGCGTCGGTTCATGAGGACAAAAAAAAAAAAATCGCCCCTCTGAACAAAACTTTCCTCTCTTCCTTTTCTATATTGTTGTTCACATATTATTAGTTAGCAATAGTTATTATATTCTTTTTACTGTTCCGTCAAGGAAACATTTTGTTTCTTGAGGAACAACAGGGGGGACTGTAACGATTGGAATAATGCCATCTGCTGGATACTTACTGTAGAAGAGTTCTGCCCATGAAGGGAAGGTCTTTGAGGGCAAGACCAGGAGTCTTTTCTTCAGGATTCAGGAAGTGACGCGGACTAGTGGGAGGAGGAAGGAAGAGACTGGCGCTCAGTCTGGGGCTCTTTCCTCTGGACTCGGGTGGAGAGCGGAGCTAGAAATGTGCTCTCCCTTTAATAGATAGGAATCTAGGCCTTTCTCTCTCTTTACTAAATTCTTATTCTCCTTAATAAATGCTTAAAAGTCTAACTCTTGCTAAAGCTTATAATTTATTGGCGACCACTCATTAGATATTTTAGACAGTTTAGCTAGAATTTTAACCCTTAACAACTTAAAATAACTGCAGAGAATATAAAATACTTGGTAGTTTACCTGCCAAGACACACAAAGGAACACAATTACAAAACACTTTTCACACAAATAAAGACATATCTAAATAACTGGAGAAATATTCATTACTTATGGGTAGACAAGCCAATATAATAAAAATCACAATAGTACCTAAATTGATTTACCTATTTAGTGCCATACCAATCAAAATTCATCAGGAAACTATGCTCAAAAGGTTATAGAATTGTGAATATCCTTTGATCCAGCAATACCACTTCTAGGTTTATATCGCAAAGACATCCCCGAAAAGAGAAAAAGACTTATTTGTACAAAAACATTTATAGCAGCTCTTTTTGTGGTGGCTAAGAATTGGAAATCAAAGGAATGCCCATCAATTGGGGAATGGCTAAACAAGCTGTGGTATATGATGGTGATGGAACATTATGTGCTATAAGAAATGACAAGCAGGATGATTTCAGAAAGGCCTGGAAAGACCTGTAGGAACTGATGTATAGTGAAGTGAGCAGAACCAGGAGAACGCTGTGCACGGAGACAGCAATATTGTTTGATGAAGAACAGTGAATGACTTAACTATTCTCAGCAATACAATGATCCAAGACAACCCCAAAGGACTATCCACCTGCAAAGAAAAAACTGATATGGATTGAACACAGACTGAAGCATGATGTTTTTCACTTTCACTTTTTTCTTTTATTCAAGTTTTGTACAAAATGACTAATGTGGTAATGTTTTACATAATTGCACATGTATAATCCACATCTGATTGCTTACTGCCTCTGGGAGTGGGGAGGGAAGCGAGGGAAGGAGGGACAAGATTTGGAACTCAAAAAAAAAGTTTATTATTTTAAAAAATTCATCTGAAAGAACAAAAGGTTAAGAATATCAAGGGAGTGAATGGGGAAAAAATGGAAAGAGGACCTAGCAATACCAGATCTCAAACTATACTATAAGCTCTAATTATAGAAACATTTTGGTACTAGTTAAGAAGTGGTCGATCAGTGGAACAGATAAGGTACACACTATGCAGAAGGCAAATGAGCACAGTAACCTAGTGTTTGATAAACCCAAAGTTCCAAGCTTTTCTTTGAAGAAGCCACTATTTTTTGTTTGTTTGTTTGTTTTCTGCGGGGCAATGGGGGTTAAGTGACTTGCCCAGGGTCACACAGCTGGTAAGTGTCAAGTGTCTGAGGCCGGATTTGAACTCAGGTACTCCTGAATCCAGGGCCGGTGCTTTATCCACTGCGCCACCTAGCCACCCCCAAGAAGCCACTATTTAACAAAAACTAATGGGGAAACTAGAAAGTAGTCTGACAGAAACTCAGGTATAGACCAACATCTCAGACTGCATACCAAGATAAGCTCAAGATGGGCACATGATTCAGATATAAAGGGTTATATCATAAGCAAATTACAGACACATGGAATAAATTACCTGTCAGAACTATGGATAGGGGAAGAGCTCATGACCAAACAGGGATAGAGAGGTTCATAGGAGGTAAAATGGATAATTTTGATTACAGAAAATTTAAAAGGTTTTGCACATATTTAAAAAATGTAGGCAAAATTAGGAGAAAAGCAGGAACTGTGGAGGAAAATCTTCACAGCAAGTTTCTTGCATGGTCTCATTTCTCAAATACATAAAGAACTGAACCAAATTTATAAGAATAAGAGCCGTTCCCCAAGTGATAAATGATCAAGGGATATGAACAAGCAGCTTTCAGGAGAAGAAATCAAAGCTATCAATAGTCACATAAAAAAGTGTTCTCAATCACTACTGATCAGAGAAATGCAAATTAAAACAATTCTGAGGTGCCATCTCACACCTATCAGATTCAATAACAAGACAGAAAAAGAAAATGATAGATGCTGGAGGAGATGTAGAAACACAAGGATACTAATGCTCTCTGTTGGTGGAGTTGTGAATTGGTCCAACCATTCCAGACAACTATTTGAAACTATGCCCAAAGGGTGATAAAACTGTGTAGACCCTTTGACCCAGCAACACCTCTAAGTCTGTATCCCAAAGAGATCAAAGAAAAAGGAAAAGGACCTATATACACAAAAATATTTAAAGTGGCTCTTTTTGTGGTGGCTAAGAATTGAAAATTGAAGGGATGCCCATCTACTGGGGAAGTTGTGGTATGTAATTGTGGTGGAATACTATTGTGCTATAAGAAATAACAGGCAGGATGAAATCTGGGAAGTCTTATATGACCTGATGCAAAGTGAAGTGAGTAGAACCAAGAGAACATTGTGCACAGAGACAGCAATATTGTAACAATGATTAGCTGCGAAAGACTTACTTTGATCAATAAAATGATCCACAAAATACCAAAGGACTCATGATGAAAAATGCTATCCACTTCCAGAAAAAGTGATGGACTTAAGAGAGCAGATTCGAGCACATTTTTTCCTCTATTTTTCTTTCTTTTTGAACCTAGCTAATGTAGAAATGTTTTGCATGACTTCATATATATAATGGGTATTATATTCCTCACCTCCATGGATGGAGGGAGAAAATTTGGAACTGAAAACTGAATTTTAAAATGACGACTGAATAAAGAAGGAGCAGGAAGAGGAGGACAAGAACAAGAAGGTCATTTTAGGGGTTCCATGGAGAATATATTACAGAGAAAACTGAAGGAAAGGACTCTGGTTAAGAAGCTTTTGCTATAATCAGAGGGCCTGAACTAAGATGGTGGTTCTGTGGGCAAAAAGAACAGATTTGAGAGATGTTGTGGGGAGAAAAAATTCCAAGACTTGGCAACTAACTGGATACATGGAATAAGTGAGAACAAGGAGCAGAGTGACCCTGCCCTTTACAGACCCAGGTAACCTGAAGGATGGTGATGTCCTCAACAGAAGCAGGAAAGTTCAGAAGAGGGTTTGGGAGGAAAGATGATGATCATCTGTCTTGGACATCTTGGATTTGAGATGCCTCTGTGATATCCAGTTTGAAAAGTTCACTAGGCAATTGATATTAAAAGACAGGATAGGGGCACCTAGGTGGTGCAGTGAGTAAAAGCACTGGCTGTGCATTCAGGAGGACCTGAGTTCAAATCTGGCTTCAGACACATACATGACACTAGCTGTGTGACCCTGGGCAAGTCACTTAACCCTCATTGCCCCCCCCACACACACACCCAAAATCAACGTGAAGAGACAGGATAGAGTTCACTATACAGACCTAGAAGCAATTAGGTCTCTGTGAGCTGATGAGGTCACTGAGAAAAAGAGAAGAGAAGTAGGCTCAGAACAAAGCCCTGGGGAACACCCACAGGTAAGGGGAGGATATGGAAATGGAAGAACCTGCCAAAATTTAAGTTCAATTGACATGGGCTTTGAGAAGCCTCCAGGCCACAATGAAGCATCAGAATAAGGATTTGTAGAATATTTTAAATATTCACTAACATTTTATTTTTATCTGTCCTGTTATTAATTTTTAATTGGGCAAAATGAATTCTTTTTTCCTCCCTGAGAGGAAGAAAAATATCAAGTCCTTAGACTAACAATCAAATTGCTTCTCCCTGGCGTGGGGCTCTCTAAAAAAGGCTCCTTTCGTTTTTCACTGAACATCCAAGGAGGCCTCTCCTTGCCTTCCCACTGGACAGGAGGAATCCCTAAGATCCTGTGCTATAGAGGAGAGAGGAAGTATCAGGCAAAGGAACTTCTTAAAGGATAATACGATCCTTTTAAGCAATATGATCTTCTGCAAATTACCCATTTTGGCTTTTTCCTTCTATTTAAAGGCTATACTAATTATTAGGGCAGAAAGCACAAAAACAAGCTCTGTAGAGAAAATGTATGGTGACAACTGTGGCAGAATTTCGATAATAAATCAGTAGGCTGCTTCTTAGGTACCCCAATGGACTACAAAGAAATTATTTATTGTTAAAAACAATTTTGATGCTTCATTTACACTCAACAAGAACTCTTTCTTTCCAAAGCAATTTACCTGTCTTACTAAGAGTTATCTTTGTTTTAAATAAAGAGTCTAGATTATGCTTCTCTTTCTTTTTGTATGAAAACAGCAGGACTGGGACCCACCCAGGCCAGCTGCTAGTCCCCTTCTCAGTTTGGATCTGGAGTCAGGAAAACCTGAGTTCAAATCTAGCCTTAAACACTTAATTGCTATGTGACCCTGAGCAAGTCACTTCACCTTTCCCGGCCTAGGTTTCTTCATCTGTGAAACAATGAAGGTAACAATAGCACTTACCCCTCAGTGTCATTGTGAGGATCAAATGAGGTAATACTTGCAAAGTGAGGGGGCGGCTAGGTGGTGCAGTGGCAAAGCACCGGCCCGGAGTCAGGAGGACCTGAGTTCAAATCTGACCTCAGACACTTGACACTTACTAGCTGTGTGACCCTGGGCAAGTCGCTTAACCCCCCTTGCCCCGCAAAAAACCAAACAAATAAACAAACAAAATACTTGCAAAGTGCTTTGAAAACCTTAAAGCGCCCTTTAAGTGCAATTATTTTTACTTCATTTGATGAGATTTTCAGGCTATCATTCAGTAAGAGTTATTAGACACCATTTATTTTGTTTCTTTTATATCATGTGTTAAGTGTGCAACCTTTGTGGATGTCCAAGTACTTGGGCTTAAAAGGAGAGCACGCCACCAGAATTTCTTGGTTGCCTAAAAAATTTTCACTATATCTCTCTGATATTTAGTATCAGAGCAACATGAACGTAACTGTAGCAAATATCAGTAGCTTCAAAATGTAATCTAGGAAACACACAACCAAGAAACCACGTGGCATAAGGAGTAAAGAGTTGGCCTTGGAGTCAGCAACCTTGTATCCAAGTCCTACATCTGATTCATAATAAGTATGTAACCCTTGGCACATCACTTAACTGCTCCATGCATGCTCAAGTGACTAGGACAGACGCTGCAGAAGGTGTGGGTCTGCACTGGGTAAAAGGAGACCCTCACACATCCCACAGCACCTAAGATTGATGCTAAAATTCGCTTAACTGAATTGCCCAAAGTTCTTTTTTGCTATGAACCTTTCCTCTGTCCTTCCACCTCGCCATTCTTCCTAACCCTAGTCTCCATCCTCACCTCTATCCGCAGGCTCACCTGTACTAACCAGTGGTCTACACTGTGCCCCATGCTCATCAGGCTTGGAGATGGCCTATCTTCCTGCCAGGCTCTACACTGGCCCCTTCACCTGTGTGATGTCTCCCTCCTCTCCTTTGCTCCCTCCTTTCCCCCTACCTTGTACTGACTTCCCACAGTTCTAGTGCTCAAAGGGCCCTCAGAGGTCATTGAGTCCAATCCTGTCATTCTGCAGATAAGCAAGTCCAAGGAGGTAAAGCCCCTTGCCTGAGGTCACTCAGCTGGTTAGCATGGAAGGTGGGATTTGAACCTGGGTCTCCTGGATCTAGAGCCAAAGCTCTTTTCAGCAACCCATACTGCTTCCCATAGACCTTTGCATGTGTCCATGTTATATGTCCATGGAAAATGAAGCTACTGCTTTGTTTTGTCACTGTATCCAGGGCACGTCCCCATAGCAAGCACTTCGAAAATGTTTGCTGAACTGAATGAAATCTCTGTGCACCTGCTTTCCTACCACAATGAGCCAGACTGAGTGAGTGTCACTGAATCTCAGGGGTGGGACTGGGAGTCGCTGGGAGGCCTGGGTTTAAGAACTGGCTCAGGCATTTACCAACCCCACAAACAATGTCAAGTGATGCAGCCTCTCTGAATTTCCTGATGTTTAAAATGGAAAGACACCGATGATGTTGCATCATCACAGCACTCAATAACCTTAAAACGCTACGTTAATCTTCTTTAAGCCAAAGAGAATACCTCTGCTGATTCAAGATGCTGCAGAGCCTTGACCTTCATCATGCTACACATGCCCTTTCTTATCTAATCCTAGATGTGAAAAAATGGCAGCGAATAGGGCTAAATACATCCTACAGTCTCATCTCAACCCAGAGAGACAGCAGAAATATGTTCTGGGAATAAATCCCAAGTTATTAGATTTTTTTTTCTACCGTCAGTTTCCTTTCCCAGAAAATCGGGCCATTTTCCCCAAACATGAGGGCTCTTAGTTAAAAATTCCAAGGCTTTGGAGTATTAGTAATCTACATAGTTTTAGTTGTAATAGAATCCTAACCCAAACCCTTACTTGGATCCCACCAAGTACTAAAGGCTTCGGGCAAGGCTTCAAGTGTGGGCATAGAGCTTCTATGGCTAGCTTAGGATAGTACACAGACAAGAATCAGAGAGGAGGATAAAGGATGGATGAGGTGTGTACTTTCCACTGTCAGAATCACCTGTGTAGATGAAATCCAGGCGTCACTGAGGCATTAAGAGAATTCTTCCTTACCTTTGCCCCACTGCTCTAGAAACATTATTTCATTCAGATTCAGTGTCAGGCTGTGTCCATGCCTGCTCGCATGGCTGTCCTATTGGCCTATAAAACTTCATGCACTTCAGAGAATACATAACTTGGCTATCGTTTCTGCATTTGGCAGAAGAATCCAGTCCAAGATCTATCTCATTTTCATGACAGCAAAATGGCAGCTGTTCCAAATGTTACCTTCACTCAATGAACTCAGACTTGACGAAGGAAGGTAATTCACTCTCAATTGCACGTGGTCCAACTTACCCTTCCCAAGGGGCCCTCTAGGTGAAGAAGTACTTGCCTCTTCCAGAAGCCTCTGTTTGAGTTCTCGCTCTGTTTCTAGTTTCTGTTGTAAACTTCGGGCATTCATTTCCAGCATGGCGTGCTTCTTCTCCAGGTCATTGAGCTAGACATTGGGAAGAATGAGACAGAGGGCCACAGGTGAGAGGCAAACAGCTATCTCACACCCACCATCCAAGGACAGGGACAAGATCTGGCATTGCCACCAAAGTCAGGAGGGCCCTTTGGCAACTTACGAGAGTCTGGGGGAAGGAGGGATTGAGTGACTTGCCCAAGGCCACAGAACCATCGCATCGGTGTGGGAGGTGGGATATGAACTCAGGGCAGTCTGACTGACACCTAAGCCAGCTCTCCATCTACTTGTTACAGTGCCTCATAAAGGTTAGAGGCAGTAACTTTTTTTTAAAAAAGAGAAAAGATCCCCCAATTCGGTATCAATGACATGTCTCATAAACCTTTACAGACGGCAGAGGAAAGGAAACTGGAGTGGGAGTCAGAAGGCCCAGATCCAAGTCTTGGCCCCAGCACTTAGCTGTGTATGACTAGAAACAGATCCCATAACTGTCCCGAGTTCTAAACCTGCTGAAATGTAAGCTAGGACTTGAAATCTCTTCACTGTAACAGAACGTTAAGCCAGCCTGGATGTGTGCTGGGCTTGGATGAAGGAAGACCTGGGCTCTGAGCCTGCCTCTGCCTTGCTGGCCGCCAGCAGCCCCGAATGAGACTCCACATAAAGAATCACAGACAAGGTGTAGGCTGTGGTGGTGGAGGAAGCTCCCACACCAGAAGTGCCCTAAAGCCTTTGCCCCATCACAGATGGATAAAGAACTCTTCTCTAAAGCAAAGGGACACAGGAAATCCTGCTTCTATAGCACTAAGACCCATGAGATGGCCGTTCTTCCATCAAATTAAAAGCACTTTAAGAACAGGGGCCAGGAATGGGCAAACAAGGGGTTCAAGTAGCCTCAAAATTAACCACAAAGGGGTTAAAGTCCCCTCTGCCTGTGTAGTAGATCCAGAAAAGCAGTAAGACTCAGTAGGGCTCAAAGCACCATGGGGAAAGGAAGCCACAAGTTCAATTGCTCCAGGCTTCAGATTCCTCTTCTGCTGCCCCGCCCCCATTCATCCCTAAGAAATTCCCGCAAGCCTGGACTGTCCACCTCTCCTCCCTTTTGGCTCCTCTTCCCTATTTCTCAGCCCCAAAGGGCAGCTTTGGGCCTCCTCACACCACTCAAGTTACCCACAAGCTCCTGATGGCTAAATCTAAGGCCCTCTTCTCAGTCTTCAGCAGACAGCACTATTCTTCTCTGCTCTCCCACCCATCTGACCACTCCTCAGTATCCCATGGGTGAATCCTAAGGCCCCCTTCTGGGCTTTTCTTGCTATTTCTCTGGAAGATTTCATCAGGAGTGGGTTAAATTGTCATCTCTAAGGATAGCATGAGTGGTAGTTAATTCCCAGCGCTACATATCCAGGCCTCGACTTTCTCCTGAGCTCCTGGTCCATGTCGTCGATTTCCTATTGAAAATTTCAGGATAGATTTGTGCTGGCAATCTCCACTGCAACGCCAGCAAAACAGAGCTCAGCTTCTTCCCGACCCACATCCATCCCTGTTCTGAACTCCCTGACTTCGATCTAGAGAAGCACCATTCTTCCAGTGTCCCAAGTTCACAATCTTAGGGCCACATTCCACTTCTCATTCTCCCTCCAACCAAGCATCCAGTATGTTGTCAAGTCCATTTGATTCCATCTCCATAATTCTCACAGCCCTCCCATCTCTGCCCCTAAGGCCACCGTGCTATCTTTAGACCACTTTCACATCTTTCCTGGACTACTGGAATAACCTCCCGATTGGTCTCCCCTTCCAGGCTATGCTCCCCACAGCTGCCAAAGCAATACTCCTAGAAGATCCATGTCACCATGTCAATTCCTTCTCAATGAGCCCCAGCGTCCTCCTGTCCTCTACAGGAATCAAATACAAACTCTGGTTCAGTCTGGCTCCAACCGATTAGAAGCTTGCAGGGGCAGCTGAACAAAGTAGCAATGCAGGAGCTAACAAGCACAACTTCATTTGTTAAAGATGATGAGCTAAAGAAGGCAAGTAGCACGCCACCTATTTTGCAGATAAAAATCATGAAACTCTGACGTTCTCTGCTACGTTTGAGGCCACAAAGCTGCTGAGTGCTGGGGTCCCAGTTAAGCTCAGACCTTCTGGCTCCCAGGACAGGGCTCCCTCTACTCCAGCCTTTTTACACAAAGGCCAGCTTCACGACCCCATGGCCTGGCCAAACCGCCCTGGCTGCTCAAACACCACATTCCATCCGTCTGTCCCACTCTCATGTCTGCTGCTCATACCTGGAATGCCCTCTCTTCCTCCTCCCCACCCCCTCTTAGAATGCCCAGCTTCCTTCAGAGCTTACCCTTTCCCATGGATTCTTCATCTACAGAATTCATCCAAGAATTCCATCAAACAGATTTACCCCCTTGGACTGTGAATGAACAACAAAAAGGGTTCCCAACACCCAGCAAACACTGTCAAAGAGAATTTCCCCCCAGAGCGCAGCATGGTAGGGGAACCCAGCCTGAGGGGGCAGCAGCTCAGGGTTCAAGGTATGGTTCTGTCACCAACCACTGCCAGGCTCTTAGCCAAGTTCCTTCCCCCTCTGTGGGCATCATTCTCCTGAAAACAAAAAGTTGGATGTAAAGGCATCTGGGATTCATCCTAGGTCCAAGAGTCTATTCATCACCAGAACACTGTACACAGTAACAGCAACATTGTGGGATGATCAGCTGCAACAGACTTGGCTCCTCTCAGCAATACAATGATCCAAGCCGTGACTATACATATATACCTATAGCAGATTGGTTGCTGTCTTGTGGAGGGGGGAAGGAGAAAAATTTGGAACTCAAAATCTTATAAAAATGAATGTTGGGGGCAGCTAGGTGGCTCAGTAGATGAAGCACTGGCCCTGGATTCAGGAGGACCTGAGTTCAAATCCGGCCTGAGACACTTGACACTTACTAGCTGTGTGACCCCAGGCAAGTCACTTAACCCTCATTGCCCCGCAAAACAAAAACAAAACAAAAATGAATGTTGAAAACTATCTTTACATGTACCTGAAAAAAAAATACTATTAAGATTAAATAAAATAAAAATGTCTATTCATCTACCACATCAGTAAACCTTGGCCAGACAAAGGCCACAGGGCTTATGAACAGCATTGGTGCTTTGACACTAGAAGTCACAACCAGCCAAAGGAAGCAGAAGTGAGGAACACAAGGTGGCCATGTCAAATGTGCTGTTGTTTAGTCATTTTTCAGTTGTGTCCAACTCTTCGGGATCCCCATTTGGGGTTTTCTTGGCAGATAAACTAGAGTGATTTGCCATTTCCTTCGCCAGCCCATTTTCCAGATGAGGAAACTGAGGCAAACAGGGTTAAACCTAGTGTTAAGGGCTAAAATTCTAGCTAAACTGTCTAAACTATTTAATGAGTGGTCGCCAATAAATTATAAGCTTTAGCAAGAGTTAGACTTTTAAGCGCTTATTAAGGAGAATAAGAATTTGGTAAAGAGAGAGAAAGGCCTACATTCATCTATCTATTAAAGGGAGAGCACATTTCTAGCCCCGCTCTCCACCAGCGTCCTCAGGAAAGAGAGAGAGAGAGAGACCGAGTCAAGCGCGTGCTGCTAACCGAGAGCCAGGCTGAGTCGCACTCCAGTCAGCATCTGTCTGTGCAGCGCAGCCAGGAGACCAGTGGCTGACTGGAGTGCAACTAGCCGCCCCTTAGCAATTGGGGTTAAGTGACTTGCCCAGGGTCACACACTAGGGACACACAGTGAGTAAGTATCTGAGGCTGGATTTGAACTCAGGGCTTCCTCACTCCAGGCCCAGTGCTTTACCCACTGCACCACCTAGGAGCCTACCATTTCAAGAGTACTAACTCCCCAAACTGTTCCAAGAATCATGAGTGCAGAAATAAATTTGGCTTGTGGTTCCAGGTACAAAACAGAGGCTTCACTGGCCCAACACGACTCTGTTCTTGATAACACCTTTGAGGATTAATGTCACTAACTGGACCCAAGCTATTCTATCACACTATAAAGAGCAGTGAATCCCAAGTCAGAACAAATAGGTCAGGCTCTAGAATTGACCTCTCCTCTGGCCTTTAGTCCCCTCAACGGTTGTGAAGTACTTACTAAACTGTAAAGTATTATATGAAATTAAGGTTTCTATGATGGTAAAATTGTACTGGGTTGCTTTGGCCCTTTGCTTTTTTTTGTTTGTTTGTTTTGGTTTTTTGGTGAGGCAATTGGGGTTAAGTGACTTGCCCAGGGTCACACAGCTAGTAAGTGTCAAGTGTCTGAGGCTGGATTTGAACTCAGGTCCTCCTGACTCCAGGGCCAGTGCTCTATCCATTGCGCCACCTAGCTGCCCAAGCTCTTTGCTTTAGAAAAAAAAATTTTTTTAAGAGACTGGGTGTCCTGATGTCACCCAAACTAGAAGTATCTATGGGCCCAATCCCACCCACTCTAATGGGCACTGGAACTAGGATTTGATCTACTTCCAATCTGACTTGTTTGGCCCCCTCCTTAGGCAAGCCAATGGTCTCCTCACTCTTGAGGGTTCACCATGTTGATGCCAAATAGTGCAGCTGCCTGACTCACCCATCCCACTGCAGATGCAAACTGCAGACCCCTAGAGTGGCCTCCTGATAAAAGGAGATTCTGGTGGGTGCCAATACTGCCAGGGCTTTGAAGGTGCCGCCCACCAGCTAGACTAACCTTGTCTGAGAGGCTCTCTGCCTTCAGCTTCTGCTCCTTCAGGGCCTGCTGCAGAGCCAGGATCTCAGCCTTGTGTTCCTTCACAGCCAGCTCCACCACCTGGCGAGACTCCGTAATACGCTGATCGGCTCTTACTCTATCCAAAAAAGAAAAAGCAAACAGAAGTCGGCATTCCCATCCTTGCTTTGGGACAGAGGAAAAAGAAGTCCAACCCAATCGCTAAATTTAAAGAGGAGGAATCTGAGAGCTTCCACAGAAGCCAAGTGGTCCCTCCAAGGTCACACAAGCATCAGTAGTCAGAATGTGAACCCAGGTCTTGTCGCCAACTCTGGTATTCTCTCGACCACCCTACAGAGTGTTATGAGCACCGTGTATTTCTGTCTCTTGGTTATAGCTCTCTGTATGTGTTTCTGAAGTCCTTACCCTCAAATTGTCTACAAGACACAAAAACCCATGATGGAGCCAGACCCCGAAGGCTTCCATGACTGGAGCTGATGCAGAATCTGTGGCAAGGCCTAAGAAAACGTCAATAAAAAGATGTTAAAGCAAGAAGGAACTCAGACTAGCAGATCACCTAGGCAGGTCCTCTGGGATTCCTCTGACATGCTCCACTGAAAATGTGAGCTTTATCCTTATCTGGCTCAGCTCATTTGTGGCTCCAATGAACAGGTCGTTCTCAGAGAAGCCAGAGAGCATGATGTGAGAGAACGATCAAACATGGAGCCCAAGGCCTAGGTCTGGATTCTACATCTGCCCCTCACTCTTTGCGTGGATGTGAACATGTTCCATAGCCCCATTCTGGGCCCGTTTCCTCATTTCTTCGATGGCCAAAGGACTTTACTAATGAGATTTAGCCTGTACCAAACCACACCTAGGTGGAAGTCACTGTGCCCATCAGCTAGGATCGGGGCTGCATTCTTACTCTGATGTCTTCTTTTTTTTTACCAAGATTTAAGTGACCTCCAATGATGTCAACCAGTTAGATTTGATTGCTATGTGATAAGACCTCCTAGAGTTAAAAGGGTATATAAACTGTGACTCCACTACCACTAGGAGTCTTAGGTCTGAAAGAGATGGCCAATGACCATCCTTTTCATTAATAACCTCTTGGTCTATTAATAAAAATGATTAAATTACCCAGAAACAAAGTCTCATATTTTTAATCATAACAGTTCTGGCTAACCATGAAGTGATCAGAGCCTTTCACTCCAGATTCCAGATTCTTAACATGGAGCTCCCCTTAATGGGGCCCACATGGAGAATTTCCCCATAAGGAGAATGCCCTGTTAGGACTCTGGCTTCGCCATTCCAGTCTGTTCATTGAGGAGTGCTCCAGTAGACAAGCCCTAGCAGCAGGACTGTATCAGGAACAAAAGCTGTTCTGTAAAGCTGGTTCGGTCTGTCCCTTTGTGTGAGGCTTTCTAAGATCAGTTTAAGGGAAGGGACTGGAAAAAGCAGGGGATTTTCCCCTCTGACTGAAAATGTCATGTATTTCTTAGGTGGAGTTAGATCAAGCAGCCTACTAGCTTGGCTGTAGCTCCCTAGGGCCCATTCTCTGGAATGAGGGTAATTCATTGAGCCACATAAAGCTACTTTAGGATGTTTAAATTAAATCTGACATCTAAGCAATGTGTTCAAAGCTGCAAGAATCAGGGTATTTTTTGTCTTGTAAGAAACTTTGATCAGGGTTTTTATATCACAGCCTTAAATGTTAGCATTTTAGGACTTCAGTGATTTGTTTAAACTGTATTAACAGCATAAAAGTTGTTTTTTTTTAAAAAAAACAAGTAATGTTGAAGGATATGAAAGAAATACAGCTCTCTTGATTTGTAAATTTTAATTTATTTATTTTTTTGTGGGGCAACTGGGGTTAAGTGACTTGCCCAGGGTCACACAGCTAGTGAGTGTTAAGTGTCTGAGGCCAGATTTGAACTCAGGTCCTCCTGAATCCAGGGCTGGTGCTCTATCCACTGCGTCACCTAGCTGCCCCGATTTGTAAATTATTAAATGTCAATTCTCTCCCAACTCCAAAAGGGCAAAGAACAACAGAACAAAAAAAGAGGGCGCATAAGAATTTTAATTTAAAAAATAAAACTGTGTAGTCTGTTAACAGGGTTTCGGAACAGCCAGAACCCCACTCATGTGCATAAGTCACTGCATATCTCCTAAAAGTTTTTATAATTACTAAAAATATCTTCAGTTTGTAATCTGAGTCAATCAATTCTCTATCTAGAGGTAGAAAGCATGTTTCATTATGACTTCTTTGAAATTGTGGGTGATTATTGTGTTGATCACAATAGCTGTTGGTTTTTTTATTTTTGGTGGGGTGGGGGGGTGGGGAGGAAATGGGGCAATGAAGGTTAAGTGACTTGCCCAGGGTCACACAGCTAGTAAGTATCAAGTGTCTGAGGTCAGATTTGAACTCAGGTCCTCCTGAATCCAGGGCTGGTGCTTTATCTACTGATCCACCTAACTGCCCCACTAAAAACATCTTAATGGATTTTTTTAAAGGACTTATCCCAGAAATTTCTTCCTATAGTGGGACAGTTTAGCTTTTTGATTTCCTAGCAAATACCTGAATTTCATAATAGGCAGATTAATAAAGAGAATCCCCTGGGTTGAAATTAACTTGTAAAAATAGGACTTCAGTAAGACATTGGTTTAATAATAATATGTGTAGTCTGAGATATGTCTTAAATGTAAAGTAGGTAGTCTGAGTAATGGGTTTGAAAGATTAGGAAAGAGAAATAAAGGATTGAGGGGAAAACATGGAAGGTGAAGAATTAGGGACAAATGGAGGGGGGTGGACACATAACCCACACACAATAGGGGGGCAGTAGCCAGCCCATGTGATCTCAGCCCCCCACCCCAGGATACTTGTTCTAGATACCATTGTACCAGTTTCAGATGGTTTAGGCATGCTGAGAGGATGTGAGGCAGTTTGATTTTGTTTTAATAGAAAGAGAATGAAAATTTTGTAGTTTGATTTGAAAGCCAAAAGACAAAGTTATAGGGGGCCAGGATCAAAATGGAGGACGCCACGTATTCTAAGCCCCTCTTGTTCCATGTGGCAGTTCCTATAAGAGGGGGAAAGGAGGAATCTGATAAGAACTGGTTCCTAAGTGTGATAGGTTTTATTATAGTTAAAATCTGTTACATACTGCCACCTTTAAAACCTTTTTTAGTGGAATAGCTGAAAGAAAGAAATCTTGTAATATAAAATGCTTGGAATAAATAGCTCTTGTGTAAAATATACTACTAAATAATTGAAATCACAAATTAAAGTTTTTTATGATAACATTTGGAATACAGATCTAGGTGTAATTGAATTAATTCTGGTATCATTTTAAGTGAAATTTATTATTATGCTATATTAAAAAACTTGCTGCCTATGTGGTTGTAAGCCAAGTTACCCCAGTTATGTGATTTGTAACATGTAAAAGAAAAGTGCCTAACATTAGTTTAATAATTCATTGTATTAGAGATATGGTTAGAATGTGAATTCTTTAACATTGGACTCAAAGCATGGAGGAGGCCCTGAATGTGTCAAGGACGAAGCTCCCCCTGAGCTCCCATAATTTGTTGTTGTACCCAAGTTGGACTTCTTGTGTGCCCTTGGGAGGCAAGATAGGCGCCAGCCATCTGTGTCAGGCTGGGATAATGTTTGTGGGTCTTCTGCAGATAAGGGGATCCTCTTGTCTGCATAATTTATCAGTTCCCAAGGGAAAAGAATGTGGCTTTGCCTGCTCCTCCCCAGGGGAGTGGTTTTGGTATTATATACTTTTGATGCACTGTTCCTCCCCTCACCCCACCCCTTCCTCTCCTCCCTTGGTCCTGTTATTCTACAAGTGTAAACTTCTATAAAAACTTTGAGCCAGTTACTTTCCCATGCATGTTCATTCCTCTTGTAATAAATTTGGTTTTCACATAAGTCTCATGACATTGTGATAGCCTGTTGACAATATGTTATAATTTTTTTTCTTTTTCTTTTGCTGGGCAGTGAGGGTTAAGTGACTTGCCCAGGGTCACACAGCTAGTAAGTGTCAAGTGTTCAAAGCTAGATTTGAACTCAAGTCCTTCTGAATCCAGGGCCGGTACTTTATACACTGCGCCACCTAGCTGCCCTGACAATATGTTACAATTTTAAAGGAAAAAAACTTTTTTAAAAATAAAGAAGATAATTGTTTTCTGTGAAGTTGGCATAGTTAAAGAAACCCTTTAAAATATCCTCATCTGTATTTTAAGACTTTAAGAACTAGCCATGTAGGGGGCAGCTGGGTGGCGAAGTAGATAGAGCACTGGCCCTGGAGTCAGGAGTACCTGAGTTCAAATCTGGCCTCAGACACTTAACACTTACTAGCTGTGTGACCCTGGGCAAGTCACTTGACCCCAATTGCCTCACAAAAAAAAAAAAAAAAAAGAACTAGCCATGTAGTCAGTAAAGTACAGTGATTTGATTTCAGTTAAGAGTTAGAAATTACAAATGAAAAAGATCTTTATTCCTATTTTTTTTTTAAATTCATTGGACCATATTGTCCTAAGAACAGCTTTCAGCTTTGACTTTAGTTTCCAACTAGCAAAGTTAGATCATGTGATTATAAATCTCTACGAAGATCTTATTAAATCTAACACTACATAAATACTGGATATGGTAAAGATATTGGTTATTGTGATTATTATACAAAATCTTAAATGTCTCCTTCTGATATTCAAATTGAGAATTATTTAATTAACTCCTGCAAAAACCTCTCAAAGGTTTCTGCCTGGGGGATAGGCCAAACCCTGTCATTATTAAGCCAGATTCCTTAGTTCCCTTTGCCTAGGCCAGAAGAAACTGCAGGCCCTTAAGTTAACCTCAGCTTGTTATCTGACAAGTCTCAAGGCAGGAGGCCTTAGCTCCTTAAGGAAGTAGGAAACAAATTCACACATAACTAGAAAATTGTCACCACATGTCTTTAACAAAGGTATTATATGAATTTATGGATAATAATCTTTTTCTTTTTAGAGTGCCAAGAGTATTAGGCCTCAGAAATTAAAATGTTACCACATTAGCAATTATAAATCCAGATTTTGTTTGATTCAAGCCAAAATCTGTCTTAAAGGAAATAACATGGTCTGAGAGTATGCTCTCCTATCAGGCTTATTATGGTTAATTAGAACTTAATATAAAGCACATTTGTTATTGGGCATTAAGAAATTTACTTAGCTGTATAGCCCCCCCAAAAGTTCTATTTGCCTCAGTTTACTTTTTTGTAATGGAATATATAATTGCCAGGATTGTGGGGATCACATGATTGTGTTATGGGCCTGGGCTACCTCAGAAGTTTTCTGGGAATTTTCTCCTTGAGACACACTTAAAAGAAGCAATGGAGATAAGCGGCACCAGGGCCACCACACTTCATTCCAGTCTCTCCCAACCCTTGAGAAGATAAACCTATTAGGCATGACTGCTACCTGAGTGGCTCCAAGGGGACAGAGATAACTCCAGAAATCAAAACAACCACCAATACAGGACAGCTTCCAACCCACCCCCCAATAAGGGACATTTCACCCTCCCTCGGGTGATCATCCCATCTATACCCTATGAAAGAGTTGTCCCCAGTCTGGTGGAGAAGGAAAAGTTCTAAACTTTCCTCCCAGCCAGGTTCTCTTGTACTGAATAAAACTGTTCTTTTATCTCTAATCAGGATGTGCACAAGAGTGTAATTCTTTACAGAGCAATTCCTAAGGACCCACCACCATTTTAATCAAGTAATTATTAATTATAAGAAGACAATACCTTGTAAAATTTCCTTTGTAAGTCTATAAATATTCTTAGGACCATCTAGTCATATACTCTCATCAACCCTGTACAAGAGTTTTTCTGTGTTGAAAAATGGGAAACAAAATCGGAATCCTTGCACAAAATGGGAATGAAATTTTCAAGCCTTCTTATAAGGCAGAGTGAATTTCATCTAAGGTTATTTGTCTATCATTCGTGGAGGTTATATACATATTGAAGTTATATACATCTTAGATTAAAAAACTCCTCCATTCTTAAAAGATCAATTTTGCTTTAAAGGGTGAATATGAAATACCTTTATAGAGGGATATATGTATATATGTTAATAATTTTCTAGGAGTTTAAGTAAACTGTCACATATTTACTATCTATGTGGAATTCACTATGTGAAATTCTGGAATGTTATTAGTTTTTTTGATTTCTAGTAATATAATTAAAGACAAAGGAAAGAAAAACTATTGAGCAAATTTTTAAAGGTCTGGAAAACTTTGTTATTTTGATAAGGCTAGTTTTATTGGGTATTTTCCTTTTTGGTTTAGAAGAAAAGGAAATTCATCCCCATTACAAACAACTTGATGAAAGGGGGATGGTAACTAGGAATTCTGTGGTAATTAGGAATTTATTATTATAATACTTGTGAAATTTATTTATGTTAAAGATAATTTTCACCAACTTAAGCTGGACAAATTCCAGTTTTATAGATTTATTTTTGGTTTAAGGTTGAATAGGTTCAGGAGGCCATGAGTTCAAATCCGGCCTCAGACACTTGACACTCAATAGCTGTGTGATCCTAGGCAAGTCACTTTAAAAAAAGGGGAAAAAAAGGTTGAATAGGAGACATCTGGCATTCTAATAGTCATAATTTATTGGATATTCCTTTTAATATCAGGATAGATTTTAAGCTGTTTTTAAGAAAGGAAAAATACTTTTAGAAAGAAGAATTTACATTAGAAAGAAAAAATATCGTGTAAAAAGATTTTGTGTGTATGTTTAGGGAAAAGATCTTTTCTGTGATTTTGGAAGGCAGATTCAATTTTATTTGTAAGTTAATATATTGCAATATTTTGATGCTGATGATGATTATGTCCAAACTTACTGTGATTAGACTTTATGGTTAGAGGGGAAAGCTTTGGTAGGACCCTGAAAATTCTTTTTGAGTTTCAGTCTTAGGTTTGTCATCTTTAGGAGACATGCCAGCAGTCAATAGAATCTAAGGCAAGTGGTCTCTGGGAGGAAGGCAGGGAGATTACTTTGGGAAAGGTTGAACATTAAATCTGTCCCCCTATTATCAGGGTAGACAAAGTAAAAGCTTGTTATTACAATAGTGAATCTATTAGTTATTAAATTAATACTGAATTACTGTTATAAGTAATTTTTATTATAAGTAATAATTTCCCACGTAGTAGTGGGAAAAATCTTACTGTTTTGATTTGAATTTGTTGGCTTAAGCAATAGCTAAATTGGTGCTTGAATTTGTCAAATTGTATAAAATAAAATTCCTGAAGAATCTCGTTCTTTCAAAATGATATAAGTATAATTAGACAAAAGTAAACAAGCTTGTGAAGCAAAGATGTGAATCTATTAAATTGCTGGGTTAAAGTCAAGAAACTTTTTCTTTTTTTTTTTAATTTTTAAAAAAATTCTATTCATTCATTCATTCATGCTTTTGTTTTAAGAAAAAGGATTTCAGTACAGGCACTTATGTTAGCGAACAATAGTAATTTAGAAGCTATCTTATGTCACCCTAATGAGAAATCTGATTTTACCTATGTTTGCAATTTAATCTGGAATTAGGACATGAGTAGAAATGCATGTAAACTAAGTTAAGAGCCACCCGAAAGTTGTTCCCATTGTTTAAAGGGATCTTAAGAGAAGAGGTCTGTATTTATATTCATTTGAATGTGGTTAATAACTGAACGTGTTTTACTATATATTATTATATGAAATACTAATTTCTTCTCTGTATACAATTTGGGATTATTATATTTACACACTCCACCCCAATCTTTTGTTGTCTGTTATTAAGAATCTTAAAGCAAAATCATTTGTACAATGTTCAATTTAGGGATGAAAAAGCATCTACTTAGCATAAGTACTAGTTATATCAAGATAAGATGTGATTTTTTGGTAATGAATTTCTTTACTGTTACCAATGTGAGATTAGATTATAGTCAATGCTTATCTAGGATATGTGATCCTTAAGAGGTGAATTCACCTACAACACTGATTACTGGAACTTACTATGTAAGACATGAGACTGTTAACTGATATCATGGAATGCTACTGGGCCAATAAGACATGACGCCAGCAGGCCTATGAGGTTTTACATGCATAAACTGCAGGCCAAATTGTCATGGGAAAGACGAGGGTAATGACTATCAGCAAGGGCTGAGGTAGGATTCTCCTTACTTAATTTCCCCAACATGACACATGGAATGGAAAATATCCCACCTGGCTAATTTTAAGCCTGGCTCAATGGACATTTTTGCATTGTTTACTTTTCCCCTTTGTGTACATTATCTGTAAGGTCTACTTACTAAAGGGGATCACCCCTTTGGTTTTATCAATGTGTCACTCAATTTTGCCCTTTTTGTCCTTCACATTGTTACCCATCATAAGCCCAATGGTTAAGAACCCTTCATAAAACATCTGTAATAGCAGGTCATCTCTCACTTAGAATCAAATAGGGCATTGTAAGAAATAATTATACCAATATCTTGGTGGTTGGGGAGAACCTCATGATTCTCCCTCCTTTCTTAGCCCTTTTTTCTCCCCCCACTCCAAGGTCCAGTTCTCCTTGAAAGGGGGATTCATCTGGATTGAGGAGTCTTGGGTGAAAGATTTTACTGATAAAATTTAGCCTGTACCAAACCACACGTAGGTGGAAACCATTGTGCCCCCATCGGCTTGTATGGGGTCTGCGTTCTTTCTCTGACATGTTCTTATTTACCAAGATTTGAGTGACCTAGACTTTATTTTAATATATTACATCTCCAAACATATCAACCAATTAGATTTGATTGCTTTGTGATGAACCTTCTACAGTTAAACTGGGACCCCATTGCCATTAGGGGTCATAGGTCTGAGAGAGACGCCCAATGACCATCCTTTTATTATTAACCTGACAGATTATTAGTAAAATTATTAAATAACCCAGAAACTAGGTCTCTCATTTTTTTTATCATCAGACTGGTTTTTTATATTGAATTACACTTTCACAGAGCACTTCAATAGTGTTTTTCAGAAATAAAATCACACCTGCTTTGCTTCTCAGTGTCCAACATTCTCTGTAACTCTCGAACCCGACACTCAAACTGGGACTTCTCATCACCAAGAACACTCCGCCAGGCCTCCCACTGACGTTCTTTTTCTAGAAGTTCATCATTCAGGGCCTCTAAATCCATCACTTGCTCTTCTAGCATCGTGCAAGTGGTTTTCAAGGCTTCCATTGTCTGAAAAGATGAGTGTGATTAAGTTTCTGACAACAAGTGAGAATTCTTTAAGATGCTACTTAATCATTTCAATTTCACAAATGTCCAAATTGGGCATTATCTAAACTTTGTATCTTAGCACCCACGGCAAATATTCTGTGCAAAATAAATACTTAATAAATGCTATGGGCTGTGAGCAAGAGAACTAAAGCCTAATGCTTCCTTCATTATTGGCCAACTTGAGGGAAGTATATAAAGAATAACAAGAAACTAATAAGTATGTAGCAGTTTAAGGTTAGTAAAAGGCTTTAAATAGGCTATTTCATCTGATCTTTGCAAAACCTGAGAAGATAGGGCTACCCATATTAATATTTCCATTTTGCAGATAAGGAAATGGAAGGTCAGAGAAGCCAGGTGACTTCTGCATGGTCACCCAGCTAGTAAATGATGATGGCAGAATTCACATCCAGGTCTCATTGGAGGCTCAGTTCGGCGCTCTTTGTAGGAAACCAATTGCTTGGCTTTTGGTTCCTAACCTGCCATAATTACATTTTTTTTTTCCGGGGCAATGGGGGTTAAGCGACTTGCCTAGGGTCACACAGCTAGTAAGTGTCAAGTGTCTGAGGCTGGATTTGAACTCAGGTACTCCTGAATCCAGGGCCAGTGCTTTATCCACTGCACCACCTAGCCGCCCCCCTACATTTTTATATTAACCTGGGACCAGGGGGTCAAGACCCACAGTTAGAAGAAAATGCTTTAATATTAGTATCCTGATGAAAAAGGAAACGACAACGACATTTTTATGAGGCTGGGATTTTGCGATCCTTCAAAACTAAAATCTAAGCACATTCTTATATTTTAAAATTCTGAATCCTTGATAATAGATTGTGAAAAGGACCCATTGGTGGGAAAACATTCTACTCAAGTGCTCTCCTGACTTGGGACCACCCTCTTTCTCATGGTGCTCTGGAAAGGTTTACTTGTTTCTGGCTGGTGAGCTGCATCTCCCTCTCAGTGATTTCCCTGCGGAGATGGTCCACCTCACTGCGCAGCTGGACTAACTCATCTGTGGCACCAGAAGCCTCATCCAGCTGCTTGGACAAGTAGAAGTTTTGGTTGTTCAACTCTGCATTGTCCTCAGTCAGCTGGTTCAGCTGCTCTTCCAAGTCTGTTATCACCTATGAGAGTAAAAAATATGGGTTAGACTCATCCCTGGTTTTCCAATGAGCATCCTCTTTCTGGAGCCACCAGGGCTGTAATGCAGCCAACAGACAAGCCCCAGAAGCTGAACAGGGCACCAGCTCCTAAGCACACCTGAGATGTGCCTCAACAGCAGTCCCAGGGAAGATGTTTTAGATCCCAGCATACGTGCTGGGGACATGAAGCTCCCTCTGCATCTGGCATGTGGGCCCAAAGCAAAAGAATGGGAAATAGTGGCAGAGCAGAAAGAGGGCTGGACACCTGGGGTCCAACATCTAACTACAATCCTTTATAATTTTTATGAGCCAGTACAACTCACTTCCCATGGAGCCACAGCTTCCTCTCTTACAAAACGGATATAAAAACACTTCTACTACCCAAAGCACAGAGTTGTTATGAAGATCGAAGGGGAAAGTACCACATAAAATGCATCTCTTATTATCAATCAAAGGTACATTGATTAAGTGTCTGCTATGAGCTGGGCACAGAGCCAGGTACAGCTGAGACAAAAGTTAGAAATCAACCAAAACAGTCCTTATCTCAAGGGTTTTATATCCTATGGGGGAAAACACATACACACATTAAATATAAAGTAATCGGGTGGGGTACAGTGGTGAGGCAGCTGGAGCAGGAAAGTCCTCACTAGAAGGTACAATCAAGAAACAAGTAGAAATAATAATGATAACAGCTAGTCCTTTCTGTATTATCTTATTTAATCCCCACAATAACCCTGGGAAGTAGGTGCTATTATAAATACCCATTTTACAAGTGAGGAAACTAAGGCTGGGGAAAAGAAAGTGAAGTGATATGCCAAGGATCACACAGCTGGTAAATGTCTGAGGCAATGTTTGAAGCACTTTCTACACTTCACTATCTGTCAAAGAGACAGGCCAAGAAGAAGTTCATTGCAGGCACAAGATTTATAAATTGTAAAAGGGTTATATTAATGTAAAGTACTATTTTAATGGATATGGTTTATGGAAGAAACAAGTGAGATTTATGGATAGTGTACTAAAAGTATGAATTTTATTTTTTAAGGGAAAATAAATACATAATGGTATTACAACCAGCTAAGAAAACTGAAATTCAGTTATGATCTAATCTAACAATTCTGGAGAGCAATTTGGAACTATTCCCAAAAGACAATCAAACTGTGCATAACCTCTGATCCAGCAATACCATTACTAGGTCTGTATCCCAAAAAGACTTTTTAAAAAAGGGAAAAGGACCTATTTGTACAAAAAATATTTATAACAGCTCTTTTTGTGGTGGCAAAGAGTTGAAAATTAAGGGGATGACCATCATTCGGGGAATGGCCAAACAAGTTGTGGTATATGAATATAATGGAATAGTATTGTACTATAAGAAAGGATGAGCAGAAAAACCTGGAAAGACTTACATGAACTGATGCAAAGTGAAGTGAGCAGAAACAAGAGAACATTGTACACAGTAACAGCAATACTGTGTGATGATCAACTATGAATGACTTAGCTCTTCTCAGCAATACAATGATCCAAGACAATTCCAAAGGACTCATGATGGGAAATGTTATCCACCTCCAGAGAAAGAACTGATACAGAGTCTGAATGCAGATTGAAACATACTATTTTTTTCAATTTACTGTTTTTGTTTTTTTCCTTTTGATCTGTTTCTTCTTTTATAACATGATTAGGTAATGAAGTGGATAGAGCACTGACCCTGGAGTCAAGGACCTGAGTTCAAATCCCACCTCA
Source organism: Dromiciops gliroides (assembly GCF_019393635.1). Taxonomy (NCBI): domain Eukaryota; kingdom Metazoa; phylum Chordata; class Mammalia; order Microbiotheria; family Microbiotheriidae; genus Dromiciops; species Dromiciops gliroides. The sequence continues at coordinate 19,246,621 of NC_057861.1, read as the reverse complement.
AATACTTACTAGCTTTGTGACCCCAGGCAAGTCACTTAACCTCAAATGCCTTAAATATCCATGGCCATCTCCAGTTGTCCTGATATATATCTTGCCACTAGACCCAGATGGCTCTGGAGAAAGGAGTGAGGTTGGTGACCTTGCATAGTCCACACTAAGTTAAATCCAATTCACTACAAGTCATGACATCACCCTGATATCATAGTCCAAGTACAAAGGACAAAGAACAATATGGAAATATGTTTTGTGGAATTGAACATACATAACCTATATGAAATTGCTTACCATCTTAGGGAGAGGGGAGGGAGAAAATTTGGAACTCAAAAAAAATTTTTTAATGGATGCTAAAAATTGTCTTTACATGTAATTGGGGAAAAAACATATATATATATACACATATATACATACATATATATATACATACACATACACACACACACACGTATGTGTGTGTGTGAAATTTGAAGTATAGATGGCGCAGCCAAGATGGCAGAGTCACAGGAAGAAGTACAGCAAGTCCTCTGCCACTCCCCACCCCCCTCAAAAAAAGATTTCTCTAAACAGGTCTAGAAAATGTACCACACCAAATCATCATCAGGAAAGCCAAGGACAAAAATGAAAGCCAGTCATTTGCTCAGCCTGGGTCAGCGTAGAGAACCATTAGATATATGGACACAATCTGGCCTGGAGTATTCCACTGCCCGGATACTGTTCCCAAGAGACAGAGAAGGTCTCAGAACCAGACCAGGGCACAATCTTGTTCAGGGTGCAAATGGCAGCTTTAACACCATGCGCCTAGGACTAGGGCACAGATCCAGGTTGAATTGAAGAAGGGACGGGTACCCAGAAGTTAGTAGTGGTCATAGGCTTAGGAGGAGGGAGTTCAGAAACAAGTTTTAGAAGTGAGCCTCTGACCCTCAGAGCAGAGCAGGGTCTACATTTCCGCTTCAGTCCCAATCTGAAGCCTGCAAAGGAATAATAAGGGCAGGAATCCCAAAGGGACACCTGCAGTTCTATCACTGAACTGTAGGGCTCTCTAGCTGGCTGTAAAGTTCAGCAGCTGTGTACTATTACTGGATCAGACCTGGATCAGAAATGGGCAAAGCTTAGAGACAAGAGGGGCCAACTCAGTCTTTGTTCTTGACTGGACCACTGGATCCAATGAAACTTTCAGCCTGTCCATAAGATCTGGAAATAACAACACTCAATAGCCCAAGAAACTGGCAACAGGACCAATGTATGCTTTCCCTCCAAAAGTAGTACATGGAGTCTATCCCTAACATAAAGTTAGAAGTCAGAAACAAAGAGGTAAGAATGAGAAAATTAAAGAGTCCCACTATAAAAACATATTGTGATGACAAGGATGCTTAAGACACAAACCCAGAAAGAGAGAATGACTCCAAAACATTTATAGTAAAGCATCAAAACAAAACAAAACCAAAACAAACAAACAAACAAATCCCCACCATATCTTGAGACACAGTTCAAGAAGAATTTATGGAAGAGATGATTTTTTAATCAATGAAATGTGAGTGCTGGAAGAAAATGTTTGTTTTTTTTTTTAAATGAAAACTATGGAAGAAGAGGAACAGCAACTGACACTTAAACTTAGCTCTCTTATGAACTGGTCAAAGGAGGGAAAAATAGTTGGTTATAGAATTTTATTTCAATCAACAGGAAAATAGGAAGGAAAATGAGAAAGGGAAATTAGAAAGGCAGTAGATTAAGGAAGGGATTAATCCTAAGCAAAATAAATTCTAAGGTTATACAAAAATATTAATAGCCCATTTGAGGTGGCAAAGAATGGAAATCAGAGAGGTTGCCAATCAAGGAGAGAATGAATAAGGACATATACATGTACACATACTATTGTGCCATAAAAAATGATGAAGGGGGTTGGCTTCAGAGAAACCTATAGAAGACTTACATGAACTGATACAAAGTGAAGTAAACAGAACCAGGAAAACAATTTACACAATGACAACAATACTGTAAAGACAACTTTGAAATACTTAGTAACTCTAAGGAACATAAGGACAAATTATGACTCCAGAGCACTATTGATAAAACAGGTTATCCAAGAGGTAATTTCAAGAGGTCTTGAGAAAGGTGAGGAGTTCTAAAAGCAAAATGAGATATTTGTATGGATATATATATGTATGCATGCATGTGCATATATATGTATATTATATATATATATAAATATATATATAAATATAAATTTTATACATGGCCAATCAACGTTGGCATTTGTTTTGTTTGACTATACATATTTGTAGCAAGGGTTTACGTTTTTCATTTTTGAAGGAGAAAGAGAGGGCATATTTTTGCTTACTGAAAAGAATAAAATTTAAATTAATTAAAAAATTAAAAACACTGAAATTTCTCTAGAACCATTTCTAAGCAGTGATAATTTAGGTTTATCGTGTATTTTTTTGGTTGGGCAATGAGGGTTAAGTGACTTGTCCAGGGTCACACAGCTAGTAAGTGTCAAGTATCTGAGGTCGGATTTGAACTCAGGTCCTCCTGACTCCAGGGCCAGTGCTCTATCCACTGCACCACCTAGCTGCCCCCTTATCGTGTACTTATTAATCCACATGAGACAATGAGTCAAAGACCCAAGGTTTCTCCAACCTAGGATCTTCCGACACCTCATCTATAACCTTTAGCCCTAGAGAGTCAGAGAAGGTAAAAGGTATCTAGTAAAGGTCAGAGGCTGGGTTTAAACCCTTCTTGATTCTAAGTTCAGCAACCTATACTAACACTTGCTGTCTCCTAATATTTGTGTGAAGAAAAATTAACCAGCTGTAACTCAAACAGCATAAAAGTACTTTTATTTTAATACCACCACCAAACATTAAATAATTTTTATTCTACAAAAAAGAAAAGTAAAGGGAATCAAAGAATGAACTTGCAAATGATGTTGGACTATGAACCTCAAATGATTTTTGACAATTAAATTACATATTAGAAAATTAGAAGTAAACACTAAGAAATTGTCATATTTTGAGGCTTGTTCACCTTGATACACTTCAGATAAATGGCTAAGTGATTTCCATTTCAGGTCATTCAGCTTTCCCGTACCAAAAATCACTTTAATTTCCCGTCTCAAAAAACACTTTAATTTTCAAGAATTTGAGCACTTACTGGCAATTTTTGAACAAAAGGACGAACAGTAAAAATTTTAAATTTAGTTTTTAAATGATTTGGATTTAAGGTGGGGAAACAATTGGTGAATTGTTGACATTGTTCCAAAATTACCTCTATTTCTTCGTCTTTGGATGGATCCTTTTTAAAATCTCAGACACAATCCTAGGATATCAGTTAAATAAATGAGACCAAGTCTAAGTCAGAAGACACTCCTGCTTTGTTTTCCAATATTGCTTTGGATGCTTTTTTAATTAAAAATTACCCTTTCGGTATAACAAGTAGGCCAGCAAAATCTTTTTAGGTGTCAAACATCAAACTAAGAGCTAATGTCCATTTTGAAGTATGAAGTCATTCATATGTTCAATGGCACATAAGCTTTATGTACTGGAGTTCTTTAGGGAAACAAGACCAAATTCCCCATTGTTATTATGAAAAAAGGACATATTTTCTATATTCTGAGACTCATTACACGTAACACATAAGACATTTATTAAGCACTAATTATATGGCAAGTACTGCTATCTCCAAGCTCAGAGACCGTGAATTACAAATAAACAATGGTGACCACCTAAATGCAGTAAGTATTCATAATGTTCTCCAAACCGAATAATAAACGTCTCCAGCTAACTTTTGTCTCCAAGGCTTCCTAGAACTCAGTTGCCCAACGTATACATTACGCAAACATAGACGTGGCCTGCTAAATACACACTAAAACAGGGATTTTTGACCAAAAGTCCATAAACTTGGTTTTTTAAATATTTTGCTAACCACTCCAGTACAATTGGTTTCCCTTGTATCTCATGTATTTTATTTTACACATAGAAAAACGTGATTCTGAGAAGGAGCCTGCAGATTTCACCAGATAACCGAGATGATGAAGGCTTGCTCTCAACCACAGATGAGAAAACTTGGGCTCTGTCTCATTTCTGCCACGGGTTCTCCAGAAGACCGCGGTTAGACAAGTCAGGAAACTTCCTGTGACTCAGCTTCTCCCTTTGTTGAATCAAGTTAATGGACTTGTCCAGAGTCACACAACTTGTAAATGTCATGAGGTGCCTTGGAACCCTTTGCTGCCTCCAAGGCCAGCAATCTCTCTCCACTATCTTTGCTGTCAGCCTTCCTTTCTAACTTTCAATCTCTCTCAGAGTCCTATTTTAACCTTCATTAAAAGAAGTAAAGAAAAACCAGTGGGAGACAGCAAAGGGCATATCATTCCATCGTCTGCAAGACTATGCGTTACTAATTTTCCCAGGTTGTAACAAACCAAATTCCAGTAAATCCCAACACACAACTGAGAACATGGGATGTCCAAATGCTATGGATGAGAGCCTTCCCCTTCTTTAGCCCCAAGCTGTCTTATTTGCAAAGCAGGAACGCCACTTATCATAAAAGTCATTCTGAGGAAAATATTTTGTACTTAATCTGCTTGAGAAACCTGAGCTATTATTATAAATCTCTCTCTATCTAGAGACAGATGTCAGTGAAGGGGAACCTCATCTGCCCTCTGATTCACTAATGGGTTGCCATGTGTTATGAGGCCTATTGAAATGAGAAAAACTCTGCCATAAGCCACTTCACTCCCCTCCTTAATGTTAGTGCCTTCTCTGAGAGGATCTCCAAACCCTTGTATGCCTCTTATTTGTACATAGTTGTCTGCCTGTTCTTTCTCCCTTTAGACTGTGAGTTCCTTGTGGGCAGCGACTCTGTGTTTGATTTTCTCTATATCCTCAGCACTTAGCACAGGGCCTGGCACACAGCAGGCACTTACTAAATGCTTACTGACTGCACAGGTAACGATTTTCTCATGTACTAGCAAGGACCCATTTCCTGGCCACCAAACCAGATACGAGGCACTCTTCGTCTTGCCTCCTAATTTCTATTTTCAGTGTGTCATCAATTAATCCCTATCTGGTGACATCCTCCATTTTGTCCACTTATCTGGAGAATTATCTGTTTATCACAATATTCCATTCAAAGATTTAAAGCAAGCTAATCCACTCAGGTTTTCTGATGTATTTTTCTAAGCTATAATTTATTTAACCTTTATACTTTAGGATGTTGCTTTGATCTGGGGAGGAGGTGGGGAGGCGGCTTATGAATTGGGTTATGTGAATCAGATATTAATGTACTGGCCTATATTGTGCCTCAAGTGTTTATCATTTTCTTATTTTGGATCCTTTAAACCCAAATGACAGAAGGAATATATTTACAACACATGAAAATCTTAGCCCTTAATCATGTTTCTGGTAGGGGATTTTCTTAAGCCTACTTTGCTGCTACTATTAGAAGAAAATTTCTTTTCAATGAGCAAATGTAATCTAAGAGAATTTTGTGTTTTCACCTATTCTATTATCAATAGGAACTCAATTTTGTGGGCAGACAGTAAAAGCAGGTCAGGTAAAATGATATCATCGACTTCATTCCTGAGGGTGAAAGCATGATGAAAAATATTTGAGGGAAGATCAAAGGAGTCAGAAACAGAAGCAACATCTGAAAAACAAAGAACTTATTAATTCATTGTCTGGCCTTAATTTCACTTTTGTCCTTCAAAAGACAGAAGAACCAAGAAAAAGAAACTCTATTCTGGATTTGATTTTCATTAATCAGGAAGATGCTGGGGTGAAAATGATGGGAACCTTGGAATTTGGCTACAGGAAAGACATGGATATTTTGACATATACCCAGATTTAAGGAGCACAGATTTCAAAGGATTCAGGGAAAGTATAGGTAAACACCGCAAATCTAAATTCTGCAGGGAAAGTCAGCCCAGAAGCAATGGGAAACTCTTAAGAATGAAATTTAATTAAACTTTTACTAAATCCCTACTATACACAAAAAAGGGCAGGGAGGTAACAGTGTTGTCAGGATTAGAGCCAAGAAATCTCACCTTCCTGAGTTCAAATTGGGCTCAGACAGTAGATGTGAGACCCTGGGCAAGTCATTTAACCCTGTTTGCCTCAGTTTCCTCATCTGTAAAATGAGCTAGAGAAGAAAAGGCAAGTCACTCTAGTATCTCTGCCAAGAAAACCCCAAATGGGGCAGCTAGGTGGCGCAGTGGATAAAGCACCAGACCTGGATTCAGGAGGACCTGAGTTCAAAACTGGCCTCAGACACTTAACACTTACTAGCTGTGTGACCCTGGGCAAGTCACTTAACCCCCATTGCCCTGCAAAAAAAAAAGAAAAAGAAAAAAAAAAGAAAGAAAGAAAACCCCAAATGGGGTCACAAAGAGACAGACATGACTGAAATGAATGAACAACAACATATAAGAAAGGCACTGTGCTAGGTGTTCAGGAAACAATGACAAAAACAGAACACTCTGTATCCTCTAAGAACTTACATTTTCCCGTGAGCTACATGTATGCAGATAAGTAAAGACAAAGCATATAGGAAATAATAAGGAGAGAGCATTAAAAACTAGGGGAGTCAGAAAAGTCTTTGCACAGGACATCTTGCTTCAGCTACATCTTAAGAGATGTTGGGGATTCTGAGAGGCAGAGATAAGGAAGGAGTACATTCAATTCAATAAACTTTATTAAGTGACTTCAATATGCCAGGCACTGTGCTGAGCCTGGGGATAATAAAAAGAAAAACAGGGGCAGCTAGATGGTGCAGTGGATAAAGCACCGGCCCTGGATTCAGGAGTACCTGAGTTCAAATCCGGCCTCAGACACTTGACACTTACTAGCTGTGTGACCCTGGGCAAGTCACTTAACCTTCATTGCCCCACCAAAAAACAAAAACAAAAACAAAAACAACAACAAAAAAAAACAGTCCCTGCCCTCAAGGAGCTTACAATCTAAAGGGGGAGACAAGATGCAAAAAGAGGCTGGAAAGCAGGGGATGGAGTGAGGGGGTCCCAGGGCACCTTGTTCCATGGAGCTGAAACCCAGTAGGGCAGCAAAAGCCAAGGGAAGCGAGTGATAACATATGTGGTCTATGTAAAGACCAAGAGACTGAAGATGGAATGAATGCAGTTACTCATCTTGGATTGTTAAAATTGTTCACTCCCTTTAAGACTCAGCTAAAGTGCCGCCTCCTACAGGAAGCCTTCCCTAGTTGTTAGTGCTCTCCCCCTCTTCAAATGATTCTGTATATACTTATCTGTTTAATCCCTCCAGTAGACTGTAAGCTCTATAAGAAATGGCCCAACCATTCTAGAAACTATTCTGGGATGAGGAACAAAAAGTCAGTGAGCTGACAATAAATCAGCTCAGAAAAAACCCTATGAGACAAATAACCCAAGCTGTTCAAAGATAGAGGGAAAAGGACCCATCATTACAAAAAGATTTCTAGCAGTTCTTTCTGTTGTAGCAAAAAAGTGAAAACAAAGTGGCTATGACAGAAAAAACTGGTAAATTAATACAACAGGTTATTATGGTAATGTAAGAATTCAGAGAAACTTAGGAAAATTTGTATGAATCAATGGGGAATGAAATGAGCAGAAGCAGGAAACAATCTATAATTTGATGACCACAATAATGTATAGGGAAGGAACTTTGAAAGCTTTCAGAACTCTGATCAACAAAGTGAATAAAATATCAGAAAACTTAGGATCAATCAAGCCACCTGCCTCTTGATATAGAGATGAAAGGCTAGAGATATAAAATTAGTTTTCTATGACTATACCTATTTGCTATAAGGGAGGGTTTCTATTTGCCTGATTAGTGGGGAGGGAGATAAAGAGCGAAGAAGGAGAGGAAAAGGGACAGAGAAAGGAAAGGAGAAGAGAAGGGGGAAAGGAAGGAAAGGGAAAGGGGAAGAAGAAGAGAACATGAGGGAGTAGAGGGGGTAGAGGGAGGAAGGGGAGAGAGAGAGGGAGAGAGGGAGAGAGGGAGAGAGAGAGAGAGAGAGAGAACTATAAAAGTTCATGGTTTCACATAAAATACATTTTGTTGTCTTTACACATTGGAATATTTTGTTTATTGGTTAAATTCAAAGTAAAAAAGAAATTTTTTTTTAGAAATGTATACTCCTTAATGAAAGTTACAGATCTCTGTCTTGTTTTGTGACCCTAGTGCCAAGCACAGTAGTACCTTGTAAACAGTGAGCACTTCATAAGTACTCACTGAACTGAATCTGATGCTAATATATGGCATTTATTTATGTCAGAAAACTTGAGGGCAGAAGATGTTTTCACAACTGTTTTCCTCTCCCCAGCACATACCATTGTGTCTGGCATGGAAAAGGGCTTTATAACTGCTTACTGAAATTAAGCTAAATTGAATTGACCACAGAGATAATTAATACTTATTTGGTTTCTTGTCTATGACAAAGAGAATGATCTTTTTGATGATAAGGGCAGGAAAAAGATGGCTAATAGGGAGTAAGTGACCCAGAGTTGATAACAAGAAACAGCCAATAGTGTTTACTGGATCTTAATCACTGTCTGAGATGAAGGGACCCTGAAAGAATTGGCAGAAAGGGCAGCAGAGCCATGGTCAGAGAGATATAGGATCACAGAGAATAGGAGATGAGGAAGAGGATGGGAAAAGGGCACACGTCCTGATTTTTACCCCCTGGCAACATGTTAAAATTTAAGACTCAAAAGCTGATGAGTGGGGGCAGCTAGGTGGCACAGTGGATAAAGCACTGGCCTTGGATTCAGGAGGACCTGAGTTCAAATCCGGCCTCAGACACTTAACACTTACTAGCTGTGTGACCCTGGGCAAGTCACTTAACCCTCATTGCCCCGCCCACCCCCACCCCCCCTAAAAAAAAAGCTGATGAGTGACCATCTAGAAAAGGAAGGCAGACCAGAAGGAGTCACCAAGCAGAACAGGTCACACAAGAAAAGTCCATCTCCTTTTTGGGTAGGTTACTAAGATGATAAATAAGGAGAGTGTTATATACATGGTTAAACATAGCATCTCATGGAAAAGATGGCACAATATGGACTCAGTGATAGTATAATTAAGCAGATCTGCAACTGGTTGAAGGGTCAGGCACATAAATTAAGTGGTCATTAATTATCTGCAGATGACACCAAAACTAACTGAATGACAGTCAGAATTCCAAGAGCCCTTGACAAGTGAGAACACTGGGCTAAATCAAGAAGAGGAAATTGAAACAGGATCACAATGTCAAGTACTACCCCTGGGTTCCAAGGTTCAACCTCACACACAGTAGGCAAAGTGTGATTAGACAACAATTTATTTGAAAAGCTATCAAAGTTGTAGTGAATACATACCTGAGAGTGTCATATAGCAGCCAAGAGACCTACAGTCACCTTGGGCTGTACCAGCAGCGGAAATGTCCAGAAATAAGGGTGGCAGTCCTGCTATACTCTGCCCCTGTCAGACCCCATCTGGTAAACTGTGTTCAGCTCTGGGCATGATGCTTTAGGAAAGACATCAACAAGCTGTGGAGCATCCAGACAAAGGCAACCAAGATGGTGAGAAACCTTGTAGCGACACCATATAAAGATCGGTTGGAGGAACCAAGGACATTGAGCCTGGAGAAGAGCTTTAGGTGGACATGAGAGCCGGCTTCAAGTATCTGAAGGGCTGGCTGTGCTTGGCTCCATGGGACAGAACCAGGAACACTGGGCGAACGTGGCAGAGGTAGACTAAGGCTTGAGGTGAGCAAAGACTTCATGACGAGAGCAGCTATCTCACAGTGGAAGGCAGTGGGCCCTGCTCTCTGGGGGTTCAGAGGTACAGGCTCTACTCGGGTCAGCTAGCCATGGGATTATTGTTCCTGTCTGGGTCTGGCTAGGTGGCCACTGAGATCCTTCTTGTCCCTAAGGCTGAGATACCAGAACTGATCATTCACATGATTTAACGATCCCTGGAGTGACCAACAACTCCCTGATGCCTCATGCTGGCAGAGACATCCCTTACAAGGGTTAGGCCAGCAGAGCCCAAGTTCCTCCCAAGCTGAAATGGCTTCAAATACAGACCCAGCAACAGATTGTGGGTTCCTTGTTCAAGGAATAACCAAGCTAAGTTAGCCCCCTCACCAAGCAGGCTGAAAGGTAATGACAGTTTCTGCAACTACAACTCTTATGAAAAAATCATCCATGAAGGTGCAAAGGGGTGCAATTTTCCTTGGTGGTGGAAGTCCTAATCACCATCAAATAATAATAATAATCCAGCCTAATTAATCACAATTTGTTGATGCATGATTTCTAACAGCTTTCCTTCAGTAGAGGAGGCTGGCCATGGTTCTTTGTATCCTTTCTTCAGAGATCACTCAGCATCAAAGTTTTTAGGGTAGTTACAACAAAAACCAAGTACGGATCCTCTATGCTCTTGCCCCCTCCCTCCTACCCCCCACCATAGCTGTCCAGAATCTCAGGGTTCCTGTTGTCTTTTCAAACAAAACAAAAACAAAAACAAAAAAACCCAAGTCAAAAACAAAAACTGAACCGCATGTGCCGACAGCATAAAAAGCAGTAACAAAGTATGGCTGCCTGGCCAGTTCTCAGGAGGACACAAGGAATGATGCTCTCTCCTGTGGTTCAAAGAAGGTAAAGGGCTAAAAGACTAATCCACTCCCTACTTCCTGCTTAAAAACACCTGTGTGAGTGTTGTGCAATTTTCATCTTAGAGCCAACAGATTGATACATAAGGAATTCTGTCATATGTTTGCCTACCAACTTCCCTCTGAAACAGATTTAGGCAGTCTTGGATGCCAGATTAAATAAAATCTTCTTTAAAGCCACTTCAGCGGATAAAGTTAGTTTAAGTTTTAAAATCTTGTTCTTAAGTTTTCCGAATGCTGCTGACTGGACTTTTTCTGTTAGATTCAATGTTATTTTATTTCACTGAAGAAATGATTAAGCACATGCTATGTGCAAAACATTGTGCTAAATTCTTTACAAGTAGTATCTCATTTGATCCTCAGAACAACCCTGGGAAAGGGGTACTTACTACTCCCATTTTTATACTTTGAGAGAACTGAAGTGGACAAAGACTATGTGACTTGCCCAAGGTCAAAAAGCTAATAGATTTCTGAAGGAAGGTTGGAACTCAGGTCTTCCTGACTCCAGGCCTAGCAGTCTTTGTACCAGTAGTGCCTCCAGCTGCCTCTGGGAAGTACAGATGGGAAGGACAATACCTATGAAAAGAATTCTAGCCTTTTTTGGGGGGAGGGTTTAAGAAGCACATTGCTCTTTTTTGGCATGCATTGTCCTTAATGTACCTATTGCACTTACAAAAGTATGATGCAACCCTATATACTCTTTGACCTAGTAATACCACTACTATGTCAGTATAGAAAAAGAGATAAAACCAAAAAAGTTAAAGGACATATATATATATATATATATATATATATATATATATATAGTATTTATGGCAGCCCTTTTCTGGTGCAAAGAATTCAAAAGTGAGGAGATGCCCTTCAATTGATGAATGGCTGAACAAACTATAGAATGAGATTATGATGAAACACTATCGTGCTGTAAGAAATGATGAGCAGAATGCTCTCAGAAAAACCTGGAAAGACTTACATGAGTTGATGCAAAGTGAGATGTACTGTATACAAAGTAACAGCAATATTGCAAGATGATTAGCTGTGAATGACTTGGCTATTCTCGGCAATGCAATGATCCAAGACAACTCTGAAGGACTTATGAAAAATGTGATCCATCACCAGAGGAAAGAACTGATGGTGTCTGAATACAGATTAAAGCATATTTTTTTTAAGTTTCTTTTTCTTCAGTTTTTTTTTTTTGGTCTGTTTTCTTTCACAACCTGATTAACGTGGAAATGTTTTGCATGCCTACACATGTATAACTTCTACTGAATTGCTTGTGTTAAAGGTGGGGTGGGCAGGGAGGGAGAAAGAGAATTTGGAACACAGTTTTAAAAATGGATGTTAAAATTGTTATTACATGTAATTGGGGGAAAAATACAATTCAATAAAGGCCTAATAAAAAAGTATGATGCCCTTGGAAAAAGGTCATCACTTCCTGTAGCTGCAGAGCACTGGTCTAGAACCAGAATCATCATAATGCTGAGTGTCCCAAAAGTCTTTCAAAAGCTTCAGGGCCACTATGTATTAGCTCACATTCTGTAGAGCCATGAGAGTCACAAAACATTTTACAGAGAGAGTAGCGTAAGGAGGCTCTGAGAGGTACAGGGCATGCCCATGATAACACACTCATAAGATATTTAAAACAATTCCAAATAGGTCTCACTGGACCCCAACACCAGCATTTTGGGGGAAGAATTTTAGCTACATGAATTACACCTCTCAGCAATTTTCTATTGAGAACAAAACACTACTATGTCCTAGAAAAAAGACAAATTTCCAAGGAGAAACCCTAAAAGGTTGAACCAGCTGACTGACCTACACCTCTCAAAAATATCTCATTTTAAGATACACAGTAGCACAAAAATATCACATACATACATTGGCTCAATGTTTAAATGCCCATCTACCACATGTAGAACTATTGTGGGAAATGAATTCAGAACACTAGAACAGAAAACAGAGGAAACAGGAATAGAATGAAGAAGGAACTTGCAGGTAAAAGAACAGATGATAAGGAAATAGAAGGAAAGCCCCAACACTGTGAAAAGATCTCTCTATACCAAGTCACTTATGGGCATAAACCAGGAGAGGACCTAAAAACAGGACACAAGGACTTCCTGCTCCCAAGGAGGTAAGCTCTGTCAATGCATAACTGACTGGGAAGAGAAGCACGGAATTCTGAAAAGGATGCCCCAACATCTAGGAGGCCCTGGACTATTTGGCAGGGAAAGCAAATGGGGGCTGAGGGAGGGTGGAGAGGGAGGACATGAAGATGTGACTAGGTTGGCAATCAAACCCAAGTGGGGTCAAAACTGAGTGGAGGCCATGAGTGAATGGAGCCAGCCAGCCACTTCCTCTAGAAGAGAGTACACAGTACTTTTTTGTAAGAAAGACTGAAATAGGGACTTGTCATTTCCGAAATTGCCCCATCATGTAACAAACATGAAGAAAGCACATCTGCTGAAGGTATTTCATGATAAAATCGATGACTCTGAGTTCCCAAATGAAATACTAAGAGGCCCTCAAGAGCTCAAGGGAATGATTTGCAAACTCAGAAGCCACATATGACTGGTCTAAGCAAGAGGTTAAAATGGTGCGGCTTCAATGAGGAAGGCCCAATTGCTACACCCTCTGGGAGAAGAAGCCACTTGTCGGGACCACCCAGAGAGGCCCATTCTTGTATTCTATCCAGGACGTCTGCCTCAGGCCTGAATCTGGGCAGGTGAATTTCTCTTTTCCGTTTTCTAAGAGAAAAAAAGTGAGCCTTTCATCTTTTGCTGCAGCTGTTATACCATTCTTATTAGCTACACTGCAAAAAAAGATGATTCGATTTTGAGCCTGACAAAATATCCTCCTCCAAAAACATGAAGAATGGATAGTAATTTTTTAAAAATTGATAAAATCTCAAAAACTAAACTTTATATAAGGCTTAAAAATTCAAATCCATTTAATTTAAATTGCACTGACTCCTTTAGGCCAAACACCCATGTGAGAAATGAAAAGCAGAAAGGAGTGGGTTCATCATTTACTTTTTCATTCTTAATTTTGAATTATTTTAATGATCTTTATTTAATACTCACTGTGCAGCTATTACGAAGGGCTTCAAATTTACGCTGGATTTCATCTCTATGTGCCTAAAAGGTAAGAAGTTAATCATCAATTTTTCATACATTAGAATAGGATCTAATAGTTACTGGTCAAACACACTGAAGAGCAATTCCCCTAGTACCTGGTATGTAAGCAAGTTGGGAAAGCGGATGGACATCTTCAATGGCAAAGACTCAACCAGCACAAGTCAAATTAACTTTAAAAAATCAAATCACTGGTAAACATTTTGCTGCATTAGAGATATGATATAATTTAGAGTATATAATCCATACGAAGTATTTAATTTTTATAGGCTGCCCAAAAGTTTATCAATAGAAAACCCCCAAAGTTTGCTTCGTATTTTACTAGACATGTTATTTTAAAAATAGAAATTCCTCTTCTCTGCCTGGGTCCCTCCACTTGACCACCTGCTACCTCCCAAACACAGGTCTGACGCTACGCCAGCCTGTCCAAAGCTCTGCTGTACCGCCTTCCCCCTTGTGCTGCTCTCACTCATGAGGAGAGGACACTGGTCAGGAATCCTTTTGTGGACCTAGGCTTGTTCTTTTCTAGTCCTATAACTCAAATCTGTTACCAGTGGGGAAAACATTACATTAGGAAAGCAGGGACCCTGCATCATGACACGTGTACGTTTATGAAGAATCTACAGAGTCAAAAACAAAGTAGTCCTTGGCATGAGAGAGATTATATCCTCCTAAAAGGGCTACAACGTTACACAAACCAGGACAATGAAAGGCAAATGGAGGGGGCAGAGAAGACACTAACAGCTGGAGGCCCCAGGGAGGGCTGGCTGGAGTAGATAGCACCTGAGCTGAATTGGAATCCTTTCACCTTATTCACCTTAATTCATGGGCTTCTGTTTCCTGTTTCCTCATTTGTAAAATGAAGAGTTGGACCAGATGATAACCTATGACTCTTTTCTGATCTCACACTGTACAATCCTATACCTGCTTATTTATACTAAGCTTCAAGTGTGCACCATACAAAGATTGCCTGATTTATCAGTCAGCTGCTAACACCTAGTTTATTTTAACTGTCAGATGTCTAATAACATCAATCTATTTCTATTGACACTAATTACAAGACTGTCTAATCACTTCTGATTAACCAATACTAATTCTAATTGCATATGTAATGATAGAATTGATATTTCATCACCGCCATCAGAGCAATATAATCTCTGACTGACAATTCCTTGACTATGAAGTTCTAAAACAAGAATATATCACTGATCCTGTGGCTAACCCTGGGAATGCTATCACCACCAAGCATCCCTCATTAAGAGAACACTACCTGAAGTGTATGCTGATCTTTGCTGAAGCTTATACCCTAAAAAAGAAGATAGAGACTGAGAAATACAAGGAAAGTCATTCACTCAGTCGATAATATGTGTTGAGCATCTATTCCATGCAAGGTCCTGTATAAGCAGCTCTGACCATCTGGTAGTTTAGGAGAAACTGAACTAACACATAACGGCAACACAAAAGCTGAATACATGTCATCAGGGAGGCAGCTGGTAGCTCACAGAATATGGCACTGGTCCAGGAGTCAAGAAGACCTGAGTTCAGATTCAGCCTTAGGACCTTGGCCAAGTAACTTTACCTTTGTCTGCCTCAGTTTCCTCATCTGCAAAATGTGGAGAATAGTAACACCTGCCTCCCTAGATGATTGTGAGGATCAAATGATATAGCCCTGATAAATGCTAGCTATTATTATTACTACTACTACTACTACTACTACCACTACCCAGGCTATAGGATTTCAAAAGAAGAAAGTACAGGGATGCTTGGGTGTTTTTTGGTTTGTTTTTTGTTTGTTTGTTTTTTGCGGGGCAATGGGGGTTAAGTGACTTGCCCAGGGTTACACAGCTAGTAAGTGTCAAGTGTCTGAGGCCGGATTTGAACTCAGGTCCTCCTGAATCCAGGGCCGGTGCTTTATCCACTGTGCCACCTAGCCGCCCCCTAAGGATGCTTGTTTTATTGAGCTTCACAGAGAGTGAATTTTTTACAAATTGAAGATTTGTGGCAACCCTGCATTGAGCAAGTTTACTGGCACAAGTTTTCCAACACCACGTGCTCACATTGTATGTCTGTCACATTTTGGAAATTCTAGCAATAGATCAAACTTTATTATTATATCTGTTATGGTGATATGTCATCAGTGATCTTCGATGTTACTGCTGTAATTGTTTCAGGACACCATGAACCACACCCACATAAGATGGCAAACTTAATCAATAAATGTTATGTGTGTTCTGACAGCTCCACCGATAGACTGTTCTCCCATCTCTCTCCCTCTCCTCAGGCCTCCCTATTCCGAGACACAACAATATTGAAATTTGGTCAATTAATAACCCTACAATGTTCAATCAAAAACTAGAAATGATTAAGCTTAGTGAGGAAGGCATGTCAAAAGCCAGGATAGGCCAAAAGCTAGGCCACCAACCAGATGAGTCAGCAGCCATCAACATCAAGGCAAGACCCTCTACCAGCAAAAAAGATTATGACTTGCTGAAGGCTCAGATGATGGTAAGCATTTTTTAGCAATCAAATATTTTTTAAAATAAGGCATGTAGGGGGCGGCTAGGTGGCGCAGTGGATAGAGCACCGGCCCTGGAGTCAGGAGTACCTGAGTTCAAATCCGGTCTCAGACACTTAACACTTACTAGCTGTGTGACCCTGGGCAAGTCACTTAACCCCAATTGCCTCACTTAAAAATAAAAAAAAAAAAAATAAGGCATGTACATTTCTTAAAGACATAATACTATTGCACTACAGGATAATATAAATATAACTTTTATATGCATTAGGAAACCAAAACCTTCTCATGACTCCCTTTATTGCAATACTTGCTTTATTGTGGCAGTCTGGAAACTGAACTCCCAATATCTCTGAGGTACAACTGCCCTTCCAACCGGAGGGATCAGCAAAGTTTCATGGAGGCATTGGTATACTCATAATAATGATGATGGCAACAACAACAATCGCTGACATCTATACCATGCTTTTAGCAGAGATTTAGTACCGAAAAGATCATCTAATGTAAATCCATTTTACACTTGAGGAAACTGAGGCCCAAAGAGCCTAACTGGTTTGGCCCAGGTGACAGGGTCCAAGATGAGACTGAAGAAGAGTCCTCTGCCAGTCCTCTGAGGTGGGTGTCATGTAGAGTGGACAGGGCAATGGATTTTGATGCAGAGGCCCTGGGTTCAAGTCTCACCTCAGACACTTGAGTTGCATGACCACAGGCAAATCACTTAATCTCTCATAGCCTCAGTTTCCTTATCTGGAAAACAGATCATAATTCCTGTCCTAGATCCCTTGTATAGATGTCTGAGCGAAGTGACTGACAAGTTCTAACGTGCAAGATAAATGTGAGTTGGCATCATCTGAAGCACCAAGTGTTGAGGGGATGTCATGTTCTGTGGTTCCGAGGAGAATGCTGGACTTGGGAGTCCAGAGGCCGCCTCAGATACTGGCTGTGCCTCTGAGACCCTGGGTGAGCCACAACCTCTCTGGCTGGACTAGATGGTCTTTATGTTCCCTTCCAGCTTTCAATCTATGACCCATGACCCATAGCCACATGGTGGACAAGCCCCGGAACCTCGAGCTGCCCTTAATGACAAGGACACAGCTCTCTCCAACAGTCAGAGAGGGGGCTGGCGAAAGGATTAGGAGAAACCAAAAGGGCAAGAGCAAAAACACAGAGTCAGAAAAGGACAAAGTGTGTACAGGGAAGGCTACGTGTGAAGGGGTCTCACGAGAGGAAGGGGTGAAGAGGCAGGGGAGAGCCGGTCCTGCCCACACAGCGTATTGGATTAACTGAGAATTCAGGAAGAGGGAGAAAGAGGTTATGGAGAAAACCACTGATGAAAACGGGAAAGAGGACAAAAAAGATTAGACCCCCCTACCTCTCTCCAGAAGCCAGGCAAGGCCAGGATAAAAGAAGACCCAAGCTTCCCTTTCTTCATTCCTTTACATGTAAAGCATGCACCAAATGAAATCTTCCCATTTTTGATCCTTGATTTTATTTCTGGGCTCTCACTTTGGCAATTTAATTATGAAGTGCAATTTTTAGAATGATGTTAAATTAGTGATGCACATATCAAAACCAGGGATATGAGTAGGCATTGATTATTGATTTTAATAAGCATCCAGAAGGAAAACTGACAACAGAACCATATGGTAACAATATTTGAGAAGAAAAATGACACTAAGCAAAAAGCATCACTGTGCAGTGAGTGATATCCCTCAAACCCCAATGGCAGAAATATTTCTAAATTATACCCAGGAGATCAAGAAGCCAGAACCTCTCCTGTAGGTCTCAGTGTAACCCTCATATTATACCACACGTGCACAAACCCAACTGGCCTCTTATGCCCTCACAATCTCTGCATAAGAAGATCACAAGGAATACTGACTGTAAATACAAAGTATAAAGACTGCAAACTATCTCCCCCCAACAATCAAAACTGTAGATAGAAATTGCAGCTTCAGAGGTTCAGAACTAAAGTATTAAAAAGTTTCCTTATGTGGCTATTTACACACATTTCATTTCATGTACACTTTCTGACTTCATTCAATATTCTACTATTAACAGTGTTGGGGAAAACAGTGGGGGGGAAAGGTGGATACAAAGGAAAGTGGTAAAGCAGAATGCACGAAGAAGCCAACGAAACGGCTCCTCTGCCAAGTGACTTCAACAGAGATCTACAGTCGAATTGGGTTCTGTCCAATCTGGCAGGAGAAGAAGAAAGGCCAAATCAGGTAACTCTTTTCTTTAAAAATTCATCTCATGCTGAGAGGTAAATGCCTTGCTTTATGTCTTGCCAGATCCAACTTCTTCTTTTTAGAATGTAGCACACCACACACAGTAGCTCACATTTAAACACTAAGAGCTCTTAAGAGATCATTTTCGATCAAACTGCTTTAATTTGACACTCATCATATCTGAACTCAATCATTTTCCTCTTCAGAAAGGAATACCTTCTTTAGAATGAACACATTTAACAGATCAGAATCCAAAAAACAATCTCATGTCATCAGTAACCAGGATTATTGACAATATTAACAGAGAATAGGCAGACACACACAAAACATCTTCAAACTTCAAACAGCAAAATAAAATCAACAAGGAAAAGGTTTTGATTCCTGTGTCCCTAATACACAAACCCAGCTGTTTTGCTTTAAAGAGCAAGTACCATCTGTCTGAATCAACACTGACCACAACCAAACTCTTCCTATTTCATAAGCATCACCATCATGCCAACAGAGCAGGAGAACAACAGTTCTAGATTTCAAGAGGCCCATATCTCTTTTTTAAAATAACATATAATTCAACAAGCATTATCAAGCACCCAGACAAGGCATAGTCTCTTTGTTCACGGAGCTCACAGTCTGATAAGATGAAAATGACGCAAAGCAAACCACCACACAAAGTAACCCAGACAGGCGTGAGGAAGGAGCAAGTCAAGGCTTCTCTGAGTACCAAGGTAGGGAAGGTGCCTACTGACTGTGGGACATCAGGAAGGCTCAATGGAGGAAACTGAATCTCTGGGGCCTAAAAGCAAAAGCAGAACAGAGAAGCAATTCCAGGCAGAGAAAGAACTAGGAAGGCCAGAGCCAGGGTCCATTCACAGGCTGTGTCAAGTATAATGTGCCTGGGGCCCACAGTTCATGGAGCAAGGACACAACCATCAATCGGCAAGCATCTATAAAACAACTGTTCTCTCCAGGCCTGGCTCTGGGTCAGGGACTGCAGAGATCAAACTGGGAAGCTTAAGCAAAGGGAAGGACTTGACTTGGAAGAGGGAGCCACTGAAGACTGGAGCAAAAGAAAGGTGAGTCAAGTTTTATGCACAAGTCACCAATCAACAAGCATTAAGCAAGGATCCACTTTGCTCCCAGGTCTGCGATGGGTGCCAGGGATACAAGTATTTCAAGAAGATAATAGAATGAACACCCTCAGGATAGACACCAAGTTAGAAAGACAAGGAAGACTCTGGTGGCATAAACAAGACGATGGCTTTCATGAGGAGAAAGCAGAAGGGAGGAGATGTGAGGAGGCCAGCGGCTGAGAGCGAGGCCAGCACCTACACCACGGCCATGGGCCAAAAGAGAATCAAGAAGTGACAGGACAGGGAGGGGAAGGGAACTGTGAGGGACAAAAAGACTCCAACATGGAATACCACATAACGGGCGAGAGCCTCAACAGGAGTCAGCAGGAGAAGGGGCGGGGAGCAGGAAGAGAGGAGGTTCGTGTGCTCACATAAGATGCTCGTGAGATGTCTCCCATGGGAGTAGCCTCTAGGCACTTGGGAGACACAGGCTTGGGGGGCTGATGATGGCTATTTACAGGCCACCTTAAAGAAGGCAGAAGTCAATGCCATGGGACTGAATCCCTTTGCCAGTGGAGACAAGGGAAGGGATAAAACCATAGAGAGACACCCCCCTCAAAGGGCTGGGAAGAGGGTTAGGCTCCAACGAATGAGGCAAAAGAGCAGGCAGATGCTCTTCATCTACTTTGATGCAGTGATCCCGGACAACTAAATTAAGTCAGGGCTTCCAAAAGCCAGTCCACAGTGTATTCTAACTTTCACAATTTAATGACTTAAAGGGCCAGTTGACCCGCAGATAAACAACAGCAATACATATGCATTTTTGTATTTATTATCTCAAATACAAGCAAAGTAAGAAACGATGTCTGGGCCTTTCCTTCTTCTAACAGGGTGGCAAAATATAGTCCTATCTCTGCAGCTCCAAGGAAATTAGATTTGAGGAATATCACTACAACTTAGTATTCTCAGGAGAAAAAGGCTATTTAAATTGAAACTCTGTACTAGGCATATAGTAAGAGCTAAATATTTACTCCTTAATTGATAGCCTATAAATAAATTAATGAATGAATGGATGAACGAATATCTGAAATAATAAATGAGTTACATAAATAATTTTTGGAGTGTGGGAAAAAATTCATAAAGAAGGAAAATGATAATGTCAATAACTTCAAAATACCAGCAATAGAAATAAAGGGACTCCATTTAATCCCTAGGAAGAATTTAAGGTAAATCACTTTTTAAAATAAATCCTAAATCTTTCCCATTTGGATCTTTGCCAGAAGGCAAGAAAATATCATGGAGGAAGACCTAACAGTTAATTCAGTAAAATTCAGAGGATGACCAAATAAATAAATTATTATAAATGACACAGTGGCAACTTATAGTAATGGGGGGGGGGAGAATAGCATTAATCTACACTTGTACTAAGTGATATTCAGAAAGAATAGAGTGCAAACCCAAGAAAAATGCCTATTAGCGGAAATAAAAATATAAAATCATATTTTGGAGAAGCAGTGTGTGATAATTGAAAAAGCACTAGCCTTCGTATCAGAATACCTGGGTTCTAGTGGCTACGATCATGAGTAAGTCACCACCCCACAGTTTAGTAAACCTCTCGAGACCTTGCTGAGCCCGAGTTTCTTCATTTTAGAATGGGGCTAATGCAAGAGTCAGATCAGAGAAGGCCAGATTTCAACCTGGAAAGGGCCTTAGAGAGGATCTCTTCCAACTCTCCCCCCTTAACAGCTGAGAAAGCCAACACTTGGAGGGGAAGGGGATTCACTCCCTGAACCCAAGCTTCTTGACTGCAAGTGTCAGAGATCCCCTAACTGCCAGGGTGAGGAAAGCGCCTCATACAGCCACAAGACCATGCAGGTAGTTCTGCAAAATTCCAAAAGAAACTTCCAGCAGCCACAATTAATTATCAGAAGAAAAACCAACCGAGAAAAAACAATACCAACTCCAGCTAAGGGAAGGAGAAGCTCTGGGGAGGTGATTCTCTGGCTGTTCGACAGCCTCTGAGAATCATCTCTCACTCAGGAGAGGAAGCCCCCACAGCTCCCACTCTGCTCTGCCAGGTGGCCCCTCCACCCCCCCACCCCAGCCCCACCACTCTGGTGTTCTTTGCACCTACCGTGAGGGCCTGGATTTCTTCCTCAGCTTCTGCCGTCGTCTCCTCCAGCTCGGTTTTCGCCTGGCGGAGTTGACTCTCCAGGGCTGTGCGAGCGGACTGCAATGCTGAAAGCTGAGATTCTCTCTCCTGGAGGGAGAGCTGCAGTTCAGTGAGCTGACGCTTAAGTTCCAACTTTTGTTCTTCGTGCTCTAGACTAACCTAATTAAGAGAAACAGCCGACACTCAAAGGAAGTCAACTGACAAGGAAACTAAGTCAAAACCTGACACAGCTGTGCCCCTCAAGCTGGAATCTGGGCTGGCAGAACATTTACTGAAGACAGAACAAAGGAAAACATCCCACCGACAAATCTGACTGCTTTTGATAAATCTAGCCCATGCTGCAACTCTTCTAGGCCTTCATGCTATGTATCGATTTAAAATATTCGAGGGCTTGGAATGTGTCCAAAAGAGAACTACAGAGCAAGAATCTCAAATGTAAATTAGAACAATTACTCTTATATTTTAAAAAATATCTAACAAAAAAAAATATCTAACAGCTGTGTCATATACAGAAAATAGCTATAAATAACTTCCTATTAGTAACAAGGGCACTTTTACAGTTAACAAAATTTGATTAGAATGACAGACCACTTTCATTTATTTTTAAATATGCCTGCCTCAATTGACTTTTTATTAAGTAATTCCCCATCATCACACTGCAAACTGTTGCTTCTTACCCCCTATTAAAATACCAGGAGGGATTCAGGAGTACCTGAGTTCAAATCCAGCCTCAGACACTTGATACTTACTAGCTGTGTGACCCTGGGCAAGTCACTTAACCCCCATTGCCCCGCAAAAAAAAAAAAAAAATACCAGGAGGAAGCAGCAAAATGAGTGTGCCTCTGTTCAGCAGACAAACCAATTCTCGTGATGCCCACTTAAAAGGTGGAACTCCCAAAGGCAGGCAACATGCTATGTGATTTCACTGGGGGGGTAGAACTAGTTTGGGTAAAAGCAGAGCTCAAAGACTAGATATCTCTGCTCTCCAACACTTTCCATCTGCATAAATACAGGATAGATATTCTGTAGACTATGGGGTAAATCCCTCTTGGGAGTTTGTAAAAGCTAAAAGACAAAACCGCAAAGCAAAAAGCCAAGTGGCCAACTACAAAGACAACAAAGGAAACAGCCAACATGGGATGGCTAAATGGTTCAATGGATGTGCATGTTCATTATCCAAAGCCACAACAGATTCAGATACGAAAAGATGAATCTAGGCAACATATGTAAAGCAAGTTGGGAAAGTAGATTTCATTTAGACATGAATACTTGGACCACAGATTTGAAGATAAACTTGGTTCTGGTAGATATACCCTCAAAGTCTTCAAGAACTTATATTACACTTAAGTTACATTATAGTAGAGTCTTAGGGCTCGTCTGATTAGTGGCAATTATAAATGAGACAACTCCAGAGTCATCTAACCAGGGAGTAATGATGGCTGAGAACAAGCCATTCATTCTTCAACTGTCTGAAGGAAAAAGTATGAAGATAGAGGAGTGTTAACT
Source organism: Dromiciops gliroides (assembly GCF_019393635.1). Taxonomy (NCBI): domain Eukaryota; kingdom Metazoa; phylum Chordata; class Mammalia; order Microbiotheria; family Microbiotheriidae; genus Dromiciops; species Dromiciops gliroides. Next base: position 19,223,366 of record NC_057861.1, on the reverse strand, counting down.
TAAGATAAGCTACTGACTATGCATGACAACAGTCTGGTATTCTTAGATATAATGGTAATAAATGGTTGAATAGCTACTAGTCTCCTGTTTTCCTTGAGACACTATGTGTGTTTGTGTAAATATGTATGTGTGTGTATATATACACGCATGTGTGTGTATGCGCATGCATACACATACGCATACACACAAAAATGGAAAGTTGGGCATTATTCTTGTTTAATGTGCAGTTTGATACCAGAGAAATCACCAAATGATCTTTGAGAGGCTGACCTTCCAAGCCAAATCCCCAAAGGAAATGCAAGCCCCAAAGGACTGATTGAGGCTTAATTCCAAATGGAGCAACAAGTTTCATTGGAAGCATCTGTCTATCTATTTGCCCTGTTAAGATCGAGCCTGACCTGAGCTCTTGCCAGCCTGGGGCAGACACCAGAAGGTAGAAATTTTTGAAAGGAGAAAAACAAGAGAAAGAACCACTATTCAAATGTAAATTTTCTGCAGAGATGTATTTTAACTGCTTCGAGCATTAAGTGAGGCCCTATGCTAAAAAGCTTATTGTAGAAACTAATAGAAAACGGTCTAGAAAATTAAAGTTAATTATCCTCTGAGGCTTTCAGACCACTTAAAGGCAGGATGGAAAACCTCTCTGTCCTCTGAAGAACAACTTTCCTTTTAAGACCCTCCCCACTGTGAGCATTGCATTTCAGGTTCGGGCCTTGGCCCTCTACTTTTCTCCCTCCGTGCTCTCTTCCTTGGAGCCTCATCCATCTTCAGGGTTTCAACTATCTAGGCAGATGTTCCCAAACATCTGTCTAGAGCCCTTTCTTGTGCTGGAAATTTAAACTAAGCTCCAGTCCCATATCTCCAGCTGCCTCCCAGACACTTCTACTCAGATAGTCCTCTTGTCTCAAACTCAGCACACCTAAAACCAAATTCGTCTTCTCTACTCACACCTCACCTTTATCACTGTTCTGTCTCTACTATTGGCACTGCTCTGCTCCCAAGACACCCAACGCTTAAAATTCTGGAACCATCATTGATCCCTCCACTCTCCCTTCTCCTCGTGGTTAAGCTTGGTTAACTGAGAGGCTGAATTTCTCCTCAGCACAGAAGATGAATGAAAAATTAATCTCAGTTCGTACCTCCCTCAGCCTTGTCTCCAGCTCTAAAAGGCGACTCTTGTCACTGTGGTCTTGATGACTGATTTTTTCCAACTGTTCTTCCAGCTTTCGATTCTGAGCCTCCAATTTCCCAGCTTGTGTTTCCAGATAAAACTTCTGCTGTCTGAGTTCTGAAATCATCTCTTCTTGGGCTTTCCTAATGGGGGTGGAGAGAATCAAACAAAAATACATTTTCACTTATAGACCATCATTTGATTTAGAAAGTACATGTAAAAATAGCGGAGGAGAAACTTTCCAATAAATGGACCATGATCATTCCCAAATTGGTTTCTCCCATTTCTGCCTCAAATATTCATCATGGAAAAATCTGGTTAATTTTTCGTCATCTTTGCTCAGGTGCCCACACCTGTGTTATTAATCATGCACGTGGGAGATGACAGAAATATTAATATTTAACTCCTTTGCTGATGGTGAAGTCTGTCTCTAAGCAAGCAGAAAAGTTCCTATTTAATGTACATAAGAGATTAACTTTACCACCTGAGGCAATCACTTACCTAAACGAGGTCCCAAAAGAGAAAGAGGAAGTAGAACCTACTCCTTCCTCTAAACTGCCTAAAAGTAGCACACCAGAAAGACCAAGAAAGGCCAAGAACTGTCTTACACAGACGGGTAAGAAGAGCCACAGAGGGGCTTGTGGACAACACCTGTGAACTGTTCATTCTGGTTTTTGTTTGTTTGTTTTTTGTTTTTTTGGTGGGGCAATTGGGGTTAAGTGACTTGCCCAGGGTCACACAGCTAGAAGTGTTAAGTGTCTGAGGCCCCATTTGAGCTCAGGTCCTCCAGAAACCAGGGCCAGTGCTCTATCCACTGCGCCACCTAGCTGCCCCTGTGATTCTGTTTTAAATGAATATGTTTAGGGGAAAACAGACAGAACTACCCCGAAACTCAATCTTACTTGACTCTGCAAATGACTTTTCTGCAATTGACTCTACTTCCAAATTTTCCAAGGCTAGCAAAACAGAACAAAAGCTACCCATTCACACAACAATCATCTCCTAACAAGTCACTTTAACAAGAAATGGAGATACACAAAAGCAAAGCTATAAATAGTTGCATTAAAGAGGCTGCTGACAATGCCTAGAAAGACTAAAATACCCTTTTTTATCTTGCAATCTCAAAGTAAATTGAAGTGTTTAATTTGGACTGAGGGAGAATTAGGGGAAGTTGGAAGGGACCTCAGAGGCAGTCTAGTTCAAACAGAACCTTTCCAGAACATAGTCATTCCTGCTTAAAGCCCTCCAGTGAGGGGGAACTGCCAATCTCTCTGAAGGAACCCATTCAACTTTTTTGTTTTTTTGGTGAGGCAGTTGGGGTTAAGTGACTTGGCCAGAGACACACAGCTAGTAAGTGTCAAGTGTCTGAGACTGGATTTGAACTCAGGTCCTCCTGAATCCAGGGCCAGTGCTCTATCCACTGTGCCACCTAGCTGCCCCCCCCCTTTCAACTTTTTTGATGCCTCTCCTTCTTAGAAAGTTTTCCTTCCTATAGATGGAGCCCAAATCTGTCACTTTCTCATCTCTCCATGCCTCCTAGTCTCCTGCCCCTGGGCCAACAAGTAAGCCCTCTTCGGTGAGCCAGCCCTTCAAATCCTTGGGAAGCACTAACACGCCCCACCCCACATCTTCTCGGTTCATGACGTGAACACCAGGCCCATCCTTGATTGCAGGAGCATCCGCAGGTACTCTCAACGTCCTCTCCTCCCGGGACACTAGCCTCCTTGGCAGCCACGCCACTGATTCCTGCTGAGCTTCTAGTCCCACAGCCCTGGATTTTCATTTCAGACAATCAGCTGTGTTAACACGCCTCCCCCAACGCAGACTTGTAAAGCCAACTTTGTTGCTATTAAATTTCATCTTAAAGCCTGTCAAAATCTTGTGGATATTGACTTTGTCGCCCACACTTTGTCCTACCGGAAAATTTATTTCAGGTGCTGCCTAAGCTTTTATCCAAGCCTGATAAAAATAATAAAAGGCATGAGGCCAAGCTGAGATTCCGGGGCCATTCCACTGGAGACTTCCTTCCGAGGCAACGCCAAACCATCAGAAGAAAAGGAAAGAAACGGTTGACTTTTGACACTTAGATGAGACAAACATTATACAAAAAGAAAGGTTCTGAACTCTGAGCAAATCGAATTTGTCACAATTTACCAAAGAGAAAGCATGTGTGGTTGGCACTTGGAGAGTGAAGCCTAGGATGCAACTAAGAAAGCAGCTAGAATTAGGAGACTTACATGTTCCTCTGGGTAAAAAGGCTGCTATTTGCTGCCAATTTATTTGCTTCTGACAACTCCACAATCCTCTGTTCCAGAGACCTGATCTTGGAGTCCATAGCATTGATCATCTGAAACACAATACTCCTTTAGACAACAAACATCTGAAAATGCCATGAGTTAAGTCAGGATTCAGGGTCAGTGTCGAAGTCACGTCAAGGATAACCTGGCCACAGGCAAAGACTGACTCAAAAATCCTTTAACATATTGATCATAAAAGTCATGAACAAATTGACAACTAATTTCTCTTCCAAGCCAGAAACAAAATAAGCAGCTTCCATAAAATGTTTTGAAGAACTACAGTGAAATGAGTCCACATTTACACATGATTAGCTTATCTGTGGGATTCATTCTCAGGAATTCCTAAGAGTTTGTCATTTCTTCATTTGCTACTCACTCCATCAGTCTCTGACTGCCACAGAGCAGATGAATATAACATAAAAGGGAAGACACACAAGGCTAAAGAGGAGGAAAGGGGGACTGCAAAAGACCCTGTGAAACTTCTCACACCACCTTTGAGAGGATACTCCCTGGGGATGACATAACATCACATATCATGGTTTTTTCGGTGTGATTTTTGTGTGAGAAAGTCATGTTCCAAGCTGCTCCCTTGCAAAGACATAGTACAATAATGATTATCAAAATAGAATCAACAAGCCCAGGAATGGAGTCTTCTCAAGTACGTGGCCCCCAACGCATGGTAAGAAACAACTGATCAAAGTTCTTTTCAATTTGGTTCCACCTACCGCCTTCTGCTCACTGAGAATCTTGCTTTTTTCATGAGCTTCTTCCTCGTGTCTTTGCATCATATTCTCGAGCGATTCCTTGTCAGCGAGATCTTTCTTTATCTGATTGTCCAGTACCTAAAAGGAAACAGAAGAGTAAATGAATGACCCAAGAACACCAGCCGAGTAGAAAACTAAACAGGGGGCACTTGGGGGTGCTGCTGCCCAGGAAAAGACGAGGAGCAGGGAAGAAGCCAAGGCCTCTAAACTATGGGGCAAGCAGTAAACATCAATAGGGTGAAGGCAATTAGCATGGGGTAGAGTTGGCTCCAAATAATTGCCTCCATTGGAAAAATAATGGATAGAGTCATTCCAAGTGACTATTTAAAAGTAGCTGCCTTACAGTCTACAGAGGCAAACTGCACAAGTCAGCTAACGAGTATTTAGGGAAAGACAGAAGAAAAGAAAAAGCTTTTGTGGCCAGTAGATGCTGCCTATCATCCAGAGGACCAGAATAGTGCTCTTCATGCCACGGAGCAGGTACTGTATTTCTCTTCTCAAGAAACACCATATTCCTAGCCGCCTTTAGGATGAATCTGCTCGCAATTAAGTCTCAATTTATAAGAACTGTGTTCTTAACTGATAAAAAAGTAGACTTTGGGGTATACATTCGGCTTTCTGTGGCTGACTGCTAATCCTGAGGACAGAGGGCAGAATTCTAATGTCACAGCTCAGACCAATAAACAAGGCCAAACACTATCTAAGATGGCTGACTCAAGGCAGATGAAAAACAGCCACTGTCCTCCACACCTCTGCTCCAGACTAGCTAAAGACGAAACTCATCCCTGAGAAGAGGAAGCCTTCCCACGGGAGAAGCCACGTGTTCCTAGAGCTGATCATTCCAGTGGAAGTGCCGCTAGGTAACAAAAGGTGACAGTGTCACCATCTACTAGTTGGACTGAATGTCCTAGGAAGTATATGGTCCTCCCTGCTGACAAAAATAAAAATTAGAAAAAAGACTTCAAGTTCTTTGAAAGCTACCCTGTGATTCTCATCCATGTAGATTAACCACATCAAGAAGGACAACAGAGTGCTGAAAATAAAGCTGAAGGAATTGGGGACACAGGCAGGGTTCATGTCTTTCTTTTCTATCAAGTCTGTTAAAAGGAGAACTAGTTTCACCAATCACAAGGACATCTTACTAAAAAAGACTAGACTGCCGGAATGGGGTTTGTCTAATGAAGAAAGTAAAGAACACATTTCAAAGAACTGATGTCATGCGAAGGGCTTTTAACTAGGGCCAATATATAAAAAAATATTAGCAGTTGGTGTGGACACAAAAGGTAAAGACAGGGCCATGGGGAGACAGGAGGAACACATTGGAACAGGCTGCCAGATCTCTTGGATGCTTATGTCACAATTCTAAAATTATGACAAGAGACATACTGAGAGAGGGAGAAAATAGAGAGTTTTAGTCTATGATCCAAACTGTGACCTAAATGGCATTATGGAATCCTGGGGGGACAATTCAAGGCCATAACAGCTGTAATAAGGCATAACAATCATTCAAAAGAGACAAGCTGGGGAAGGAGGGAACGTGGAAACTGGGAGGAAGAACAGGAAGGTTAAAGCTCTTGCTACCAAGAACCTGTACATTTGTAGTGGGGTCTGAGAAGGTAAAAATGATGGACCGCGAGTCAGCTTTTAAGGGGGAAAACCAAGGAGAATGTTCAGAAACCACTGATGTCTACAAGATAAGGGAGCCTTTTCTAAACAGGGAGACTTTCATAACCCAGCCGGCCAACATGAAGAAAACTCCAAGTCACAGGCTGCCCTGTAAGCTGTAAACGTTTCTTATTAGCAGGGATAGGAATTCAGGCACCAAGAGGTTGGAATCGGAGTTGAAAGGGTTTGGTGTCCACAGCTTATAGGGTAAGGCAGGGAATTCAATACAAGCTCATCTTCCTCTGGCCTTTTTTTTCCCTCTGTGGTTTAAATGGGTGGGGGGGGGGGCGGGGAACCAAAACACCAGAAGGGATGCCAAGGGCAGGTGCAGAAGGGGAGGGCAGGACGTGGTTCCAAAAAGAGAGATGGCTCTTGAAGTACACTGATCAAATCAATAATGGCACCAGAGAAAGTCTAAGAGCCTTTTTCAAAGAAGACAGAAGGAGGTAAAGGTTTTTGTCTCAAAAATGATATGGTAAAATATGGTTATCAATGAAATCATACTTCCATGGTTATCAATGAAATCATACTTCTGACTTCCAAATCCCCACATGGATAACGCCCAAACCCTCCCACAACAGACTAAGGACGGAGTTTACTCAGAGCTCTGCAAGACTCAGAAGAGCCCCACAAGTGAAGTGAAAGAGTCTGTGACGTGTACAGAAGGTGTGCTCAGGGAGATCAGAACGTCTCTTTACTTTAATTTTTTCCTCGTAGAGTTGCTCTTTTTGTTTCAGATGCACCTCTAGGTGCTGGGCTGAGACCTGAGCCTCCCGGTGCTTCTCCTCCAGCTCCTGAATACAAAAGAGTAAAAGGTCAGGTGTGCAGAGGGAATAAATAACATACCCAAAGTATGTTTAGCATACATGGTTAACATAACTTTGGCATGTGCTGTATAATTAACAGGCATTTCCTTCCCCCTCAGAAGGAAGGGAAAACCAGCAACTAGGAGGTAATAAGGGGTTTGATATTTGAAGGTCTGACATATTCATTCTCTCTCTCCCCTTTCTCCTTCCTCTCCCTCCCTCTCCCCTCATTATCTCTCTGTCTCTTTTTCATTGGTTCTAAGAGTAATGTTAGCAAAGCTTCAGTATAACTGAGCCAGTTCCTATCTCTATCATTCCCCACTCCACTACAATGTAAACCCATTGTGCAAATAAAGACAGAAAATTTCCTGGAATTATATTCCATTCCTTGAATGGAATTTTATTCCATCTTAATCCATTTCTCTCTGCTAGGGGCTAGGATAGCCTTAAAAGGGGAAAGTAGTAACTTTCATTCTGATAAAAAAATTCTTTTTAATCACTATTTTTCTGTACTTAAAAACCCAGCATACTCCTCAGGAACTCAGCTGGAAGAATAATTTGATGTTTCAAAAACTAAAATAGAATAAAAATAGGTATATGAATACTGATACATGCAAGTCTGTAGAGGAAATACCATGTGAAAAACACCAAATGGTGCTGACTGCAATTAAGTGAACATTTACACATGTGTACGTTAAAGGTTAGACATGAACGATGGAGTTAGGGAAATAATTTAATATTCCTTTTCTTTTTCAGTAAAGTTACATTTTAATACTCCAAAACTTTACTTTGCTGAGCACTTGCTCATGTTGTTTCGGTGGGATGGGGGGAGGGGGCTTTAAAAAATCTGCTGTTGAGATTTCAAGATTAAACTGTACTGTGTGTCAATCATGTAGCAATCATCTCCTTAGTCTGCTAACGTCAGGAAGGGCTTTAAACAGAACAGCTTCCTGTTGACAGGCACATGATCCAAATGCAAAGCCATCCCCATACACTAAGATTCCCAGAAGTTTGGATCCATGAGTCAGTGAAGGCCACCACCAAAACCATTACATCAAATCTGCACCTGATTCCAGAGAGAGCTGCTAAGCAACTTTTCTCTGGAGTCTTCGAAGGGCAAGGAAAATGGCAACATTATATACACATAAAGAAAATGTTTCACAGTCATGTATACACAAATTACTACAATTCTGAGAGTTAAGGTTTTTTTTAATTCTAATAAAGCAACGTGCACAGTATAGTTTGAAAGAGATAAATTCTTGAAAAGTTGGGTATAAAAGGAATTCCCAACATAGCAGTATGTCAAATAGAGGCACGGTGTGTCTAGTGGCGATCTCATTGGGTGGAGAGACAAAGGACCTGGATGGATTCGAACTCCATCCCTGCTCTTTGTCAGTTATGGTGGCTCCTTGGGCAAGTCACTTAACCCTCTAGGGCTTTTGTGTGCTCATCTGTAGAATGAGGAGGGTGGACCAAATAAACCCATCTAGCTTATATAGTGCCCCTTTGTTAACTGCCACTTAATAAAGGGCTTAGCACAGTCCCTGGCACATAGTAAGCACTTACTTAATCAATGTTTACCGAATGAAGCTTTAGAGTCTCCAAAGCCCCTTATCAACTTGATCTCAGTGGGGTCTCACAACAACTCATATGAAGTAGACACCAAATATTTGCCCCCTTTTCCTCCCTACTGCTCCAATAGAACTGTGATCTCATCTCCCTTTAATGGTGGAGATCACAGCCCATCTGTCTGTCCATCCTATGTAGCTCTTGCCTGGGCTTTTCCATCAGTTCACCCACATGCTGGGGGCTTCGCTCTCAGGCTTCAGACATTCGATGGATACAGGACCACATGGGCTGTCCTTCCGTCATGCTTTCCTCTTGCTGTAGGACCTGCCCATATTTGTTTCTAGTAACCTATTTCTCTAATGAAATCCTTCACTCTGCTTCTGTGTAATTCCATGTCTACTGCAGGCTACAGATGGCCCATAGGCACCATACTATCCTTTCTTCATTGCCTTTGGGTGGGCCTAAAATTCGGATTCCTATGAATGAAAGGCCCTCCAGATGAGCCTCCTAAATCAGAGCTATGATCCATCAAAAAAGATCAGTCTAATTATCCACATGGGAAAAATCAAGTGGATGCAGAATGTTCTGTTGTTCAGACTAGAGTGTGAAGCTGGAGAGACATCTAGGAGTTCATGGGTCACAGACAGTCACTGCCCGTAGCCAGTTGGCTAAACCTAGCCCAGAACACATTGGTACAGGCTGGTTTTCCTTTGGAGACCGCACAGTTCTTTTCATGAACTCAAGTTTCTCTCTGAAACAAAGGCCTATCTTCTTAGCATCTAAACTTTTCCACTCAATTGCCTTGGAATATGAATTTTCTTTTTTTTTGCAGGGCAATGAGGGTTAAATGACTTGCCCAGGGTCACACAGCTAGTAAGTGTCAAGTGTCTGAGGCCAGACTTGAACTCGGGTCCTCTTGAATCCAGGGCCGGTGCTTTATTCACTGTGCCACTAGCTGCCCCAATATGAATCATTTTTATTTCACAGATGAGAAAATCAGGCTCTGGGGGTTAAGTAGCTTGCTCATGGTTACACAGTATCAGGGGTATGATTTGAATACAGATCTTTACTTAAGCTGAGTACAGCAGTCTCTCTACTGTGCCACACTGATTCTTTTGGCAAAAGACAAGAATTTCATGTAATTAGAATGATCATTTTTTTCCTAAATCATTTGCTTTGAAAGTTTGGATTTTTGTCATCAGGCATTTTTAGAGCAAAGTAAATCTGAAGTTGAAAATATTTCCAAATCACCATTATTATAAAACTTTTAATCAACATCTCCCATCCGCATCATAGACATCATTGTGAGAATTGGAATGACACTCCTGCTGGAGAGATACTGTAGGGAAGCTCCACCATGAGGAGAAGCCTTGTGTGGACAAGCCATGCCACGTTAGCCTCCAAAAGCTGGCCAGCTTGCAGCTGTAGAGCCACCTATTAGTTCTGTCAATCAAAGCTACCAGCCAATTAGCTTGAACCTGTGTGTATGGACAGCCCTGTTTCCTGTTTCACAAGAGGCTTGTGGGAGGAGGAAGGGGCGAGGGGCTCTCTCTTTTGCCCAGGACCTCGGTTTGAGTGGAGCTGAGATGTGGGCTCCCTGAGATAAATAGATGAAGGAATCTTGGCCTCTTTCTCTCTCCTCTCCAAATTCTTATGCTCCTTAATAAATACTTAAAAGTCTAAACTTTTGCTAAAGCTTCTAATTTATGGCAACCATTCAGAAGATTTTTAGACAATTAGCTAGAATTTTAGCCCCTTACAGATAGCAACTTGACATCATACAGACCAAAAACACTGTCCCTGACCCAAAGGGACCCTCCAGTTACTGAATAGACAACACAGAAGTACTTAGGTAACATGAATATTTTGATGTTATTAATTCATAAAGGTTAAGAAAACAAGCAGTAGTAAAAAAAAAAAACCCACCACAATCCCCACAGCCTGTTTCCAATCGTACTAAACACAAGCATGGCAACAGAGCCCCGGCAAAAACTCCAATTTCTAAGTCAAGACCCTGCCACTGTTTCCTGCTAGTGAATTAGGAAACAAATGCCACCACCACCATCACCAACAGCACCGCCCCCACACTTCAGGAGCACCATTCTCCTAAATTCCAGTTTCAAGGAGAGATTAAATTTATTTACTACAAACAACATCAGACTCCTAGGAAATAGGAATATTCTAGAAATCTGCTTTCTTTGCATATAGCTTTTTTTCCTTAGTGTACGCCTTTTAAGACATGTTTATTCATTTGTTCAGCCCTATTAGGGCAAATACAACTGTTACTCACCGAAAAGTCTATTACAAATAGACTAGCTATTAGAAAGAACAACCTAATTCATATGTCAATTAATAGCTAAATACTGTTTTAGTAAAAGGACAGGAAAACACAGTGTCCTTTCACTTCAGTAAGCTTGGGCTCACTTCTCTTTGCTTAGCACCAAAGACAAAGCTGACCCACTTCTTACAGTCCACTCAACCGGGTTTAAGGCAACATTCCAATAACCTTTGGAAAGGGTGTGTTTATGCACACACACACACACACACACACACACACACACACACACTCTTTGTAACTTTGAAAAATTCTAAAGGGATTATGAAGTTTGGAAGACTGAAAATGTCAGGTAGTCTTCTGGTCATTGCTATTGGCATACGGTATTAAAACAGAAAGAGGTTATGACTGCCCCACAGTTTTTCCATCTGAAATAAAACACCAGGGGCTGTTTCAAAGACAGTTTTTCTTTTGCAAAGAGAATGATTATATCATTAAGTCTTTCCCATCTCGGTTATTATTTCTGGGTTAGGGGTGAGGTAGGGTGCTTGGGGAGCACTTAAAAACATTCGTCTGCCTCACCACCAGGCAAGGGCAGATGCTCAAGAAATCTGTAAATACCACCAGCGGTTTCACCCATTAGGTGAATTTGGTCATCAGTGCCTAAAACAGAATCATTATGGTTATTAACCTAAAAAAAGACTTGCTAGAGCTAAGGAAGTTTAAAAAAATCCCAACTGTAGCAGAGAAAGTGAGTGGGTGAGTGTGGATCTGTGACAAATACTACTCGGAGAAAAACAATTTTGGAATTCACTCTTAAAAGCCTACTTCCTTCATGCTTTTCAGGACAGGTAATAAAGAGTTAATAGCCACACAAAGCTATTTTATGAAACTTACTGGAAACGACATCACCTCATCCAGAAAATGCCAGCCAGGGCACCTCTAACAAAGATCAAAGTGCGCTTCTCAGTCAGTGGTGCTACAACCGCCAGCCTTCAGTTATTCACCTCACTATTGGATTGGCTGCACCCAAAAGAGTTCTCCTGTGGCTATGCGGTGACTTCTTTTCCCAGGTGAGGAATTCATGTCCCATCCTCCTTTTCCCTGAAACCTCTGACCCATTATTTTCTCCACCTGCATTCTTGCTCACCAGAATTTTATCAGCCATCTGTTGAATCTGTTGTGATTTAGTCTGGATATCATCCTTCAGTCTGTTTTCTCTGCGTTCCACAGTCTCTAGCCTCTTTACTTGGTTCTCCAGAGAATGGCGTCGTTCCTATAGATTATAACCAACCAACAAATATTTATTGAGCAGCTCAATGGGCCAAGCACTGCATTAAGTGCCGTGAAGAACTACAAAAGAAATCTGTGACATGTGTGGTCTTTGACCTCAAAATACGTACAGTCTAACTGGGGAGACAAGACATGAGACAACCACAAACAAAACAATAGAGAACGAAGTGTTAAATTACATGGTACAAATAAATCCTAGGTGTTCTCAGATTTTAAAGGTGAAAGGGTGAGTAGTAAGGGCTGCTTCATGGAAAAAGCAGGCTGTGGAATGAGTAGGGTTTGGATAAAAGGAAAAGAGATGAGAGGGTAGTCATTCCACATGAGAACATGAGCCTTAAAATGAAGATGACAATGAGCGTAGCACATTCATGGGACACATGGAAATCAAGCTGTCTAGACTAGAGGCTATGCATTTGGAGTGGTACAGAATAAAACCGAATTAATAGGATGACGCCTTAAAAATTGGCAGAGAAGTTGAAATTTCATGTGCTTGTAAGCAGGAAAACATTCGAGGATTCTGAGCTGGTCAGCGATGTGACGTACACGATGTCTTTATATTCTCAGTACAACACCTGGCACATCGGACGGGTTTAATGAATGCTTCTACACTGGAGGGGGAAAGTAAGGAGCTCAAAAGGCTTACCAAGTTTGTGGCAGTCACCTAAGTAGGTCATGAGGACCTAGATTAGGGTGGTAGCAAAGGGACTGGAGAGATATCGTAAAGAAAAAAAATCAAGAAACCCTGATGTCTGACAGAATGAAAGCAAAGTATGAGTTAAAGACAGATCCAAAGCATCAAGCCTAAAGTTAAGTGCCTTGGAGAATTTGAAAAGAAACTGGAAGAGAGGGCTGACTGGAAGCTGCTGACTGCTTCAAGAGTGACCAAGATGATCAAATCTCTGGGGATCTGCTGGGACTTATGGTCCAGTGAGTGGTTTGAGACATGGAAGCAGAGTCTGGGTGGTAAGAGAACAGAACTAAAGATAAGGATCTCAACGTCATAAGGTAGAGAGGACAGTTAAAGCCACAAGAAAGGGCAGGCTCTCTGATCTAGAGAACACAGAAAGAAGAACAGGACTGACTGACATTGACCTATCCAAAGAGTTCTTACAGATCACAGAGGGGATCAGAGAACAGTGAGTGCAAACAAAAACATCACATCCGAAAACCTTCCTACTTCCATCTGGGTCCTAGAAGCAAGCATGGCGGAGCACGGCAGCAGATGGCCATGGCTGGCACCGGCCCTTTCTCTGGCCTCCAATAGCGCCTCATCACTCCCCTGCAGGCTGAAGCCGTCCACTCACCTCCGCCTCAAACAGCTTCTTTCTCATGCCCTCAGAAGAGTCTTCTCGGTTCTGTAGCTTCTCCAGCTCTCTCTCAGCTCGCTCCTTGGCCTGACGAATATTCTGAAGCAGCTCAGTCGCCTCAGAGCTGGCTTTCACAGCCTAAAGGAGTACAAATCACTCCTGTTTATGGAGCACTGTACAGTCCAGAGTACTTTCGTCATGGCCTTAGAAGGCAGGCAGTACAAATATTATCTCTATTTGATAAATGACGTGAAAACTGAGGCTCAGCGAGGTTAAGGCTCTTGCCCACAGTCACAAAGCCCAGAAGGAACCAAGTACAGTCTTGAACCCAAGTCTTTGGATTACAAATCCAATACTCCTGATTTCATTTACATCTCAGGGACAGGGATATGACCTGAGATATTATCAGGACGGTAACTCCCAGACAGGGAAACCCCCTCTACCAAGTCAGGTCAGCACCTCTTCAGTTCAGAATCTTAGAGAGCTGCCTGGGGGCAATGAGAAGTTAAATAACTTTCTGAGAGCCAGTTCTGCCCACTAAGCCATATTGCCTTTCATCAGTACTGGAAACTGCCTAAAAATACCAAAAAACAAACCTCTCCTGGGCAGAAGAGCCATAGTGGCCATGGTAATTCACACCCATTAAACAATGATTATCCTTCTTAGAATAATGTTTAGTAAACTGTTAATTATCCATAGAGATGCCACCATATTGAATTTAGGACAAAATCTCACAATCTCTTTAATTTGTTTTTTTTTTGTTTGTTTGTTTGTTGTTGTTTTTTTTGGTGCAGGGCAACGGGGGTTAAGTGACTTGCCCAGGGTCACACAGCCAGTAAGTGTCAAGTGTCTGAGGTCAGATTTGAACTCAGGTCCTCCTGAATCCAGGGCTGGTGCTTTATCCACTGTGCCACCTAGCTGCCCCTCTTTAATTTGTTTTTGACGTAGGACTTTTAAGAGAATTTGTCATTTCTATCTAGAATAGGGGCTCTTAACCTGGAGTTGGCGAACTTGCTTTTTTTTTTTTTTTTTTGGTGAGACAACTGGGCTTAAGTGACTTGCCCAGGGTCACACAGCTAGTAAATATTAAGTGTCTGAGTCCAGATTTGAACTCAGGTCTTCCCGACTGCAGGGCCAGTGCTCTATCCACTATGCCACCTAGCTGTCCCTCTTGCTTTGTTTTTTTGTTTTTGTGTTGTGTGTGTGTGTGTATGTGTGTGTGGCAACTGGGGTTAAGTGACTTGTCCAGGGTCACACAGCTAATGAGTGTTAAGTGTCTGAGGCCCGATTTGAACTCAGGTCCTCCCGACTCCAGGGCTGGTGCTCTATCCACTGCGCCACCTAACTGCCCCTGTTTTTAATATCTTAATGATACATTTCAAGAGAATTGGCTTCCCTTGTCATCTTACATATTTTATGACTTAAAAGCATGATTTATAAAAGCAGTCAATAGGCTTCACCAGACTGCCAGAGGGCTCAAGAACCCAGATGTAGATAAGGAGGACAGATAAACAGTGAAAGCACTTGCTTGAATGAAGGCAAAGAAAATGCTCAGTCCGACCAGGAGTTGGCATTTACCCAGTCAAGCACACTGGCACATTCAGCAACCACAATCTTAAAATCTTAGAACTGGGTTCCACTCCAACCTTTTAAAATCACATTTCCAGTGATCACCTGAGAGAACAATCACTAACTTTGTCTTGCTCCCCAACTGGTGGACTACCACTCCTTCCCCTGGTGAAACGCAGCCCCCACTAGGGAGGTTCTCCAGGTCACATCTGGCCTCTGAGAGGTGAGTTTCTCATTTTAAATTGCCCTGGGCAACAGACTGGGTCACAACCAAAGCACTCTTCATTTCTGAACAAACATATAAAACAGTGACTCCATCCTGAGGCCAAAGAAAGGAGCCTCCAAATGTCTGAAGTGTTTGAACTTGAATTTCTACTCGCGAGTCTAACACACACACACACACACACACACACACACAGCTGACAGGCCTCAGGAGGGGAAGCACAGGCAGAACTTTGATCTCCCACTAAGTGCTCACTCTTCCTCCTGTTTCTCCTTGCCTACTTCTGTTTGTTTCATCCTCGGTGTCCCACGACTGAAGGGGAAGAAGCACTGCAGCCTCACCTTGGCCAGCTTTTCTTGGAGCTCCTGGATTTTGAGCTGCTGTTCAGCATTCACCTATAATCACAAGCACAGAAAATCAAACAAAAAGCAGAAAGACACTGAGCCCTCTAATAGATGATGTATTTCCAGCCTGGTTCCTTGAAGCCTCTGTGGGCTGTTGGGGTGGAATTGGCTTTTCTAGGCACTTACTAGCAGAGAAAAAAAGCACAATGGCTATCAGAGAAGTCCATAGCTATGAGAGTCCTGCCTTACTGACGTCTCTTTTATGCTCCGCTCATCAACACGGCAAACATTTCTAATACTAACCATAAGGCAATGGCTCCAAGTTTTAAGAGAGAATTATTTATATTTCCTAAGAGTCTATCTACTCTTACACACAGGATTACTTTCATCTCTACTTAGATATTACTACAGTTAAAATGGTTAAACCAGAGAATCTAAGACCCGAAATGCCAGACCAGCAAGAGATATACTTCCTGTTCATCCCAAGATTCTCCCAGATTAATGACTATCTAGTGGTATTGACATGGTAATCCTCTAATGATAACTGTTGACATTAATCATGAAAAATACCTTTTCCAGCTTGGAATATAGTTCTCCTACTTCAACCTTCCCTTGATCTTTAGCCTGTAGTTTAAAAAAAAAACATAAAATAATTTCCAGGAGAGAACATTTTAAACATGCAATAGCTGTTTTAAGAAATGCTATCAAAAGATTTCCAAGGCTTCCTGTCGTCTCTCAAACTGCCTCACTAGAAACTGCTTCTTCTAAAGCCATAAAAGTATTCAGAAGTGTTTCTCATTTACCAATCCCACCCTAGAAACATTTAAAAAACTGAAAGGTAAATTCCACACTCAAGAAGGCCTTAGCTACCTTCATCAATTTATTCTGACATTCTGTGGCTTTGCGTTTGAATTCTTCAGCTGCTAACCGAGACTCTCTTAACTCAGATTCATAAAGATCACTGCGTCTCCTGGCAGAGACAAGGTCCTCCTCCAATTGATTCATCATCAACCTCATCTCTTCTACTTGGGCCTGATACTCCTAAAGAAGAGAAAAGGAAAACATTGGTACCTTGTAAAATACAGAAAGTAGGAAAGTGGATAGAACACCAAATGTCCACTCCCCTATAGAAATCACAGGAAAGAGATAACTTACAAAGAGAATGGCAAGAAACAGAAATGGAAAGACAGAGAAAGAGATGGATACAGACACAAAGAAAATGTATGATAATCATATAAATCTTCAGAATGATTTATGAACGAACCGGTAACATTAGTAAGACCACTAAAAGAGAAGGCATATGACATCGGTAAGATACTCCAAGTGAATAATTCAAAATATAGAGAGAACTTTCAGAAATTCTTTTTACATGGTACAACTGAAAGCAGCTATTGCGTAAGCATTTAGGATAAACTACCTGCTTATACAGAACTGCCCTCCAAGAGCAACCATTTCTACAGATTCTATAGAATCTTTTGCCTCTACTGAGGACACCAAACTTCCTTAAAATCAATCTCTTCTATGAAGGAGTTATTTAAAGTCTCAATAGAAAAAACTGGAGCAGAAACAAGTTATGTCAATTTCTCAACATTGATTCCTTTGGGTCCAAACTCAAAGATGAATGAAGAATTTAGTATTATACCTGAAATCCTATTTATTCTGGAAAAGAGAAAAATTTAGAAAATGTTAGATCTGCTCAAAATGCTGTGGGAAAAATTCTAAAGAAGATATTAAATAACTCATGAAAGAAATTGTTTTAGAGTAATCCAAATCATGACACTTTTTTAAAACTTGAAAAAAGTGAATTTCTGAACCCCAATGTTTCAAGATGAAAACAAATAAAAAGTAGTAGATAAAAGAATCTGAGTAAACTACAAAAACGCTTCCTAGAGAAATTAAAACTATGTACTATAAACATGAAAAAGGACTTCTCTAAGTAAAAGAATAAATTATAAGTAAACATGAGTGGGATCAGGACGGGGGAACCAGTCAATTCTCTTTGCTGTCTAGTTGTTTCAGACATGCAACATCTACAATTGTAGATGGTCTTCTTAAGATGCTCTGATCAAAAAAATTCTTCCTTTGTGGACAACCAGTGATCCATGTCTCCAAGCTTAGTTTATCCTGGTCCTCGGACAATTAACCTCCAGTCCATGCCCGGAATCTGGAGCCTATTCATCTCAGTAGCACCTACCAGAGCAAAGTCTTTGGGAAGTCAAAGGTACCTCCATGCTGCAAGAGAGCTCTAGAGTAGCAGTTTAGTGGAAGAGAAGAAGGGAGGAAGGAAGAAAAAGAGAGAGGAGGAAGGGAAGGACACAGAGAGTGCATGTGTGTGTTTCTTCTACTAAAAGTAAAAAACAGAAGTCAGGAATAGTCAGATTAACCGCTCTGCTCCCCCAAAAGTGAAGCAGTTATACCTGTTCTTTGATCTCTTGCAGCTTTCGACTCTGCTCTCGGATATCATGGAGAAGCTGCAATGCCTTGTCATCCTCCTGAGACACTTCCATCCGGGCTTGCTCCAAACTTCGCTTTAGGCTCTGCAGAAAGCAAAATGTTTAATACATAGACTTTTTCGACCCTTCTGTTTGAAATGTCTAATTAAGAGAACACCGAGCTGCTTCATAGACACTGAGACAGATTCAGGTGACAGACCCAAGTTTTTAAGTCCCCGTTCGTTACAGCTAAATTCCAGTTTTCTGTCTGCATACACCTCTTGTCTTTATTTCCCAGAGAGCCCCCACCTCAATGTATTACTCTGCAGAGAAAATGAAACCACAGCTTGGTATCACTGACCAATCGTGTCTTTGCTAACTCATGTATTGGCACTGAAACCCCACAATCATTCAATCACTATACACACAGTGTCGATAAGGGACATCAGTCAGAATGTTTTGCAAATCAGTTACTTCCGTTCTTCTCAAGAGTCCCAAAGGAGCAACGGCTTCATTCTTTGCTCAGTCTGAAGACCTTAGCTAGTCTATTTCTACCTCCTGTCTTATGTTTCCTGCACACCTTTCATCCAGAAGGCTCCCACAATGCTTTAGAGGCATTGAAATATCTATCTGTATGAAAAAACTTCACCCACTGCTGAAACGCAGCCAATCCTGGAATGGAAACACAGCAGTTACTCTTAATCAGCAATGCTATATAGATTTCCTCTCCCTTATGAAAAACTAAAGACTATGTGTGATTGAAGTTACAAAGAATGATTTCGTCAGGCGAATCATAAACACCTGGATGGAGACAATGGAGAAGACAGTCACAGGATCTTTAATGATGAGCATCCTTAAAATACTCTACTGGTAACAACAGTTCTCTGGCACTAGGCTAGAAAATCAGTCCCATGCCAATTCAAAATGTGCCCTAAGTCCCATTCTAACTTCTATTTGGGAGGATGACTAAGGACCAACCAAGTCTGTTCCCATTTAAACCAGACAAGCCACAATCAGGCAGCTCCCACAGAACCGTTTTAGGATACCAAGACTAGGTGCCCTCAGACATCTTGCTTAACTTGAGCTTCCTCTCTTTGGCTCCCTCAACATTTGGCTGTCAGTACTCCGAACGATGGTTATTTTGTCTGTATCCAGCACAGGCTCCCTCTGCCCATCTCCTACCTTACCTCGGTACTATGGGCCTCACTGATACCATCATGGAACAAGATGAGAGACAAACAGGGCATGGCTACCTCCAAAGGAAAAGGACTAGGGGAAAGGCTCACACTGCATTCTGTGATGTAAGTAGCCAGGTCCTGCTCCAGGAGGGATCTCTGGGTTTCAGAGGCCTTCAGCTCCACCTCCTTTTGACTAAGCACGGCCTCCACCTCAGACACTCTCCGGTGCAACCGTGTCATTTCCTGCTCCATCTGCAATAAATACACCGACAGGTTAAGAGGGCCAAGTGAGGCTTATTTCAAAATACATCAGGCGCAGGGAAATTCCCAGGGGTCTCTAACAGACCACCTTATTGGTCGGCCTCTAAGGAATCCAAAAGGTTGTTTAGATGGTAATACCATTGTCTCTGGTCCTGGGTTTGCACAGTTCTTCTTAAGGACAGGCACCAACGCTAAGTCATTCCATTCATTCAAGCCGCTTGTTCACATTCGATCACTTCTCTACCCCAGTTAGCAAAGAAGCCACAACCATCATTTTTCACCTGTTTCTGCAGATGTCACTTTAACTTTATCCCAAATCCATCTTGAACCAGAGGATTCTCCCCCATCTCTTTGTAAGGAACTAGAGGACAAATCCAGAACAGGGAAAGGATATATTTATATCTTTGCTCTCAAGAGTCTCAGCAAGTAGTGAATTTTAATGGCTTCCAGTTAGTTCCCTCTATGCAGGAATAGTGACTGTTATGAGATGTTGAGCACAATCAATAAAGTGGCCACAGTTACATAAGCAGAGACTTTAAAGGCTAAGAAGACAGACTTCGGACCCTTCAAAGCAGCTAGGCCGTGTCTCTGCCAGTGATGAGGGGGAAGAAGCAGTCATCTGGGTCATGCTGAGAAAAGGACTGTTTTAAATCCAGTGCCTCCTTTGGTTAAGATTAAGATATTTACAGCAAAGTCAAGGCCTGAACTCATCTCCTTCTGTACTGATGGAGGAGCAACTTCAGCGAAGGAGAAGCACTGCTGGGTCAGCACATCAGCAGCACCAGGCTGATCCCTTGGCATATACTGGCTGTAGAATCCTGGAGCAAGGAGGGAGGCCAGCCGCAGAAATAAATACCTTGTGACACTTGTCCTGAGAGTCTTGTAGCTCTTTGCTCTTGATAAGAAGTTTCTTTTCCATGGAGCTAATCTTGGCAGGAGAGTCCAAACCTGATACAACAGACCTAAACAAAGCCAAACACCACATAAATATAGACAAATGATGGGCCAGAAGTATCATTCAGAACATTGCTGGTTACACAACAAACTGAGTGTGTAGGTGTTACATCTGTGACTGGTTAGCTCAGTTGGTTTGGAATATGGTATTAATGAAATCAGTGTCATGAGTTTAGTCCCTAGCAAGGCCAGTTGGCTCTGCTCTGTTTCATAGTCACAAACCATACCCTAACCCTAGGCAGGTATTATACCAACACACCTGGAATAAAAGAATTAAGATGGATGTTGCTGAACAAACCCCTCAAAGTGTACTAGCCACTGGAGCACAAGTGTCATCCTCATACACAAAGGAGACACATGTGACACGTGTGCATAAAGACACACAGCGTCATCCCTAAAGGAGGTCCTCAGCCTGCAGATATTTTTAACAGAAAAACAATTCATTTACATGAACATCAAAGACAACTCTGAAAAATGGAACATTTCACAAACACTAGAAATAGCAGTGGTATCACAGAGGAAAGGCGGCAGCCAAAGGGAAGTTATCACAGAAGGGCAGTGCACGGGTTCAGGGATGTGTGTGGGATCACGGATGGTCAAAAAAACATTCTATTCCAACACTGATTAGCCATGGGAACAGCTTTGAAGAATGATCCCAATCACCAAACTCTTCCTTCAAACCACAGTTTGAGCACAACATGAAGCTTTTTGATTCCCCAAATGCTAGTAACTTTACTCCCAAACTACCTTGTATTTCACTATTTCATGTTTATTCTCTTCATATTTATTCTGCATATACTTATAGACATTTTGGTTATCACCCTTTAGAAGAATGTGAGCTCCTTGAAAAATAAACATTTTTTCATTCATTGTATTTATCCCCCTACCTCCCAGACCAGAGCCTAGCCCACAATATTCACAGAATAAATAGTTCTTGATTAATTCAGGAAATACGTGAATTCCAAAACTAGTAACTGTTGTCACTTAGATAACTCTTTACAATTTACAAAGGGCTTTATATAAATTACATTTTATCCTCACAACAACCCTGCAAGGTCAGCAGAACAGGGTCATCTGATCCTATTTTGTGGATGAGGGGTCAGGTTCAAAGATGTTACATGATTTACCCTAGTTAATTAATGGCAAAGCCAAGAAGACCAAAATCCAGGTCCTCTGATTCCTAGTCAAAGGCTCCCTCCTTGATGACATCATTCAGTCTCTTAAACTACACTGGTCCATCTACAACAGGACACACTGCAGGTCCCATCCCGGGGCCTTTGCACTGGAGTGCTCTACCCCTTAATCTCAGTCTCCAGGAGCCCCCCTGGATTCCTTCAAGATTCAGCTCAAATTCCACCTTCTGCAGGGTTCAATTCCTGGTCCCCCTCCCCCACTTCCCAAGCTGTTGGTGCCTTCTCCTCCCATATTCCCTTCTATCCTCAACATACTTGGTATTAGTCACATAGTTTTTTTTGTTTGTTTTTTTTTTGTTTTTTAGTGAGGCAATTGGGGTTAAGTGACTTGCCCAGGGTCACACAGCTAGTAAGTGTTAAGTGTCTGAGGCCGGATTTGAACTCGGGTCCTCCTGACTCCAGGGCCGGTGCTCTATCCACTGCGCCATCTAGTTGCCCCCTGTTTGTTTTTTCTTTTTTAATGTCATTTCCCCTATTAAAAGGTGACATCCAGGAGAGGGACAGTTTTTGCCTTTCTTTGTAACCCCAGCACTTAGCACAGTGCCTTATATAACTTTTTATATAATAAGTAAAACAGAGATAATAATAGCACCTATCTCCCAAGGCTGTTTTGAGGGTCAAATTAGATAATATCTTTAAAACACTTTTCAAACCATAACATACAATATAAATGCTAGTTGCTGTTGTTGTTATTGATGATGGTGATGATAACAATAATAAAAATGCTTGCTTCCTGACTAGTTTAGTGATAAAACATTGTAGGGTAAATAAAAAGCATTACTAAATGCCAAGAATATGTTGCTGTGGATGCAGAATTAGGGCTTTTTTTTTTTTTAAGTGAGGCAATTGGGGTTAAGTGACTTGCCCAGGGTCACACAGCTAGTATTTGTCAAGTGTCTGAGGCTGGATTTGATCTCAGGTACTCCTGACTCCAGGGCCAGTGCTCTATCTACTGTGTCATCTAGCTGCTCAGGGCTTATTTTTTAAAGAATGTCCAGGCCAAGGGCAGCTAGGTGGTGCAGTAGATAAAGCACCGGCCCTAGATTCAGGAGGACCTGAGTTCAAATCCGACCTCAGACACTTGACACTAGCTGTGTGACCCTGGGCAAGTCACTTAACCCTCATTGCCCCGGAAAAGAAAAGAAAAGAAAAGAAAAGAAAAGAAAAGAACTCTTCTCCATTCCTCACACGTGACACTCCATCTCTATGTCTTTGCAGGAGCTGTTCTCCATGCCTAGAATGCATTCCCCCTTCCCCTCTATGTCACAGAATTTCTCCTTCTTTCTTCAAGTTACACCTTAAGCATCATCTTTTACATGAAGAACATCTTGATCCAACCCCCTTCTAAGTCTAGTGCCCTTCTTTCCTAAATTGCTATATGTTCTGTGTGTGCTGTAGACACACACACACACACACACACACACACACACACACACACACACACACACAACATACACATGCATGCACACACCTCACCTAAGAGAACACAGAAGCCTGTAAGGAGTAGGGATCATTGTATTCTTTGGATCTGTAGCCCAGTGCACAGTATCTGGCACGTAGAAGATGTTTAATAATGCTTGTTGACTGATTGATTAATTATACGTGGCCGTCCAGACCCTCCTACTCATCCAAAGGATACGTCCTCCATTTTGCTATTTTGGTGCTTGACAAATGTTCACTGTTTGGAAGTTCTAAGTACAGTCATTAAGAGCTCTTCAGAGGGAAAAAAAAAAGGTGCTAAATAAATCTTAAAAAGAAATGAATAAATAAAAAGCACAACCAAAAAAAGACTATTGCAAAAATGTTGTGAATACAAACAGCTTGTAGAAATAATCCCAGAAACAGCAATAGGATGAAAAGACAGGATGGACAGTAAAGGAAGAAGTACTCTTGTCCATCTGTTCATTAGAAGCAAGCTCCCCTGGCTCAGGTCCAGGGGGCAATTCTAAACTCATGGTATGAGCACTACATGGTATTTGGTTCCACTGGGCATTGACAGGCACACTCTGATGACAAGGTGTACCTTCTTCTCCCCAAGGCCTTCTACACATATCCTTAACCCAATCACCTCCCATCTTCTCCAGCACATTATCTCCACTATTATTCCATTTCTCCTATCTACTGGTTCTCTCCCTGCTCCCTAAAAACATACTCACATCTCTCTTATTTATCTATTTTTGCAGGGCAGAGAAGGTTAAGTGACTTGCCCAGGGTCACACAGCTAGTAAAGTGTCAAGTGTCTGAGGCCATATTTGAACTCAGGTCCTCCTGAATCCAGGGCTGGTGCTTTATCCACTGCCCCTCAAGTCTCTCTTCCACTAAACCCTATAAGCCCCTTTAGCAATCATCTTTTTTTCAACCAAATTCCTTGAAATAGCCATCTCTCCAACATACCTCCACTTCCTCTCCTCTGACTCCCCTCATCACTCCTCAAATGAAACAGCTTCTCTTCAAAAGAATCAATTTCTTAACTGTGAAGTCTAGTGACCTCTTCTTCTTCTCTGCCACAGCTAAGTCTGCTGGTCACCTCTTTTTCTCAGGATCCGTGTTTTATGCCCAGTACCTGTGGTTATGTTCTAAGACTCAGGCCCAGGTTCTCTTCTCTTTTCTCTCTCTACTTTCTCAAGTAGTGACATAAGATGAATGATCATCTCAATACCAATGGCTGACAGACGGACACACAGACACACACGGAAACACTCTAGCCTTTCTCTTGAGTTCTAGTCCCACACCACCAACGGTCTAATGGACATTTCAAATTAGATGGCCTATAGGCACTTCAAACTTAAAAAATACACAACAGAACTCATTATCTTTTCCCCCAAACTCACCTTAGTTTGAAACTTCCTTATTATTACTCAAGAAAACACCATCCTCCCAATCAGTTTGATTCACAAGTAGTGTCATCCTCCATTTCTCACCCTCACCTCACATATTTAATTGGTTGCCATATCTTATCATTTCTATTACCATAACATGTTGCATACACTCCATGCACAACAATCGCATAGTTTAGGGCCCCATCACCTCTCACCCTGATTATTGGAAAGCATCTAATTAGAAACTCCGGTGACTTTAATCCATCTTCCACTCAGCCAGCAAAAGGATTTTTCTAAAGCACAAGTCTACTCAACACCACCAGTGGCTCCCTCTTCCCTCTAGAATCAAAGATAAGTCTTCGGTTTGGCATTTAAAGCTCTTGTTGCAGTCTTCTTGCACATCATCACCATCCCTGCACATGATGTTGCAGCCACACTAGCCCAACAGGTCTCATTTCTGTGCCTCTGCCAAGCCTGGAATGTTCTTCTGCCCCACCTGACTCTTGGCATCCTGGATTTCTTCCAAGACTCACTGAAGTGATTCTTTCTAAAAGAAGTCTTTTTGATGCCTTCCCCACTCCACTGCTGAGGTCCTCCCTTTCAAAACTACCCCTTCTTTTGTTTCTACTCTATCTACACTTACGGATACCCACTGTCTGTCTCCCCATTAAGTATCAACTCCTTAAATGCAGTCTGTATCCCTAGGGCCCAGCACAATTCACCCAGCATAGAGAAGGAGCATAATAAATGCCTGTTGATTATTGATTTTGAAAGGAAAACCCAATTTTTAATTTAGCTACAATACCCATTACAACTTATGTTCTTAGGCTAATGGTCAATACCTCAAAAAAAAAATTAAAAAGGCACCTGCAACAGAGTGCATATGAAGCTGCATTAATTTAGAAAAAAAAAAAACAGATCATGACAACTAAAATATGAAATTCTATCAGACTTTCTCCAAAGAGAGCCCATCATGAATTTCTGTTCGATCACAGGTGATCAGAAAATTGAGACTTGGAAGGAACCTTGGAAGTCCTTATTTTACACATAAGGAAAGGCCTAGCAGATGAAGGGACTTGTCCAAGATCACAAAGGTGTTGATAAGGATCATTCACATTTAAATAGAACCTTAAAGGTTCCAAAGCACTGTCATCCCAGAGATTTCATGATGTTAGCAGTACAAGACTTCTAAACTGAAGTTCTCAGGGTCACACAGCTAGTTAGTGTCAAAGCCAACATCCAAGTTCAGGTCCTCTGCCCCAAAATGAAGCATTCTTGCCACTCTACACCAGGGCTGGATACCTTTCCTCTCTGCCTCAGAATTTTCTGAAAAAATTCCTTACCTTGTTCCTCCACAGTTTTCATTAACTGTACAACTGGGCATCAAAGCTATTGCTCATATTCGCTTTATTCTAATATCACTTTGAATTCAAGTCATAGACCAAGAAACAACCTACATTTCTCTGTTTTGGCCCCTATTTTACAGTACAATTTGATTGTTTGACTATCAAACAGAATTATTAACATGGTTTCTATTATCAATTAGCAATACAAGTTAAATTCTACAAAGTAAAAACCATGATGTGGGTAGAGGTGGGGGGCTGTTTTACTTAAGGGTGACCACAAGAGCTTTAATGATTAGTCTGTGTTTGGTAAAAGGGAGAAGTCCAAGTTACAAGTGACAGGGTGGTAAAGAAACTCTCTAGATCAAAAGCAGGCCTGTCACTGGGAAGGAGGCTCAGTCAGAAGGACAGAACACAAATATACGAAGCATGTGTAATAAAGGGGGTAAACCAGAGATGTTAGTTCAAGAACCTCACAGATGGCACCGAGAGTCGATGGGATGGGTCATGGGTGCATGGTACAGACCACTCAACTGAAAGGAGAAAAATGGATGAAGTGTTTGGGGGATAAATCCAGCATGGTATGGTAGACTCCGGTCACTTGCACTGTCTGTCGCCCATGCCTGGAATTAATTCTTTCTTCTCATATCTACCTCCACGATTCCCTGGCTAAACCCCACCTCCTACAGAAAGCTTTTCATGATCCCCCTTCATACCATGTGTCCTGTCTACAGCTTCTATGTACACAGTGGCTTCCATGTTGTCTGCCCCATTAGAGTGTGAGTCCTTGAGGGCAAGAGCTATCTTTTGCCCTCCTTTGTATTCCTGCACTTAGCACAGTGCCTAATATCATAGCAGGCACGTAATAGAGACTTAGTGACTGACTGACTGAATATTCACTAGACAGAGCTCTTACATGGCAAGACCAGAGCTGCTGATAAATTCTTGACTTACCTTAACGATCATTTCATTCTTCAACAGATGGAACATAAAACAAGGAGACCTGTAATTTTTTTTTATTATTATTATTTTTGCAGGGCAATGGGGGTTGTGACTTGCCCAGGGTCACAAAGCTAGTAAGTGTCAAGTGTCTGCGGCCGGATTTGAACTCAGGTCCTCCTGAATCCAGGGCCAGTGATTTGTCTACTGTACCACCTAGCTGCCCCCTGAGACCTGTAATTCTAGATCCATTCTGACTGACACAGCAAATAGCTGCTGAAGGAAAAATGGTAGGACCTCAGGGAGAAACCCCTAAGAAAACCCCAATCCAGGGGCCTAGCCAGGGGAAAGTCTGCTTGTTAAAGGAGAAGCCTTGCAAAAAGCACTGTCCAGTAACCCTGAAGACAAAGGAAAGTCATCCCCCAGTTCTCATCAGCTGGAGAAAGGTGAACAAATTAAGATGCCTGGTGGATGGTTTCAAAGAAGCTCAGAACAACTGAATGAATGGATGCCCAGCAATGTGGGCAGGACCAGGAGAATGACAGACACGATCACACTGCAAAGACAAACAACTTGGAAAACTTAAGGATTTGGATCCACACAATGAGCACCCACGATTCCAGAGGCCTGACGATAAAGCTGATTGCCAGACCTGGGTGGGAATCATCTTGAATCAGCTCCCAAGAGTCAACTGTTAAATTGTAGGTGGAGCATTTACACCTCAGAAAGTGGTGACTGACTGGACTTAAGAAGGTGATGAAGAAAATGTTAATAATGCAGATTAAAGTTAAAAGTATAGCCATGATGCTTGGGTTAAATGTCAAACATTCACCAGCAGACCCCTGCATGCTGCCCACCTCCTGCTGGGAAACGGATGGACTCAGGTTGGAAAACTGAGGTGTGTGTTTTTTTGACATGGCTAATGGGGGAATTTGTTTTGCTTAACTTTATGTATTTGTCATAAGGGTTTTGTTTTTTCTTTATTTTTCAATGGGCTGGGGGTGGGGAGGAAGAGGCAAGAAGGAAAGAAAATAGATTTGTGTTCTTTGAAAAAAATTAAATTAAAATAAGAAAAAAGCAAAGAAAAGTCATCCCTGCCAAGGTAATTCTTTTTTGGGGGTGGTGGGGGCGGGGCAATGAGGGTTAAGTGACTTCCCCAGGGTCACACAGCTAGTAAGTGTCAAGTGTCTGAGGCCACATTTGAACTCAGGTCCTCCTGAATCCACTGTGCCACCTAGCTGCCCCCAAGGTAATTCTTTAAGGATGAATTTAGGTAGGAGCAGAGAAGTATGATGGTACATTGTAGGCCATCCACCCCATGGAATCAAGAAAATCTAGCTCCTTCCCAAGATGACCATCCCATGGAAGCACTATACCACATCTGAACTAAAATAGCAAAAAAATAAAAACAACCAAGCACTGCCTAAAGTACTGAGTGGCTCAAGGGAACAGTGAAAGAGTTAACAGCACAAGATCAGGGTTCAACAGCAAAAACCTAGTCAGTGCTCGGTACTGGGTGAGATTCAGAAGTACAATGAAGATGCTAATAAAAGAACATGCAACCTGCCCCCACATTGCTTGCCTACTCCTCCTGGCCACATCTTTGGTATGCAGCCAGTTATCCCCATGGAGAGAAATGAGCTTTGAGCAGCCCTGTGCATGCAGCCAGACACCCACACACAGCAGTACTGTCTCTTCAGACATGAAGCCAAGTTAATTTTTTTTTCAGTCCCTATTTTCTAGAAAAATTTACTCTTAAATAAAAATTTCTACCTAATAAACACATATACTTTCTATGATGAGTATCATGTAGATAACAGGAGGAGGCTTAGTATTTTTGCAGCATATATAATATGTTTTTTTAATTACCTAAAAACAATTCTAAGTGGACCCTGTTATTTAAGTTTAAAATATGATAAAATGTAGCCTTTTCAATCAAGTAACTATAAATAAAATGCATGAATATCTCACAAAATTCCTTAATAAACCACTTTTAAAAATGGTTCATGAGAGGAAATACACTTTATATTTCAAGCTTAAAAGCATGTGTGTGTGTACACATGGACATACGAGCGCGCACACACGCGCGCGCGCACATACACACACACACAGAATATTCACTCTAATCACTAGTCTAATAATGCTTAAGAAAATTACCTTATCAAGGCATTGGTTTATTCCCATAGGGAAAGAGTCCCATGGCTGAGAAAAAACTTTCAAAATAATACCATAGTTGGAAGCACTAAGAAGACCAAGAATGGCTATTTAAGAATAAAACCAGGGAATCAAAATTAAATATGCCAAAGGCTCTACCTTAATTGTATCCCACAGACTCTAAAAATACATGCAACTGCAATCTGTAATATGGTGCAAAAAACTCATCAGCATTCTATTTCCAAAAATATGTTGGCTTTTAAGATATAACATTTTGGGATTTATGAACCAGCTCTAAAAGCCCATTTAAAAATAAACAATGTCCATCACAGGTATTTTGAAATACCAAATTCTGCTTTCCTAAAAGGTTTAAGGGAATATCTGACTTTCATTTGAAAAGCATTATAGCAGGCTTCATTTTCATTTTCACTTCATTCTAGAATGATTAACATTTGGTCCAAATCATTTATTTTAAAAAGATCTACATGAATCAGAGTTCAGCTACTCATATAAATCCCACTCTGCATCTTTACCAATGCCCAGGACTGCCAGTTAAATGTTGTTTGCACACAGTAACGTGCCAAGTGCCAAGCCCTTTTTGTGCCTGGGACGACCTTGACCGAGAGGAGGTGGTATTAAGCAATCCAAATGCTGGAAGTGAGTGGAGCCCACCCTGGCATACGAAGCTCGCTTACTATCAAGGAATAAAGTGTATCGTCTGGGTCACTGTGAAGATGTCAATCAACAATCTTGACTTCCCATAGGCAGGGTCTGTTGGGCTATAGGAAGGTGCCCCATTCTACTAAGGACTCTGAAACTCCCCTTTCCTCTAATCTGTCCCCACTCTTTTCTGTACAAGGGAAGTTAGAGCAAGCTTTCTACCTGAAGAACCTAGATCACTATGGAAGTTGCTGGTTCTAGCTCTGTTGAGCTAGCTCCCTTTAGAGTAGAAAATGGAACGGATATGCTGTGAATTTGCCGACTTCCTCAAATGGAACTGTACATTCTGTCTTGGAATAGCACGAATATAAGACAATAAGATGTGCCTATATGGTACAGGCAACTGAATGCCAAGGGGAAAGGAGAAAGAACTTGACTCCCTAAAGAAGCCTGATGCTGTTATGCTGTCAGTAAAATTCAATTAAAACCTGTTCTCTATGAGAACGATGTTTTATGTACAGCACCTAATGGTTGGTAAACACTTACTATCAATCAAAGACTATTTAAAGTGAGTACATAACAGGGACTGTCCAAAGAATAAGTCCCAGTCTCAGTCCATTCGTATTCCAATCTGTATTCCAAAAGAACAGAAAAGAGACAAGTAAAACATAAGGAAGGGATGAAAATACACTTAGGGGAGGGAAGGAAGGATGCCAACCTGGCCTGGAATACAGGAACACATAGTACTATTTGTCAGTTCTGGTCTTCTTAAGGAATCTAAGGCAGCCATGCAAATTAGTACTGGTTCACAAGCCCAATCTAATGGGCTGGCAAACATTTACCTTGAAAGCCTTGAACAGTCACTAGCATAAAAGAATTATTAGGACAGTTCCCTCTTGTATTAATTTTAGAAAGCATCTACTATAGGAATAACAACATACATTGATGGCATTGCCTGGATCTTTTTGAATTCCATAAACGTACTGCTTAAAAAAAAAAAAAAAGAAACCAACAAACTCATCATTTCTCAATTTAGCTAACTTGAATTAATATGACTATTAGAGGATCTACTTTTCAAGGATTTGTTAATTGCCCTCACTAATCTGAAAGCATTGGTTACCACCTATGAGGTTATTCTCCTCCTCATTCCAACTTGCAACTAAGATGTCACATTTTTCACTTTTCCTGACAATACTCCACTAATGCTTCAATGGGAGGCATACTTGAGGGAGTCTATTTACCAGTACATGGACAAGTGCACGGCAGTTTGCTAAGACACACGAGATATTCCATTGTCCTCTTACCATCATGCATTTCAGATTATAAATTCAGTAAAACAGAAGCTCCTTGAGGGTTTTTGTATTTTTATCTCTAACACCAGACACAAAGGGCATAGAGGAACTTAATCAGAGCTTGCTGACCAGTTGGCTTTGAGAGATCTTTTTAAAGATGGGAAAGATGATTTAGATTTTATTTCCTTAGGGTATCTTTGGGAGAAATGAAATGGTTAAACCAGAAATGAGGCAGCATAAGATACTAACTGGAGAAAGAAGTAAAAGGAAGAAGTGCTTAATTGGAGATTTGGGGATTTTTGTCTTGTTTTTTTGAAGGGGATGAATGAGAAAAAGAAGGTAAAAGACCAGAGGCATGAGTTAAATATTCTACCTAGGGAATAAGGGGTCATCAGTCAAAGGAACTGAGAGGAGTAACATGGACATTCACTGAGCATTCTTTTTCTGGGCAATTCCTGTCTGCCCCATTAGAATGTAAGCTCAGCACTGGCAGGGATTCCTTCTTTTTTTGCATTATACCGCCAGTACTCCCTACACAGCAACAAACACTTGACTGACGGGCTGGCTGATTGGAAAGCTGAGCAGATAAAAGTCAGCTAAGAAACTTTAAAACAGTAAATCAAACAACAAAAATATCAACTCCAGTCTTCGACAAATCGAACGGTCTTTTCTCAGTCCTTATCCTTCCTGCCTGACCTCTCTGCAGCCTTTGATACTGTCAATCAATGCCCTCTCCTTGGTCCTCTCTTCTCTCTAGGTTTCCAGGACATCCTCTCTCCTGGTTCTCCTCCTACTTGTGGGGCCATTCCTAAGGCTCCTTTGCTGGATCTTCATCCAGGCTGGGCTCACTAACAGCAGGTATCTCCCAAGGCTCTGGCCTGGGCCCTGCTCTCTTCTCCCTTTATACTATTTCACTTGATGATCTTATCAGTTCCTATCGATTCAATGATCATCTCTAGATGTACTGATCCAGCCCTAACCTCTCTGCTGATCTCCGGCTCCCATTTCCAAGTGCGTGTCCAGCAGACATACACAAAACCAACATTTTCCCCAAACCCTCTCCCGACTTCGGTGTTTCCCAATTAGAGTCAAGGGCAGCCACCATCCTCCCAAGTGGCCCAGGCTCAGAACTTCAGCATCATCTCTGCCACCAGCAGCCTCCCCTCCTAAATCCCACTGGTCGCCAAGTTCTGTCATTTCCACCTTCATGATGTCTCTCCAGTATCTATCCCCTCCTCTCCTCTGGCATTCGCACCACCTCATCGCCTCCCCCCGGACCACCATAATGGCCTGCTGTTTGGGCTCCCTGTCTAATTGACTCCCACTAAGCTATCAAACTGATCTTTATAAAGCACAGGTCTGACCACGTGCCCCCCCCCATTGTCTCTTAATCTTTGTAACCAGTCATCACCCACCTCCACTGTGCCACATACAATTCAATCAGGCCACACAGGCCTCGCTGCTATTCCTCAAACAACGACCTCTGTCTCCCAGCTCTGCACGGTGTCACTAGCAGTCCCTCCAACCTGGAATATGCTGACTCCTTATCTCTGCCTCCTGGCTTCAAGTCCCAGATAAAATCCCACCTTTTGCATGCAAAAAGCTGCTCCCAGTCACCCCTAATGCAAGCAACTTCCCTCTCTTGATTACCTCCAATTTCTTCTGTATGTGGCTCATTGTTTACATGCTGGCTCCCCAACTGGACTTTGAGCTCCCTAAGAGGGGGACCCAACACAGCACACACACAGTAGGGGATTAATGCTTGTTGACTTGACTTGCTGACTTTGTAGTAACCACTAAAAGAAGATATTTACCAATGAAGAGGAAGAATGGAGTATATATACTCTGTGCTGTTTAGTTAAGGCAAAAAAGGAAAACAAGATTTCCCCCAAGACTTCAAAATAACAGTGAAAGGGAAGTAGGTCATCAATGGGAAAGCTTCGTTCTACCATTGAAGTCTGAAAAATAAAATAGCACAATGTCCCAGTCATAGATGACTGAGAGGCAGCTAAAAATACAAAAATAGATTTGAATAGAGGCAGATTAGAGTCATCAGCAAAGAGATGAGAGCTGCCACCATGCAAGTAGGAGAAACCTTAAGGGAAAAGTATACAAAGACAAGAAAAAGGGCCCCTGGCTGAGAAAGGAGGGAGAAAGGGGTGCTTAAAAAAGAACTTAGAACCATAAAGATCTAAGGTTCCCACCTGTCCAGGACATAAAGCTAAGTCTTCATAAAGAGTTCAGGTCCTCCATCAACCCCTGTCCTCACTCCACCCCAGCTCCATCTTTCACCATTTCCCACCATGGCTCATCCACTGATGTCAAGCAAATGTGCTGGAGGTTCTTCCATATGACTTACCATTTCCCATCCCTCTTCCCATTTAAAACCTCCCCTTTCTCTGCTATATCAATCTGAGCTGACTGCCTCCTTCCAGAAGCAGTCCCCTAGGAAGTCTAGCAGGATGGACTCTTCTCCACTCTGATTACTCTCTTACTCTTAGGAATGTGCTGAACATTTACAGTCCTTTTCGATACCACCTTCTAATTGGTATTACAGTACTTGGAGTAAAGTAAGAGTTTGGGTTCAAATCCTGCTTAGGATAATTCCTGTGTGACCCTAGTCAAGTCTCTCTATACCACAGTTTCCTCATCTGTCTGATACCAAGAGCATAGACTTCCCAAGGTTTAGGTGAGAATCCAGTGAGAGAAAGCTGGTGAAGGGCTTTGGAAACCCGCAAGCTATCATTCTCATCCTCATTATTCTTAGGGTTCTGTTTCTGTTTTTCTGTGAGCACCCTTGATGTTCCCGTCCTAGACTATGAACTCTTTCAGGGCAGGGATTGGGTTTTACTCATCTAAGATGAGCACAAAAGACCTATCAGCTCCCTGAAAACTTGAGAAGGTGGACACTGGTTTTACTCTGCTATCTAACTAGGAATAGCCAGACTGCTTTGGAAAGTTCCAAGGAGAGAAGAATCCAGTCTTGTTCACTCCAGCACCCGCTCTCCCATTTAGTTGCTCGATGGCGATGGGGAGGCTTCTGAAAGCTCAAGGATTCTCCATTTTCATTTTGAAATAAAAAGACCTGTGTTCCAATCCTGGCTCAATCTATAGGATATCAAGTAAGTGACTTAAGCACTAGGTCTCTGTTTCCTCAATGGCCTGGGTAATCTCCAAGACCTCTTCTAACCCCAGATCCTGTGATCTTAATACTTGCACTGTCGTCCTCCTCACCGGACTCGGGGGGAAACTGCTCAGTAAAAGAGGGAAAGGCTGTGTGAAGGGGAGTCCTTCTTAGTCATCAGTAAACAACCATACATCAGTCCCAGGTAACGGAGGATTTAAACGTCATCTTCTACCAGAACCTGAACCAAGCAGGTCTGAGGCAAGAGGATAGGGAAGATCAAGAGACCACTTTCGGGGCAGCTAGGTGGCACAGTGGACAGAGCACCGGCCCTGCAGTCAAAAGGACCTGAGTTCAAATCCGGCCTCAGACACTTAACACTTACTAGCTGTGTGACCCTGGGCAAGTCACTTAACCCCAATTGCCTCACCAAAACCAAACAAACAAAAGATAGTTTTCAAGAGACCACTTTCAGCTCTCCCAAGCCACACCTAGAATGAGAGGAATCTCTTACCAAAGATGGTAATTCTATAAAACATCTACATTTTCCATTCCTCATCCAGGTTCCTAAACACCTGAAAATTTCCTGTTGGGCGTTATTTTTACTGTGTCCCTAAATTAGACTAAAATGTAAAAGGAGCTGGTTTCCTTGGACTTGCTCTATGGAGAACACATTGCAGTAAGTGACGCTCTGTCTTAGCCTGTCTTTAAGTTAGTTCATCACCTCGGGCCCACCTTTTGCTCATTTAAGTAGGAGTACAAGAAAATATATTTTGCTGACATGTGGAAAAAACGCTGAATTAGATTGCTAGGGACTGGAGGACTCTGCACTACTGACTTTGGGTGAAGTTACTCTACTTCTCAATGAACTCATCACCCAACTTGAAACGGCTCTCTCCAGTTACTGTCTCTTACTTGACCAAATCTAATGCTTTTTCTCAATCATCCTTCTTGATCTCTCTGAAGCATCTGACACTGTTGACCGCTGGCTCCCTTTTGGGGAGCCTCTCTCTTGGGTTCGGGGATACCACTTTCTTGAAAGCACTATACAAATGCAAGTTGTTGTTCTTTATATGCAAAAAGCCTACACAGAAATCAAATGTCAATGAATGATAAAATATGGAGACAGGAACTCTCACCAGCTAGCATGGGTTCAATTATGTATCATGCGGAGGCAATGATTCCGAGATCTATATATCCAAAACTAGTCTCTCTCCTGAGCTATAGTCCCATCACCCACGCTTATTGGAAATTTCAAAACTGACGTCCTCCAAGCGCCTCAAACTCAGCGTCTCCAAAAGAGAACTCATTCTCTTTCCCTCCAAGCCCACCTCCTCTCCAGATTTCCCTAATTCTGTCAAGGGGACCACCACCCTCCAGCCACCCAGTTCTGCAATCTCAGCACCGTCTTCAGTTCCGTCTTCCTCAACCCACATAGGCATTAAATGGCTAAATCGTATCAATTCTACCTTCAACACCTTTACTTCTCAGATCCATCCCCCGGTGTGTCTACTCGCCTTAATTCAGGTTCTCACAACCTCTTGCCTGGGCTGCTCAACGGCCTCTTAATTTGTGTCCCTGCTTGAAGTCTCTTCCTTCTGTACCCATCTGCCACACAGCTGGCACAGTGTTCTCCTAAAACACAGGCCTGACTGTGCCACGCCCCAACTCAGTAAACTCCAGTAGCTCCCAATTAAGCCTAGAATCGAATATGTGGCATACAGACCCCTTTACAACCCAGCCCCAAAGAACCTTTCCAAAGCTATTCTCCGATAGTCACTTCATGCTCTCTTCAGTCCGACCCAAGGGGCCTTCCTCTTGTTGCTCCCCCATACTAGATTCTCTTTCTCTTCTGACACCTTTGCACAGGCTATCCCCCATATCTGGAATCCCCCCCACCTCTCCCCCAGCCCTTGGGAATCCTTTGTTTCCTTCAAGACTTAGCTCAAGGTCTCCTTTCTAGGTTCTGCTCCATGTGTCTCTCCCTAAGCAAAACGGCACCATTTCTGATCTTGTGACATTTCTCCCCATCACTTGTTATCCATCCTAATTCGAGCTTCAGGGACTTTTTCTCTATTCCAGATAGAGTCAAGAACTCCCACCTCTGACCTTTTCTAGCTATGTGGCCATGAGCAAGAATCATCCCTCTGAAATTATTGTCCATGTTTACATTGTCTATATCTTATGTGTACCTAGTTATCTATGTGTTGTCTCCTCCAGGAGAATGTGAACTTCCTGAGGGCAGGGACTATGCTTCTGCCTTTATTTGTAGCTTTATATTGTGCTTAGCACAGTGTCTGGCACTTAGTGCTTAACAAATACCAGCAAAATGACAAGCTCTATGAACCTCAGTTTCCCCATCTGTAAAATGGGAATAGAATGTTTGTTCCTATCTCACAGGGTTACTGTAAGAAACAAGTACAACAATGTAAAGTATTATATTAACATCAGCTATTGTTATTATTGCTTTTTATACGCAAAAGCCTAAACAGAGGGAAAAAAAGTGACAGATTCAAATATGGAGATATAAACTCTCAATTGCTTGGAAAGAGATTGATTGAGTATATATTCCAGCATCACTGTTATGTTATATTTCAAGACAAATGAAATAAAATATTAAAACCATTCAATCTTAAGACAAAATTCTCCATGAAAGTTTATTATTCATTCAGCATCATCTCAGAATATTTCATTCAATTAACTATTAATAAATCCTGGGATCAATTTAACCAGTACATCAGAGAAGCATGTGTAATTTCCTCAGTGGTGTGAAGAAATGAGTAACAACAAAGGTAATCAATTCTTGTAAATAAAAACCTGTGATGCTGAAAACAGGAGAGGGGAGAAGAAAGCTCAAGAAAGATAAAAGACAGGGGTGCTGGTGATAAAAAAGAAGGAAATCCTTTTCCAAAAAGTAAACTAACTCTTCAGATGTGAATTTCTTAACTGTTTTTCAAAATACTGTTAGCTATTAAATAACTTAGCCAATGTACTAGGCTGGAATCTCATTGTAACAGTCTTCCCTATTTGGCCTCTTTCAGACAAGGACAACTTAGAAGATGGTTTACACCAAAAGAGGGTCCTGTGACAAGGACCCTACAGAACACACTAGAGGGAGGCTCCAGTGTAATATTAGGGGGATTCTACATGTAATACAGCTGTCCTATTTCAAACATTCTCAACAAAATTGTATTTTTTTTCTTATTAAGAGACACATAAAGAAAAAAAATACTGCAATTCCACCTTG
Organism: Dromiciops gliroides; assembly: GCF_019393635.1. NCBI lineage: Eukaryota > Metazoa > Chordata > Mammalia > Microbiotheria > Microbiotheriidae > Dromiciops > Dromiciops gliroides. The sequence goes on along the minus strand of NC_057861.1, from coordinate 19,186,487 downwards.
CAGTTAAGAATTACAGATATTAAAAAACGAGAAACTAAATAGAATTTGTTCTTCTTAGGGCATCTGCAGAGGCACATTATTTCATGCTCAAGAAAGCTATATATACTTCTAACTACCATGAGATTAAAGAATGTACCATCAAATACCATATCCAGTAAAAGCCATCCAAGAAAGGAGCATCACCAAATCAAAACAAGTATTTCTTAAGTGTCTAAGTCTTTCCTAACACTGAAACAACATCCATTTCTTTCTGTCTGGTACCCTTCTCTATCAATGATCCCTTCAAGGGTTCCTTGGTTTGAGTATAAGCTACTCTATGGAGGTTCCAACTAGATTTTGCAAAACCTCATAATAAGGAGGGAAAGGGCATTCTTCCCTAAAAATAAGCATTTGATCACATGCTGCCTCAGGTCAATTATCACACTTAAAATTTCACACAATTCTGCCAATCTACCTTGAAATTACATTGAACTGTATCTTCCCTGATGTTCTAGAATACCAAACAATATTCTTCTGACTTGAATTCTGAGCGATACCACCTCATACCAATTCTAAACACAGCTCTTTCAAAGCATAAATACTGACCTGTCATCCTCAGCGAATACATCCTGAGGCTTCACCACCCCACACATCATACATCTCTTGCCATTTTGCCTTTGCTCTGTCCTCCTCTTCAGTTCTAGTACAGAGCTTGCACATAGCTCTCAGTACATTTCAATCCAGACCTACTACACAGTCAACAGCTTCCTACATTCTAGCTTTACAGAAACTGTCCAGAATCAACATAGCTGGCAAAGTCAGAATGTCCATTTTTCAACACAAATTTTAAACCAAGAATTCAATGATAAAAACACCTTTTTTTTTTCCATTCCAATCACCATTTTTGACCATTACTTTCATGTCTGATGCCTAATTTTTACATCAGTCTCAAATCTTTTCAGGAACACCATCAAAATAGCAGCCATAAGGAGAAACCATTTAGAAACAATCCCCCAAACCCTTCTGATTAATATGCAGGCTACTTACATTCTTAATACTGAGCAAAGAGAGGAATAAGTAGTGCCTGGAGAAAACCAAATTTTGTTCACAATTGGGCAACAACTAATTACCAAATGATATCCTAATAGCCAAAGAGTGAGAGACCCAGGAAGTCTAGGTAGTAACATTAAAACTATCAATGTAAATCCTTGCTGAGAACTAACTGCTAGTTCTAAAAGCAGGATGTCCGTATATCACAAATGAAATGGACTGTTATGTTCAGCTACCAAGCCAGCTAAAGCTACTGCATTTCTGATCAATCCTCTGATGCTGGCACTGCACTAATGCATTTCTCATTAGCTCTTCCAGCAAGAGCTAAGGACCTACCAGGTCAAGGGGTTTATACCACGACAGCTCTACTTCCATTTTCTCGCCTTGGTTCTCCCCCTGAAATGCAATGAAGCCAAATTGTCTGTGAATCTATGATCTCCCCCCATTCATATTTTCCTTTTGGTGACTCTCCCCTTCTGCAGGTTTCTGTCAGAGCTCACAGAAGATTGCCTGCTGGGGGAAGCTCACTTCCTGGGTCAGTGACCTCGAGAATGGTGGGGTTCATGTCCTTGGAGCTCTGATCAGACCACTCACATCTCAGGTTTAGTGGTCCTCACCCTCCTGATCTCTCTCACAGTAACAAGTGGGCTCAATGATGCTAAGTGCTGAGGACTCTTGGGTATACCAAAGGCAGCCCCCCCCCACACACACCCCAGCCCCCATGGAGAAGGAGATCTCTGCTCCTTTCAGTGCTTCTCCTGTCGGGGTTCTGCACTCACTGCTAGTAAAAGACCCATGCCAGCTCTTCCCTTATGAAAAGCAGAGTCTAGAAACTAACTCGGAGTAATCAAATCACAATGTCACAATATTAATGTGGGGAATAGGCACCGACCTCCTTAAAGACAATCACATAAAAATATTAAACATGCAAACCCCCGAGGCAAAGAGACATAAGAAATCCAGCCATCCCCTTCATGCAGACGACATGCTAGTTAACAGACTCCCCCACTCGACTTGCTGTCCCTCAAACCTGATTTTTTCTATCAACATAGTTCCCATGAATGGTAATTTCCACTTACTCTGCTCTACCAAGGATCCCCAGTGCTTTGCTGAATGAAAACCCCACAAAAGGCAAATTTTCACCAGAGAAACCTCCAGGGTTCAACTGGCCCGGAAAAGGTAAAGCCCGCGAATTCCTCTCTGGTTCATCAAAATTAGAGGTGTCATCATCCGACTGGAGGGTGGGAACGAAGGGGGGAGGAGCTGGTGAAAAACAAAAAGGAAAAAAAATATCAGTCTCCTGCAATCACACTCTTTCCCAGTAAAGGGTCCTGCTCCTTCCGTGCCTGCCCCGGCACTGCAGCTCCTGCCTTTAATCTCACTCACACAAGCGCGGCGGAGCTGCTGCTCTCCAACAGGATTACAGCAACAAGAGATTAACCTCTTCTTTGCCAACATGGCTACCACTCTGCAGACCGTCTTCCATGCTAGTTAGGTGGGATTCTCTTCCAAGCCAGGTAACGGTCTCACGAAAGCCACAAGGCACAGGCACCTCTGAACTCACTGAAGAAGCAAGCCACTTGTTCTGAATCTTTCTGGAATATTTCTCTCAGGGCACCCACTGTGATGTCTCCTATCTGGTACTGCCACAGGCATAAGAGATCATCCAAACCAATTTCTGACATGTCCAAATGACCAGGTTTTATTGCCACTGAAAACCGGTCTTTTTCTACAAGACTTAAAGAGCTGCAACCACTAAATCTCACTAGGTGACTGTCATAGAAAGAAAGAGGGAGGAAGATTTACTCTCTGGTCCTTAAGGATTTGCAACTCTTCATGGGACACCACTGCAGTCTGGCTCCTAATTACACAAATACATGAACTGGGGACCGTCTGAAATATTTGTTTATTTGCAGCTTATCGTTTCTCCCCCCTCCCCAATTCACTGCCGTTTAATGAACGAGATGAATGAAGTTCCTTCAGTGATGTGCAGCACCCCTGCTCCCTGAGGATGTGGCTACATGCATGAAAAGAATAAACGGAACCTGCAGTACCATTCCTACCTCCTTATATCATGTGCCCTCTCAGGGAAGTGCTATATCTCCTCCACTTCTGGCAAACGTGCCGAGCTTCCTTGCTCAAGGAGGCCGACCCTCTTGCATCAGGAGCCAGCATCCAGCTGACGGCTCCAAGCCGCACTCACGGAGTGCAGTGTGCTCGAGCTGTTACCATGGATCCGGCCTGGAGCTCCTGGAGCTAAAGGGCTGGAGAGAGCGGAGGCCCCGGGAACAGACAGCACAGCCCCTGCACTGCAGGCTTCCTGCTCCTCACTCTGTGCATGCTCTGGGCTTAACCCTACCTGCCTGCATCCATGACAGATGCTGATGCTTCTCTGACTGACACAAGCAGAATGAGTCACTGCTGGGGCTTGCTAGCTCCCTCTGGTTGCCAAAGCCTTTCACAGCCCAGACTTTTTTAACTCCTTCCTCTCTAGGATGACAAATCTGTGTTTAAGCTACCGTCAGAGAGGAACAGCAGCAGTCTGTTTCTGCTCCCAGACAAAAATCTGCCTGGACAAAAATCCCCAAATTGCAACAACGCTCCGATTTCATCAGTGTGTCTCCAAGGAGAATGCTTCCTAGAAGGTGGGAGGGAAAGGGGTAAGGGGAGATCGGAAGGGAAAAAAAAGCCAATTTAGAGGGCTCATTTCTCCAAAGAAAGTCAAAAGAGCATTCACATATCTTCAAATGTATTTTGAAAATAAGGAGAAGGATGAAAAATATAAAATGTGCAACACCAGAAGATTGTTTAACACCTCCAAGAGAATTTAAATCTTCACTTTAGTGTGTAAAAATTCACTTGCTTTTAGTGACATGAAGTACTTTTTTTTTTTAAATTACCAAGTTGGAAAGGAAAATTCTTATATTGTCTGTCCTGTTCCTTAGCCTATACATACGGTAACATAATTTCCAAAGCAAAAATCCAACCTGACTTTAAATGGTTCTCCCAAACGTACTGTAAAAGTAGAAGGAAATAAAAACTAAAAGGGTAAAAGAAGATAAAAATATGCAAGTCGGCAACAGGAAGAGATTTCCTGAGACAAGTCGATATCATTATTAAACACCCACAGGGTGGTAGCAGCTTTAAAAAATAGTCCCTATGCTTTATATGATGTAAAACAAACCTATAGACATAAACAACTAGCTATTTGTATTAATTATACCATTCCCACCAAGTTATATATTCTCTTGCCAATTTAAGCTGTTCTCTTCCAGAGATCAAAAGAATCCCACTTCTGAGTGGAGAGTCTTAACCTAGGGTAGGATTTGCCTTCAGTAAAATCATAGGTTAGAAATTCATTACTGAAAAAATAAATATCCCCTCTAAAAACTCTAGTACTATAAGATAGCTTATGTAGTCAACATCAATTTAATGGCTCAGTAAATCTTCAAGGTAAGAACAAGAGAAAATAAAAGATACCAAATAACACACTGCAAGATCTTCTCATTATGAAAGGAAATGAGCAACAGACCTGCCTGAGAAATGCTTAGAGAAGGACAAGGCAGACACAGTAGGAACAAGGTACAAAAGGAAGATCTATGGACCACAGTGAGTCATGAGCCGAGGAGCCAGAAATGATTCGGCATCCAGAGAATCACAGAAGTTGAGAGTCAGAAGAGACCTCGGTGGCCACCCAATCCAAATCATACATCAAAGGAACCCTCAAGATAACAGAACCCAAAGCACTTAGTCATCCGGCCTCTGCATGAAGATCTCTCCCCAGAGGGGGGGAACCCACCATCTCTCCAGGAAAGCCGCTTCTACTTTTGGATCTGCTCTAATGGTCGGGAAGCTTTTCCTGACATCAAACCTGAACTGGCCTTTGTGGCACCTTCTCCCCACTGAATCTGGGACTGCTTCCTGGGGCTACATGAGGCACATCTAATCCTGCTTTCCCCTCATCAACACCTCCACTCCTTCAGGATGGCTCTCACATGCCCCTACTTCTGGCTCAGTGTTTGCAGTTGCTCCAGCTGATGCTCACCTATCATGGCTCAAGGTCCTTTACCAGCCTCTGGAAAGTTTTCTTAATGTCATTGACTAATTTTTTTTTTAACTCTTAAATTGTTTTGCTTTTTCCAGTTAACATTTATTTTCTCTCCTTTCTAATTCCACCTCCCAATTGGGAGAAAGAAGGGAAAGGAGAGAGAGGCAAACAGGAGGGAGGAAATTTATAACAAATATGCATTTAAAAAAAAATCCTGCACTGACCACATGCAAAAACCCCAAAATTTATGTCTCATCTTCATTTTAAGTCTATCACTTCTCTGGCAGAAGGTGAACAGTCAAGTCAAATCAAGTCAACCAGCAATTATTTCATAACTACCATGTGCCAAGTAACTTGCTAAGCATTGGAAGGGGCAGCTAGGTGGCCCAGTAGATAGAGCACTGGCCCTGAAGTCAGGAGGACCTGACACTTGACACTTACTAGCTGTATAACCCTGGGCAAGTCACTTAACCCCAATTGCCTCAAACATCCAGGGCCATCCCCAGTCTATCTTGTCACTGGACCCAAACAGCTCTGAAGGAGAGAGTGAGGCTGGTGACTTTGCACTGCTCTTCCTCACTTAAACCCAATTCATTGACATCACCTCCTGATGTCACAGTCCTCTTTGAGAACAAAGGACAAACAACAACAGTAAGCACTGGGTAACATGCTTTATCATTGGTCTTCTGGAATCACCCCTGTTCACTGCACTGTTCAGAAGTCTTAAATCCTGTACAATTATCTGTCTTTAAAATGTTATTGTATAGGGAGCAGCTAGGTGGCGCAGTGGATAGAGCACCAGCCCTAGATTCAGGAGGACCTGAGTTCAAATCCGGACTCAGACACTTGACACTTACTAGCTGTGTGACCCTGGGCAAGTCACTTAACCCCAATTGCCTCACCCCCCCAAAAATGTTATTGTATAAATTGTCCTGGTTCTTCTCAGTCCATTCGGTATCAGTTCATACAATTCTTCCCAGGTTCTTCTGAAACTGTCCCTTTCATCATTTCTAACTGTACACAGCATTCCATTATATTCATATCCCATAATATGTTCAGCAGTTCTTCAATTGAGAGACATTCACTTAGTTTCCAGTTTTTTGTCATCACAAAAGGAAGGGAAGGAAGGAAACAAGTATTTTTTAAGTGCCTACTGTGTGCCTGGCACTTTGCTAAGCACTTTACAAATATCACTTCATTTGACCCTTACAACAACTCTGATAGGTAAATGGTGCTGTTATCATTCCAATTTTACAAGTGAAGAAACTGAAGCAGTGGTTAAGTGACTTGCTCAGTCATACATCTAGTAAATGCCTGAGGTCATATTTGAACTCAGGTCTTCCTACCTCCAGTCCAATGCTATATCTACAGAGCCACCTAGCTGCCTCAAAAAGAGAAGCTATAAATATTTTTGTGTATTATGAGAATTATTAATTTATATAATTTGTATATTGGGAGCAATAATTGTTAATAATAGATATCTTGGGGGACCCAGAGATCTCCCCTTCTTTCTTAGCCCTCTCTTTCCTGAACTCAAAGACAACATCTCCTTGACAGATTTCACCAAGCCCAAGCTAAGCTCACAAAAGGAGTCTTGGGTAGACAGATTCTTTTGTCTAGATAAGCTAAAGGATTTTACTGATGAGATTTGGCCTGTGGGAATCATTGTGCTCCTATCAGCTTGGGGTGGGGGGTGGGGCCTCTATATTTTCCCCTGATGTCATCTTAACTTGAGTCAGGTTAATATAACCCACCTCCAATCATGTCAACCAATTGGATTTGAATGATGCTAACCAATTAGGTATTATTGCTGTGTGATGGACCTTTTCCAGTTTGAAGGGTGTATAAGGCCTGTACCCTACCATCACTAGGTCTTGGATCCGAGAGAGATGGCCATACACCTCATTTTATTAATAACCCACTGGCCATATTAATAAAAATGATTAAATTACCCAGATACCCTGATATGTCTCTCATATTTCTAATTGTCACAATAACATATGTCCTGTTCTCCTTTCTTTGATCTCTCTGTTGACGTAGGCCAAAGGTGGTTATCATTTGGTCAAGGGGTAACCTTTGGGGCATAGTTCTAAACTGCTTTCCAGAATGTATGAAAAGATCCAGTGGTCCACCAATAGTACATTAGTGCGCCTATTTTCCTGCTCTCCAACATTTATCATTTTTGTCTATCTGGGTGTGAGACGAAACCTGTTAGTGTATTTTGTATTTCTCAGACTATTAGTGATTTAAAGCATTCTTTTTTTCACATGGCTGTTGATAACCTGGATCTCTCCTTTGAAAATTGCATATTCATATCTTTCCTCTGACTAATTACAAATTGGGAAATGGCTCTTACTCTTATAAATTTGAATCCATTCCTTATATCTCAATATCTTGGGGGAAATTTAAAACAAAAATGTTTTCCAGTTACCTTTTTTGCTTTGAATTTTACCTATGTTGGTTTTGGTGGGGGTAGAGGAGAGAGAATTTTATGTATCCTCTGTATGTTCCCTAGCTTATCAACGTGCATCTTAAACCATGGTGCCCACAGTTGAAAATAACATTCCAAATACAGTGCGGGGACTATCAAGCTCTGTATCCCTGGAAGCCCCTCTTAATGCAGTCCAGGATACCAGTCTCTGTTCTGGCTGCTGTATCACACTGCTGACTCATATTAAGCTTGTAGCCCGTTAAAAAAAAAAAAAGCCAGTTTTGTTTTTTGTTTGTTTTCAAAACGGTGGCTTTCTAAGGCTGCCTCTGCACAACACGGTCTGGTAAGGTGAACTTTTTTGAACCCAAGTAACATACATCACATTTATCCCTAATGAATTTCATCTGATTAGATTCAGCCTAATGCTGTACCTGTCAGGATCTGTTTGCTTCCTCATTCCATCATCCACTGTGTTAGCAAAGACCCGAGTTTGACTGCTACCCGGACACTTACGTGTGTAACCATGGGCAGATCACTTATGAGAGGGTTAGACTTGATAGACTCTAAGGTCCTCTCCAGCTTTAAATCTTTGATCCATTATTGTGCTCTAAGAAATGACAAGCAGGATGATTTCGGAAAGGCCTGGAAAGACTTGTATGGACTGATATATAGTGAAGTGAGTAGAACCAAGAGAACATTGTGCACAGAGACAGCAATATTGTTTGATGAAGGACTGTGAACCCTGATGATAACAGAATTCTAAAGGACTACATGTATCATCTCCCCATATAAGAATGTAAAAAGTTTTTTTTCTAATTTTTGTGGGGCAATGAGGGTTAAGTGACTTGCCCAGGGTCACACAGCTAGTAAGTGTCAAGTGTCTGAGGCTGGACTTGAACTCAGGTCCTCCTTTATCCACTGAGCCACCTAGCTGCCCCGGAATGTAAACAGTTTGATTTTATTTAGTCCCATATGACTACTCATTCATGTTTGGCTTTTGATAGTTTTCTTGACACCCGTGTTTTCTATGTCTTTTCATGAGGAATGGTTGGAAGTCTTCTATTTTGTTCAATGTCCATTGTCCCCCCGTAGGACTATACTGTTCTGCTGAGTAGGCTATTCCAGTGCGCCTAGATCCTTTGTCTTTTGTAATATCATATTCTCAGGTCTCCACTCCTTTGGAGTAGTGGCTACTAAATCTTGTGTGATCCTGATTGTGGCTTCTTTGTACTTGAATTCTTTCTTTCTGTTTACGGTATTTTCTCCTTGATCTGGGAGCTCTGGGCTTTTCCTTTAATATTCTTGGGAGTTTTCATTTTGGGATTTTCTCAGGAGAACCCTGGTGGATTCTTTCAACTTCTACTCTGTTATCTGGTTCTAAGATATTTGGGCAGTTTTATGATTTAATGAAATATAATATCTAGGCTCGTTTTTGCTCATGTCTCAGTTATTCCAATGATTCTTAAATAATCTCTCCCTGATCTGTTTTCCAGATCAGTTGCTTGTCCTATGAGACATTTCATAGCTTCTATTTTTTCCAGACTTTTAACTTTGTCATGTTATTTCTTGATGTCTCATAGAGTCTGGCCACTTCTAATTTTCAGAGTTATTTCCTTAGTAAGGTTTTGATCCTCATTTTCAAAGCTTTTACTCCCCCTTTCATATCTTTCTTCCCTAGCTCTCACTTCTTTTCCTACTTTTTCTTCTACCACCTTCATTCAATTTTTTAACTCTTCTAGGAATTTATGTTTGGCTTCTGTTCAATGTGCATTTTTCTTTGAAGTTTTGCTTGTAGAAGTTTCCAAGTCATTCTTGTCTGTGATTGTGCCGTAAGACTGCCTGTTGCCAAAGGACTTTTTTGTTTGCTCATTCTTCTCACATCTTGACTTTGGACTTTCCGTTAGTACTAGACTCCGCACATACTTCTGGGGGGGGGGGGCGGGGCAGAGATCTGACCTGAGCCTCTGTCCTCTATCCTTAGTCTGTTTTCAAGGTCAGTCTGGGGGTCTGTAAGCTTTGAATGATCCTAAAGTGGTGTGCTCTCAGATGGAAGTGCTGTTCACCTTCTTTCTTGTCTAAGCTCTGCAAATTCCTGACCCAGGTTTGGGTCTGTAGGCTTGCCCTCTGTAGAGTTGCTATCTGTATGGAGCTAAAATTCTAGCTAGACTGTCTAAAAATCTAATGAGTGGTCACCATAAATTATAAGCTTTAGCAAAAGTTTAGACTTTTAAGTATTTATTAAGGAGCATAAGAATTTAGAGAGGAGAGAGAATGAAGCCCAAGATTCCTTCATCTATCTATCTCAGGGAGCCAGCATCTCAGCTCCATTCAAACCGAGGTCCTGGGTGAAAGAGACAGCCCCTCTCCCCTTCCTTGTCCCAGAAGCCTCCCGCAAAAACGGAAACAGGGCCGTCCACACACACAGAGCTCCAAGCTAATTGGCTTGTAGCTTTGATCAACAGTACCCACAAGCAAACATCACTTCCTGACGCCAAGGCCACACGACTTGTCTTCAGGCCAGAGCTCACAAAAGGTTCCTCCCGGCAGGGGGCGTTATTCCAACTCTCACACCCCTGAGAAGCTCTGTGGTTCACAGTAGCTGAACTTCCTGCTCTCCATGGTCTGGAACCCCAGCCCCAGTTATTCCAATGCAGGTTTCTATGCTGGGCTAAAGAGCCCTGCTCCGGGCATTCGAGCCATTCAGCGGCACTTCTACAGCTTGTTCCTTGCTCAGTACAGAGCTAGAGACGATGCTTGTGACTGTTCCTTTCCACCCTGGATCTGTGGGCTCGACCCAGGCACTGGGCAGCCCAGCTAGCTAACTGCCAGGTGTCGCTCACTCCCACCCTGGTGCTTTATCTCAGGCCCTCTTCAGCTAAGATGCTCCTGCCACCCACTCGCTTCTGGCCAGACCGCATCCCTAAGCTACCCTAGGCTGGAAAAATGACTCACTGTGCCTTCTTCCTGGCTTTCCCAATCAGAATTCAGTCTGGTCCCATTTCCTAGATCATTGTGGGGAAAGTTTCATAGGGACCTAGGCTAAACTACTTCCTCTCACTCCTCCATCTTGACTCCATCTCCTTCCATGCCCTCTCGAATATCACTGACAGAGGCTTGGCAGTCACATATTGTAGTCTGCAATCTGCAAAATAATCACATACTATTGTCCAAAATCTATATGCTAGGTGATTTCCACTTCTGTTGTTGTTTTTCTCTCTTTGTTCTGATTCTTCTCTCACAACATGACTAATGTGGAGATGGGTTCAACATGATTGTACTGTATAAGCTCTATCAGATTGCTGGCTGTCTTGGGGAGGGGGAGGACGAGGAGAGAGAGGGAGAAAAATGTAGAACTCAAAATCTTACAAAAAGGAATTTTGAAACTATTTTTACATGTAATTGGAAAAAATAAAATAAAATACTATTTTAAAATAAAGACAAAAAAATCTATATCTAATAAAATGTTAATACATATGATGTCCAAAAGTAATTCTTCTCCTGATCAGATGGAAATTCTTATTACAAAATTGAATCTAATTTGGGATGACACATTTTAAGATGACTTGACAAAATAAATAAGGTAAAAATACAAAGTAAAGTAAAAGTTTTTAACAGTGCCACGCACATACAGATTCTTAATTTCTATTTTATTTAATTAAATAAAAAGTTGGGGTTTTTTTAGTTTGAATTAGTATGAAAAAGAGAGTTAATGGATGACTGATATCTTCTTATGAGTTTTCATCATGTTTATTGAAGACAAACAAGAAGAAATGATCTGAAAACACAAGAGGCTTATGATAGGCATATAGGAGAATTGCCTGACGCTAAAGCTGGCATTCATAAAAACAAGGGCAAAGTGAAATTCTTTTTTTCTGTTTTTCTTTGTTGTTGTTGTTTTACATCAGACATCTGTTTGATATACTAAATGAATGAAAAAGCATTTATAAGGTCTTTATAACATCTGCCAAATGCTCTGCTACAATGTAGTGAACGTCAATACAAAAGCCAAGATTGTTGTTGTAGTTTGTCCTTCGTTCTCAAAGACCAAAATGACATCACTATGTTGGGGTCAAGGTAACGTGTATCCGACTGTGGCTGACCAGACCAATACGTGCTCAGAGGCTCTATCATAGGCCAGGCACAAATAGTCCACATGAACATTTGGAGTGAAGATGTCTCTAGATTTGCGTCTCTCATAGAGCACAGCACTTTCTTTGATGCAGGCACACCATACTAGGCACTCCTTTGTCAGTGTGTCCTATGTCTCCCAATCAATTCCTATCCCTTTTTTTTTTTGTAGTTGTGAGGCAACTGGGGTTAAGTGACTTGCCTAGGGTCCCACAGCTAGTAATTGTTAAGTGTCTGAGGCCAGATTTGAACTCAGGTCCTCCTGACTCCAGAACTGGTGCTCTATCCACTGCACCACCTAGCTGCCCCTCCCAATCAATTCCAAAGTTCTTCAGAGAGACTTGGAGAGTGTCCTTGTATTGCCTCTTCTGACTTCCTTGTAAGCACTTGCCTTGTGTGAGTTCTCTGTAAAATAGTCTTTCAGGCAAACACATAATGTGGCCAGTCCTTCAGAGTTGAACTCTCTGCTATAGAGTCTGAAAGCTCTATGAAGTTCAGCTGGAGAAAGGACCTTGCCTTGCCAGGTGATCTTCCCAATCTTCCTAAGGCAATTAAAATGGAAGTGATTCGCTTTCCTGGCATGGTGCTCATAGATTGTCCAGGTTTCACAGGCAGACAACATTGAGACACAAGGGCTCTGTAGACCTTGAGTTTGGTAAGCAGTCTAATGCCAAAGATAGGTCCTTCCCTCAAGGAACTTACATTCCAAAGGGTAAAATGACACAAAGATAATACAGTCATGACCATCAAAACTGTAAGACCAGGGAGCAGTAGACTGGTCTACCCCATCCCAAGGCAGAGTTGATTAATTATGGTCCATAGTTATAGAACTGAAGAGTTGGAGGAGCTGACTGGGTGGCAGAAGGGCTATGGAGGAAGTTCCCTGAGAACATGGCTAAGAGCTTTCCTGAAAGTGTTCCAAGGGAGGCAGGCACCAATCAAGAGAGTGAAGCCACTGCGGGGAGTTCCTCTAGGCACATGAACTGAAGTACAGTTTAAGCTTGAAGGCAGAGACTAAACTCAGGAACTTTCTAAATATTTTTGCATTTCTAAGATGTATGTCAGAATAGAATGATGGAAACAGAGTTATTTTAAGAGCTATAGCTAATTTCTTTTCTATAAATTTTTTGTTATTCTGACAGTCAATAAAAGATTTTTAAAAGAAGAAATACAAACAAAAATCAAGATGGAAAAGAAATTGGATTTGCTCAATGTTCCCTCACTTGATTTTCAATGACTTCATCTGAGCTAGTCACCCCACTATTTCTGGCATCCCAGTCATTAATTTTTGGGCTATGAATGGAATTATTTCTTTGGGCTAATTAGGCATTTCAGTGTTGCATCTGACCACTCCATGATCAGTACAAAACGGTACTTAAGTGAAGAAGAATTAATACATCCCACCAAAGGGGCTGATTTACCTGTAAAGCATAGTATTAAGTCTTATAAGTCTATTATTAGTATAGTATTAAGTCTTATAAGAAACAACAACCACAACAACATGCCTAATTTATCCCATGTAAATCCTAGAACTTTTACTCATCCCAAAGTTTGCAGACAGTGAGTAAAGTAAGTGAGTATCTGTTATTATAGTGCCATACACATAAGAGAACAGAAATAAATATTGTTTGATGATGATAATGAATCTCTATTCAGAACTATGCCAGAGACACAGTGAGCATTCAGTAAATAGTAAATCAAACATTTTCAATTTCACCTGCTAAAATGTACTTCTGGCTACCAAGATTTTTACCACCAACAAAAAATATTTAAGTGATTAATGGTAAGCTGGGCAAAGTGCTAAACAAAAGAAATACAAGAACCAGCTGCTGACATCATATTGGTTAAAATTTAAGCCACTGATATGGTCCCATTTATGACATTAAGCCAGAATAAAAAGTTAAACTTCTACATGAACAAAAAGAAAGGTATATCATACACAGGCCACAGGAAAGCACAGTTTTAAGTATAGGCAATGAAGATACATAACTGGGATAAAAACCAGAGAAAGTGGCCATAGAGGTTTCATGTTTAGAAGATACAGTAAATTATTGTGACCACTGTTAGAAGCCTTCTTGAAGATGACAGAATTTCAGCAGTGCTTCATATGATAAAGGGAAGAGAAGACTGAGAAGTCTAGAGTAATAAGCATATTCCATTCCTAGGACACTATATTAGTGAAGTCTCAGAAGCTGGATTGAGACATGGGAGACCAAAGAAATGACAAAGAGTTATACCTAAAATGAATAAAGGAGAAGAAAGGGAGTAGGAAGTAATAAGGAAACCGAAATAATATCAGATATACCAGTAAAAGATAAACGTGTATTTGATCTAAAGAATAGAAAGCCATAGCAAAGAATGTTCAAAAAGCCCAAGAACACAAACTACTGGAGAAGAGACTCTTTATTCAACAACCACCAAAAAACAGTTTGCTGTAAAGTAGTTTTAGATTGCATCTTTTACCTTATTCCACAAAATAATTCTAAGTGGATAAACATTATAAAAAATGATAAAATATGTATCATTCATAATTAGGGGAAATTCATAACTAGATAAAAGAATAGAAGACATCGGAAATGGCAAAACAATTATCTCAATTGTATAAAATTTAAAAGTTTTCGTACATTATAAAACCCATGCAAATAGAATAAAAAAATTAATGAACTAAGGAAAAAATATCTTTGCAAGAAATAGCTCTGATAAAAATGTGACAAATTAATAATTATTCCCCAGTAGAAGAGCAGCCAATGGAGTTGGCCAAAAATATACAAACTATCGACAACATGGAAAGGTATTCAAAAATCAGTAAGTGTGATGAGTAAAATCTAATGTGTGTGTCCTTACCTGCCCCCTCCCACAGTCTGGGGGGAGAACTAACTAAGGTATACTTATAAATTCAGCAACAGTTTAGGGTTTTTTTGTTGTTGTTGTTTTGTTTTTGTTTCTTGGTTTTTTTAGTGAGGCAATTGGGGGTTAAGTGACTTGCCCAGGGTCACACAGCCAGCAAGTGTTAAGTGTCTGAGGCCGGACCCGAACTCAGGTCCTCCTGAATCCAGAGCTGGTGCTCCATCCACTGTGCCATCTAGCTGCCCCCAACAGTTTAGGTTTTTAAGCATTTATTAAAGTATATTAGAAGTTGATAAAGAGAGAAAGAGAGAGCATGTCTCTGAAAGAATGGAAAAGCCCTAACCCAGATCTACACAAGAGAGAAAGAAAACACTTGCCTCTACCTAGCAGCTCACACTTCTCAAGTCAGAGAGAGAGTTCCAGCCAGTTCCCCTGGAAGTGCTCTGTGGAATAGGAAGCGGGGCGGTCCCCATACACAGCTCCAAGCTAATTGGCTGGTCGCATTCAAGTCTACTGATCCACATGATCTAAAGGTGGTCTATGAATAGAGGTAACTTCTGGACACCAATCTGACCTTCGAAATCTCAGAAAGGTCACCTCATGCCTTCTGGATTCTCACACTGCCCCCTGTGCTTCATGAAGAAACATTGTTTCCTTATATGAAGCAATAACATTACAGATACTTATGACTGACAAAGTAAAGGGAATGAAAAGAGAGAAAAGAAATTGAATGACTCATTGACAAAAGGTAAAGGGGGCACTCCCCTTTAGCAAGTGGACATTATAAACAGTGTATGCAATGGGGAAAAGGAAAACGGGAAAATGTCCATAGGTTAAGGGGTTCAGCACTCTGCTTTGTGGCTCGCCAAACTGTGATGAGTAAAATCTAATGTGTGTGTCCTTACCTGCCCCCCCTGCCAGTGTTGGGGGAGAACTAGCTAAGGTTTACTTATAAATTCAGCAACAGTTTAGGCTTTTAAGCATTTATTAAAGTATATTAGAAGTTGAGAGAGAGAGAGAGAGAGAGAGAGAGAGAGAGAGAGAGAGAGAGCGAGCTCACATGTCTCTGAAAGAATGGAAAAGCCCTAACCCTGATCTACATGGGAGAGAGAGAGAAAACCTGCCTCCACCTAGCAGCTCATGCTTCCCAAGTCAGAGAGAGAGAGAGAGAGAGAGAGAGAGAGAGAGAGAGAGAGAGAGAGTTCCAGCCAGTTCCCCTGAAAGTGCTCTGTGGAATAGGAAGCGGGGAGGTCCCCATACACAGCTCCAAGCTAATTGGCTGGTCACATTAATGTCCATTGATTGACATGACCTAAAGGTGGTCTATGAATAGAGGTAACTTCCAGATGCCAATCTGAACTTCTAATCTCAGAAAGGTCACCTCATGCTTTCTCAGTTCTCACATAAGAGAATTTTTTTTTTGATTGAGCTATCACTGCACAAAAATAAAGCCACCAGAGATGCTAAGGAGAAAGTTCCCTGAGAGCATGACTAGGAGCTTTCCTGAAAGTGTTCCAAGACAGGCAGGCGCCAATCAAGAGAGTGAAGCCACTGCGGGGGAGTTCATCATGGAAAGGAAGCTAATTATGGAAGCAACTGTGGAGTAATAGATGAAGCAATGCATTTGTCCAACCTTTCTAGAAAACAACTTGGAATCAATTACTGAAGAAAAATGCTAAATTCTTACTAGCCCTAGATCCAGGGAGTCTTCTATTAGGAAACATATTCCGAGAAGGTAACCAACAAAAAGCAAAGCTCATATATACAAAGACATTCCTAACAGCATTATTCGTGGAGGAAAAAAAGCTAGAAACAAAATATGTACTCAACAACCGAGGAATGGCTGACCAAAATGTGCCATAAAGAATGATGAATATGAAGAATTCAGGGAAATATATGGCTTGCATGAAGTACTAGTGAATAAAAGAAGCAGAAGAAAAACAAAATAATACACAAGGATAGCATTGTAAATAAAATCTAAATGGAGAGACAACAAAACTCTGGTCAAATACAACAGTCATTGGCAATACCATTTTGTCAAAGTTAAAGGAAACATCCTTTCTTTTAAGAACTGAAACTTTTGAGGGGAGAAGGGAGAAAATTGTTTCATATGGGGCTTTGTTAGGATGTTTGTTAGGAAGTATTTGTTGTGTCAAAACAAAATGTAGCAAACAAAAAATAATAATAAAAGAACAGGAAGTCATTACTGAGTTTTAATGAAATGGAAGAGGATGACCAAAGCCACAGAAAGACCAAGTCATTTTGGCTGGGCTGGCAAGGATAGACTGGAAAGTATTACTCCTGAAAATGTGGTGAGAAGAAGGTTTAACAGTTCGGGCAAGAAATAACAAACTTCAATGCTAAGGCAGGAGTGATATAGAAAAGGTCGAAAAGGAAATATGCAAAAAAGTGGCCACATTGAGCAGCTAATGCAAAGGCAGAAGTGAGTCAGAAAGATTTTGGAGGTTCTTGGTTTAAAATATGGAATGGCTAATGGCACTGAAGAAAAGTTATGCAAGTTTGATGAAAAGCTTCTTCATCATCAAGGTCAACAAAACTGCCAATCTGAGATATGGGACACTGGACTTCATGGGACTGAGGCAAGGGAGTAAGTGAAAGGGTTGACAGCTATATTTACGTATTATACAGGTATAGACAATTAATTCAATACGAGCAAACTAAGGAGCAAGGTGTCCTGTCAGTGGGAGACAGCTTCATATCATCATTAAACAAGACACTATAAGCTCAGCAAAAATATGAGTCAAGTTAGATCCATTTTCAAATAGATAAATAACTGAATGAAAAATCATTCTAGCTCATTGCTTATTGAAAGAATCATAAAAGAATGTCAGGGAACCATTTATATAATCTGATGGCTGGTCTATATAATACTATTTTCAAAGTAACTAAACATGGAGCCACCAAACCATATAGTAAGGATCCTTGACAATGCATATTGACTTAGTTTTAAAATACATCTATGTGTTACAATATTTTTACCTATTTTGCTATTTCCCAATTATATATATATTTTTTGTTTGTTTATTTGTTTGGGTTTTTTTGCAGGGCAATGGGGGTTAAGTGACTTGCCCAGGGTCACACAGCCAGTAAGTGTCAAGTGTCTGAGGCCGGATTTGAACTCAGGAACTCCTGAATCCAGGGCCGGTGCTTTATCCACTGCGCCACCTAGCCGCCCCTTCCAATTATATTTTAATCTAGTTCTGGCCTGCCCAGGAGTGTTGCCACTGGCTAGGTGTTTGACACCTGTCTTAGAGGACTTAATATAATTTCCTAGCCATATTTGATAAGAATCAGCATTTGAGAAGTCAGTCCTAGGCTCTCTGTCACTTAGGGATTCTAGTATTCTCTTCTTTTAGTATCACTTCTATTTTTAAAAATTTATCCTTTTTGCATAGCTGTAATGTTATAGAATCAAGATTTGCAAAGGATTTTAGAGGTCATCTGATGGAAGCTAAGTGGTACATTGCTTGGTGTGGAGTCAGGGAGACATGAGTTCAAATCTGGCCTCAGACGCTTACTAGCTGACAATAATAGAAAAAATAATACAGACTACTGAAGTTATTCAGATAAATGATTTCTGTACACTGAATGACTTAAGTGAAAATAATTTAATTGAATAAGCAGTTAGTATGCTGATTGTTTCTAGAAGATTAGCAAATGATGCTCAACAATACAAGAGCGAAATGAATGCTTCCAGGATAACTTGGCCATTTGATCCAGGCTTTTAACAGGAAAGCAAAAAAATCAACTATACAGCAAGCATATGATTTATATCATTTTGTGAAGGATAATTTATGAAAATGTTGCAGATGGAAATATCTGAATGCGAAGTTACATCATCCAAGTGGCTTGCAAACAGAAACCATCAGGTCTTTGCTTCCCTGCTGAATTGTGAGTGAAAGAAGCTCATGACCTCACAAAAGCTACTATTCAGATGTTTCACTTAAATGCTGCTCTATTCAGAAGCAATCACAACTTTGATTTCCTATGTTGAGCTTAACAAACATGCAATGATAACAGGCTTACCTTACCTGGTTAGAGAGAAATGCTATCCATTTTGTCACAGATTATTTATTTACAATAGGGGAAAATTAATCCAGTGGCCAAAGTTCTGAAATAATATCTTATCACAAGAATCTAGAAGCAAGTGATCATAATCATCTTCAATTAGGCAGGTGTCTGAAATAACATATCAGGTTTCAGAAACTGTCATTATAAAATTGTTGAATGCCCACCATTTCTATCTCCTATGGATTCTGCATGGTTCAAGGAGTTCTCTTTGTAGAAACCTGGGAATAATGAGAACAAAGTTCTTTCTAGTGCTCATTATATCACTAGCTAGCAACAGTGACCACAGGCGAGTCAAGGCCCCTTTCTGGATCTTAGATTCTTTCTCTGTAAAATGAAGAGCTTGGCTTAGATGATGTCTAAGGGTCCTTCCAGTGGCAAAGGTCTGTGAATGACTCTTCAGTTTTTGTGTTTGTTTTTTGCAGCATGTGAAGAATAAATGAACAAATACCATCTTCTGTATTTTATCAGAGATCAAGTCTGTCAAACAGAAGAACACACACACACACACACACACACACACACACACACACACACACACACACACACACACACACACATGAGACACAGCACCTTCCAACTCTATCACTGTATGATTCTAAAGTGACAGGTGGACTGAAGTCCAGTTGACTGGCCCCATCTTTTGCAAACATTTTTAATGTCATTTCCCCCCAGTGACAGCTATGATATTACCCTTTTCTACATTCTTAAAAAAGCAAACCACTTATCTATATAATTTATGCCAGATTCTCACAGCCAAAACAAGTTCAGAATATCTCACTTCATTGATGTTTAGTAATGCCTGATTCTGAAATTTAATAAAAGTAGTTCTACTTACAGTTACGAAGGTTATTCCAATCAATTTTGGAGAAAAATGGATGGCAACAGAGACCCTCATAATTCAGCCTTTCTTTCGGTCCACACAGCAGACTCTGAATCAGATCGAGAAATTCACTGCTGATTTTGGGGCTATCTGGGAACTTCAGGAACCTCTGTTTTTGAAGGGGAAAAAAGTATTAGTAATGATGATTCTACCTGACCCTAAACTAAGTTAGTACCTTTCATTCATCCAGGCTTTTTGAAAGAAAAAGAAGCTTTGCACCATTCATTTCATAAAGGACTGTGATAAAAATAATGGAATTTGGCAGAGCCCAGGGGCCCCACCTGATTGACTTAGTATTGTTTGAATTAGGTGAGAATGAGAAACTGACTAAGTACCTACTTGGGGATGATTGGATGGAGGTCATACCTGGCCAGCCCTGAGTGACATATTCATTTTCTCTTCCCCTATTCCCTTGTCCCTGGCTTTATTAACTTCACCTTTGTCGTAAATTTTGTTCCCTTTAATAAAACCTGGTTTGTTTGTAGAAAAGAGGCTGTTTAATCTCCTTTCTTATTAGTCTGAGAGAAATAACTAAAAAAGGCAGTTTGGAAGGGAGGAAACTTTGGATCTGGAGGTTTCTCATTATTTTCTGAACCTTAATATTATGGCGAGCTGCCCAATTAACTCTCCCCATAATAAATTTGGCCTTTACAGGACCAAAAGTTGTCCTTCCCAAAATGAATGGCCTCTTCACATCACCAAATTAATAAAGGAAAAAAAAAAGAAGAAGAAAAACTCAACACTAATAATTACATGGGGAGGACATTTTCACAAGAATGATTTAAGAATAGCTTTAGCAAAACTCTTGATGTATCAGAGCATTGTGCCTTCTGAAAGGATGGATATCTTCTTGCATGTATCAAGCATTCAAAAGGCTTTCTAATTAACTGTTAACTACTTTTCTTTTTTCCCAGGTAAAATGCAAAAATGTTCTGGCAATAATTCTTTACCTGGAAATTCATAATATTATTAAAGGTTTTTGCTGTGGTTCCCTCAGTAAAAGGTGATCTTCCATAAACCATTTCATAAGCAATGACTCCCAATGACCACCAGTCACATTCAGGCCCATGGAAGCCCTTTCCATCTCCATTCATCACTGTCAGGACTTCTGGCGCCATGTAATCAGGGGTCCCAATAGGAAGTTTGGAGTGCACCTAACAAAACAATTTTTAAAAATTAGTATGACCAATGTACTTTTGGTGGAATTGTAAACCAGTCCAACTATTCTAGAGAACAATTTGGAACTATACCCAAAGGACTATAAAAGTGCACACCCTTCTGACCTAGCAACACCAGTATTAGACCTCTATCCCTAAGAGATCAAAGAAAATGGAAACGGACATATTTGTACAAAAATATTTATCACAGATCTTTTTGGGTTGGCAAAGAATTAGAAATCAAAGGGATGGTCATCAATAGGGGAATGGCTGAACAAGCTGGGGTACGTGATTGTGATGGAATACTATTGTGCTATAAGAAACAATGAGGGGAATGGTTTCAGAAAAACCTAGGAACACTTAAATGAACTGATGCAGAGTGAAGCTTAAAAGGCAAGGAGAGAACAGAAATGGGCTCTCTTTTGCCTGCTTTCCTGGTCCAATGACTGCGCTGCACACACAGAGGCTGACTGGAGTTCGACTCGGCCCGGCTCGCCGTTAGCAACACGTGCCTGACGCGGCTCTCCTCAAAGGTGGCCTTGGGTTTTTGGTGAGTTTTATATGGAATATAGACTAAGCTTAGACTTAAGACTATTTGTTTTGTATTTCTACTTTCCTATCCCTCTAATCAACATCACCTTGTAACTACCAAACAATAAAAGCTCTAACTAGAGACCAGAGGCTTCTTCCATTTATTAGTCTGGGAGATAAATTAAGGGAAAGGTTAAAGAGGGAAGATTAATGCTCTAGTATCCAATTTTAAATCTTACAATACACAGTAACAGTGATACTATAAGGACAATCAACTATGAAAGATGTAGCTAGTCTGATCAAGACAATGATCCAAGACAATTCTAAAGGACTCATTGTGAAAGATACTATCCACCTTCCAGAGAGAGAACTGATGAACTTTAAATACAGATTGAAGGATTTCTTTTTTTACTTTATTCTTCTTGATCTCTGTTTTCTTTTGCAACATGGCTGATAGGGAAATGTTCTTCATGACTTCATATGTATAAGCAATTACTTGCCTTCATAGGAAGTGGGGAAGGGGCAAGAAGGAAGAAGTGAATATGGAACTCAAAATTATTATAAATGAATATTTTTTAAATTGTTACATGTACAACTCAGAAATATCTAACAAAATAAATATATAGTTTTTTAAATGAATGGCCATCTCATAATTATCTGTGTAGGAAAGCATGTCAACCACAATCTAATTTACCTGTTATCTGTTATACTTTGACAGAAAGTTCTTCTTTCAGTTTATATACAGTCAAAAAATACAAATTAATTTTATTATTCAAAACTATGCCAAGGCAAATAAAATCACAATGAATCTCAATAAAGATTTTTGGCTAATCTGTACCACAACTTCATTCTTGTCCCACCACTAGCATAGTGATAAAAGCAAACAGATTTTAAAGTGTCAAAATACTTTACATGCATGATTGCTGATGAGATCTGGGGAGGGAGGCGGCACAAACATCACTAAGCCTTACTTTATAAAGGGGGAAACTGAGACTAAAGAGAAGCTAAGTGATCTGGCCGGCGTGATTCAAACCTTGGTCTCACTGCCTCGAGAGCAGCAGCCTCCTCTCCCTGCCATCCTGCTTCCTCTCCAGACAAGAGGTATTTTACCAGATAGAATATTAGTGATGTGACCAAACTTCTCATCTTGTTTTTAAAAACCAGTGATCCCAAACTATCCAGACAGAGCTAAATGTTCAGTCTTCACATATTACCAACAAACTGACAAGACACCTGGCACACACTCTGTGTTAACAGGTTCTGAAAATTGCCTAACAGAAAGTGATGTAATTATTTTCAATATTCCCACTAAGTTGTTCACATTATCAATCACAAACAACACACACACACACACACACACACACACACACAGATAAACATTTGCTAAAGGCAAGATTGTAGCCTTTACAATTGTCTCCTCAGACTCCTTTTTTAATTTTTATTTTTTTTGGGGGGGAGAAATGGGAATTCAATGAAAACAGATTCCTTTCTTTAACTCTTCTCTATCCTTCAGGAATGCAATACCTTCTGCCTCTCAAACCCTGACCCACTATCTAAACAAGAAAGGGTTGGACATCATTGATACAGTTCATTGACTGACCCACTGACACACATGTTATTTAGTGTCACCTCAATCAAGGAATTTGCATTTTAATTTTCTGATCTCTAAGACTAGCAGGCTGTGTGCCCTACTGAAAGATGTTCAGAGATGAACAAGTAAGTGATCACACACATTTTTTATGTACAAACATATTTGAAGGCAAGAGAAGATATCATACTATGCCTACTTAAAAATCTGGCCCTAAAGGCAAATTTGGTCATCTTAGGAAGTAACCCAAGGTCTCTGCACAAGCAGCATCCAGTTTGACTATGGTGTCTAGTTTGGACTACTGGCCTGTTACCAGAAAGCATGAAAGGTAAAGGAGTTATGACCTGATGCTTCTTTCAAGATTCAATTAGGAGACAGGTCCATTTGGATTCAGTGGCAAGTTCCACCTTTCCACCTTCCTCAGAAGGCAGACCATTCTTCCATAAGCCAGTGACATGGAAGAAGTCCCAGAGAGTCCAATTTGAAGAGGTATTCTCTATGGACAGTCAGGTCCTCCAGCTGTTCCTATTCATAGATGACATCACACTGTATTTTCTTTGTCCAGTAATCAGCAAGCAGATGCTGTACTGAAAGAACTGAACCACATTCCTATCAACACTCTTAGAGCTATAGATGAAACCAGGAGACATGACAAACTCACTGTAGATTTAATGAGCACCATATGATATCGCCAAAAAAACCCAAACCTGACTGTACAATCTCTGACATGGACCAAGTCAGGTCAATAAACAGGAAGTGCCTTCACTGGGCCAGGTGCTGTGCACAAGGAAAGGCAATAAGGCAACCCCTGCCCTCAGGGAGCTGACATTTTAATGGGCAGGATGGCTACAAGGTAAATAGAGCTTAAATCGATGGTCCAATAGCTTAGGGTCTGAGAGTTGGTAAAGTGCTTTACATGTATGAGCTCATCTGATCCCTGACTCTATCTCAAAGAGGAAATAACCAGCTATGAATGTCACAGCCATTTCAGGATCAGCTGTGTTTACAGTCAGATCATCTACCATTTAGAAGTAGGATCAAAGACTAGAGATGGAAGGACCTTTTGAGATCATCTAATCCAGGACTTCTTAAACTTTTCCCACTCATGACCCCTTTTCCCCTGAAGAATTTTTATGCAACCCCAGGTCTAGAAGTATATAAAATAGCTATACATAACCTTTCACTGTTGCCACATTGTTCACCACCCCCACATTCAGTCACGTGACCCCATAGAGAATTGAGACCCACAGTTTAAGAAGCTGGCATCTAACCTAACCCCTCATTTTTCAGATGAAGAAACTGAGGCCCACAGAGCTTCTGTTGCTTACGCAGTGAAGGGCAGAGCCAAGATTTGAATTCAAGTCTCCTGACTTTAAATTCAGTGCCCCAAGTGCACTACTCTTGGCCTAGCATCACGATGCTTCTCCAACTGTTTACTTAACTGCTACCAAATTCCATCTTCTTTTCCCTCTCTGTTTCTCATTCCTTGATCTTGTTCCTGCCTTCAACCCTCTCTCATATAAGAAAAACAATCTAGACCTGGAAATTTCATTCTCTAAATTTTCCTCAATTTTCCCTAGACTCCAATTCAGTACAAATCACCTTCAGCGTTTCCTTCTCCTTACCAAGTTCCTTTTGTCTTTCTCCGTCACTCCCCAACAGAGGCTGGAGGAGCAGACTCGGGGATTCTGGGGACTAGGCTAGATGATTTCTCAGTTCTGTTCCAATTCTATGATTCCAAGAAAACTTATGTAATAAAAATCTGTACTAAATTATGACCTTGGCTTAATGCCAAGACTTCTTTCCTTCATTTTGCTAAATGTCACCTCCACCTCCTCAAACAGCACATTGGATACCAAGGCATACAGGGTGCAAACACAGAAGTCCACTGACATCAATGCTAGGCAGAGATCACTGTAGGAACACTGGCAAAATGGTTTCATTTTGTATATATTTGTTACCATCCTGCTAGTTTTATCTATAAATGCTCTGGGTATAATATGCTTTACTTGAGTCTCCTGACAAGCTTTCTACAGGCTCAGTCTCTGCTCATCTGCTTTGTGCTGGGTTGCTTTATAAATAAACATATATATATATATATATATATATTTATACACACACACACACACACACACACACACACACACAAACATGTATTTGCATAACTTTGTTTTGTTTTGCAGGGCAATGAAGGTTAAGTGACTTGCCCAGGGTCACACAGCTAGTAAGTTTTAAGTGTCTGAGGCCGGATTTGAAATCAGGTCCTCCTGAATCCAGGGCTGGTGCTTTATCTACTGCGCCACCTAGCTGCCCCTGCATAACTTTTTATATATATAACATATATATGTATGTATATATGTATAACTTGTATGTATGTGTGTGTATATATATATATATATAAAACGTGTGTGTCTATACACACACACACACACATATACACACTTTAGATATTTAATGAGGATAAAGCATAGAGTCCTACATGAGTCCAAGAACTAAAATGCCCAAGCCCAGAGTGGGCAAGCCATGGCTAGATTACAGTTTGTGGCGGGGGCGGGGGCGGGGGGCGGGGGGGGGGGGGGGGGGGAGAGAGACAAACTCCATACCAATTAGCAAAGAGACCCAGCAGTTAAGAGCCTTGGGCATTATTCACAGAGAAGACATGCGGGACAAGGAAGACACTAATCCCACTGTACTGTGTCCTAGTTAGGCCACAGTTAGAATGCTGTGTGAAGCACTGATCACAACATTTTAGGAAGGGGACTAACCAGACATCTTCAGTAGAAACTTTTTGCTACTGGTTGAGATGCTGAAGGCATTCCTGCCCAGCTGTGGACTAGATCACATCTGTGCTCTCTTCCAGCTTGGATTCTCTCTGTGTCTCACGCGATCATCCAACAATCCTGCAGAACTACAGTCCACGCAGCAGTTCAATCACGCCACCTCCCCTTCTCACTTGCAACTGATGACCGCATTTATTAGAATGTATGAAAATCTGGCCTGACATACAAGAAATCCCTCACAACAACAGAGATTGAACTTAGCAGGATGTGAAAGTAGTAAAAGTCCTGAGGACAATAAGACATACAAGCTTTGAAGCTGGGAAACCATTTGGGAATTTATGATCCTTTGAGGGACACCATCATCTGCTAGACCTTTCATCTCTGCCTCCAACATTCTTGAGCAAGGTAGGGCCCCAAAGACCTTCCAAGAGACATCCTTATCTATAAAAGACCTCTCCTGTTTCATATTCCCTTGTCACATTGTTTGAACCGACAGGCTGATTTGTATTGGGAAAATGGAATTAAGAGCATCCTGTTGCAAACCAGAAAGCAGGGAGTTAATCAATCTAGACCTGGCTGATCCAGGGACTGTACAACTCCCCCCCTTTCAACTGCTTAAATACTCCCCTTTCTCTAAACTTAGTGGGACCTTTTGAGAAGTTCCCCATGCAATGCATGTAATCAGTTGTTAAGAATAAAAAATGGGTGCTGTGATACAATAATGGAATTTGGCAGATGCCCAGGGGTCCCACCTGATTGATTTAGTATTGTTTGAGAAATGGACTAAGTATCTACTTGGGATGGTTAGATAGAGGCCACACCTGGCCTGCCCTGAGTGACATATACTGTCAGCAGGGGGACCACCTTCAGCCATGCAACTTGAAGGACCTCCCCTTTGGGGAAGGGAGAGAAAAAGTAGAAAAGAGAACACTGAGGCTGGGAAGCTCTCTCTTTCCTGTTGGTGAGCTTCCGAGAGGACTAATGAGGGGCTGCACAGCTAACTCCCATAGAAACTACGGACCCCAGGTGGTGAGTTAATAGAAACAAGGCCAGCTCTTTGAATTAGTTGAGCTGGAAGCAAGTTTGGGGATTGAGTCAGTCTTTGTTAGAGCCAGGGAGCTTATCCATTTTTCTCTTCCCCTATTCCCTTGTCACTGGCTTTATTAACTTCACCTTTGTTGTATATTTTATTCCCATTAATAAAACCTGATTTGTTTGTGGAAAAGAGGCGGTTAATCTCCTTTCTTATTAGCCTGGGAGAAATAACTAAAAAAGGCAGTTTGGAAGAGAGGAACCTTTGGACCTAAAGGTCCCTCGTTATTTTCTGAACCCCAATATTATGGCAAGCCACCCAATTAACTCTCCCCATATTAAATTTGGCCCTTATAGTGCTTGTCTTTATAACTGTACTTCACTCTGTTTCTGTTTTGTGGGAGACAGGTTTCTGCTTAACACAATCTTCCGCTATCCCCCTCCATCCATGTTTTTTAATCTGTCATCAAATTAAATTTATTTCACATTTCAAAAATAAAATTTTATTGATCTTTTATTTTCCTATTATCTATTGAGAGAAATGATTATTAAATAACCAATTATTGGGGAAATCCACAGGTTTTTTTTTCCTTTTTCCCATTTCCTCATTCAAAGTCCAGTTTTTCCAAGATCCTTGATTGAGCCCCCAATTTTACCCTACTTATACCATCTTATCTAGGTGGAGATGTTGCTCCACCCAATTATAAAACCTTATGATAATTTAATGTAGAGGAATTCTGATCCATTGTGTTCTTTTTTTCCAGTGGGACAATGAGGGTTAAGTGACTTGCCCAGGGTCACACTGCTAGTAAGTGTCAAGTGTCTGAGGCCGGATTTGAACTCAGTTCCTCCTGAATCCAGGGCTGGTGCCTTATCCACTGTGCCACCTAGCTGCCCCCATTGTGTTCTAATAAGGCAGGTCTGAGTTAAGGTGGACCCTTGTCTACATTGCCCTGGGAGAGGAAGGGGTCTGAGTGATCAGTCACATCCCCGAGCCCCTCATTAGAACAGATCCACCTCTCATTATAATATTCATTCTCTCATTAATTGTTAACCAATCAGAGTTGATTACTGCCCATCAGGAACACCCAGTCTTCCAAGGGCATATCAAGAAGCCATCATGATCCATCTTTGGTTTAGGAAAAACAGCAAAATGATCCTTTTATTAATTATCCACTAGCAATAATTAATAAAATGATTAATTACCGAGAAACTACATCTCTCAAACTTTTCATTTGTCACATTACATTACCTTTTGTTTCCTTCCTTTCTCCCACTTCCAGAAAATTAATCCTTATAAGAATAAAAAAGGAAAAGGAAAAAAAAACTCAACAAAACTAACCAACACATCAACCATGGTCAGTGATCCACACCCAGTCCCCGATCTCGGCAAAGAAGCAGAAAGTCCTTTCATAACTCTTCTTGAGGCCAGGCTTGGTCATTTTACTTTCATAGCCCTCTATTTTGACTGTTTTGTTTTTGCTATTGTTGTTCTTTCTAATTCTGTTGTGGTAGTCATTATGTATAACATCTTCCTAGTTCTGCTGACTTCACTCGTGGTCCTCACTACTAGCTTCGTACAGAATAGTAATATTTCATTACATTCACGTGACCACAACTCTATAATATTTTTAAATTATAAAAGAATTCTTATAAACTATAGAGAAAATTCTGTCAAAATTATCCTGATAATGCTCATCAAAGAGGCATGAAAGAGGAAGGATATATGCTCAACAAAAGTGCCAGCCACCCATAGATGCACAGATTACAAATGGAAAAAATATTATCAAGAGATGATGACATCCTCCAAATGTCCTATTTGTCAATGACACTGTACTGATCACATCCTGCCCCAGAATACAAGGATTTCTGAGCGAGATTCAATCAGCCTACTAATCCACACAGAAAAACCTAACACAGGAAGAACATATGCTCCCCACACTACGATGGGCAGTTGGACGGCCAGTCCACTGAGCTAGTATAACAGTCCTAACAGTACCAAGGTGTGTTCTGCTGATTCCAATGACCAGAATCATGGAATATCATATTCTCCAAGAAACCCAAATTGCATATGCCCTAAAAGGCACTTGAAACATATTATGTACATAAGTGGGATGAAGCACATGACTAATGCTTTGCAAACAAGAAATGGTGCAAAAGAGATTGTTAAGAAAATAAATATATAATAGAAGAAAGTAGAGTAGTAATGTAGCAAAATGTGAGGAATAAAAGATAGACAGCCTGAATACTGCACTAGTAACTGTGAGATATTAAAAGGCCAAATATTGGATAGATTACTGGCCCTGGAGTCAGAAGGACCTGAGTTCAAATCTGGCCTCAGACACTTACTAGCTGTGTGACCATGGGCAAGTCACTTAATTCTGTCTGCCTCCCAAAGATAAAAAAGGCCGAATGGAATTTGCATTGGGTACATACTCTGTAAAGGAATTACCCCTATGATGTATACTGGTGGAAGGAGTATTTACTGATAAATTATAGATCCACCATAGTGGAAATATCAAATTAGACCATGACTGTGAACCTTTATGTCCTTAGAGTTTAGTCGATATACCTTGTGCAATCTGATATAAAGAAAACCACGTAGTCAGGGCAGCTAGGTGGCGCAGTGGATAGAGCACTGGCCCTGGAGTCAGGAGGACCTGAGTTCAAATCTGGTCTGAGACACTTGACACTTACTAGCTGTGTGACCCTGGGCAAGTCACTTAACCCCTATTGCCTCACCAATAAACAAACAAACAAAAGAAAACCATGCAGTGAAAGTATAAGCAAAAGCAATATTCTCGTTATAGACCTGGGGTACCTCAGAAGTTTTCTGAGGTGAAATCAAGGAACCTTCCCCTTGAGAAGCTAAACCAAAGGACAGACACACCAAAAGAGATAGGCCCATTGGGTGTGGCTGCTGCCTTTGTGGTGTGAAGGGGATGGAGATGGTTCAAGAGATCGGAGCAGCCTCTCGCCCAACTTGCCCCAACCACCACCAGTGGGGGACGGTCCTCCCCCAATAAGGGAACTTTCCACAGTCAGATGATCGCCCCATCGGACCACCATCAGTCCTCTATAAAAGTATTTGCCTGTCTCCTGCTGGAGGAGATAGGCATCTCAGAGAACCACACCTCTGTGCCATGCCTTCTCCGCATAAGTCCAAGAATTTCTCTCTTGGTTTCCTTTCCCTAGCGCCTAAATAAAATATTATTTTATACTAATTGGATTTGTGTGCAAGAGAGTGTAATTCTTTAAAGAGGAATTCCTAAGAACCCCAATACTCCAACCCCCACAACATTCCAAAGCAGAAAGAAAATGTGAATTATAAAGAAGTAAGCATTTTTCTCCTTAAGCAAACTGCCCAAATTTCTCCCCCAAGTTTTTCTAAATTCATTACCATGTTATTTGTAGTCATTTTGGCAGCTGCTCCAAAGTCCACCAGCTTAATATGTCCCATTCGGTCAATGAGAATGTTCTCTGGTTTGATGTCTCTGTAAGAAAGTCAAACTCAAAAATTCATAAACCACTGCTACTCTCTGCACCAATAAGAATTCCTCTACTGAGCTGTCTATTCTCTCAAGTACCTAAGCGTATGTTTTTAGAGATCTAAATGCAATGAATAATTTTTGAAATATAAGTACCCATTTTTGAATTATAGATTAAAGCAAAAGGAAATGTTTTGGGAAATATGATACAGTTGTAGTATTTCAGTGTCAGAAAAAACCTGCCCCCTCATTTTACACATAAAGAAACTAAGGTCCAGTGAGTAAATGACTTGTCTAAGGACACATAGAATAAAGAGCTACATAAAACCTGATCTTAATTCACAATCCAAAGCTTATTCTCCTCTGCCAGGCTGCCTCACACAGATGTGCAGAAAATAATGAATACATGTTAGATGGAGAAAATCTGCTGTCACCAGAAAGGATAAGATTCTATTCCACTAGATACATTTAATTACTTATTGGTAGAATATTAAACAAACCCCACAATCCTCTAGAGCTCATCTCATCTCCTTAATGCCAAAAGTCACCTGCACAGCTGTGTTTGTTAAATTATCTGTTGCTAAACTGTGTTTTCTAAATTATTGCAACTTATATATTAACAGCTATTGCACCCATTTTGGCAGTAAGCAGTTATTAATTAATATCATATATGCCAGTAAAGAATTGACCACGTGGCAGTCAGCACAAGCAGGAGAAAGGCCCCAGAAGACCCATGCTGTCTCTTAGAGATAGCATGTGATCTCAAGGCCTACATATCTACAGACCCATAGAGCGAACATAGGGCAAGAAGAGAGCACCAGAGAGGCTGACCCTGGTGTGGCCAGGGGTTTTATCCTCCTTAGGTAGAGGTGGGTCACCATGCTGTAAGGAATTAATTGTGATTTGGGATTTTCATGACACTATCTTTGCTTTATTATGTATGGTCAGACTAAAAAATGTAAGCTTGGGTGTGTACTTTAGTAGATAATTGAACAAACCAGAGGAACTCTAACCACAGGGAACATTTATTGAAAACTAAATAACTAGGTCTGGCCAGATTATAATGGGGACAGTCCATGTGGGTGTGCTGAGCCAATTGGAGATTCAGCATGGCTAAGAACTACCCCTCCCCTTCCTGTGGTGGAGTCTGTTAGATTCAGTTGGATACAATTAAAGAAACGGTTAGAAGGGGTTCTGAGGGAGATGGGGAAGGTAGACATTTAGAGGAGCTGTGGGTGTTTGACCTTCAAACAAAAACAGAGGAGACTACGCAACTAATTCTCCTTAGAGTTACAGATTTCAGGTTGGTAAGTTTGTGGGTTGTTTTTTTTTAGGCTGGAGGCAGGTTCGGTATTAAGTTTTAGGGGACTGTAGTAATATACTAAGTTTTAGAGGAGTGTAGTAATATTATGTTTTTGAGAATGTTTCAGTTTTTTTGTTTATATTATATGTTTTATGTGTAACAACTAAGATTCTGAATTCCCTTAGACATGTTTTTGAGAACTCTCATTGTTTGATTTGATTATTGACAAAGCTATTTTAAAGTTGTGCTAAGCTCAATTTTGTAGGAAATGTTCCTGGCTGATTACCAGCATCCACACATCAACCCCTAAAAAGACTTCCATTCCACAACTACACCCAGAGGACATCCCAAGAATCATCCAAGAAAAGACTTCCAAAGACTTAAATGGACATTTCCCCGTTTCCCTTTTCCACATTGTATACACTGTTTATAATGTCCACTTACTAAAGGGGAGTGCCCCCTTTGGGGTTTTTTTCTGTTTGTGATGTCCACCTGCTAATAGGGGAGTGCCCCCTTTAGCCTTTGTCAAGGCATCACTCGATTTCTTTTTCTCTTTTCATTCCCTTTACTTAGTCATAAGCATCTATAATGTTATTGCTTCATGTGAGGAAACCATGTTTCTTCACTTGAAGCAATGCAGGGACTGTGACAATTGGAGTGATACTGTAGGAAAAGCTCCACCATGAGGAGAAAGCATCTGGGGGCAAGCCATGTGGCTTGGAAAGTCAGTTCCTTGGCGTCAGGAAGTAACGCTTGCTCGTGGGTACTGTCGATCAAAGTTACCAGCTTGGAGGTGTGTGTGCGTGTGGATGGGATGTTCCTGGTTTCACAGGAGGCTTCTGGGAGGAAGAAGGGGCAAGGCTCTCTCTCTTTCACCAGGACCTCAGAGGGGAATAGAGCAGGAGACGCTGGCTCCCTGAGATAGATAGCTGAATCTAGGCCTCTTTCTCTCTCTCTTCACCAAATTCTTATGCTCCTTAATAAATGCTTAAAAGTCTAAACTCTTGCTTAAGCTTCTAATTTATTGGTGACCACTCATTAGATTTTTGGACAGTGTAGCTAGAATTTTAGCCACTTTACAAATAGCAACTTTACAAACCTGCATTCCTTTTGTTCACCTCAGTTCATCCCAGGCAGGGGCTGAACTTTCTAGGGTGAGGGGGAGAGAGCAACTAAGCTAATGTCTGGATCTTTCCTAGAAATCCATTATCAATAATTATTTTCTCACACCTCTTCCTTTAGGAAAAAAAAATCCATTTCTCTCCTCTATAACCCAAAGAGCCTTTATCAAGATTGTCAAGCCTTCTGTTCTAGACATAGCTCACAGTGCATGTTGTTCCTCTTGTCAAGGTACCTATCACTTTACAAGATAACTTTTATCCAGCTTCCCTCTAAGACTGCTTCAGCATTGGAGTGTACACTCATTTGATGCACTCATAATTTAGGGCACTGATTTCTTATAGGACAAATTTTCACTAAGCTACTAAAGAGTACTCACTCACCGATGGACATATCCCATCTGATGAACACTATGAATGGCCAAAACCAGTTCGGCAAGATAAAACTCCATCATACTTTCATCTAATTGATCCTCATATCGATTCAAGAGCGACAGCAGGTCCCCTCCAGGCAGATATTCCATAACCTGTAGAGAATGACAAAACTGTTAAATCACATACAACAACTAGAATTCTTGAATTAAGTCCTCAAATGAGGTTTTTGACATCATACAGTTCTTTCATAAAGCAATCAAGATGTGTGTGGCATTTTAAAGATCACATCTCTTTAAAAACCCATCTCTTTATAACCCTCTGAGTATGTGGTATACTCAAAAAAATTAACGTGATTTTTCCAAGTAAAATTACGCAAATGTATTTAAAAGTACCAGAGATCAAGGTAAAAGTAGTCAGTTGTCTAGATCAGTAATCATGACGAGGAAGAGGAGGATGCTGGAGTTCCCTTGTTCTCATTTTTAACAGTACTTTAGTTGGCTAACAAGCATTTGCTAAATGCCTGCTGTGTGCCAGGCACTGGGCTACAGTATGGGAATATAAAGAAAGGCAAAAGACACTCCTTGCCCTCAGGGAGCTCACAGAAGACAACAAACAAAGAAGCTCTTTGTACTACAAGGAGAGGCAGCAGATCCCAGTGGACAGGAGGCTGGCCTGGGTCAGGAAGAGCCCCTGACACATACTCCATGTGTGACCTACACATCCAGAGAGTCCAGTTAACCTCTAAGTGCCCCCAGAAAACGCTCAAAGACAAACTGCCAGGATGCAGGAGGGCAGAGGGTTTGCACATTAGGAATTCCTTACACCAATGAAATCACAGTCTGGAGGCAGGAAGTCCCGAATTCCAATCTAGCCACAGATACTTACTAGAGGTATAACCCTGGGCAAGTTGTTTAACCACTGTCAGCTTCAGCTATCCTTGGGGATAATAATAGCACCTGCCTCCCAGAGTTGATATGAGGACCAATTGAGATAATATTTATTCAGAACGGGCACTTCATAAATGCTTGTTTCCTCCTCATCTTCCCAGAAATATCCAATATCCTCACAACTCTACAGAGTAGATAATACTAGCTTTAATATTATCATCCTCGTTTTACAAATGAAGAAACCCATTCCAAAAGGTTGAGTGATATGCCTGCCTGTTCCACCAAGGTTGTAAGAATCTGCAACATAGTCGATCCAGTACAAGTCACCTGACTTCAAATCCAATAATATATTCACCAGCACTTTTGCCATCTTTTAGGAAGTGGATAGACAAGCACCTCCATATTCATCCCAGTAGGATGCAACAGCCACAAGGCTGGGCATTGAAGATCAAGCAAAACCAGGATCCAGGAGTTTTGCCCATTGCCATTCTTTCTACCTACCCCACTGCAAATGTCTGCTGTATTT
Organism: Dromiciops gliroides; assembly: GCF_019393635.1. NCBI lineage: Eukaryota > Metazoa > Chordata > Mammalia > Microbiotheria > Microbiotheriidae > Dromiciops > Dromiciops gliroides. Next base: position 19,152,247 of record NC_057861.1, on the reverse strand, counting down.
TAAATTAGTGTTAGTACCCACAGAGGTCAATGTTGGGGTATAAACTTCAAGATGCCACATTTGGTCTTCCCTTATTTAGATTAACTCAAACTGAAATTGAACCCAACCCAGGGCAACCCCATTAAGTCTGGCCTAACATTAAGCCAAGACTCCAGATGTCAATTCTAGAGCCAACAACAGGTGCTCTACCAGTTTGGAGAGAATAATTTGATCAGAAAGAAGACCTTGAGGGGCAGCTAGGTGGTACAGTGGATAAAAGCACTGGACCTGGATTCAGGAGGACCTGAATTCAAATCCGGCCTCAGACACTTTACATTTACTAGCTGTGTGACCCTGGACAAGTCACTTAACCCTTGTTGCGCGCGCACACACACACACACACACACACACACACACACCCCAAAAGAAAGAAGACCTTGCACATAGTAAGACAGTCCCTGTTCTCAGGGAGCTCTATGGAACTTTATAAGGACCTTTGTAAACATTTGCTAACTTCAATAAGGACATAATTTTCCCTGGTATCTGCCAAAATGTCAATTATTAGACCTATGAGAATTCAGTTCAATGTTTATAACCTGTAAGGTCCCCTTTCAGCCCTAGATTTATGACCCTATGACGTTAGGAAGCACCTCAACTGTGGATGGGTCTGTCTGATACTTCAATATTTATGACTCAAAGACCAAAAAAAAGTCCTTCCCCTAAGGTGCTTATATCCTATCCAGAGCTTATTACTCTATCCAACATATAATACCATTGATAAAAGAATAGTCCGTTACAGGGGCTAAAAATATGAACTTCTGTCCCTTCATATCCACAAGAGACCTCTTCTCAGTCCTATAGCACTCACCTGCCAAAAGAAGTCTTACTTATTAGACTCAGTTATGACCTGCAACTGAAGAATATGGGGGTGAATGTTATATATCTATATGTATACATAGATATAACATTCACCCCCATATATATATATATTATATATATATGCTGATATTCAAGTGTTCTAAATATAAAAAAATCACAAATAAAGAATTCATAGTTTAAGAACCCAAGTCTCTAAAAATAAAAATGATTTCCACATGATGACCTCATAATTATGTTTTCCATTCTGCTTGTATTAAAAGATTCATATTTTTTAATAATAATAATACAGAGAATACAGAGAATCTCTAGTAAGGTAACGATTCTGGAAAGCTGAGACAGTCGGCCCTAAATGCTGGAAAGGTTTCCTTTATGAGTTTAAACAGTGACAATCTGTATGAAGTACTGATATCCAACACACATTATTTCCTCCAAAGAGAAACACATCTTCCAAGAGACAGAAGAAAGGCAGGCACCATGATTTCTCAAACGTGTAGGTCTAACCTATTGCCAGTTTCAGGGCTTATAGAGGAGTACATCCCTACAGAAAACAAGGGCAGACACCAAACCAGCTGCTACCATTAAAGCAAGCTTCACATCACGTGAAGCAAATATGGAAATACCAACTAATTTTCACTTAAATCATTATCTGACCAAAATTCATTCTAGCTGAAAATTCTGCTAGTCACATTAGCAAAACTCTGCTCTGGGCTGCTAAGCAAATTACCTGAGCCCTCTGATTTCCTAAGGGCATGTCACAGGGTCATTGCTGATCACCACAGAGTAGATGATGCTTTTTGGGCCATTCCCCATCCCTCGATAGTGAGAAAGGCTTGAGTGGTGTCACTGGGCTTATCAACCTTTCCTTAAGTTAGTCATGCTGGAGGGTTCAACAATGGACCTAGAAATGGGTGTCAACAGGTACTTTCAGATATTGGGGAAATTTGTGTAACTGTAGGCTACAAATATTAAACACCCGTGCAACTAGACTATCCCTACAACCGATCACTCAATGGCTCATGGATTATAGCAGGAATCAGCACAGCAACAAAAAGGAACAAGACCAAAGCCACAAACCAACGTTCACCATGGAGACCACATGCACAGACTAAGTAGTTGGGGGAAGGAGATTAGCAAAAATGTAGAGCGGAAAGTCATCCTTATATTCAGCATTGAGATGTTGTCTAATAATTCACATTGTTCAACAAACATTTAAGTACCTACTATGTGCAAGACACTGTGACAGGTGTTGGGAATATACCCCAAATGAAGATAAGGATGACCAGATCAAGAAAACCAGCACATTCTACAGGAAATTAGCAGGATATAGTACAAAGCAGCAAGCTCCAGACCAAAGCTCTAATGCATCACACTAACTTGTACAGCGGTTACACCAGGAATTACCACAGACACCACGTCTGGTTTCTTCAGCCAGTGTCACCAACAAGTCTTAGTGAGCATTAAGATCAGGGTGTGCTCGGCACTTTACATTCGCATCAACAAATTAGGCCCCCAATATAGCCAATCCATCTGAAAAACAATACTCATCACAGCCCTGTACCGGGGCTGAGGAAACAAGACAACAGCTGGGTATTGTGATCCCCAAGGGATAATCATCAGAAAGACTGCAGAAAATGCTTTGAGTTTTATAGCTCATATAGTCTTCGAGCTGAAAGGGACTTTGGGGCTCATTGTCCAACCCCCTAATTTCAAGGAGGATAGAACTCAACCCTGTTGATTCTGCCTTGTTATTTTCTCTAATACTTGCCATTCCCCTTTGTTCCTATTGTCCCCAGGGGCTGTCTTCTGCTTCCAGCTTTTCTTCATTTGTTTTCTTTTCCCACACAAAATCTTTTTTCTATCAAAACCTTAGAGCAACCTTCTCTCTTTCTTAAATGTATTCCCCCTGCCCCACCCCGTTCCTCCAAGTAATGGTTCTTTCAACAGAAAACAGCACAACTCTGGGCTAAGTTCACATTCTGATTTTTTATCATCAATGTTTTTGAAATCTCAGTTTCTACATACAAGAAATCGGACTAGCCCCTGCTTCTCCTTAGTTCAGAGTGGTAAATGAAATAATGTTCAATTAAATGCAGTATTAGGCAATGTGGCATGATTGGAGATGGCTGAGAAACCCCAGCAGGCTGACAAAGCAGCCTGTCATGCAGCTGGCTCCTTGTAATGGCCTTGCTCTTTTTGGAGCACACTTCTGACGGGTTCTTAAACAGCAGCTGTAGATACTAATAAAAGGGTAAATGTTGCATGTGCTCAGGGTGAGTAAGAATACAGATCTCAAGCTGATGCTTTCAACCACACCCAAGCCCATGGAAAGGAATTTCACCAAAAGCATCTTTGAAAAGGAAGGAATAACTGTTGGTACTAGGATGTTTATGATAAGAACCACCTCGTGCTACCGATGCTAAGCATCCTTTCGGATGTTTCTCAGGTCAGACTTGGTGACTCCATCACTTCCAGCACACGCTCTGAAGCTGTCACAAAGTTCCTTTGCCACAGTGAGGAGGGAGAGCAGATGTGTCAAATACCAGGCACAGCAAGAAGGTGGGGTTCCTAGAATCCACTAGCAGAATCCACTAACTCTCTTTCTCGAGTTAGTGAGGCCAGAAAAAAACCCACCTGGTGGTCACATCTTCTGGTCGTGAGCCATCAAAACACACAAGATGTCATTCAGTCTAGACTCAAGTCTTTTGAAGGTGAAAGAACTTGCCAATAGTTTATATTCCATTAGGTCCATGACCTTCAAGATACAAGGGGTACCCCCAAACCAGGATGTGAGAAATAAAAATACAATGTCACTTATTTCAGAAACGGAGAAGCAACTTCTGTCCTAAAGTGAGAAAAACAAAAATTGGCTGGACCCTGTTTTTGTCAGTCAGGTTAGGCTAAGTGAATGTAGCTACCTTGACTCCTTTCTGAGCATGCTTAATTGGTTTATGAATATTATCTAACAACGCCCCAAAGGCAGAGACAGCTGCCATTTTTGAACATGGGATGGACATGTGAAGATGTATGTAATGGTAGGGGGATCATGTTAAGGGGAATCTGAGTGGGCTTCTTTGGAAACACTGTACTTTCTATAAGAACCAGCCAAAGCAAGATTGGGGGAAGGGTTTTTGGACTTGGACATAGGGTATAAGAGGCTGTCTGTCTAGAGCTAAGGTGTGCCTCTTCCTATAGAAACACCCCTTCTTGCAAGATTGATAAATAAATTGCCTTCCTGCGGAAGTCCTGAGTCAGGTCAAGTTTGTCAGTGAGGACCCTTGTTTCTCACAAGGAGAAGGCATTACAGGGACCACCTCTTCCAAATCCCTGAAGAATGATAGGCAATAAAATATCCATTCATGCCTTTGAGTAGCCAGTAATTTACTTTGGGGATATCCATGATACTAAACTGTAATTAAAGGCTTTGCTGTAGTAAAGTTCCTTGTTTTGCTGATTGGTTTTGATACCAGTCTGCTTTTTAGATAAAAAGCCCGAGCAAGGAAAAAAAGCAGCCTTTTGGTTCCTTAGGGTTCATGAGCGGGGAAAGGCTTCATTCTAAATGGCCTAAACTTTTACAAGTCACAGCTTTCTCTACCGCAGGCAGGAGGCCATCACCATGGTTCCTTCCTAGGATTCTACATCTCATCTCCTCACAAAATAAGATTCTAAATGCACTCAGGGTAATATATGATGTCTCCAAAGGCCAAGATACAAAACAACTATTTCAAATACACTAAGAATGCCAGGAACTCTTTAAGGCAATAACACACTTAGCAATTGAATTGAGGTCAATAAGAAGTATTAATATCTCATTTCAGCAAGGAGAAAACTGAAAAGGAAAAGGCTGATACCTCCCGGAGACCAAACACAAAACAATAATAAAACAGGAACCAATAGTACAATCCTAGCTTCCACCTGGTGGTCAGTTGTCTTCCAAATTTTTTCTTCTCTCTCACCAACCTATAGGAGCAGTGGCAAAGCTGCTGAATGATAAACTTTAAGAAACAAGAAAAAGAAACACCTAAAACTCTAGCAATCTTATATCAGAGATCAAAATAGCAAATATGTATTTTGACCTTTTAAAATACATTTTTATTCAAATCTTTTGTTTTCCTATTACCTACATTTCCCAGGCTGCCTCCTACCTCAAGAGTAATATCTTATAACAAAGATTTGTTTTCTTTTTTTGTTACATTTTGAGTTCCAGTTTGTCTTCCTCTCTGTCTCCCAACCCTACATTATAGAAGGTCAACACTGTATATAGATGTAACTGTGGAACCATACAATACATATTTCCACAGATCATTTTCCTTCTTAAATCCATCATAGTCAATATGAATGATCCTATTACTCGGAATAGCTTAGCCATTCACAGTTACTCTTCAAACAATTTTGCTGCTACTGAGTACAGTGTTCTCTTGGTTCTACTTGTTTCACTTGGAATTATTTCATGCAAGTCTTTCCATGTTTTTTCTAAAACCATCCTGCTCATCATTTCTTACAGCACAGTACTATTCCATCAAAATCATATACCATTCATCCATTCCCCAACTGATGGGAATCTCCTCAATTTCCAATTCTTTGTAGCCACAAAGTTGCTATAAATATTTTAGAACATAGGTTCCTTTCCTTTTTTCCTGATCATCTTGGGAAATAGATATCATAGTGGTATTGCTGGGTCAAAGAGTATACACAGTTTTATAACTCTTTGGACATAATTCCAAAGTACTCTCCAAAATGGTTGGATCAGTTCACAATTCTACCAACATGTATTAGTGTCCCAATAGCAAAGAATTTCAAAGTGGAAAAAAAACAGTTCAACAACATAAAGCAAGACATTAATAAAGGGCTAGTGCCATATACAGCGACCCACACCCACTTCCAGCTGGGCAAAAAGGAGACAGGGCAAGGCCTTCTCAGGCCTCTTCTTTAGAGCCAAATCTGGTGATGATTTCAGAACATTTGGTTTGGCTTATATTGCTACTGTTCATTCCATCTACATAATTTGCAGGCATTGTGTGTGGTTTTCCTGATTCTATTAACTTTACTCTGCATCAGTTCAAGAGTCCTTTCCCATGCTACTACATAGTAATCAATCAATCCATCAATCAAAAAAAGCATTTATTAAGTATTAGTGAGTACTTAGGTGCTAAACATTCAGGAATACAAAGAAAAAGCAAAAAGTGGCTTATATGCTAATAAATCAGAACATACAAGATAAATGAAGATCAGAGGGAAAGTAACCTGAAGAAATGATCCTGACAGCTGGGCAGCCCAGGAAAGGCTTCCTGGAGAAAGAAGGCAATGCTTCAGCTGCATCTTAAAGAAAGCTCTGGGTTTCAGAAGTCCCGAGCTAGGAGAGAGAGGAAGAGCATTCCAGGAATGGTCAGGGAAAGAGCAGGCAATGACAGGAGGGTTCATTTTGCTGAGCTGCCTCTCTCTGGGATGGCTCCCTGTTTGGAAATGAATGTGGCATAAAGACAAAAAGTATAAACAAAAGATAAAATTCTAAAAATCAGAATTAAAGGGACACGGAAAACAAAACCATTTTTGGATTTAGAGCAAATGTAAGGATGCTTGCACGGGCTGAAACATCGATTTAAAACCTGAACATTTTAACGATTTTATACTGATCTCAAATGCAGTTGTTCTACAGATGATAAACAACGCAAACACCAATAGCTTTGTTGTAGAGAATGACTGCCACACACAGAAAAATCAATTTCACTGTAGCCACATCAGCAAACCACTGCCACCACGGGCCATCTTCCAGGAGATGGAAACAGCCTTATTCTCGGGAAAGAAAGCCTGGTGTCCAACAGGCTGGGGAACCAACATGGCAAAAGGAAGCCAGGTTTGAATTGCAGTGTGACATTAGCTATATGATGCTGGCCAAATTACTGAACAGCTATCTCTGAACTTTAGTTTCTTCACCTGTGAAATAAAGATCATACAATTTATACTAACTACTTCACAGGATTACTGTGAGGAAAGGATTTTGTAAACCTTCAAGGACTACATGGATGTAGCTCTTGTTTGTTATTTATCAGAACAGTTAAAGACCTATATAGCAAAAAGGGATCAATTGCATTATTGGTGAGTGGGCAGAACTGTTATTTCCAAACACCAAAAGGCAGTGGGTTATAAAAATTTTCCACACTTTGAATCATGGTATCTATCCATCTCAGGACACTACTTCAGTACAATTTGGAACTATGCCCAAAAGGCTATAAAACTATGCATGCCCTAGGACCCCACAATACCACAACTAGGTCTGTTTCCCAAAGAAATCAAAGAAAAAAAAGAACCATTATGTACAAAAATATTTATAGCAGATCTTTATATGGTGGCAAAGAATTGGAAATAAAGGGCATGTCTATCAATAAGGGAAGGGCTGAATGAGTTGTGGCATATGATTGTGGTAAAATATTAATGTGCTATAAGAAAATGATGAGAGAGATGGTTTCAGAAAAACCTGGTAAGACTTATACAGGAGCAGCTAGGTGGAGCAATGGATAAAGCACCGGCCCTGGATTCAGGAGGACCTGAGTTCAAATCCAGCCTCAAACACTTGACACTCAGTAGCTGTGTGATGCTGGGCAAGTCACTTAACCTTCATTGACCCACCAAAAAAAAAAAAGACTTACATGAACTGATGCAGAGGGAAGTGAGCAGAACCAGAACAAAGCAACAACAATATTGTTTAAGACTGATTAACTGTGAAAGACTTAGCTACTCTGATCAAGACAATGATCCAAGATAATTCCAAAGGTTGCATGATAGAAAATGCTATCTACCTCCAGAGAGAAAATTGATGAACTGAATACAAATTGAAGCATACCTTTTTTAGTTTTTATTTTTGGTGGTTTTTTTTTTTGTTTTGGTTTGTGTTTTCTTTTGCAACAAGGCTAATATGGAAATGTTTTGCATGACTCCACATGTATAAACAATATCAAATTGTTTACCTTTTCAAGTGGGAGGTGGGGTAGAAGGGAAGGAGAGAATTTAGAACTCAAAATTTTCAAAAATGAATGTTTAAAAAATGTACATATAATTGGGAACGATTTAATGAAATTAATAAAAACATATTGAATAAAGATTTCTCCAGTTTAAAAAAAATGCTGCCTCAGAGTACCTCGCTATCCCAAGAGCAGCAGATGGTGAAACAGAAGCAACGCTGGACTGGGATTTGGAAGACTAGGGATCGAGACCCAGCTCTACCCACAATAACCTCAGCCAAGAACTTTCTGTTCTCATTTGTTTAAAAAAACAAAAAAGCATAATACTTGGAACTACCTTACCTTACAGTAAAAACAAGACGCTCCATCTCTCAGCTCCAGGCATTTTCTCCAACTGTCCCCCAGGCCTGGAGTGCTCTCTCTCCTTTACTCTGACTACTGACCTCCCTGGCTCCCTTTAAGTCCCAACTAAAACTCCACCCTTGACAGGAAACCGTCCCCAACCCCTCATCATTCCAGTGCTGTCCCTCTGTAATTATTTCCCACTTATCCTGTACATACCTTGCTTTGTGTCTATTTGTTTGCATGTTCTCTCTCCTATTAGACCGTGGGCTCCTTGAGGGCAAGAACTGTCTTTTGCCCACATGAGGTGCTTAGTAAATGTTTACTACCTGAATGTTCTGCTGTGCCTGCTGTAGCTGCATGTCATCCAAACACCTACAGCTGCTACAAGATGGGCTCCTTGGTCTTGTTGGGGAACCCAGGGTTTGGCGTGCCTGGGCTCAGGCAATTGGAACAGGATTAGCTGATAGCCCCTCATACCCTGGGGATCCTGCTTCTCCATGCATAGCATCTTGTCCCCATCCTTCTCTCACAGCTACAGGTAGATGCTTTTGTCCATGTGCACAGGGCACAGGGCGAGGGCAATAGCCAGCACGGTGTACATCTGTTGGTCTTCTCATACTGGCACATGGAGCTCTGAAATGTGTCCTTGGACTCAGTCAGGAGAGGCCCAAGAGGGCCTCTTGGTTTTAGCGTACCATCACACTGTCAATTCCCACACAGCAGGACAACCTAGCACTCAGCACTTAGGATACAGGCTTCCCTTGGTGAGTTCCATGTTCTGCAGCACCCAGATGGTCTCGTAGTAATCCCCAACAGGGAGCAGAGATGGAGCAGCCCCACAAGGCTGCCGTAGCCAAGCCATCTTGTGGATGGGCAGTGTAGGCGGTGCCAGCCACCCTCTCAGGATCACTGCTACTTATCTAGACTTCTAGCTGCATGCTGATGCTGGATTTGTCTGCTAGGGAAGGAAACACTCTGAGGATCTTGGTGTTAAAACAAAGGAAGTCAATCCCCTGCTTTGACCTTGTGGCCATCGTGCATGGTTGGTGACTGATAAATGAATTCATCGATGATATCCCACAGCCACTAGCAAGAAAGGTTAAGAAGAGGAATGTCCATCAATATGGAGAAGAGACTGTGGTACTTGTAATGAGCCTTAAACCTCTGGTCCAGTGAAGGCTTTGGCATATACGCATACGTAATCAAGCTCCTTGGACATCAGTGTCAGCTTGTGGAGGATGGCTTCAGCTTCTGGCCAGGGGGATCCGTGGTCCAGCTGTTTCTGTAGATGTCCTGCATGTGGTAGACCTTACGTTCAATGACCCTGCAGAAGACCTGGCTGGCTTGCAGCTTGTCTACCTTTTGGCTGCAAAGGTCAGGGCTGGGTGCTGCTCCTGCTGGTGTTCCTAAGCTACACCCCACTCTGGGTCTTCCCTGGGCCCACTACAGGGTATGTGCAGCGATCACATGCAGCCTCAGGATCATGGTCTTGAGTTGGGTAGGACATGGCAGTGAAATCAAAGAGCAGCAAGTGAGCAGCCTAACACACTGGGAGAGGTCAAAAGACTTGCCCTGCATCCCCCGGCCAATATGTATCAGAGGCGGGACATTTACAGGGCCTTCTGGCCTCTACCACTAATCCACTATGCCAAGTTTCCTTGTCTGTGTATATATGTGTGTACATTATGCACATGTGTATTGTGTTATATGTGTGTGTGTAAACATCGCACTGTGTGTGTTTGTTACAGATCTTGCACGTGTGTGCTGGTGTGTGTTTGTGTACATATAAGGGTACATATATGTGTAGGTATGTGTATACATGGGTATTGTGCGTGTGTGTATACACTCACATCTTTAGTAGTATGTCAGTAGAAGTAAAAATAGTATCGCCCCAGTACCACTGTGCTGAGGCAACCAAAACACCCATAAACTGCTTATTTGAAGGGAAACTTCTGAGTGCTAAGAGAGCTACATGACACATCTGAACATCAGAACTCTGGGAAGCACATAAAGAAAACGCTCCAAGAAGACGACACACAACAAAGCGCCCGACACTGGGAGGCGGGCACCCTGACATGTCAGTAACCACAGGAAAAGTACAGCGGCCAGTGGCGAAGCCAAGACTGGCGAAGCCAAGACTGGCATGCCATGTGGTCAGTGAGAAACCTATGGCTTTGGAGCAGAGACAATACCCACATCACAGGGAGATGGCACAGGGAAAATGGACATGGGAGAAAGACAACTGGACTTGCGGTCAGGGGAACCAGGTGCTGATGCTGGAGCTGACACTAAATGTGTGTGACCACAGACGAGTCTTGCAGTGAGTGTCTCCTTGGATTCTCCTCCAGATCACTCCCTCTAACTGAAGGTATCCCTCAGTGTCCCGACCTAGGGCTTCGCCTCTCCCTCTAGAGTAAATCTCATCAGCTCCCATCGATTTCATACTCAGTTTCATCCTAATTTTTTATGAACCAGTAACAATTTCTAGGATACCCTTCAGGGTTTAAACCAGAAACCAAACAACCGGAGGATGAAACAAGCTGCAAACCAAACAATAACAATCTATTAAAGAGAGGTATCATTGTTAGGAAGGGTAAGCAAAGCTCCTCAGCAGCCAGCTCTTCATATAAAGCTATTTAAGTCTTAACTAAGCGACACGGCTCTAAATGAGGCTGCTTCTAAATGGGCTAACCTACAGAAGAGCTATTACGAGAATGGGACAGTGATGCCAAGTCAGAAAATGGACCGAACTCACGACTCAAAACTCAATTGCAAGAGTTTCTGAGAGAAAGTTCTAAAGGGCCTATAAAATATTTCACACTGAGATGTCAAGGACAAAAGGGACAAAATAGATAGTATATGCAAACTGATCACAACAATGTAAAAACATATCTATGTAAAGAAAAAAGAACTGAGATATCATGCATAGTTTCATGTTTATTAGGTTTGGTTTTTCCTATAAAATGACTATTTGTTTAAATTTTTTTTTAAAGCTATTTTATTACTTGGTTACATTCTGCATTTAATAAAGTCTACAAACACAAAAAGAACTCTAAATCAGCACCTCTTTTGAATTTCATAAAGCCCCACATGGAAACAAATGCACATGCTAGACTAATGTTTAAAGCAACCACCTGGGTCACAGATTTACATAGGCCAGGAATGTCATCATTTCATGGGTGAAATCTGTGCTGGGGTTTAAAACCCACCAAGTGAAAATGTGCAATGATTGGCACTTGTGGTAACCAGATAAAATAACCAAGAGAAGACCAAATCTAAGCGTCATCACTATGTCAGCAGTTGTCTCAGGTGAGCCAGCAGCCAGACTTGCAATCACCATTAACCAGAAGAGTCACCTGACTCCCGAATGTTCTGCAGAGCGGTATAATATTCTAACACTGAACCTGGAGGCCTCAACAAGCCACAGTTTGCACAGGAAAGGGCCAGGTACAAATCGAGAGTTTTGGTCTAAGTGCCATTGAACTAGACCAATCCCCAGACGGAATAAAGACAAAATGTGCCTCACCAGATAAAGATTCTCTTTGTCGTGAAATGCGTAGTGTAACTGAGGGACCCAAGGACTTGTGCTCCGAGATAATATGTTTCGTTCTTCTTCAAAAAATAAAACCTACAGGAGAAAAAACACTTTTTAAGCACACACACTCTCAAAACGGACTTACCAAGGCTGCTCCCCTGCCTTCCAGCATATCCACATGCCCCAAATTCCCAAAAGACCTCCCTGCACTTAAATGAAGAGGGGGCAGAGCAGATGACCCCAAAGGTGTCCTCAGCTCCAGAGCTGTGAGCTGACAATGTGGCCTCACTATTCCTTCCAAGTGCTATCTTTTCTGAGGCTAGTTCCTTGAAACCATTGGCTCTCTCCATCTCCTTCCCATTCTCTAATGTGATGAAATAATGAGATTTAGCAGATACTCAAAGACCCACCTGGAGATGAATCTAGACTGATTGAATCAAGTGAGAGTGATTGACTGCTGATTAGCCTACTTCAAGTTAACTGGATTGTAATCACACCTTGAGAACACCTTCAGAACCAATGGATTTGGATGATGCCAACCAATCAGCTTGAAGCAGTGTGTAAGGACCGCCTCTGTTCCAGACCTATAAAAAGCTTCCACAATCAGCTTGCTGGAGAGAGTTCCTGATTGAAGCAGGCTTGTGGCAGAGGACTTGAGGAAGAACTCAACCAGGCTGGAACTCTAGGCTAGATAGGCTTTTTCTTAACTTTCTGAACTCCGTGGGAATATCTGTATGCTTTAATAAATGTTTAATGCCCAAAGACTGGTGCTGAATCTTCTAATTTAAGGCGATCACACAATATAGATTTTAAACATCACACTATCCCAGGAATGTGACTTCTTTTATCCAGATGTTTACTGATGCACAGACCCAAGGTCCCGTACACCCAGCACATACAAGGCCTTCCAGCATCACCAGTCAGCTGCTGGGCTCTCCCTAAAGTCAATCAGCCTTGCATGTTTGACTAAACCTCTATTTACTGTCCTCTGCCACACTTCCCTCTTCTTGGCTAGAAGGGCCAGGCTCATGCCAAGTCTTCACAACTGTTTTTTGTTGGTGTTTTTTTTTTTTTTGCGGGGCAATGAGGGTTAAGTGATTTGCCCGGGGTCACACAGCTAGTAAGTATCAAGTGTCTGTTTTTTTCACATTACCTTCAATTCTGAATAGGTCCCTCCTCGCTCCCCAGCCAGCCACCACTTCAACACAAAATTTAAAAGGAGCAAAAAGCAAAACTAACCAACACATTGACTGGGCCTGACAGTAAATGTAATGTTTCATAACTATCGTCTCCCACCCCTGCAAAGAAGAGAAGGAGGTGCATTTTCTCATCTGTCATCTCATAGGACACTCTAATTATAGATCATTTAATTTTGTTCTATTCTTTCCTTTTAAACTGTTGCAGTCACCATATATAGTTTTCCTGGATCCGTTTACATATCCCTACATCAATATATGTCTGACAATGATTATCTGAATTCTTTGTATTTAGCATTTCTTACAGGGGAATACCACTCCATTATATTCATGTACCATAATTTATTTAGCCATTGACCAGTGGATGGGAAGCTACTTTGTTGCCAGACCTTACTACCACAAAAAGAGCTGCTACAAATATTTAGTGTCTTTGGAACCTTTCTGCCTCTATTTGGAACTCAAATGCACAATTTCTTATTTATCCCTATTAAATTTCATTTTATTAGATACAGCTCAATGTGCTAGCCTTCCAAGGTCCTTTGGAGTCTTCTGTTAGTCAATATGTTAGCTAGTTCTGTGATAACTGTGTATTTGACAACCATGACATCTATGCTTTATCCAAGACAATGAAAATAACAGGGCCAAAAACAGATCCCTGAGGTATATACCACTCAAAACTACCTTCCGAGGTGAGAGCAAACCATTAATAACTATACTACATCTCTGTCCAATTAGTCCATTCCAACCCCATGTAACTGTACTATGATCTAAGTCAGAGGTATCAAACTCACAGCCCTACAATGCTGCCTAAAGTACATTAAAATGTAATTGGGAAATGTTTAACAAAATAAATAAAAATACAACATAACTAATGTTAATTTGTGGTTTTCTAAGGATCTGCAAGGATCTGTTTAGCACTGATCTAAAGCCCACATCTCTCCATCTTTTCCACACAAACAGCTCTTCCCCTATATTCACTCTCTTAGGAAATTAATCCATTGGCTTCAATTAGCTAACTAATACCTGTACGTGGATGACTCCCAAATCTAAGGAAACCCCCTGACCATCTTCTTGATACAGGTCTCCTCCCACCTGCCAATCTTCAGGCATGTTCTTCTTCTCACCTGGAATGCCCTCCCCAGCTCTCTCCACCTCTATCAAATCCCTACAGTTCTAATCAATCCAGCCACCATTCCAAGTCCTATATGCCTGCCTCCATTGGTTCACTAATTATTCTTCCTTTCTGTAAGGCATCAGTCAGTTAGCCGTGAAGCTCTATCATTGTGTTTATTTATCTCTACACATTTTTGCTTGTAGTTTTTCTATCACTCCCAAAAACATTATTTAAAAAAAGGTTTAAAAATAATCATCAGATTTTCTCCAGGCTTTAACAGCTCGCACACAGGGCCACAACAGCACTGGGCACACAAAGGACATTCCAACCCTCCTGGTTAAAAGGCCAGGATCTCAATGGGCAAATGGAAGGCCGCCTCTCTCGGAGCACTGCACATTAATTTACTCAGATATCTGTTTATAGACACAGCTTTGTTTACAACAACTACCAAAACAGGGAAGATACAGCTTCCTATCAAGCAAAAGCTTACCTGGCCACATAACAAACACAAATTCTATTTAACTTCTCCAAATGCCTGTTAAATTACACACATCCAACAAACAAAAACAAACAGTACCTAACTGAGCTGACAAGACTTCTCTAGCTCTAAAGCAGATGGCTACATGAGTCATTGCAATGACATCCCTTTTTCTAAAGGCCAAAGAGATTATATAATAAAATGAAAAAACAATGGGGATGTTTGTAAAGGACCCTAGTGGACTTGTGCTCCTTGAAAATAGCTAAAGAATATTCAGGAAGAAGAAATTAAGGATTGAGAAAGCTTTTTGCCCATACAACGGTACCTAAATCTCAGGGCATGAGGCAAAATCTGCTTGGTTGGCCTCAGGAACCATCATTGCATAACTATCAGTCTCTTCAAGTTTTGTCACCAAACAGAAAACTAGGCATAAAGACCATTCTTACCTCTTCCTGAGCCAACAGAGACCTCTTCTTCATCACTTTCATGGCATAAATGTCCCCAGTGCTTTTTTCCTTCACCACCTGCACTTCTGCAAAGTGACCACGGCCCACCACACTTTTTACTTCAAAGTCCTTCAGGCCAGGCTGCAGTTCCCGTAACTCAGCAATGGTCTCTGAATCTGCACAAGATGGAATAGTTACTTCTAAATAAGTAAGGTGATTGAAACAAATATCTAAAGTGTGATTAGGTGTTTCCAGGCTGTCAAGAGATAGTCACTTTACTTCCTCATCAAAGCCATGAATAAAATAAAGCATATAAAATAAGTACAAAAGTGTTTTCATATGATGTTGTGTTAAAACTACTAAGTGTTCCCAGAATTCAAAAGAAGTTTCCATGGTAGCTATAATTTGAACCCCACATAGTCAGAAAATAGACAAGGAAGACACATCATGCTTTTTTCCCTTGCTGTCTGTAGGCTGAAACACAGTATTTAAAAGAATACTCATCCCAGCATCTTGTCCAGTTTAGAAATGTAAGTTTCTACTGATGCTTGTTTTTCACAATAAGTTTCACTTTGCTTCTAGTTTCTTTCCACTCAGGCTAAATATGTTTTGCTCAATTTTAATCCACTAGTTTCAAAGTTTTCCCCTCCCTGAGTCACTTTCAATAATTCCTCCCTTTCCTTTTGGCAGAAGGAAGGAAGGGGAATGGAGGGAGGAAGGGAGGGAGAGAGGGAAAGAAGGTAGGAAGGAAGGAAGGAAGGAAGGTAGGTAGATAGGTAGGTAGGTAGGTAGGTGGGTGGGTGGGTGGGTGAGTGTGAAGGAAGGAAGGAGAGAAAAAAGAAAGAAAGAGAAAGAAAAGATAAGAGAGAGGGAGGGAAGAAGGAAGGAAGGAAGGAAGGAAGGAAGGAAGGAAGGAAGGAAGGAAGGAAGGAAGGAAGGAAGGAAGGAAGGAAGGAAGGAAGGAAGGAAGGAAGACCTTTGTTCCAAGCCACCAAAACATATCTGCTATTTGCTATATGTGAATTGGCTAGCAGATCTCTATTCACTGACATCTATCTCTTTCCTAATTCTTTCCCTGAGTCTAGTCTTTCATGGTGAGACTGAAAACATACAATGTACAGCTTAAACTTCAGCCAGCTGGGGTACATTGCAGCCTGGCAATTCTGGTAGATCCTTAACCAGAATGCAGAGCTACAGGTGTGTTTCCTTCTTTTTGCTCCTAACCATTGCCACTTTACTATTCCAACAGCTTGGAATCACCAGACAGCACAGCAGGGGTTTGGGTAGTGGTGGGGTGGACACCATCTAGGAGCTCTGCCCAAACTGGAGCACAAAGAAAGGGAAAGATGAGAAGGATGAGGAGGGAGCCTGCTGCCTGCCCCATACAAATGGCCCTAGAAATGCCTTAGTCACGTTTTCTCAGCTCCCCCTTGGAGCCTTTTCTAAGGATTCTTCAAGATCCTCCTTTTCTAAGTTATCAAAGAACCTGAAACGGGTCTTCATCTGAGGTTAAACCAGGGCCCCATGCCAAGATACTGCATTCTTTCCTTCAGTTTTTCATTCTTTGGAAGCTAATAGATAAAGATATATAAGCCACATATACATATAGATTCATTTTATGTTATACTATATCTGTCATATATACACACATACACATGTATACACACACACACACATATATACATGCATGTGTGTGCCTAACTTTGGTGATGGCTCCCAGAAGAAAATCTGTCTGTGAAGCTTTACTCTGACAGTGCCCATGATAAGCTAAGCTAGTTAGTACACAGTAGGCACCTGCTGAATACACATTCACAAGGTTGGTTCCCAACTAGCTGCATTAAAGAAGGGGAGCAGTAACGTAACCAATCCAAAACAGTAGACTTCGAAATCAGTACCAGTGGATCTTGGAATAAGCTATCAAGCTTGAGGGGGCAGACCATGGTCCCCCTGTTGTTCCCCTTCCCCTTCCATTTGCTCATAATAAGATGAGTTGGTATTCCCCAAGCAGGCCCCAAGTCAAGAGGGCTGAAGATTCACTTCTCTATCCACAGGCTGGCTATAACTTTAATCCCGGCCAGCCTTCCTGAAAATGCCTGAGCTGAGTCACAAAGACAACCAACCAACTTTATGGGCCTGCACCAAAATGAACACATAACTACTACTAGAAAAAATAACTTGAAAGGACTTCTACTCCTGGTGAATCAGAGTACTCTCTTCTGCACAGAACATTTCCAGCGTGGTTAACAGAGCACCCAAAATACTATAACAACACTTCCAGAAGTAAAATCCAGATCTATGCGACATTTGGGAAGGCCGAGTCATTTCTCTGGGCAAAGCCTCGACCTTTGTTTATAATCATGATACATCCCATGTCGGCCTAACTGCCCAAGTTCCTTTCACATCAAAGATCTGTTTTGCATTATTTCCCCTAAGATACACGTCCTCACCATTTTCTCAATTGAAATTGATTTTATCATTGCCTGCCCATAATAACCTTTCTTAACAGCCACCAGCTTCTCAGGGTCAAGCCAGGATCCTCTCAGGATTCCAAGGGCTCCCCTAAATCCTACCCAGACTTGTCATCCCTTCACAAACAATGTTTACAAGCTAAAATACTAACAACAAGCCACGTGTAATTAGACACATATGACCCGTTTTTTCCAGAGGCTCCAGAACTCTACCACCAATGGCCACAAACTCTTCTAAGTCAGGCTCACTAGGAGTAGGTGTCACCTACAAGGCTCCATCCTCCACAAGCTCTCTCTTGGGTTCAATTAAATATCATCTATCATCTCCAATCTAGATGATATATAATCTCTCTCTTCAGGAGCACATCACCAACTGCCTGGTAGATGTCTAGAACTGGATGTCCCCGAGCCATTGCCAATTCAACACGTACCAAACAGAACTTGCTAGCTTTACCCCAAAGCCTCTCCCTTCTGAATTTCCTTCTAGGCACCCAGGGTCACAACCTTGGCATCATCCTTGACTCCTCCTTCTCACTCACTCCATGGAGGTAATCTTTTCCAAACTTGATCATTTTTACTTTCACACCAGCTCTGGACTATGTCCTTTCTTTCTGCTCATACATACCACAACCCTGGGTCAGGTCCCTGTCACTCCCTCTTGTCATAGCCTCCTGCCTGGTCTCCCCACCTCAATCCAACCTCCACCAAGATTCCAAAGAATCTTTTCCTAAAGCATCGGTCTCTGCTCCATAAATCCCAGTAGCTCTGTTACCTCTAGGACCTCACACAAACTCCTCTGCTTGGCACTTTCACCCCTCCCCAATGTGGTCCTTCCTCTATCTTTCCCTATCTTACATTTTCCTCTTACCCAAATCCTCAGTAATACAACTGACTGGCCCATATAGGCTGATCTATCTCCCTTGTCCATGCCCTTGCATTGGCTGCCCCAGGGCCTGGAATATACTTGGAGGATCAAAGATTTCAAGGTGGAAGAGAGCTCATTGATCATTGAGGACCAAAGAGATTAAGTGACTTCCCAGGATCACACAGCTACTAAGTATCTATGGCAAGATTTGAACCCAGGCCTTCTGGACTCCATGTCCAGTGCTCTATCCACGACACACCATGCCACCTCTGCTCTTTCTATGACTATTTCTGAGAATCCCTGGCTTCTTGTGAAACACAAAACCTTTCCTGATTCACCCAGCTGTCAGTGCCCTCCTTCCCAAACAAACTTTTATTTTGCATAAATTCTGTATATATTTTTGGTTGTCTCCAGTTAGAAAGTAAGTTACTTGAGGTCAGGACCAGGTCCGCTTTTGTCTTTTGTATCCTCAGCACAATGACTGACACACAGCTGGTACTTAAGAAATGCTTGTGGATGGACCGGTTTATGACACTTAAATACCCACAGTGGGAGAAACACTGTAATGGAGATGGAGAATTGCACAAAGGTACAATGCAAAAGCCTCTAACAAAGAAAGGCATTCCCAGATAGCTCCATTCACACATGCAGGTAGGTATCAACACAGCCAGGTGCCATCTCCTTCATTAAACCTCCATTGTCATTTCTATCCAAGTTCAAAAGCCAGGAACACGCAGAAGTTTATACCAACGATTTGAAAGACTAAATATTACCCTCTCCATGTTTACATTAGCCATCCTGGGCTGAAATACTAAAGACACCCCCACACACACACCCACTAAGAAGGTGCCCATTCCTGTCACTAGTCACTTCTGCTGTCACCAAGCAAGACTTAGAAGACCCGAGTAGCCTTTGGTGAAATGTGGAAGAAAGGCTCAAAACTAATAAAGGCTGCCAAGATCAACAGCAGGGAACCAAGATCCAGATACTCACATAATTCTTCCTCTCACCCTACTCCTACCCTCCCATTTGAGAACAAAAATATCTAAGAGAGGGGTGGAGGTGGGGGAAATTATGTGAATAAAGGCAGTCCCCAAATAACCAAAAATATAGTTCTAAAACCAAGGGGAATTAGCCCATCTAAGGACAATTTTGAAATTAATTCTAACAAAGAAAAAGTAGCCCAAACTTACACTTTCTGACAAAGTTGCTCACGTGCTTAATCTTCATTAGGGCAGGGTTGCTGCATTCTTCAAAGAAAACAAAAAGGGCATCCAGGATCCCTTCACGGGAGAGAGGAGACATCTGCTGTTGAGTCACGGAGGGCGTTTTACCCTAAAAACAGCAAACAACAGATGGAGTACCAGTCAATAATGAAAAGCATGGATCAATAACATCCCCATAAAGTAAATGACACAGTGCCAACAAAAGATAACTGTATGTGCCCACTAACAGGACCGTCTTGCATGTTTGCTCTTTAAAACATCGACAGCCATCACACTCAGGAAGACAACTGAAGGTAGAAGCAAACGTAAATGATGAAAGTGGACGTCTGACACTAGGACCTGGGGTCAAACGCCGTGACCGCACTACTATTCCAGAGGTGCTTCTGAACCCAAATTTAGTATTTTACCTTGGACCCCACATCCTCCAACAAACATCTCATTGAGCTCTGCAGGAGTAACTGCTGCTTTTCTCACATCAACAAGTTACTAGAGGTTTTATCAATGCAATTTCTTCTGACAGCTTAGGAAATAGAATGATTGGGGGGGTGGGGGGAGCCACACCTGCAGATCTAGGCAGGGTTCCTGCCTGTTGACTCACACGGTCACAGAGCAACGCAATCCAATGGAAAGAGAACTGGATGGGGCCTTGGTTCAAATCCTGGCCCCACTACTTATTGTCTATTCAGGGCACTTAACCTCTCTGGGCCTCAGTTTCCTTATCCACAAAAATGAGAGGTCCATTCCAACTCTAAATCTAGGATCCTATAAGACTGGTTGTCTCTAGTTAACTGTGCCTGGTTTTTTTTGGCTGCCTAGAGCAGAGGATCTTAAACCTTTTTTTGTGCCTCAGATCCCTTTTGCAGTGAAGCCTATGAATTCCATCTCAGAAAAATGTTTTTAGATGCATAAAATAAGATATAGAATGACAAAGGAAACTAATTATGTAAAAATATAGTCATCAAATACTATTAAGAAACAAGTTCACGGGCCCCAGGTCAACAGCCCCTGGCCTGGAGCTTCTTGCAAGAACAATCGTCCATAAAGTCAAGGTAACACTACAGACCTGAGGTTCCCTGTTAAAGAGTTCGGGATGACATCAAAATTCCAGGGCTCTACACAAATCTCATTAAAACAAAAGTTTCATGTAGAGAAATGGCATTTTTTTTTATTTGTTAGCATAAAACAAATGTTATACGTTTTGTTCACAAACAGAAAACACAACGGAGGGTGAGAACCAGAAGAAAAAACTGGAAAATGAACCAGTGTGATACAACGAAGGTTCCAATACTGGCCTAGGCTCTCCTGATGTAACATACAATCACATCAGGGAAAGGATATTAAATATTTTAAAACAAATTCAGAATTCTTTCAAAATCTGTTCATCGCTTCCAGGGATTTTATAAACTGACTGGGAGCCTGTGTGCTAGAGGGGATGGAGAGCCTGCCTCAGAGTTAAGAAAATAAGGGTTCAAATTCCAATCATCTAATCAGTCAACAGACAAAGCAGAAAGTCGCCCAAGGCCCCTGGTTGATCGTTTTGCCACATTCTTAAATGCCTACATCTTTCTCCAGTGAATTAGCTACTCCTCTCAGCTTTGCGGCATCTGCAAACTTAGGTCTTCATTGAACCCTTCATCCAAGTCACAGATAAAAACCACCCAGCATAGATGCCTGAAGCACTCCGCCCAAGACCTCCTTCCAAGCCGACAATGAATCATTCATGATTTCTAAGTCCAAATTTTCAACTACTTCCGAATCTACCTAATATCCCATCCTTCGGCTCCAATCTCTCCATCTCATCCCCAAGAGATACAAGAATAGCACAAAAAGCTTTTGTCAGGTTCTTTTGTTGTTTAGTCATTTTTCAGTCAAGTCTGACTCTTTGTGACCCCTTTTTGGAATTTTCTTGCAGCAAATATACTCGAGTGGTTTGCCATTTCTGCAGCTCATTTTACAGACTAAGAAACTGAGGCAAACAGGGCAAAATGACTTGCCTAGGGCCACACTGCTAGTAAGTGTAATTCGGATAGATTTGAACTCGGGTCTTGCTGACCGCTGACCCCAGACCCGGCCTGGGGGCACTCTATCCACTGTACCACCTGGCTGCTCTGTCCGATGTTTTGCTCCAATCTAAATAAACTACACCAATAGCCTTCCCTTCATCCTCCAGTGTAGTAAACCTGTCAAAAACAGAAATGGGATAAGTCTGGCATGAGCTGCTCTTGATGAAGGCATGCAGTTCTTTGTGAGCTCTCTTCTTTCTTCTAGATGCTCCCAAACTATTCTTTTCATAATAATGATACCTTTGAGAACTGTGACAAGAAGCAAAATCAAATTCATTGGCCCATGGTTTCCAGACTCTTCTCTCTTCCCTTGTTTCAAAACTGGGATATCTTGCTCTTCTTCAGCCTCGCTAAACCTCTCCAGCTGTCTCTACAATTCTATCTGCCAAGTCTTTCTGTAGCAAGAACACAGTCAGTTGGAGCCAGGTTGCCGCAAATCACCAATGGTAGCTAAGGTCTCTCTTAGGATATTCCTAGTAGTGATTTCTGTTCTGTTCTTTTCAGTCCAAAAATCACTGAGAGAAAACAAGCAAAATACACAGTAAGCTTCTCTATCATCTGTCATTCATTTTCATGGTGTCCTCTACCTGTTCCTCGCAGAACTGAGCCACACTTTTCATCTGGTTACCTGTCCTTGTTACAATCTTCTATGAGAGGGAGAAAGGAAACAAACTCCTACTATGTGCCAAGCACTGCGCTAAGTGAAGTGCACCACAAGTATCACCTCCCAACAACCCTGGGAGATATGCCTACATTACAGTCAAGGAAACTGAGGCAGAGGGAGGTTAAGTGACTTGGCCAGGCCAGAAAGCTAGTTAAGTGTCTGAGGCTGATTTGAATTCAGGTCTTCCTGATTCTAGGCCCCAGCGTTCTATCATCTGTGACACCTAGCTACTGCCAAACATATCTTTTTAAAACACATGTTGGTCAGTGAGTTCCCTATACATCCTCTTTCATCTCTTTAGACAGCCCCCCCTTTTTTGACTTTATGAGAACTATTTCTTTTTGTACCAAGAATGTAATTCTTGTGAGTTTCCCATACCTCCTGGGCAGATTTCCCCAGAAGAATTGGAGCTGCCAAGCCCTATATATCTTATCTGAGAACCCTTTGAAATATGCTGTTCTGAAAGCTAGGATGTAACCTAAGTCTACATTACCCCCAAGTTCCTTTCATTTCTACCCTAGTTCTTATTTATTGATGAGAATCAGAGCCAGAGTAGACTGAGAATTCTGTTACCAATGACATCACTGATACAGTCACTGCCTCCAGGCAAAGATCTTTTCATCACTTTAGGGATTCATCCCACTGACATGAATCACAGCCTCTCCGTGACTGACCAGCAGATCTTCAAGAGTCACTGCAACTTAAAAGTTAGGGGTCTCTCAACTTAGCTAGGCATACCCTCAGTCCTTCCTGGGCCTATCCCAGAAGCCCTGCTAGCTTGGGAAACTCAGCCAGTGCTCAGGCTGAAGAAAGTGGGGTCACCTCCATACCATGAGGAGACATCAGGATCGAATGTCAATACCAACTCTGAGGACAGAGTGCACAAACACCTTGCTAAGGGCGTTTAATATTTCCGTCAACATCCACAACACTTTTGAGCACATCCACTTACTGTACAATGGTCTCTTCACAGACCCACCAATGCCCTTCATTATAACAAGATGCTACCTATATTAAATTATGCTAAGGTCCTCTGGGCCCTTTGTACAGTAGGCCAGAGAAAGTCTCGCACAGGTGTATATAAAGATACAAGGAACTTATTTTAGGGGCAAATTTAAAAGATAATCTTTGTTCATACATTAAAAATGAGTAGCTTCCATTAGTCTTATCACACAGCTAGGCCCACTGTTAGTTCTTAGGAATACAGAATCTAGAAATGACCCTTAGGGGTAACCTAGGCCAATCTCCTTATTTTACAGAGAAGGAGATAGAAATGAGAAGTGACTTATCCAAGGTCAAACAAATAAATCAGAGTCAGAATTTGAATTCAAGTACTGTCTTCTAATCCAAGGTTCTCTCAACATTACTTTCTCCTTCCTTTCAAAATAACAAAAATAACCAGTCAAGTTTCTTAGTGAGTAAGTACAGCATCATTATGTCCCTTTTACAAAAGAATAAAGTGAGGCTCAAAGAAAGGGCATCATTTGTCCAGTCATTCAGCTAATGAGGGTTCAGAAGTAGAATTAGAACCCCAGGCTCAAGATTCCAAGTCCAGAACTTTTCCCACTAGATCACAAGGCCATGACTCTGGTTTGAGAGAAACGTGGCCAATGAACCTATGACAAAAATGGAGATAACGAGGTGGAGCCCTTGAAGTCTTACCTGGAAAAGAAGATTCAGCCTGGAGGCCCGGTTACTGATGGGCTCAGCTGCACTGGCAGCCAATGGGCTGCGCACGCCATACTTAAACTTCAGCATCTCCAATGCTTATCCTGAAGAAGAGATAGTTGTTAAGACAAATTTGTGTTTAACAGATATGGTCCTTAGGAATCCATAGGATTCATGTCCATAAGAGACTAAATGTCAGAGCCAGAAGGCATAGGATGGCAATTAGAGAAGGGACCTCTTAGAACACAGGATTAGGAAGTTAACCCTTAGAATGGGGAATGACAAAGCTGGAAGGGGCCTTGAGAACACAGAACATCAGATGTCAAGGAACCCCCAACCTCTCATGCCAAGACCCTTATTTCTTCTTTTCTTTCTTTCTTTCTTTCTTTCTTTCTTTTTTTTTTTAAATGTGAGGCAATTGGGATTAAGTGACTTGCCCAGGGTCACACAGCTAGTAAGTGTTAAATGTCTGAGGCCAGATTTGAACTCAGGTCCTCCTGACTCCAGGGCCAGTGCTCTATCCACTGCACCATCTAGCTGCCCCATCCTTATCTCTTACAAAAAAAAAAAATGGAGGTCATTTGCCATGGGCTTCCTCTTCTTCAATCTCTTCTCACTCACATGCCTTCCGCCTCTCTCTCCTCCTTCATCCCAGTTTCGAATGAAGTGGTTTTACTCCTAGCCAAGGCTAACCCTTCTACCTGCTCAAGTGACCCCCATCTATCCCATTTCCTCCAACAGATTCTGCCCTCTGGCATCCCCACCCTTTCACAGTTTCATTTTCTCCTCTCTAATGATTCCTTCCCTACTGCCTACAGACATGTCCGTGTCTGCCCTACCCTGAAAGAACCCTCACTTAATCCTTCCATCCCCAGTAACTATCATCCCATATCTCTTCTCCCCTTGGTAGCTAAACTCTTAGGAAAAGCTGCCCACAATGGACACCTCCACTTCCTCTCACCTCACTCTTTCCTTAATCCCTTACATCTGACTTCTATCATCCCACCACAACCTGCTCCCTCCAGAGTCCCCAATGATCTCTTAGCTGCCAAATCCAATGGCCTTTTCTCAATCCTCATTCTCCTTGACCTCTTTGCACCTTTTGACATTGTTCATCACTCTCTCCTCTCTAGGATTCCAGGACATCACCCCCTCCTGGTTCTCTTACCTATCTGACCGCTCCTCCTCTGTCTCCTCTGCTGAATCATACCCTCTAAACATAGGTGTCCCACAGGGTTCTGTCCTGGGCCTTCTACTACCTCTATATGACTTCACTTGGTGATCTCATCACCTCTCATGGATTTAAGTACCAACTCTGATGACTCTCAAATCTACCTAACCTGCCCCAGTCTCTCTGCTGACCTCCAGTTTCCCATCTCCAACCATCTTTCTGCCATCTCCAAATGTATGTCCAAAAGACATCTCAAACTCAACATGTCCAAAACTGAACTTATTACCCTTTTGACTTTACCTATTGTTGAGGGCATATCGCCATCCTCCCATTTCTCAGGCTCAAAACTCAGAAGTCATCCAGGACTCCTCACTCTCACCCCCAAGTGCAAATGATGTCACTGCCTCCCCCCACCCCCATATACAAGTTGTTGCCAAAAGCTGCCAATTTCACGTTGCAACATGGCACAATGGATAAAGTGCTGGGCCTGGAGTCAGGAAGACCTGAATTCAAATCCAGCCTCAGACACTTACTAGCTGTGTGACCCTAGGCAAGTCATTTCACTGTTTGCCCCAGTTTCCTCATCTGTAAAATGAGCTGGAGAAAGAAATGGCAAAAACCACTCCAGAATCTCTGCCAAGAAAACCTCAAATGGGGGGTCACAAAGAGTCACATGACTGAAATGACTGCACAACAACAAAATATCTCTTGAATACACCCCCTTCTCTCCTCTGACACCCTCTGGGGCAGGCCATCACCTCATACCTGGGCTATTCTAATAGCCTCTAGTCTTTCCCCACTCTGGTCCATCCTCAAATCAGCCACCAGTGACTTTCATAAAGCACAGATCCAACCACATCATCTTCTACCCAACAAACTCCAGCATCTCTCTATCGACTCCAAGATCAAATACAAAATCCTGCTTGGGGCTCAAAGCCCTTCAAACCTAGTCCCCTCCCACCTTTCCAGAGTTCTTACAGCTTAGACTTTCTTACACCTCCAGGCCGCACTCTTTGACCCAGAGACACAGGCATCCTCTGGCTGACCCCCTTGGCCTAGAAGTAAATCCAACTTTCTATGGGAAGCCTTTCTGATTCCCCGCCCCCCCACACCCCCACACTCCCACACCCCCTGCCTTATTTCTAGTGCCTTTCCCTAGGTTTATTATTTCCTATTTATTCACTACAAGGTTTGCTTTGTATATATTTGCTTGCATACTGTCTCCCCTTTTGGAATGTGGGATCCTGGTGGGCAGGCACTGTCTTTTAGTTCGTTTTTTTTAATACACAGTGCTTAGCACTGTGCCTGGCACATAGTAGGTGCTTAAAAAAAATTATTATTGAACTGGGAGGGGCCCTAGAACAGAAACGTCAGAGCTGGAGGGGGGCCCTTAGAACAGGAAATGTCAGCGTTGAGGGGTGGGGGCCTTAGAACAGACAATATCAGAGCTGGGGGCGGGGCTTAGAACAGGAAATGTCAGGTAGGAGGGACCTTAGAAGAGGGAATATCAGAGCAGGTAGAGGAGGTCCTAATAAAAACGTACTCAGCTCCATTTCCCCCAGCACTCCCCAGAGATTTCCCCCTCCCCTTCCCTAGTCCTGGTCAGGGTAAAGCCGCCCCCACCCGCATCCCCGTTCCCGCCTCGGGCAGCTCAGAGCAACTTCTAGGAATATAAAAGGGTAGGGGGCTGAGAGGGCATGGCGCATGCGCCCTCCTCTACCTCCCCCCCCCCATTCTGTTCAGACACCTGAGAGGATTCCCCGTCCTCACCCCAACCCCGAGAAAAGGGAGGCCCGACGAGACTGAGGCAAGGGCGGCTCTTTCTCTCTTGCGCAAAGGGAAGAAACAATTGGAGCGAGCAGGGGGAGCGTACTCACTGTCCACGCACTCCGGCGCCGCGCCGCGCCGCGCCAAACCCACCCTCCTCCGTCCCGCCTCAGCGTTTGAATTGCGAGGCGGAGCCCCGGGGCGGGGCGAGGGTGGTGCCTCTTTGCCTTGTCCAATCAATTCTCCACGTCTTCTTGATCGACGTCTCAGAAGGCCCCGCCTTCCTCTCTTTACCTGCCCAATGGAAGCTCCTTAAGTAGTAAAAGGGAGGAGCCAATCACTTTATTTTCCTTTCGACCATAGACCAATGAATGGGCCGACCGCGGAGAGTGGGCGGGGCGGAAGGCAGCGGGCGTCTGTTCAAAGTTTGAAATAGACGGTTTGAAGGCATGCGAATGATGAGATGCTTCTGTTCCTTCCGCACTCCCTGCTCTGGGGGAAATACTAACCCAAAGTTCTTAGCTCCTCGCTCTAATGGTCTTCGCTCTAACAACAATGGTCTTCGCTCTAACAGTGGTCTTCACTTTAACAACAAAAACAACAATGATCTCTTGTACGGAACATTTTACTGTTTGCAAACTTGTTTTACAAATGTTAATAGCTAAAAATAGCAAGCATGTAAACAGTGCTTCTCCAAGGGCCTGGTGCTATGCTAAACACTTTAAACTTACTAGAACATTTCAGAACCAGGAGAACATTGTACACAGTGACAGCAATATTGTAACAGTAATCAACTGTGAGAGACTTGGCTGAGCTGATCAACACAACCATCCAAGACAATCCCAAAAGACTCTGCATGAAAAATGCTGTCTCACTTCCAGGGAGAGAACTGATGAACTTTCTGAGAGCAGATGGAGCATATTTTTCCCCCTTTATTTTTCTTAGGTTTTATGTCGCTGTTGCAACATGGCTAATGTGAAAATGTGACTTAATGGATACAATGGGTATCATATTTCTTGCCCTGGGGGGGGAGGGGTGGAAGGAGGCAGAGAATTTGGAAGTGAAATTTTGTTTTAATATACTAGCAAAAATAAATAAATGAATAAATGTTGAGTGATGTATATTTTTTTAAAAAAAATTATTAGCTTATTTGATCTTCACAAGAACCCTGGGAAGGTAGAAGCTATTATTGCCACTATTTTATGTGGAAACTGAGGCAGACAGAGGTTAAGTGATTTGCTCAGTCACCCAGGTTTGAGGCCATATTTGGACTCAGGTCTTCCTGACTCTAGGGCTAGTGTTATATCTCCAGTGCCACCCTCTGACTTCTTGGGCTTCCATTTCTTCCCTTGTAAAATAAAGAGTAAGTCTAAATCATCTCTGAAGTATATTCCATCTCTAAATCTATGACTCTATGACAAATTATATTGATTAAGAGCCTATTATGTGTAAATATCTTTTCTCAACTCTGGAGGAAATATAATTTTTTGCTAAAAACAACTCCTGTCTTCATGGAATTTATGGTCTAGTAGGGGGAATGAGGCAGCTAAATGGCACAGCGGATAGAGCACCAGGCCTGGAGGCAAGAATGCTCACCTTCCTGTTCAAATCTGGCCTCAGATACTTCCTGGCTATGTGAGCCTGGGCAAATCACTTCACCCTGTTTGCCAGAGTTTCCTCATCAGTCAAATGAACTGGAGAAGGAAATAGCAAACCACTCCAATATCTTTACCAAATGGGGTCAGACATTCTGAGAGTCAGACACTCCAAGAACACAACAACAAAATCTGCCCCCTAGAAAAAACCTCAGGCTGAGTTGTACCCATCTCTTCAAGGACTGAGGTAAGTTTTCATAAAAAGATCTGTTCTTTCCTCAACTTTTCCTTCCTGTCTTGTCCAGAAACAAATATTGTATTATTGTCTGCTTTATTTTACCTAAATGTTTCTTGTATTTTTACTTCAAATGTAAAGAGGCTAGGGATTAGCTAGTGATAAACATAAATTCAAATTAGGATAGAGAGCCAAATACTGAATAATAGGAGGTTTTCTAACTGGGGGCTTAGGGCTAATGAAATTATACTACTAACTTCTGGCCTGACAAATTCCATAAAACAGTAAGACCTTGTGCAGCTGAGGAACATTGTATTGTCCCTTGAATAAAAAAGTGAACTAATTGTTGAAATTCAACTAATTGTTGAAACAGTGTCTGGCTAATTAACTCTCCATGTTGTTGGTCCTTCATTTTGAAAAAGACTAAGGACAACATGGGATGATATTGTGGTAAAAAGTGAAAGGTTTTAACAGTTGGTTAGGATAACTGAAAGATGCCAGTTTTTGAAGGACCACCCTTTCGGGGAGGAGACCATGATGAACCGCCCATGCATCTGCTAAGCACTCCACTTCCGGGGTGCGAGCTTAAAAGCAAGGAGAGAACGGAAGTTGGGCTCTCTTTGGCTCGCTTGCTCGCTGGCTCTCTTGGCACACATACGCTGACTCAGGTTCGATAGCTTGGTCCTTGGTGATCGGCCTGGTCCTCCATAATAGCACGTGCTTGACGCTGTTCTCAACCTCAGAGGTGGCTTTGGAATTTTGGTGAGTTCTATACGGAATATAGACTAAGCTTAGATCTAAGACTATTTATTTGTATTTCTACTTTCCTATCTCTCTAATCAACATCACCTTGTTTTGTTGGCTAATTAATTCCCAAACAATAAAAGCTCTAACGAAAGCTCAGAGGCTTCTTTCACTTACTGGTCTGGGAGATATATAAGGGAAAGGTTAAAGGGGAGTTTAATGCTCTTGTATCCAATTTTTAATCTCACAGTACAAATTGTTCTCATCCATCCAGTCTTGGAAAAAAGTCTTCACATACTTGGATAGACAACCTCTACCTCACCAACAGGTTCGAAATCTATTGGTTACACTAACCCTGGTTTGGCATATCTGCCTAGATTGTGGCCACAGTGCATGCTGCAGCTTCTTAGATTTACAGGTTGGGTGAAAGGTAAATGCCAAAGGTGGATGAGCAATCCTGAAAAGAACTAGGCAAGCCCTCACACCAGAGGTGTGTCCTCCCTGAACTCATATACTCCAAGTAGGGAGGGAGAAAAAGAAAATGACCAGAGAAAAGATCGTACCTTAAGCCATCCCCCAGGGAGAAGATAATAAAGGTCTGGAAAGGAAGTTCAGCCCCTATCCAATGGGAAGGAGAGAAAAGAAAGAATCGCTGACCAGCTCTGTCCTCCTTAGCTTCACTCACACCCACACACACAACTGTTACACTTAACTGGGATAATCTCCTCTAGCACCTAGCTCAGTGTTCCGAATTTAACAAGTGCATAATAAGCATTTGTTCAATTGAACTGAGTCTAGTCTCAGTCATTTTACAGATGAGAAAATCGTGTAGCAGAAAAACAGCTTGCTGAAAGTCATGTGGTTAGTCGAGAGATGTTTATCTCCAGTCAAAACATACCAGAAAATCTCCCTGACACTACTCCGCTCACACTGAGGTATTTAATGGGACTCCCCCAAGGTAGGGAAAATTTAACTGGCATGAAATGCCCAGTAGCGACATAAAGTCAACGCAAATTGAATGATCAAGAGGGGAAAAGCTGCTTGCTGAACTTTCCAAACCAAGAATATGCAAAGCAGAGAAATTCTCTGAAAAGATTCCGAATCTGTAGTAAATACAGGTTTTACTTTAATGAATGTGCCTGTCAATTAACTGTAATTCATCCTATTTGTTTCTACAGATTAGAACTGACAATGGGATTTACTGGTGCCTTAAGAATTGCTAATGATCTTGAACAAGAACATAAATAGCATGGTGGTTTTTTTGCTATATTTTGTATCCAGCCTAAAATAGCCTTCACTTCCACTGCCACCCCCACTGCCTACTATCACAGCCACTCTCCTAATTCCGTCCCTGAGTCCCTCTCACCTGGACTATTGTGATAGCCTACTATTTGCTCTCTCTGCCTCAAGTCTCTCCTTCCCCTCTTTGGACCTCCAATGCTACCAAGGTTCTCTTCCTTAATCTCAGGGGTGACCATGACAAAGCCCTGCCCAAGGTCCTCTATTGGCTCCGAAATAAACCACAGACTCCTTAGTTTGGCATTTCAAGCCCTAAACCATATGGCTTCTGCCTTCCTTTCCCATTTTATTTTACCTTCTTTCCCTTCCCACACCTTCCATTCCAAACAAACTGACCTATTTGCTATTCCCCAAACTCCATCTGCTTCCTCCACATCTTCTTCACCTGCCTGGAATGCTCTTGTGGCTTTCCTCGGGCACCAGGTGCCATTCTGGATCCCCCAGCCTCCCCTATTGTTAGTGTCCCCTCTGGCTTCAGGGAGTCTTATATAATCCTAAGCATGTTGGATTCCTTCAGCAAAAAAGATGCTCCTTGAGGGCAGGGACCATTGCATTCTGTATTTAATATCTTTTAATGCACTTGCATTCCCCATGCCTTGTACATAATAATAAATGCTTGTCAGATTGAATCGGATTGTCAAAAACAGCACAAGCACCATGTGGGTTTTTGTAGCAATCCCTTCTAGAGTAACAAATACAAGCCCATTTCAGCCAATGTGATGGCAGTGGGAATTTGTTATAAATCACGTACATCTCTGATCTTATTAGGGCCCAAACTGCAGAGGCATATGAGATCCATTAGTGAAGACAATGGAATAATTTATGACAGCTTCATAATAAAGATCAGCTGCTATCTATGATGACTGATGAAATGTTAAGGAAGAATTTTGTTCTCCAAGAGAACAGCTGGAAAGCAACAGAATAACTGGAGAAATTTAAGTAGAGGATGTAACACTTAGTGATTGCTTAGTAAAGTCCTCGATCCTAGAAAAAACAAACCCTCCACTGACCATAATTCTTTTTTTTTGGGGGGGGGGGTTGCAGGGCAATGAGGGTTAAGTGACTTGCCCAGGGTCACACAGCTAGTGTCAAGTGTCCAAAGCTAGATTTTTACTCAGGTCCTCCTGAATCCAGGGCCAGTGCTTTATCCACTGAATCACCTTGCTGCCCGCCCTCAATTCATTTTTGACCAATTCAAGCGAATCCAGCAAACAAATTGAGTACCTTCCTATACCCCCAAATGCTTCGTCCTGCAAAATATGAAAACAAAAATGAAGCTGTTCTTCCCCTCAATGAGCTAGCATTCCAAGGATAGCCATATATATATATATATATATATATATATATATATATATATATATAAAATCAGGTGTTCAACCCAAGCACAACCTGAACCAGATTAAAATGTAATTGGGAAATATTTAACAAAATAAATAAAAATACAGTCATGTGCAAATCTTTGGTTTTCTTAGCAAAGATTCTGGAATGGTTTGCTATTTCTTTCTCCATCTCATTTTACAGATGAGGAAATTGAGGCAAACAGAATTAAGTGACTTCCCCAGGGCCACACAGCTGGTAAATATCTAAAGCCAGATTGGAACTCAGGAAGAAGAGTCTTTGGGGTTCCAAGCCCAGTGTTCTATCCACTGTGTCAACTAGTTGGTTTATATACACAGCTTGAAGGGATCCTTAGATATAAATTAGTGGGCCCCACCCCCCTTTTCTATTTGCATTTAATACTGTTGCCTCTCTGATTTCAGTAAGTAATTCTTAGAGCTCAATAGTAATGTATATTCTTAGAGTGTTGCCTCAGACTTAGAAGTTAGAGTGGATTGACCATAGTCAAACTAACAAGTGTCAAAGGCAATTCTTCCCTGATATACCCAAATAAAGAGCTTGCTAACTAAGCACTGAGGACATAAGGGAAGACGTCTTGGAATGAATTTGGAAGGCAGAGGAGTCTAAAAAGGAAAAGAGGGCATGAGGTGAGGGAGTGGGGGTGGGGGGAGGGTGTCACCTTCAAACAGCCTCCCGAGGGAGGACACTAAGTTTGAGGAATAACTAGCAGACCAGATGAAATTTAGAGGGAGTGTACCAAGGGGGAGTCATAGGAAATAAGAATAGAAAGGTAGGGTGGAGACAGATGGTTAAGGGCCTTCAATGCCAATGGGAGGAATTTATATGTTCTCCTTGAGACAGGCAGGAGGAAGCCACCTGAGGTTCTGAGAGCTGCTACAGTGGAAAGACAGAGGGCTACCCAATGGAGTTAGGAAGCTGTGACAGAGTAACAGATCCTATCTGTGTGCCCATTGGCCGTTTACCCTGCTACTCCTCCCAGAAGTCGGTAAGGAAGGGACTGAGTACCAGGTACTAAATACCAGGAACCACTACATTCTTATAAACATTCCCGAAAAGCCTCAGTTTCCTCATCTGTAAATGGGGAAAACAATACCTGTGGAACCTGCCTCACAGGTGGTTGTGAACTTCAGATGAGCACAATGCCTGGCATAGCATTATTGTTGCTCAATTGTGTCCAATTCTTCATGACCCCATGGGCCATGCTGTTCATGGGATTTTCCTGGCATACTTGGAGTGGTTTGCCATTTCTTTCTCCAATGGATTTAGGCAAAAAGAGGCTAAGTGACTTGTCCAGGGTCACATGGCAAGTAACTGTCTGAGTTCAGATTTGAATTCGGGTCTTCTGGACCCCAGACCCAGCGCTCTATCCACCAAGCCACCTAGCTGCCTCCATCCCTCTCTTACAGCTGGAAAAACTGAGGTGGATTGAGGTTATGTGATTTGTCAAGGGTCAAACAGCTAGGAAGCATCTAAAGCTGGATTTGCACTCAAATCTTGACTCCAGATCCAGCACTCTATTGACTGAGGCGCCTGGGTGCCTCACCAGGCCTAACTGTGTCCAAAGCCCCATGTACGTTTTAGCAGGGGTGTGACATGATTAGACCTGTACTTAAGGATCATTATTTTGGCAGCTATGCAGAAAATGGATCAGAGGAATGATATATCGTCCAAGTGAGAGAGGAAGAGGCCATCAAGTAGGGAAGCCCCATGAGTAGAGAGAAGGGAGAAGGACATGAGAGAGGCTGCACCCTTTGAACTGGCCCCCTCCATATTAACAGCTCATTTCTTTCCTAACCATCCCTTACTTTTGTTCCCGGAATCACCGTTGTGACAGTGTATATGCCTACAGAAAATAAAGACACACAGTTCCCTTGAAAACTTAACCAAAAAGTAAAAGAAGAGAAACAGGTCTTTTTTAAGCTTTTTTTTTTAACCAACCCATTTTCTCTTGGGCTGAAAAATAGGCATGTGGGCCCAGAATAATTTGCATGATTTATTTAAGTGCAATCTTACAATAACAGAATTTCTGAGCTATGAGAACCTAGAGATCATTGAGTTCAACCTTCTCATTTAACAGAAGAGGAAACTGAAGCCCACTTTCCCCAAGTCACACCCTGACAGAGCTGGCAGTAGGATTTTTAAATCATGGATCTAGAAACTCATCTAGTTCTTAACCTAAGGTCCGTGGACTTGTTTTGTTTTGTTTTTTAATATTTTGATAACTACCCGTAAGAGACTTCTTTCTAAAAGTACACAAGTAGATAGCAGGCAGCCAAGTGGTATAGTGCCTAAAGTGGGGAGCCTGGAGTCAGAAAGACTCCAGTTCAAATCCAGCCTCAGATATTTCCTAGCTGTGTGATCCTGGGAAAGTCACTGAAGCCTGTTTGCCTCCATCTCTTCATCTATAAAATGAGCTGGACAACGAAATGGCAAACCACTCCAGTATCTTTGCCAAGAAAACTCCAAATGGGGTCATGAAGAACTGAACACGACTGAACAATAACAGATGGGGTGAAGACAGAAATTTTGTAGAGGTAATATTTTGATAACAATGTTTCAATATAACTGACTTCCCTTAGAATCCCATGTATTTTGCTTTATGGATTTTAAAATGTTATTCTGAGAAGGGATCCAGAGGTTTCATTAGACTGCCAAAAGGGTCCAGGACACAAAAATGGTGATGAAGTTGATCTAGTTCAACTCTTCAACTTTATGGATGAGGAGAGAGAAGCCAAGTGCCCAAGTGATTTGCCCAAGATCATATCTCTAGTAAGTCCCAGACCTGGGACTTGAACCCAGGAGCCTTAGCCCCCAAAACAAGAGTCTTCCGCCATGTCAGAAAATTCAAGTCAACTCAATATGACCAGCATTTATTAAGCACCTACTATTTGTAAGGTATTATGCTAGGTACCATGAGTAGAAACTAAAAAAAAAGTTCCTGCCTTCATGTATAAGTATAACATAGACGAATAGATGGATGGATGGATGGATAGATAGATATAGGTGATAGATGATAGAAAGATGATATAGATAGACAGACAGGATAGATAGATATACATACATATACATGTATATATGTAATACTTTTTACAATAATTAACTAAGTTAAAGCCTATGGGACAACATAATGGTTCCTACAACCCTTGTGGTTCCTTCTTCAGTTTTAGGAACTTATGAATTCAGTCGGGATTGCTCTAAGCCTCCAGTTTAGAAAATTCCTAACATTTACACAGTTGTAGGTATACAAAAACAAGTAAGCAAAAACAGCCTCTACTCTCAAGGAGCTTGAATTCTAATAGAGGAAGACAACACATCAAAGGGAGCAAGCTGTAGCATACAAAAGGGGAAGCAGGAGAGCACAGCACCGCTACACATCTTCAAAAAAGATGAAGGACATAGAGGAACTGGATAAGGAGAAGGCTCACTAAGGAGAATCTCTGGGGCTAGGGGTCATGCAGATGACTTGAATCTCGTTTCTCTTTTCGTCTTGTCCATAAATGGATGATAGATTAAAAATAAAACAAAACCTACGAGCCAGAAACTGTACCGTGAGGATGAGTAAGCTTCCTGCCCAGCTGTTTGAAAGAATAGTCTGGCCCAAGGAGAGAGGATGAACACATCAAACCAGGCACCATTGGTCTGAGC
The DNA here is from genome assembly GCF_019393635.1 of Dromiciops gliroides. Taxonomy (NCBI): domain Eukaryota; kingdom Metazoa; phylum Chordata; class Mammalia; order Microbiotheria; family Microbiotheriidae; genus Dromiciops; species Dromiciops gliroides. The sequence continues at coordinate 19,116,550 of NC_057861.1, read as the reverse complement.
TTGGAGCCTCCAACTGCCCAGGTTCTAGCTCCAGTGGGGCAATCAATCAGTGCCCCCAGACTGTCAGTGCTTAGGGCTGAATGGCATCTGCCTTCACTCAAGAGCTCCACCTGATGGTTAATATTCACATTTACACAAAGTAGTGACAATAAAAACTGATAACTGGGGAAGAAGGGAATGGACAGCTAAGTGGTGCAGTGGATAGAGCACTGATTCATCTTCCTGAGTTCAAATGCAGCCTCAGACACTTAATAACTGTATGACCCTGGGCAATTCACTTAAGCCTGTTTGCCTCAGTTCCTCACCAAAAAATGAGCCGGAGAAGGAAATGGCAAACCACTCCAGTATTTTTGTCCATGTGGGTCACAAAAAGCCAAGAGGCTGTGGCTGTGTAAATTTAAAAAGTTTGAGACATAGTTTCTGAGTAATCTAATCATTTTACTAATAAGCCCAGCACATTATTGATAAAGCATGATCATTTGACTATCTCTCTTAGACCAAAGGCAATCAAGTTGGTGGGGCTCAGAGCTTATATGTTCTTTTGGCAGAGGAGTGGCAATCAACTCTAATTGGTTAAGAAAATAGGAGGTGAGATATTATTAAAATGAGGAGCTGAGAATGACATTTAAAAAATCACTCTTGGGGCAGCTAGGTGGCGCAGTGGATAAAGCACCGGCCCTGGAGTCAGGAGTACCTGAGTTCAAATCCGGCCTCAGACACTTAACACTAGCTGTGTGACCCTGGGCAAGTCACTTAACCCCAATTGCCTCACTAAAAAAAAAAAAAAAGTCTAAAAAAAATTCACTCTTAGACAGAAAAACTGTCTCTATCCTCAGACCACCCCCAGCCTAGGGCTATCTAGATAAAAGAATCTGTCTCCACCCACGCTTGAGTAGAACCCAGTGGGATCTAACCAAGAGGAGGAAAGTGAATTCAATCTCATTATCAGTAATGTTCTTCAGAGACAACTTTTTACTTTTTAAAATCAGGGCTTTAGAAAAGGGGGGATACTACTTGTGGCTCAGTGGATAAAGCACCGGTCCTGGATTCAGGAGGACCTGAGTTCAAAGCCGGCCTCAGACACTTGACACTTACTAGCTGTGTGGCCCTGGGCAAGTCACTTAACCCTCACTGACCTGCAAAAAAAAAGAAAGAAAGAAAGAAAGAAAGAAAGAAAGAAAGAAAGAAAGAAAGAAAGAAAGAAAGAAAGAAAGAAAGAAAGAAAGAAAGAAAAGGGGGGGAACTCTGGATATCCCCAAATCATTGCTTATTAATAATCAACCCCCATTTGGTTCTATTGTGAAGCATAGCCTCCTCAATGAATCTCTAACTGATATGAGAAACAAGGGTTTCTACCATGGGACTTACAAGGGGAGACAATGTGAGGGGGAAAAGGGAAAGGTAGACCAGGTCTTGACAAAAATCAAAGAAGGCAATCCCCTTTGATAAGTAGACCTTACAGCTAAAAGGCCCAAAGGGAAAAAGTAAACAGCAAAATTAAATCGTCCATTTAAGGCTCAGAAATCTCCTCTTGTACAGCTGTCTGGTTCTCAGGTAACCCTCTGATGCAATCCTGTGGTTTGGATGTGGTCTCAGAGCAATTCTCCAGATCTTGTGGCTTGTTGAAATTCTCTTCTCAAAAAAATTTTTTTTCAAAAAAAAGAAATGCTCTTCTCTGCTAAAAATTTCCTACAAAATTGGTCTTAACATGATTTCAAATTTACTTTGCTAATAACCAGGTCAGTTAATGAAAGTTAGCTCAAACCTTATGTCTATTACTGGAAAATCAAATTTGCAACCTTTGAGAGCAGGGAATTTATAATTTTAGGTTGGCCAATTGTCATGTTGATATATATACAGGAAACTCAGATACAAATAGTAAATTAGAAGCCAGGTTTTATACTCGACATTATTCAAGTCGTTTATGACTGAACAACAGGAAGGGGTGCATTGAGAAAGGCCTCATGTATAGATGGTAGGTAGCATGAGAGCTGTGCCTTGAAGAAACTAAGGGTTGCTCATAGTGGGGGTGAGCAGGTTCACCACTTGTGCAAGAAAACCATTTGTACAAAATCACATTGCCAGAAAATAGAAACATTTTGACTTTGTAACCCAGGGCTCAAGCTTATTTGCATAAGATTCTCCTCATTGGTGGAGACTGAATGGCTACTCCATGCTTGTATGAGGGGTGGAATTGGTGAAAGCTTGGTAAAAGAGAGATCCTAGTTCTTCTGGTTTCTAATTTTGAGAAAGGAGAAATAGTTCCAGATTTACTCCAGGGAGAGGTCCCTGAAAGGAGAGAAACTCCAGGAAGAAGCCGACATATAGAGGAGCCAATGCCTTAATCATGCCCCTACCCCTAATTTACCACATTAGAGGCTTTGAGAAATTTCCCCTTCAATGAAATCTGGGACTTTTTCTTGTGGTTGAGCTAAGATATTTCTCTTCCAAAAGGAGAGGTCATTTACTTGGTACTCTCTGGTATATTCTAATCTGTATAACTTCTGATTTCTGTTTGCCATAGACTTAGATAAATGGGTTTATTTTCTCATCATTATGTGTCTTTGAGTAACTAGAATTTGTGAAGGGAGTCAAGCTTTTGGATATAAATCAGACTCTTTCTTCCCTTCTAAAGAGATAGCCACCAAGGTGATGGATTGAACCTAAAAATTATTTCCCTTAAGCACACAATATGTTAAGGGGGTGGGAATGGATAGATATAATTCTTGCCCAGTCCAGCCTCTCTAACGAGAGCAGAGTACTCAGCCTAATAGCTCCTTTTCCCCTTCTGGGAGGAATCAAAGCTTCCCTTGAAGAAGAATGAGCAGAGGAAACTCAAGAGATATGCATTCATACCACCCTTCAAGCCACATCTAGACTGACACATACTGACATGCATAACTTACATGAGCACACATGTCAAAACAGGCCTACTCCCAATGGCCTCCCAAGGTCTCCCTGTTTCCCTCCTAGCCCTCATCCTGCGATTCCACCTTGATGAAAACAGAGGGAAATGTCAATGCTATTTCTTTTACAGGAAAACCAGAAAGCATAAGTTGTAGCCAGTGTAATCCAGGGGCAGGATGCCAACTGTTTTTGGTGGGTGAATGAAAGAAACATATACTGAGCAAGCAAAGAAGAATGAAACCTGATTCTTACCACTAAAGCCCTGTTCTAGAAAGCATTGCAGTGATCAATCATCTAAAAAATATGCTACATTCCAGGAAAACAAAATTCCACTTGTCTCTAGGTTTATGATGTTAACCCTAGGACACTATGATCTAGAAAGGAGCTGTCCTTACAGAGATTTGGGTCAGATTTTTGACTTTAATTAGTCAAGTGACTTTATACATGTTGACTCACTTCTCTGTCTCAATTTTCTCACAGAGTCATAATGGTGGGTGGGAAAGATGGAATGGGAAGCTAAATGGCACAGTGGATAGAGTACCTGGCCTGAAGTCAGGAAGATCTGAATTCAAATCTGACCTCAGGCACTTCCTAGCTGTGTCACCCTGGATAAGTCACTTCACCCTGTTTGCCCTAGTTTCTTCATCTGTGCAATGAGCTGGAGAAGGAAATGGCTAACTACTCCAATATCTCTACCAAGAAAACCCCATATGGATTTAGAGCAAGACATGACTGAACAACAAAGAGAGGGAATAGGTGCAAAAGTATAGATTAAAAGGACTATATAGGAGGCAGCTAGGTGGCACAGTGGTTAGAGCACTGGCCCTGGATTCAGGAAGACCTGAGTTCAAATCTGGCCTCAGACACTTGACACTTACTAGCTGTGTGACCCTGGGCAAGTCACTTAATCCTCATTGCTCTGCAAAAAAAAAAAAAAGACTATATAAGTATTAGGCATCTTATAATATGAAAATTCAAATAATTAGTGACTGAGTCAGGAGGAACCTCCCCCTTGGTAGCCAACAAGACCCTGTGCTAAGCACTGGGGATAAAACAAAGGCAAAAGCCAGGCCCCACTCTCAAGGAGCTCACAGTCTAATGGGGGAGACAACATATAAATATCTAAATTACGCATTATCTTGTAGGGAAGGCATTAAGGTTTAGGAAATCTGAGAAAGCCTTCTTGCAGCAGGTGGGACTTTGGCAGACACTTGAAGGAAGCCAGGGGAGGCAGGAGGCAGAGATGAGCACAGAGAACATTTTAGGCATGAAGGAAGGACAGTCAGTGAAAATGCCATTTCTTCCATGAATGACTTGACTAGTCTTGTTTTTGTTTTTATTTTATTGGGGTTTTTTTTTTGCAGGGCAATGAGTGTTAAGTGACTTGTCCAGGGTCACACAACTAGTAAGTGTCAAGTGTCTGAGGTCATATTTGAACTCAGGTCCTGCTGAATCCAGGGTCAGTGCTTTATCCACTGTGCCACCTAGCTGCCCCATGTTTTTGTTTTTGTTTTTGACATGACTATTCTCAACAATACAATGATCCAAGACAATCCCAAAGGACTATTGATGAAGCATACTGTCCAACTCCAAAGAAAGAACTGATATTTGGGGTTTTGGGGTTTTTGTTTTTTTAGTGAGGCAATTGGGGTTAAGTGACTTGCCCAGGGTCACACAGCTAGTAAGTGTTAAGTGTCTGAGGTCAGATTTGAACTCAGGCACTCCTGACTCCAGGGCCAGTGCTCCATCCACTGCGCCATCTAGCTGCGCCGAAAGAACTGATATTGACTGAATACAGACTGAATGAAGCTTGCTATTTTTTCAGTTCCTTTCATTCTTTTTCTCTTATTCAAGTTTTCTTATACAAAATGACTAACATGGTCATGTTCTGCATAATTGCACATGTATAACCTATATCTGATTGCTTACCACCTCAGAGAGAGGGGAGGGGAGGGAGGGAAGTAGGGATGAAATTTGGAACTCAAAATTTTAAATAAAGGAGTATTAACTGAGGGGAAAAAAAGGAAATGCCAGTTTTTCCTTAGACTTTCACCAAGGTGCAGAGGGGATTCCCCCACTCCCTACTTCTTTGCCCAGAAGTAGTAGCTGTTATGAGCACATGGCATGGAGAACATATGCTTGTCTAGGTAAGCCTGAGTTCTTGGCTGTCTTTGTTGTTGTTGTCCAGTCTTATCTAACTCTTCAAGACCTCATTTGGGGTTTTCTTGGAAAAGATAGCGGAGTGGTTTGCCATTTCCTTCTCCGGTTCATTTTCCAGATGAGGAAACTGAGACAAATGGCATGAAGTGACTTGCTCAGGGTCACAAAGCTACTAAGTGTCTGTGACTAGATTTGGACTCATGAAGATAAGTCTTCCGGACTCCAGACCCAGGTCTCTGTGCACCATGGCGCCACCTAACGGCCCTGCCTTTGTCTACCCTTGAGCTTCTTCCCTGAGCTCAGGTCTTTGATTAGCAAACAGAGGACATGAGCAGCAGCTGGATCCAGCCTTGACAGCTAACTAACTGTCTTGTGAGTTTCAGGGTTCCTGACTTCCTGTGTCAGTCCTGGAGGGTCAGCAGAAGCTGTGTCTACAATACTTTGTAAAGGGGAAGATGACTCATTGACCTGAAAGGACTAAGGAACTATGCCTGACTGCCCAGGAGGTCTGGATTTGTGAGTCATTTGGATGGAGAAAGTGAACTGTCTCTTCAGCAAGTCCACAAAGTATCCAATCTCCCAGAACAGTGCAGAAGTGGGAGGAGTTCTTGTTTTATTTTCTAAGTGTTTGTTAAAGCATGCTTAGTAACCTTTGGGTTTCAAGCATTTCATCATAATGGTGGAAAGAAATTGTTGTTCTGTTCCTGATGTTACTGTTGCAAAATGAAGCCCTGTTTGAAAGGGGATCTTGTATGATAATCTCTTCTGAGGGGACTGGAGACTTGAGGCATGGCTAGGCTCTGTTTTAGTGATTTTTCTCTGGAGCTCAGGGTCATAAGACTAGGAAAACACTGGCTTTCTTCCACAGTGGGGCGTGTGGGGAAGTGGGGAGGGTCATACTGCCCCCAGGATAAATCTGGGCTCCATGCAATTCAATACCCAGAAACTATTATAAAAGGAGTTTCCCTTGCCTGAAGGTCACATGTACACTTATCTGTGGGCACATGTTTTCTCCCAATAAAATGTAAAGTTTTTAAGAGCAAGATCTCTTTGATCTTTGTCTTTTTATCCCCAGAATATATAGCACAATGAGGAGCATACAGTAGGGACTGATTAAATGCTTATTGATTGATCCATTTTGGAATATTCTATCTATAACTATCTATTTTATATATGTATACCATTTTATACTATATAATTTATATGTGTGTGTGTACACACACACAAGAATTCATGAGTAGAGTGATCCACTCATTTAGTCCAGTGCTATCTAACATTTTCATCAATGACTTGAATAAATGTCATGCTTATCAGATTTGCAGGTGACACAAAACTTAGCCAACATACTAAATGACAGGGTCAGGATCCAAACTGGTCTTGACAGGCCAGAACATTCTGCTGACTAATAGGATAAAATATCATAGGAATAACTTGACTATTATAATTGGATATTTTACAAAGCCAACTTCGTGAATATACGATGGGGGAGGGATATTTGAATGGCAGTTTGTCTGAAGAGGATCTTGGGTTTTGAGTGTACCACAAGCTTATTAATGAGTCAGTCATGTGACATGGAAGCCCCCCAGAAAAGCTAGTGGGATCTTAAGCTGCATTAAGAGAGGACTAGCTTCCAAAATAAGGAGGCGATAGCTCCTCTGTCCTCTGCCCTGATCAAATCACATCCAGAGAATCGTGTTCAGGCCTGGGTGATGTGGTTTAGGACAGACATTGGTTAGAATGACTAGAGGAGAGCAATCAGGATGGGGAATGACCTCAAGTCCGGCTCAAGTCAAGGACGTGATCGGCTCATCCTGGAGAAAAGAAAATTGATGGAGTTTTGAACAATGACTGTCTTTAAGTATTTGGAGGGTTGCTACTGAGGGGAAAAAAGCATTAGACTCTGTCACTCTTAAAGAGCAGAATTAAGAACAACTGGTGGAAGTCACAAAGAGCCGCATTTGGGCTTGATCTCAGGGAAAACTCCCAAAGCGGAATAGGCTTCAGTGAGAGGTAGGTGACCACATGTAACTTCTGAGTGAAACCAGATCAAATTAAAATGTAATTGGGCGGGGGCAGCTAGATGGCGCAGTGGTTGAGGCACCGGCCCTGGATTCAGGAGTACCTGAGTTCAGGTCCGGCCTCAGACACTTGACACTTACTAGCTGTGTGACTCTGGGCAAGTCACTTAACCCCCATTGCCTAAAAAAAAAAAAAATGTAATTGGGAGGGGGCAGCTAGATGGCACAGTGGATAGAGCACCGGCCCTGGAGTCACGAGTACCTGAGTTCAAATCCGGCCTCAGACACTTAACACTTACTAGCTGTGTGACCCTGGGCAAGTCACTCAACCCCAATTGCCTCACTAAAAAAAATCCAAAAAACAAAAAAATGTAATTGGGAAATGTTTAACAAAAAAAAAAAAGTATGATACATTTGTTGTTGTTGTTGAGTCATTTCAGTTGGGTCTGCTTCTTTGTGACCACATGTGGGGTTTTCTAGGCAGAGATACTAGAATGGCTTTCCATTTTCTTTTCCAGCTCTTTTTACAGATGAGGAAACTGAGGCAAGCAGGGTTAGGTGACTTGTGCAGGGTCATACAGCTAGTTAGTGTCTGAGACTGGATTTGAACTCAGGTCTTCCTGACTTCAGGCCGGCATCTTTGCCCCAGGCAGTTTGTTAAATAGAGTGATAGACCTATGCTTAAGGTCTATCCATTTGGCAGCTACCTGGAGGGTGGCTTGGAGAGGGGCCAGATTTAAAGGTTAGGAGAGGTTTCAGTCAGAGAAGCTGTTCAGACAGGAGATGATGAGGGCCTGCACTGAGGCAGTGGCTATGTGAGTGGAGAGAAAGGGACAACGGTGAGATCTTCAGAAGGCAACATTGCCACAATTGGATTAAATATGGCGGTGGGATGAAAGGCAAGAATGGCTGCTAGATTGTGGATGTCGGGGGCTGAAAGGATGGTTCCCTCCATAAAGATAGGCCTCTTTCAGCTCTGAAATTCTGTGATTAGAGGTTCTATGATATGCCCAGCTGACAGGCATATTAAATAATAACACAATTAAAACGAATTGATAGAACTTTCATTTTAACAGATTCTATTGCTTTCCAAAAATTCTGTCTACAAGCTAATAGCTATATAATTTCCTATGTCAATTTTTTCTTTTTCCTTAGCCCAAGGAAAGATAATTTCTCAATGTTCAATTAAATTATAATTACTCTTGGTTTGAAGGATTTTTTCCCCCTACCTGCTAAGGTCAATTTTGTTTCCTTAAGATATAATTTCAAAATTTTGACTAACTGTAGAACATAACTCTAACCTTCTCCAGACATGCAGCCTACCTGATTAGAGAAATATTTCATAACCTCCAATCCATTTATCATACAAGAAACTTGACTGACATTAGCTGTCCTTTAAAATCAAACTGAGAAATGTCATCTAATCCCTGGGGGAGGGAAGTCCCCTATCCTGGTACATCTAATACAGCTTACAGATTTTAGACAGAAAATATGGCACACAGAAACTTGATGTGCCTCATTCTAAAACATTAATCATAGTAATAGCTAAAACTTAAATAGGGATTTAAGATTTGCAAAGTGTTTTACATACTATATCATCTCCCTTGATCTTCATGACAACTCTGTGATGGAAGTGGTATTACTTTCCTCATCTTAGAAATTAAGAAACTCAGGCAGAATGAGGTTGCGATTTACCCAGGGTCACACGGCTAGTATGTGTTTAAGGCTGGATTAGAACTTGGGTCTTGCTAGGTAGCTTTTAAGTAATAATAGTCAACATTTATTAAATATCTACTGGGTGCTGCTGCTGCTACTACTACTGCTGCTGCTGCTCCTGCTGCTGCTCCTGCTCCTGCTCCTGCTCCTGCTGCTGCTGTTCCTGCTGCTGCTGCTGCTGCTACTACTACTACTACTACTACTACTACTACTACTACTACTACTGTTACTACTACTCCCACCACCACCACCACCACCACAACTAACACTACCACAACTACCACCACCTTTGGTGAGTGCTTCACAAATATTATCTCATTTGATTCTCACAACAGCCCTGAGAGAAAGATATTGTTATTATCCCAATCTTACAGTTCAGGAAATGGAAGGGGCAAGTTCCTGAGCTTCTCCATGACCCCAAGCAACTCTCAGTGTCTGAGGTTGGATTTGAACTCAGATCACTTCCTAACTCTGTGGCTCTGGGCAAATCACTTAACCTCTGTCTGCCTCAGTTTCCTCAACTGCAAAATGGGGATAATAACAAGACCTGTCTCCCAGAGTTACTATACTATGAGGATAAAATAGCATTTCTAAAGCCCTTTGCAAATCTTAAAGCATTATGTGAATGCTGCTGTTACTATTTTTGTTGCTATGGTAGCATCCAGGCCAATGAAAAGTGTATGTCTGAGGAGCAGCTAGGTGGTACAATGGATAAAGCAGCGGCCCTAGATTCAGGAGGACCTGAGTTCAAATCCAGCCCCAGACACTTGACACTTACTAGCTGTGTGACCCTGGGCAAGTCACTTAACCCTCATTGCCCCATAAAAAAAAAGAAAAGATAAAAAAAGAAAAGTGTATGTCTACATAAAACATTTTTCCCTGAAGAAGAAGATAAATTCTAGGAAGATTAAGTCATCATTGTGGGAAGGCAATTAAAGGTAGCTTTGGCTTTTTTAAAAAAAGCAATTGGGGTTAAGTGACTTGCTCAGGGTCACACAGCTGTTGTTGCTGTTGTTTGTCCTTCATTCTCAAAAAGAACATTTAAGGGAGGGCAGGCTGTGCAAAGTTACCAGCCTCACTCTCTCCTCCAGAGTCAGCTGGATCCAGTGGCAAGATATACATCAGGATGACTGGAGATGGCCCTGGATATTTGAGGCAATCAGGGTTAAGTGATTTGCCCAACGTCACACAGCTAGTAAGTGTCTGAAGTGAGATTTGAACTCAGGTCTTCCCAACTTCAGGGCCAGAGCTCTATCTACTCTTTCATTTGGGCTTATTTTAGGCATGATTTTAAGGTGAAGGGGAGGGAAGGAAGGAAGGGAACATATATTTGTTAAGATCCTACTATGTGCTAGGCACTGTGCTATATATTTCACATACACATATATAGGACAAATCATTATACTCAAATCCCATGGAGAATCTGTGATTGTCAGCACATGGGGACTGTGGTTGTGTAAGCTTTGTTCATCAATAGACAGATCATCACCCACCTGTGAAATTACCAAATGAGATCACTTTTGTAAAGCACTTAGTAAAAGTGCCCAGCACATTTTAGGCGCTTAATCAATGCTTATTTCTTTCCCCATCAATGACTGAGGAGACAACTTCTCAGCATACAGGTTGGGTTTGCCCCAGCTCCCAGTGAATAAAAAAGAAGCATGGGATGTGAGAATACAAGTCTGGTCTTTCTGACTTCTAGGCTAGATGGTTAGCCACTAGGTCTCCTTGCCCAAGAGTAAGGAAAACAGACTCAAGACTGTCTCTGAGGCATACTGACTAGTTATGAGACTCTGGTCAAGTTCCTGAGCCTCTGCATGCCCCAAGAAACTCATAAATTGCATTGCAAATAATAATCTTTTTTGATAAGAGGAACTCCCCATACCCATGAAAGCATGTCAGCATCAAATATAAATACGTACATATTGTATATAGACATATAGAGTTGATCAACAAACATTTATTAAGCATCAGTTATGTGCCAGGTACTGAGCTAGGCACTAGGCATAAAGAGACAAAAATAAAATGGTGCCTGTCCTCAAAGAGCTTATATTCTTTCAAGAAAAACTGTGTACTTATCTGTAAATAGAGATGTGTGTAGATATGCATACAACTATTATGTATAAATAAATAAGAGATAGAGAAATAAGTGAGAGAGAGAATGAGGGAGGGAGAAAAGAGAGAGAGAAATGACAAGTTAGAGAGATAGAAATAGGTGAGAGAATTAGGGAGGTAGGAAGAGAAAGAGAAACAGAGAAAGAGGAATGAGGAGTTAGAAAGAGAAAGAAATAGGTAAGAGAGAAAGAGGGAGGGAGGCAGGGAAAGACAGACACACAGAGAGAGGGAGAGAGAGAAATGAGGAGTTTAGAAAGAGAGATAGAAATAGGTGAAAGCTAGCCCTAAGCTCTGATAAGATTTTATACCTAATCATATGGGAAAGGGAAGAGGAAGATGAAAGGGGAGAGAGGACAAGTATTTATTAAGCACCTACTATGTGCTATGTGCTTTATAAATATTATCTTACTTGATAATATTTGGAGAAAGAAGAAAGTGGGGAGTCAGGAAAATATGCATTTAGTTGACAAGAGAAGAGAAAGGTACAATATTTCAAAGGAATCTAAACATAAGCACTCCAACCCCAAAGGAATGCCCATTTTTATGACTCCCCTTTATACTCCCCCACACACGAATACATTAGCTATGAAGTCCTATGAGATTGGCTCTGAGTTAAGTCCTATTTTTAGAGCTTTTTGATAGGTTCAGATCAGGACTTGTGGGGAAACAATGAACCAGAGCCCTTTGCCTCGGAGGTAGGGCAAAAAATCATATTGGAACCCAGAGGCTCCAATCAATGTCATTTCAGAGACAAGCAAAAAATCCGGTGATAGGAGAGATCTCTGAATGCCTTTAGGAAGGAGAAAAGAGTTCAGACAAATGAGAGGGTATTCATTAAAATCTTTTCAATTGTCTTCCTTAAGAACAACCAGGTGGCACAGTGGATAGAGCACTGGCCCTGGATTCAGGAGGACCTGAGTTCAAATCCGACCTCAGACCCTTGACACTTACTAGCTGTGTGACCCTGGGCAAGTCACTTAACCCCAATTGCCTCGCCAAAAAAAAAAAAAAAAAAAGAACAACCAGGTTGGCCTTTTCTTCAACAAATAATGTCAGGTGGAATTTGGATGGGCCACCTTCCATCACATTGCATCGCCAGAGTTCTATTGCCTAATTTCTAGACAGATTTTTGTTGTTGTTTGATTGTGTCTGACTCCTTGCGATCCCATTTATGGTTTTTTTGGCAGAGGTGTTGGAGTGGTTTGCCATTTCCTTCTCCGGTTCATTTTACAGATGAAGAAACTGAGGCAAACAGGGTGAAGTGACTAGGAAATGTTTAAAACTGCATTTGAACTCAGGTCTTCCTGACTCCAGACCCAGCATTCTATCCATTGTGCTACCTAGCTGCCCTATTCTAACCACATTAAAATACATTAAAAAATTGAAAGGCAAAATATTGCAAAGACAGTCTATATTATGGAGTTTTCCTGTTCCAGATACAGATGGCGAAAGAATCTGACCATAAAAGAACTTAGCACAAAACACTTTATTTTTTTCTTTTGTTCTTTTTTTCAATTTAAAAAATATTTTTATTTAAAGTTTTGAGTTCCCAGTTCTCTCCCCCCTGTCCAACATCCCTGAGATGGTAGGCAATCAAATATGAGTTATACATGCACAATTATGTAAAACATTACCATATTAGTCATTTTGTACAAGAAGATTCAAATAAAAGAAAAAAAGAAAGGAAGAAAAGAATATCCTGTTTCAGTCTGTATTCAGACAACATTAGTTTCTGTATTCAGTCTGTATTCAAACAATCTCTGGCCACAAAACATTTAGAAGGAAGAGCAATAAAAGTGAAAACAACAATGATTTAGTAAATAAATTAATAATAAATAATTTAACAAAGCCGACCTTTATATAGCCTTTAAGACTTGCTAAGCATTTAACATCATGTCATCTCCTTTGATCCTCACCCCAGCTGAGGTTGGGTCTGACATTATCTGCATTTTATATCCTAGTCTTCCTGTCTGGAGGCCAGTATTTTATCTGATGTTCAACATATCTGCCCAGGGAGACAAAAGAGCTGAATGTTGCCTGAAGCTTGTGTGCATACACAGGAGGTTGGTCCCATCATGGCTCCATGGGCTTGCAGTTCTAGAAGCCACTAAGAGAGGATTTACCCTGAGTAAGAATGTTCTCTCTCCAGGTTGGAACTGAGATCTTATTTTACTTCCAGTGTTGTTGTTGTTCAGTCATTTCAGATTCTCCATGACCCCCATTTGGTGTTTCAGATACTTACTAGATGTATGACCCTGGGCAAGTCACTTAACCCTGTCTGCCTTGGTTTCCTCATGTGTCAAATGAGCTGGAGAAGGAAATGGCAAACCACTCCAGTATCTCTGCCAAGAAAACCCCAAATGGGGTCAGGAAGAGTCAGACAGGACTGAAAAACAACAGTACCTATTTATATGTAAGTTATCTTTCTCATTAGACTAGAAGATCTTTGAAGGCTGGGGATGGTCTTTTCATCTCCAGTGCTTAACCAATCCCTGGTACACAGTAAGCACTTAATAAATGCTTGTTGATTGATTTGGAGCTGGAAGGGGCCTTTGGGGTTACCTGAGCACTCCAAATCCCGTGCTCTATCCAGAAGGTCCTTAACCGAAGCTGAATATATGAAATGGGGACAGGTTCTTCTCTGTATCTGGAAGAATTTTTTTCCCCCTAGCACCCTCTTCAGCTTGAAGGGGGAGAATTAAGCCCAATATGTTTTCCACGTGTAGAGACAAACCAAATTTATCATAACAACCAGTTGGGCCTGTTTAGAAAAAAAAAAAACCTGCTACAAAAACCCAGCTTGTTAAGGTTTGCTTGTTTTCTTCCATTATGTTTTGCTTTAAGTTTACAAATCTTTGACAGATTCATTATTTTCACACTTGGCTGAGAATGGTAAACAGATCAACTGCTACTCCCTAAATGCAGCAGGGCTTTGGAAGAGGCAGGCATTGGATCAAAAATGCCCTGTGGTTGAAATTCCTTATGCCAACAGTGATATTGTAAACTCGAGAAGCCTTATGTGAACCATCAAACTTGTCTGAAAGAACCCTCCAAATGTGATGGAAAAGCTGCCTCTAATCACACTGCCTAGTTTAATCAGAATTAATCATTCTATGGCATGCAAGAATGTGATGCCAAAACCTTTATTTTCACAGAACTGAATATGAAATAGACAAGGAGGGCAAAGGATCAGCCTTCAAAATGATGGTGTAATAATCATAACAGTAATAATAATGATAGCTAATGTGAATGGAGTACTTTAAAGATTGAGAGGCTTTTTACATACATTACCTCATTGTACCATGCTGATTCTTGTCTCCTTCACTCATCAGTTTATAGTTCTTCCTCTGTGGCATTCCTATCAACTTCCACTACCACTCACCTGTTAGGTACTCAGAGGGTAGAGCCTACTCTGGGTTCTAGGATCCTGAGTTCTACACTCCTCACCTAGTCATCAGTGTGCTTCCTATTAACACTCAGTCCTTACTTAGCAAAGCATTTACTCAAATATTACAGAAAGAACAACAGTAAGAAAACATTCCTTCCATAAACTTTAAATTTACACCCCCCCCCAAATATACACAATATTGATGAGAATTCTGGGATCCAACTTAGATAGTGGTGTTAGTGAGGGACACATGTAGTATTTCGTGTTTGGCAAAGGCAATTCACAATTCATGTCTTCCTGACTCTAGACCCAGCACTCTAAACATTGTGCCACTAACTACCTCCTGGGTAGTATGTTCTGTTCTAAGCACTAGATTTTAGGGAAAATATTGATAAGTTTGGAAATGTACAGAGTTGGGCAACCAGCCTTAATTAAGATCATGCCGTAGGAAAATCATTTGAAGCACCCAGGCTGTGTTCTCGGGGAGCAGAGAATGTTCAGAGAGTAAGTCTTCAAGTGGCTGAAAGGATCTCATGTTTGAGAGATTGGACTTGTTTTTCCTCCAGAGTCCAGAACCATGAGCAATGTTCAGCAATAGCAAATAGGTCAATCTAGGCTTGATATGATGGAAAAACTTCCGAACAGTGAGGGCTCCCCCAAAGTAGGACAGGGTGCTTCAGCAGGGAGCGGGATCCTCTTCATGCAAGGTTTACAAGCAGAGACTAGCACGCCATTGGGCAGCTATCTTGTCAAACAGATTCTTTTTTCAAGAATGAGCTGGGGATGGGGGCGGAGGAAGAATGAGCTAGACGAGGTGACCTGTGTGAGGTTTTTTCTAGTGCCCTAGTGGCCACCATCACAGTAACAATGCCCTCACCTCTATGGTAGCCTTCTCCAATGGGTAAATTCACCCCCAGAATCTCCATTTAAAGAAGCACTCATGCCACCCGGGCTTACTCCAAACCTGGTTCACCCCCAAAATTCCCAGACTCCCTCTGAACTTTGCTACTGAAAGTGGGTCCTTCCCCTCCATTTTTTCAACTCCTTTCTTCCCTACCTTCTCCCCATTTTTATCAGATCTTATTTTTATGTTTTCCTCTCTTAGAATATAAGCCTCTTGGGGGCAGCTAGGTGGCACAGTGGATAGAGCACCGGCCCTGGAGTCAGGACTACCTGAATTCAAATCCGGCCTCAGACACTTAACACTTACTAGCTGTGTGACCCTGGGTAAGTCACTTAACCCCAATTGCCTCACTAAAAAAAAAAATAAAAAAAAAAGAATATAAGCCTCTTGAGGGCAGGGGAAAACTTGATTTTTACTTGTATTTGTTTACCCAGTGCCTAGCACAGTTCTTGGTAGGAATCCTAGGGCTGAAGTGATCTTTCAGGATGAAGAGGTTTCTAGGCTATCAAAAGGTCTATGTCCTTGGATGGAAAAACAATAACATCTTTCTTTTTACTAATGACTGAGAGGGTCATGACCCAAAAGAAGGTTAAGAATCTTTGCTATACATATTTCTTTCACTTTGTTTTTCTTGCTTTTTAAAAATATAGCTAACATGGGGGCAATGGA
This sequence comes from Dromiciops gliroides, assembly GCF_019393635.1. Classification (NCBI taxonomy): domain Eukaryota; kingdom Metazoa; phylum Chordata; class Mammalia; order Microbiotheria; family Microbiotheriidae; genus Dromiciops; species Dromiciops gliroides. The sequence continues at coordinate 19,100,673 of NC_057861.1, read as the reverse complement.
TAGATAAAGCACTGGGCCTAGATTCAGGAGGACCTGAGTTCAAATCTAGCCTCAGACACTTGACACTTACTAGTTGTGTGACCCTGGGCAAGTCACTTAACCCTCATTGCCCCACAAAAAAACCAAAACCAAAACCAAAACCAAAATATAGCTAACATGGACTTATGTTTTGTATGATTTTACATGTATATTCAATATCACATTTCTTGCCTTCACAATGGGTGGGGGGTGGGGATGGGAAGGAGGGAGAGAATTCAGAACTGAAAAAAACTTTAAAGAATGTTAAAAATAAATAATAATTTTTTGTTAAATAACCTTTGCTATATACATAAAGAGGCATCTCTGGAACTTTTCTTGGTTGTTGAAATTTTCTACCCTCTGTTAACTGAATTGCGAGGTACTCCTTTGCCCAAACTCCCAGAGGGCTATAGCTATATGGATAATAGCAACCTGTGAAAGGGGTCTCTCTGTTGAAGCTTCTACTCCCAAGAATCATAACCCTACAGACATCCGACCAGGAAGAAGGGGACCAGCACATACAGAAAAGAATTACCTAGCCCTCAGCTTAAGGCTATTGATAAAAAAGAGCCAAGTGTTCCAAACCCCCAGTCCAGGCAGCCCTGATTTAGCTAATCTTTGCCTTAGGGCACTTGCTGTGTGGAAAGATTGATGAGGTATTACCAATATACTTCAAAGACAGAACTTTTTCTCTATGTAAGGGAAAATTCCTTTCTGTTACCATCCCACAAGCCAGTCTGTGGGCACTGTTACTTATGTGGCTGCCAGCACTTAGCCTCTACATCTCTGTCACTGGACAAGGTCATATTTCTCATCTGGAAGCACCGGAGAGAGAAACCTAAAGCTGTGTTTCTTCTAGACCCTGAGACTCAGTCACCAGTCACCCTTGTCCTTCAATAAATTTTGTGAGAGATGATTTCTCTCTCATATTAATAGCCAATTAATGAAACTGGGGAGACCCCAGCGTTTTCCCCCCTGTCCTATTTCCTTATCCAATATTTCAAGTACAGGGCTGATGGAAGATAGGATTAACATTCTCCTAATTCTGAGTATTGCTGCTTCCCCCAACTAGCCCAGGCTTGGGTGGGGGTGGGGTATAGATTCTGTGTCTAGGTTGCCCAAGTCTGGAGGTTGTCTGGGTGTATGGATAATTTCTGTCCAAGAGTGGCATCATGTCACTCTCAGCTCCTCAATGGAGTCTTTGTAAAGTCTGCCTCTCATTAATTGTTAACCAATCAGAGTTGACTGTCATCCTTTGAGATACTTCTCTTCCAAAGGGCATATAAGCCATGAGATCACCAACCATGATTGTCTTTGGTCTAAGAGAAAGGTGAGCAGATGACCATTATTTTATTAATAAATGTGCTGGCATTATTAACAAAATGATTAAATTAACCAGATATTATGTCTCTTGAACCTTTTAAAATATCACATTTGCTGGGATACACAAGTTTCACATGGGACTTTTTTTTAAACATCTCTAGCGGGCTGGCTGACATCACATAACAGATCATTTGGACAACATCTACTCTTAGAATAGTGGGGAATGGGCAATAGAGAGTGTCTGCCTCCCTAGCTTGTGAAATTGACACCTTTAACCCAGAACCTCCATTTAGATAAAAGTGGTCTCTCTCTCCTTAAAATGCTTCCAGTCTCCTCCATCGCAGTCACACCCTATCTTTTACTATTGGAAGGGCAGGGTGTGGATGGTTAGCTATTAATTGGGGGAGTTCTTGATTTAATTACCTCTTTTTTTGTTGTTGTTGTTTTTTTTTGGTGAGGCAATTGGGATTAAGTGACTTGCCCAGGGTCACACAGCTAGTAAGTGTCAATTATCTGAGGCCGAATTTGAACTCAGGTACTACTGAATCCAGGGCCAGTGCTCTATCCACTGCACACCTAGCTGCCCCTGGAGTTCTTGATTTTTTAAAAAAGGGAAATTAAAAGGTAGAATAAGGAAGCCAAGGGCTTGAGGTCCAATCTTGGGCTCACCTATGCAGGCTGACGACCCCTGTTACCAGGTATTTCTGTTGTAAGCCACAATGACCATAGGGGAAGGGAGAGACAAACTCTCCATGCTTTTCTCATTACCCCCACCTTGCTGGAGGTCCAAGGGAGAGGAAGCACAAGAGAAAAGTCTCAAGGTAGAGAGATCCAAAAATAAAGGACAAAACCATTTCTTTTCAATTACTCTTAAAGGCCACAGGGAAGGGACGTTCCCAGATAACGGTCCTCCCAACTTTCAATAACCAATCATCAGGAAGCATCCCTTAATCATTTCTCAATCCAGCAAGAATATCCTGATTGTCTCCATTATACTTATCTGGTATGTGTCATATCCTTCTAGTAGAATGTTAGCTTCTTGAGGGCAGGATAATAATCTTAATCTTAACAATACTCAAAAAGATGTGATCTCTGTGTACATTCCTTCCAATGATGCTGATCACAAGTCATCCATGACCATGTGTGAGTGAGCCCACGTAACCAAGAAAGACAGTAACATTCTTTTTGTTGTTGTTGTTGGGCAATGAGGGTTAAGTGACTTGCCCAGGGTCACACAGCTAGTAAGTCCAGGGCCAGTGCTGATAATAACATTCTTAATTCATCGCAGTCATCATAGCTCACATTTGTGTGGAGCTTAGCATCTACAAAATGGTTCATCTTCACTGTCTCAGTTGATCCTCAACAACCCTGGGGGGTAGGTACTATTATTATGCTCATTTTTTAACTGAGAAAACTGAGGCAGAGGAAGATGGAAGGCTTACTCACCAGCCCTCAAGGGAAAAAAACAGGTAGATTTAGGCCAAGCAATGTCACAGCCTCAGGCCCTGCTTCAATGCCCTTAGCCAGGAAAGAGATTTAGGAAAGAGCTGTGGTTTCGATGGTGTGGGAACTTCCTCCACCAAAAAGCTGAAAATCTTCTTATGGCTTAGTAGAAAGTCTGAGAGAGTGGCCTGAGACACACATGGAATAGGAGAACCAGATGAGGTCTGAGAGAAGGGGATGTCACAGCTGAGAAGGAACTTAGAACAGGAGATGTCAGAACTGGGAGGAACCTTAGAATAAGGGATGTCAGAACTGAGAGGGGACTTAGAGCATGAGCTTTCAGAAATGGGAGGGGTCTTACAATAGGGAATGACAGAGCTGGGAGGGTTGTCTAAAATCCCTTAAAAATTACTAGAAATTCATTATTTAAAAGATAAGAGGAAAAAACCACTCATCAAAAGTAGCATTTCCTAGTCAAACACCATGGTTTTTTGTTCTAAACACAGAATGTCAAAGCTGGCCTTAGAAGAGGGAATGGCAGAGCTGGGAGGGCCTTAGAACAGGGAATGTCAGGGCTGGGAGAGATCTTAGAACAGGGAATGTCAGGGTTGGGAGAGATCTTAGAACAGAGAATGGCAGGGCTGGGAGGAGCCTTAGAACAGGGAATGTCAGAGCTGGGAGGGAACTTGGAACAGGGAATGTCAGGGCTGGGAGGGAACTTAGAACAAGGAATGTCAGAGCCAAGAGGGGCCTTACTCTTATTTCTTAGCCTTAGAAGGGCACCTAGTCCAAACCTCTCATGGTTCCTGGGTCCCAGGTGGGAAAAGCAGAACAGAGCTCCCTTGACACTGGTGAAATAGCAAACCCTTTTCGCTCCCAGTGGGCTATGATCCAGGTGACACCTCTGCCTTAACAATTAGCTGGTGCTGATGTTACACAAGCCTGCTCTGAGGGGCTGTGTAGGAGACAAGAGCCGAGTGGTGCCTGCAGGCTCTTCCTGAGGCTACCCAGCAGCTGTCCTTAGCCAGAAAGGATGACAGAAATGGTCTGCGTGTCACATGGGGCTGACAGGCTGGGGCGACACCCAAGACTCAGCAGAACCTGTTCCTCGGTCGCTTGGCATGTGCTCTCTGTTGTCAAGTTTCCAATGTTCTTCAAATGCCCTCAGCCCCATATGATGGGCCAATGGAAAAGATCCTGGACTTGACATAAAGATACCTCGACTCCTGGCCTGCCTTCGTATCTCTGTGCTCACTGTAATGGGGTGGGGAGGCGCTAACACTTGTAGTTAGATCTAACCCGTGTCCATTTCTAAATGTTACAGAAAGAAGCCTTTGGGGAATCATAACTCCAGAGCTGAAAGGAACTTCCAGAGTCTAATGCCCTTATTTTACAGATGAGGAAACTGAGGCTCAGCAAGAGGTGGTTTTGTTTTTTATGAGATTTTTTTTAAGTGAGGCAATTGGGGTTAAGTGACTTGCCCAGGGTCACACAGCTAGTAAGTGTTAAGTGTCTGAGGCCGGATTTGAACTCAGGTACTCCTGAGTCCAGGGCCGATGCTCTATCCACTGTGCCACCTAGCTGCCCCCTTTTATGAGATTTTTTATGAGATTTTCTTTTTTTTTTGATGAACTTAATTTTTATGAGATTTTCTTTTTTATTAACTTAATTTTTATGAGATTTTCTTTTTCATTATGAACTTAATCATAAAAAGCCATAAACATTTCCATATAGAAAAATAGGAGAGCAAAAGTCTATTGCCGCAGTTTTGAGAACAGCCTTTTTCAAGTTAACAAGGTTGTAATGAGACCACTGTATGTGTCTCTTTCTGAACTTTTTGTTTTGAGGGAGGTCTTACCCCTATTCTGAGTCCTGGACCCCTCTGCCAGTCTGGAGAAGGCCACAGACTTCTTTTCAAAAGAATGCATGTGGCCAGCATTCCTAATTGAAAGACAGGATCCATTTCAGTTGGATATTAACCTGTTCATTTATAGCCTGTTCAGAACCAAGGCTTCCCCTGAGGTCTTTTCATAGGCCTGTTCCAGGTACCAGGTCCAACCTCTCACCTTTCCCTCTAAGTTTCCTCGTATTACTTCAAGGCCCAGTTTAAATCCCACTTACATCAGCTAGTGCTTTCCCTTTTTGAATTGTCTTCTATCTACTCTATTTGTTGAGTCGTTCCAGTTTTGTCAGACTCTTTGTGACCCCATCTGGGGTTTTCTTGGCAAAAATACTGGAGTGGTTTGCCATTTCCTTCTCCTGCTCATTTGACAGATGAGGAAACTGAGGCAAACAGGGCTAAGTGACTTGCCCAGGGTTATACAGCTAGTAAGTGTCTGAAGTGGGATTTGAACTCAGGGAGATGAGTCTTCCTGACTCTAAGCCTGGCACTCTATGCACTATGGCACCGCCTAGCTTATAACGGCTCCTTTACATGTCGTCATCTCCATTATGCTTTTCTTCACCACCTAGAATCTGAAACTTATAGGACTTGAAAGTTTCTTTAGTACTTTGGAATGTTCTGAGGTGGAGATTTAAGCCCTCCATTATGTGTGCCTAATCCACTCTGCTGCCCTGCCGGGGTTTCAGCCTCTCCCAGCATAAGCTCATTCCTGCTGATCTCACCATCACCATGCAGTTGACTCAAGCCTTGACTGACACCACCTCCCTTAGCCTTTTCTCCCCTCTGCAAGGAGGGCTGAGTACCAAATTCCTCCCAATGCCTCCCTATAAAGGGGGCAGAAACTGAACTCTCAGCTCCCTCTACCTTATATTTACTGCTCTGCCTGGTTTCAACTTCCGCCCCCCCCCCCCATTGGATACCTCAACATCCCCTTTCCTCTCTCCTTCTGATGCTGTCTCTCTCTTTAGATTGTAAGTTCCTTGAGGGCAGAGACTGTCATTTTATTAATCATCTCCCTAGGACTTAGCGCCTGGCACATAGTTTGTTTTGAGTCCAACCCGTGACCCCATTTGAGGTTTTCTTGGCAAAGATACTAGGATTGCCATTTCCTTCTCTAGCTCATATTATAGATGAGGAAACAGTTAAGTAACTTGCTCAGGGTCACACTGCTAGTAAGTGCCTGAGACCTAATTTGAATTCAGGTCTTCCTGTCTCCAGGTCTGGTGCTCTATCGACTATGCCAGCTCATTTTATAGATGAGGAAACTGAGGCAAACAGGGTTACATGACTTGCCCAGGATGACATAGCCAGTATCTGAGATTGGATTTGAGCTTAGGTCTTCCTGACTCCAGGGCCAGTGTTCTATCCACCTAGCTACCTCACGCATAGTAGAAGTTTAATAAAACATTGACTGGATTGTATGGAATGCAGGCTCATTAAACATCCATCTATGTGTTCCTAGGACACAGCCCTCACTGACCAACTCCCTCCTCCCCCCACCTCCCTCACACAGGATAGTGTGCTTTGATAGAAGGCACACCAGCTTAGCAATTGGAGGACCTGGGTTTGAATCTCAGTTCTCCTATTTATTCCCTGTATGATTTTGGAGAAGTCCCTTTTCTTCTCTGAACCCATTTCTTCATCAATGAGAGGAAGTTAACAGACTAGATTTTCCCTGAGGGTCCACTTAGCTCTGGCTCTCCACTATCGTCCCCACTAGTTCTCACATTCAATGTTCTGCTTTCTGAAATCCCCTTCAGCTCTGACATTCTATATTGAAAGGTCTCTTCTAGCCATTCACTTTCTGTTCTAAAACTCCTCTCAGCTCTGACATGCCAAGATGCTAAGTGAGTAATTAGTGATGATAGTAACCAGGTCAGGAATGACAGGTGAATGCTGATGCTGGTGTTTCCCTCATTAATTACAATAATGGAGTCAGTGAGTGGAGGGGAAGGGTAGCGTTCGGTCAACTTCTCCCTTCATTTTATAGGTTAGGAGACTGAAAGCTATGAAAGGGGAGTGCCTCACCTGAGGCCACATAGCAAATTAAAAGCAAAGCTCAGATTTGAATCCCAGGTTTCCTGACTCCAGATCCAGCTTTTTGTACTAGACTCCCTTTGTTGTTTTTGCTCAATCATTTCAATAGTGTCCCCATTTGGGGTTTTCTTGAAGATACTCAAATGGTTTGACATTTCCTTCTCTAGCTCATTTGACAGATGAGGAAACAGGCAAACAGGGTGAAGTGACTAGTCCAGGGTCACACAGCTAGAAAATGTCTGAGGTCAGATTTGAACTCAGGAAGAGGATTCTTCCTGACTCCAGACCTGATGCTCTATGGTGCCCCCTAGCTGCCTTTATCCTCTATTTTAATCAAATCATTTAAATCAATTCAGCAAGGGGCAGCTAGGTGGCGCAGTGGATAGAGCACCGGCCCTGGAATCAAGAGTACCCGAGTTCAAATCCGGCCTCAGATACTTAACACTTACTAGCTGTGTGACCCTGGGCAAGTCACTTAACCCCGATTGCCTCACTAAAAAAAAAAAAATCAATTCAGCAAATGTTTATTGAGCACTGTGAAAATATTTTATTAACTAGGGCTAATTTGGGGGGCTAATCTGGCTGGAGTGACTAATCCTGGGACTTTTGACTAATTGGCTAGCTGGCTACTATTAATTTAGTATGGTCCGGTTATATGAAGTTCCACCACACTGCTCCACTCCCAAACTGATAAGCAAAATATTAAGAAGCCTCTTAACTAAATAATCAAAGCAGAGTTTATTTTTGAGATACTATTGAAAATTAAGAATGCAGGGAAATAAAATGTACAACCTGGCTGCTTTCCTGCGGTGGTCTCTTTCCACTGCCTCTCTTTCCCACCTGCTGGGCGTCAAACTTTTTGAATACAATAAGGGCCTTAGCTGCCTCTGGCCTCAGGGTATATTACACTTTCCCCACTCAGCTATTTTCTTCTAACTCCTCTTAATCTTCACTTTCTCCAACCTGTACCCTGTGCTGACCGCTTCTGTGCTCTCCGCTGTCTCCTGTTCTGGCTGTCTGTCTGCTCCGTCCTCTGCCGCCTTTGTCGCCCCTCTGATCTTGTCTCTTAATCTTGTCCGCCGGCCTTTCCTCCTTGCTCCTAGTCCTGCGTTACTGTTCATCTCGTCCCCCTGACAGATTCACTCTAATTTAACTCCCAGGTCTATATATACCCCCCCCCCTTTTTTTTTAATCTCCACTCAAATCTCGGGGCTTCCTTCGCCCCCACAGACCAAGCTAATCTGCCAGCTGGGGCTGCAGTTGGTGGGGAGGAGGGGTGCACTCCAGCCTCACCTGCTACACCAGAGCCCAGCCTGGACAAGCTCAGGATCTCTCAGATACCTCCGCTCAGGGCAGAGGGAGCTGGGGGCTTTTTCCCCCCAGCTGTCTGACCTGGTGTCTTGTATAGCCCACGGGGCTTTTTGGCTCAGCTGAAGCTGAGGAGGAGGGGAAGAGACCCTGAAGGCCTAAGGCTTTCTAATCTCAGCCTAAAGGTAGGGTCCCCAAATCAAAATAAATTTCTACAGCACCTACTCCATGCCAGTCACTGGGAATACAGAGACATAACTGAAATAATTGTTCCTGTCCTCAGGGAGCTTACGTTATGCTGGGGAATGTATGCAAAAAAGAAAAAACAATAATTTGGTAGGGAAGGAGTGAAAGTTGACAACTGAGGGGATCCAGAAGGATCTGTAAAAGATAGGGATTCAGAGAGGGAGGTAGAGGGATGGAGGGAGGGCACCGGGAAAGAGATGAAATGTTCTGAACGAGGAACAGCTGGTAGGCCCTTTGACTAGAACAGAGGAGTATTGTCTAGAAAGTCAAGTCTAGAACCAAAACAGGAGATAGACTGGGAAGGCTTTTCAATGGTAAATATCATACATACTTCCCAAATCACAGCTTTCTCCATTGCAGTTTCGACATATCGGGGATTGCCATAAGAAATTAAATAGGAATTTGGGAGGAGTTTTGCAGAAGTCGAAGATGACAGGCGAAGGTCAGCAGATGACACAGCCTATGACCAAATACTTAACCCAAATCTTATAATAAAGTATTGTAAACGCCCCATAAAAGAGACTTCTTCTCTGATACGAAGGGAGGGCCAAAATTTTTTAGGCAGATTTTCAAGATCATTGGGTGGGCCCTAACCCACCCCCAGCCCCCGCGATGTGGAAGGTATTACGCAAGCGGCAATAGAGAACCGCAGACACTCCAGGGTCTATGCTCTAGGAATATTAATTTGGCGGCCTTGTAGAAGATGTATTGGAGAGGAGAGAGACCGAGAACAGGGAGACCAATTAGGAGGTTATGGAAATAGTCTGGTTGAGAGATGATGGGGGCCTGAACTAGGCTGAGAACCATGTGAGTGGGGGGAGGGAGATGGATATAAGAGATATTGTAGAAGATGAGCTGGGTCAATCACAGGTCCTGGACACCCTCTGTGGGGATTTTGTGAGTCTCTGATGAGATAATGTATGTAAAGTGCTCCATCAATGTCTGTCATTACTAGTGTAGTCAGGGTGATTAGAGGGAGCCTTGATTTGCTGGTGTGGAGTTTGACAGGCTCCCTGGTCTCTTGCTGAGAGGCATGTGCTTGGCTGGAATGACAAATCACCTCCTGATTGGTCCCCATTGGGGGGGAGAGAAGGTATAGGGTCAAAGATGCTTGAGAACTGGGGCAGCTAGGTGGTGCAGTGGATAAAGCACCCACCCTGGATTCAGGAGGCCCTGAGTTCAAATCCAGCCTCAGACACTTGACACTTACCAGCTGTGTGACCCTGGGCAAGTCACTTGACCCTCATTGCCCCACCCCCCACCAAAAAAAAAAAAAAAGACGATTGAGAACTGAGGGTGAGGAGGACTGACTGTAGAAACTATGGTGGTGGCTCCTTCCACTGTCTTTTCCCCCAGTACTTTTGAGCTTTCATAAAAGGCCAGGGGGTGTGGAGAGGGGATTTCTCTTCCCTCACCCCCCACCCGGCAACAAAACTCCCTCGAGGCAAAAGAGACTTCCTTGAGAAATTCACAGCAATGGAGTTGGATCTATGCCTATGGAGGCAAGCCTGAGACAGGACCTCAAGTCCTTAGTTGCCTTCTGCCAGTTTCCGTCCCTGAGATACTAAGAAATGGCTATTTCCTCCCATTCTAGCACTGGAAAGACGTGTCCTGTTTATCATTTAACTTCTGTTTGCCTCAGTTTCCTCAACTTTAAAATGGGGATAATAATAGCATCTACCTCAATAGGGTTGTTATGAGGATCAAATGAGATCGTATTTGTAAAATGTTTAACACAGTGCCTGACACATAGTAGGCACTTAAAAATATTTGTTCCCTCCTGCTTTTCTCCCCTCAATGAGAGGAGGCCCTGGGTCTCACTAATTTTTGTATGCTCCATTGTCTAGCACATAGGAAGCACCTAAAAATATCCATTAAGTCGGGGGCAGCTAGGTGGCAGAGTGGATAAAGCACCGGCCCTGGATTCAAGAAGACCTGAATTCAAATCTGGCCTCGGACACTTGACACTTACTAGCTGTGTGACCCTGGGCAAGTCACTCAACCCTCATTGCCCCGCAAAAAAAAAAAATAAAATAAAAAATATATATCCATTAAGTCAAATGTTCTCACCTAATCAATGAATCTATTTCTATTTGCAGAAATGGGAAAATCAGAATTTCTAGAACCTCAGAATTCAAAGCATCCTCAAAGGACATCTACACCTGGCTGAGAATCCCCTCTCCAACATCCCCTGAGAAGTGGTCATAAAGCCTTTGTTTGAAGACCTCTAGGGAAAGAAGATGAACTATAGGCATACCTCATTTTATTGTGCCTCGAAGATATTGCGTCTTTACAAATTGAAGGTTTGTGGCAACCCTGCAAGTCTATCAGTGTCATTTTTCCAATAGCATGTACTTGCATTGTGTCTCTGTGTCACATGTTGATAATCCTCACAATATTATTTTCCTTATTATTATTTATTTCATTTCCTTATTATTATGGTGATCTGTGATCTTTGATGTTATTATTCTAATAATTTTTGGAGAGTCACCAACCACTTCCATATAGATCAGCAAATAATCAATAAATGCCCTCTGTGCCTTTCCCTTTCTCTCCCTCTCATTGGGCTGTGGTAAAAATTATTTGTGGTAAAGATTAATATTCACATTTTTAGCTAACTTATTTGGGAGGGGCTACACCTGGCCCACCCCAGGTTACAAAGGCAGCTTTTTGAAGGACCTCCCCTTTTGGGGGAGGGGAGATTGAATGCTCCTGGAAGGGAGGCAGGCTACTTCCAGTATGTGAGCTTGCTCTCATTCTTTCTGCTTGGGCCCTTGAGGTGACGTGTGCTGGTTCTCAGTCTGGCGGGCTGTTCAGGTTTGGGTGAGTTAATGACGGAAAACCCTAAATTCCTTTGAAATAGCTTAATTGGAAACCAGTCTGGGGTTGCATAGGTTAAGTTTAGAATTAATAATATTCATCTGTATTTCCATTTTCCTATTTCCTTATCTTTGATTTTTATTAGTTTCACCTTTGTTGTTTAATTAATTCCCAAGTAATAAAATCTGATCCTTTTGTGAACTAAAGCTTAGAGGCTCCTTCCTTATTGGCCTGGGAGGAATATCTAAAACAGGGCTGTTCAGAGGGGAGGGTTAAACCTTAAAGGTCCCTCATATTTCCAGGACCCCAATATTAAGATGAGTCACTCAAATAATGCTCAGTATATCAAATTTTGGCCCTCACAGGACCTCCTGATTGTCAAGACACAACAATATGAAAACTAGGCCAGTTAATAACCCTACAATGGCCTCTAAGTGTTCAAGTGAAAAGAAGAGTCAATCAATGTAGCAAACTTGATTGTCATCTTGTTTTAAGAAATTACCAGCGGGGCAGCTAGGTGGCGCAGTGGATAGAGCACTGGCCCTGGATTCAGGAGTACCTGAGTTCAAATCCAGCCTCAGACACTTGACACTTACTAGCTGTGTGACCCTGGGCAAGTCACTTAATTGTCCCATTGCCCCACCAAAAAAAAATAAAAAAGAAATTACCAGCACCATCCTAACCTTCAGTGACTATCATCACCCTGACCATCCAGCAGCCATCAGCATCAAGGCAAGACTCTCCACCAGCAAAAAGGATACAACTCTCTGAAGGCTCAGATGATAGCATTTTTAGCAATAAATTTAATTAAAAAAAATTTTTTTTAGCGAGGCAATCGGGGCTAAGTGACTTGCCCAGGGTCACACAGCTATTAAGCGTCTGAGGCTATGCAAGAAATTATTTTTAATTAAGGTATGGTGTTTTTGATATATATAATTATTGCATGCTTATTTGGATATAAAATTATTACATACTTAACAGAGTACACTATAGTATTATCATAACTTTTACATGCACTTGGGAAAGCAAGAAATTCGTGTGATTTGCTTTATCATGATATTTGCTTTTATGTGGTCTGGAAATGAACAGGAGATATCTCAGAGGTATACCGGTACCTCTCTAACTAGCCTATTCCATTTTGGGTTAGCTGTCCTCGTTAGGAAGCTTTTCCTTATGTCAAGCCTACATCTGTCTCCCTGCAACTTCTCCCCATGCTTCCTGGTTGGATGCTCATTTCACTTCAGTGGCTTCCCTGATGGATGAAAGATAAACCACTTCATCTCTGGCCTTGGAAAGACTGAGAAGTTGCCTCCGCAGCCCATCCCTCTGCTCAGTCACGGAGTAGGTATGCTTGCTTGGCCCTGTCTTGGAGAGCTCAGTTTTGACAGCCTACATGTTGCTTTATTTAATTTGTTCTAAATTGGTGGTTATGCTGGTTCCCTTTGTGATTGCTCTTAAATTGGGCCAAGATGTGGAGTTGGGTTGCAGATGGCACAGGAGATACATTCAGTAGCTCCCTACTCAGCATTGTGGGATCATAGAGTTAGAGATGGGTAGGATAGAGGAGGTCATCTGGTTCAACTTGTTCATTTTACAAAAGAGAAAATCGAGGACCAGACAGGAAAGGTAGTGGCCAGGCTCGTACAAGTAGTAAGTGGTGCCACATTTTACTAAGGACATTGATAAGATGGAGCACATCTGGAGCAAGCAAGAAGTTCATGGACTTAAGTCTGACATTGCTGGGCCTGGGGCACTGGGGCACTGTACTCACTCCCTTCTATACTAAGGGTTCCCCCTGTTCTAGAGTAGGTTCAGTCCTAGAGTCCTTCTACTGAAAGCAGGGATAGGCTACCTTTCCTCATATTTGGGGGGTCATTAATCCCCCATCTTGGCACACCAAGGACAAATTATTTAAAATTTAGGATGTGACTCATATCAAAGAAGAGAATAAAAAGGTATTTATCGTTCAATATGAATCAAGCATGGGACAGTTATTTATTTCCTACATAGGAAAGAAATGCCAAAAGACAAAAAATTCACAGGCCTCATTGACAGAACAACTTAAGACAAGATTTAGTAACTTAGCTCATAACTACTGGTCCAATCTCTCAGGAGACCAATACTTCAAAGTCATCAGGGCTGTTTAAATGTTTTAAATCTCACCTAGTTTCTGTACCGTATCCCTCAAAGTCCATGTCTTCTACCAAGTTAGGCTAGTGTTTGGACCCATCTCTTGTTCATTGTTATTTTCTCAAGAACGCTGGGGTAGGGGGCGGCTAGGTGGCGCAGTGGATAAAGCACCGGCCCTGGATTCAGGAGGACCTGAGTTCAAATCCGGCCTCAGACACTTACTAGCTGTGTGACCCTGGGCAAGTCACTTAACCCCCATTGCCCCGCAAAAAAAAAAAAAAAGAACGCTGGGGTAGTTTCTAGGGACTCTTCTCCATGCCACCAGTCTACTTCTACCCAACACACCCTGGACCTCTGAATTCACAAGGTTACCACCACACCTACATATACCCATCTTGGGAGAGACCATCATTCACAAGATGAGGAAGAGATACCCAGACTGAGGATCAGCCTTGCCTAGGCAGGACTTGCATTTTATTTGCAGTGTGCTCACAGCCACATGTTGCCCAAGGTGGGAGATAGGGCAAAGGGCCCCACTTTCACCCTACATACTAGAAATTATACTGACATGAGCTATAGCCAGAAGGGAAAAGAGCAGTGAGGGTGAGGTCACTCACTTTTAAATATCCACTGAGTCATCCGCTCTCTCTGCACTGACCAATGAGGGGACTGCTTCATCATTTCAAAGTACCAGTCCCTCAATACTGAGTCACACATAACTGGAAGAAGCCAATGGGTCATTATTTCAAAACACCAATCCCCCAGAGGGATTAGTCATGCATATATGATTGGCCAGAAGCAGGCAACGAATTTGCCTGTGTTCTATACATTCCTGATTACATAAGATTTTGGTTAAAGAAGTGGGGGTGTTCAGATCTGAGCAAAGAAAACTTCAGAGGAGCATGATAGTTGCCTTGCAAAACCTTAAAGCAGCATATAAATGTTAGCTGTTATTATCAAGTGCATCATACACATTAAATTGCTATGTTGCTGTTTAGTTGAGTCTGATACTTCATGATCTTATTTGAGGTTGTCTTGGCAAAGATAGTGGAGCTGTTTGTCATTCCCTTCTCCAGCTCATTTTACAGATAAAGAAACTAAGGCCAATAGGGTGAAGTGACTTGCCGGGGTCACTCAGCTAGTGAGTGTCTGAGATCAAATTTGAACTCAAGTCTTTCTGACCCCAGGCCCAGAGCTCTATCCACTGAGCTACCTACCTGCCACTGGTGCTAAATTGATATAGAAACATCAATTATTGTTGTTCTGGTGATGGTGAATCAAATTCTAGTCTTCTGGGGTGGGGGGCACACCTGAGTAAGGGTTTGAGTCAAAGAGATAATTATTGATAAATTTCAAAGATAAAAGCAAGTCCTTTAGAGGCCAGAGCTTATGGTTCTAAGTCACTGGTTACAAATAAAACACAAAAAAGGGTGAACTAGAGACATCTTCAAGTCCCTTCTGGCTCTAAGATGGTATGATTCCTGAATAAGGCTTTTTTTTTTTATTTAAACTATCAAGTCTTTTGTTGTTGTATTAAATTCACCTTTGTAAACTACCAACCGCCTCTCTGATTCAACAACTAAAAATAGCCAGGAGAAGGATTCTCTGGGGTTGGGGTGAGCAGCCCCAAAGAAGTCCAGAGGCATTTTGAAATTATAAATGCTGTTTAAATGACCAAGACATGCATTATGGAGATACAGGGCAGGAACCTCATTAGAAGGTGACTTAGAGGGAGATGAAAATCGCCCAGAGAGTCTGGTGACCCTTCCTTCCACCGCCTAAAGGGTAGGCTCCCACAGCAAGAGTCCAATCTTACAAATTATCCTGTCTCTACACGCCCAAGGCTCAGAGGAAATAAGTCAAAGTCATTCTAAAATATCTCTACTAAACTCTGCCTCCCCTTAAAAAAAATTAGGATTTTAGTGAGAGTTTGTGGGTAAGTTTCTATTTTGAGGTAATGCCTATTTATGTCATGTATTAAGGTTTACACAAGTTACCTCATTTGATCCAACCTCTTTGGGCCTCAGTTTCCTCATCTGTAAAATAAGGGGGTTGAACTAAATGTCTTCTAAGGTCCCTTCTGGTTCTGGTTCAAAATCTCAGAACCGGGGCAGCTGGGTGGCGCAGTGGGTAGAGCACCAGCCCTGGAGTCAGGAGGACCTGAGTTCAAATCCAGCCTCAGACACTTAACACTTACTAGCTGTGTGACCCTGGGCAAGTCATTAACCCCCCATTGCCCGGCAAAAAACAAAAAAACAAAAACAAAAAAACCCCCAAAATCTCAGAACCAATGTGTGACTTCAGGCAAGGCCACTTGATGTACTTGGGTCCACTTCCCCAAATGTAAAATGGGGGACTTAAGATGGCCTCTGAGGTCCCTCCCAGCTCTAGATCTAGGAGGCTGTGGGCCTCAGAATAACTCATGAAATACATGTTACACTTATGAACATTCCTTTATTTTTCTGTGTTCATTTTGTCCCTCCCCTGCCCCCAGGAGAATATAAGCTTCTTTTTTTGTTGTTGTTGTTGGGGCAGTGAGGGTTAAATGACTTGCCCAGGGTCACACAGCTAGTAAGTGTCAAGTGTCTGAGGCCAGATTTGAACTCAGGTCCTCCTGAACCTAGGGCTGGTGCTTTATCCACTGCACCACCTAGCTGCCCCCAATATGTTAACCTGATTATAAGAGATCCTCTGCACCCTATTTCCACTTAACCTAACCTAACAGTCAAATTAGTTTTGACAAAGGAAGGTTTGCTCCCACAGTATAATTAAAAATATGCAAATATTCTCCCCCAGCATATGGGTCATAACCCCCACCTCCAACCTCTGCATTACCTCATACTCTGGGGAAAGGAAGGGTATTGAGTTCCCAGCTTATCTTGGTTTCTATATAGTAAAGTCCTAAATTCCAGGTCCCAAGTACCCCAGCTACTCCTAGGCTGGATAGCGATATATTCTTCTTAGAATCCTGCCTGCTGGGGAGCAGCTAGGTGGCGCTGCAGTGGATAAAGCACCAGCCCTGGAGTCGGGAGGACCTGAGTTCAAATCCGGCCTCAGACACTTAACATTTACTAGCTGTGTGACCCTGGGCAAGTCACTTAACCCCCATTGCCTCACTAAAAAAAAAAAAAAAAAAAGAATCCTGCCTGCCTGCTAAGTCCCCATAGCTCAAACTCCTAGGTCTAGTGTTGTTTCCATTACCTACACTTGTAAAACAAACCAAAACAGAAACCCTAGGCTCACTTCTTGGGGCCACAGAGCCTAAAAGGAGCAAAGAGAGGAATGAAGTCCTTCCCCTCACCTCTACTCAATTCCTGGTGCCCATGCTGTGGGAGGAGCTTGTATCCTTACCTTCTCTGGACCACAGAGCAGGAAAGAGAGAGTGAGTGTCCCATACTGGGAGATTGAAAGAAGTAGCCCATTCTGGCTCTGTAGTCAATTGAGACAGGCTCGTCCCACCCATGTGGTAGGAGGATACAGAGTCTTCTCCAAGAAGCAGGGGGCCTCCGTGGTAGGTGGTCTAGCCTAGGGTAAATGCCCTTGTTACAGGTGAAATGCATCTTTGGGTAACTAAAGTACAGGGTGAATAGAATCCCCAAGCTACTGCCAGTGATCTTTGAAAGATCAGGGACAACAACAAAAATACCACAAGTTGGGAGAAGGGTAAATGCTGTACTATTTTTTTTTTTGGCTAGTCAATGAAGGTTAAGTGACTTGCCCAGGGTCACACAGTTAGTAAGTGTCAAGTGTCTGAGGCTAGATTTGAACTCAGGTCCTCCTGAATCCAGGGCCAGTGCTCTATCCACTGCAGCGCCACCTAGCTGTCCCCTGAACTATTTTTTTTAAGGGAAGGAAATTGACCCTGAAATCATGGATCAGTGAGTTTGACAGAGATCCCTGAGAAAATTCCACAACATATTATTAAGGAAATGGTTGGTGAACCACTACAAAGGGAAGCAGTGATGACAAGCAGCCAGCATGGCTTCATCAAGAACAGGATGTACTAGACTAACCATATTTCCTTTTCTAACAGAATTACTAGACTGGTAGGATCAGAGAAATACTGTGAATATAGTTTGTCATGATTTCAGCAAAGCATTTGGCAAAGTGTCTAGTGGGAAAGATGAAGAGATGTGGGTTAGATGGTAGTACAGTTAGGTGAATTCAAAACTGGTTGAATATCTGGATCCAATAGTGAAATGGTTGAATGTAAACTTGAAAGGAAGTCTCCAGAGGAGTGCCCCAGGGACCCATGTAGGGCCCTATGTCATTTAATATGTTCATCAAGGGGGCAGCTAGGTGGCAGAGTGGATAAAGCACCGTCCCTGGATTCAGGAGGACCTGAGTTCAAATCTGACCTCAGATGTTTGACATTTACTAGCTGTGTGACCCTGGGCAAGTCACTTAACCTCATTGCCTCACCAATATATATCTATATCTATCTCTCTCTCTATATATATGTTCATCATTGATTTCAATAAAAGTATACATGGCAGGGACAGCTAGATGGTACAGTGGATAGAGTGTCAGGGCTGAAGTCAGAAAGAGTCATCTTCCTGAGTTCAAATATGGCCTCAGGCAAGTGTCTAGCTGTGTGACTCTGGGCAAGTCCCTTCACCCTATTTGCCTCAGTTTTCTCATCTGTCAAATGAACTAGAGGAGGAAATGGCAAACCACTCCAGTATCTATGATAAGAAAACCCCAAATGGGATCACAAAGAGCTGGATATGACTGAATGACTAAACAACAACAACAACAAAATACATGGCATGCTTATCAAATTTACAAATAACATAAACCTAAGAGGGATAGTGAACACACTAGATGACAGAGTCAAGATCCAGAAATATCTAAAACATTGGGTCAGAATATAATAAGATGAAATTAAATGCGGATAAATGTAGTCTTACATTTGGGTTAAAAAATAGGTGTCATTAGGACAAAATGGGGGAGGCATGGCTAAATATTAATTCATCTGAAAAAGATCTTGGGGTTTTAGGAGACCACAAGCTCAATTTGAGTTAACACTGTGATATGAAAAGCCATGAAAGCTGCCATGATCTCAAGCTGCTTTAAGAGAGACACTGGAGGGCAACTAGGTGACACAGTAGATAAAGCACCGGCCCTGGATTCAGGAGGACCTGAGTTCAAATCTGGCCTCAGATACTTGACACTTACTAGCTGTGTGACCCTGGGCAAGTCACTTAGCCCTCATTGTCCTGCCAAAGAGAGAGAGAGAGAGAGAGAGAGAGAGAGAGAGAGAGAGAGAGACAGGGTTGGGACAGATAAGCGGCACAGTGGCTAAAGCACCGGCCCTGGATTCAGGAGGACCTGAGTTCAAATTCAGCTTTAGACACTTGACACTTCCTAACTGTGTGACCCTGGGCAAGTCACTTAACCCTCATTGCCCTGCAAGGGAGAGACAGGCAGGCAGACAGAGAGAGAGAGAGAGAGAGAGAGAGAGAGAGAGAGAGAGAGAGACCCAGGGTCCAGAAATAAGGAGGTGACAGTCCTGCTGTGTTCAGTCCTGGTAAAACTATACCTGAAGCATTCTTTTCAGTCCTGGGTGCCTTAGTTTAGGGAAGGCATCCTTAAGCTGAAGATGACAAGTGGAGGTTCATGCTCTTCCACTGCTGGTAGTATAACCATGTGCTGTTCATCCTTCCTCCTTGAAGGGGACCAAGGACACCAAAGGGTGATGTCTGGACCTGTGCGTGAATTGGATTTAAGTGGGGCAGAGCTGCATGAAGTTACCAGTCTCACTCCTTCCTCCAGAGTCATGGGAATTCAGTGGTAAGAAAAGTCAGGATGCCATTTAAAGATCAGTTGAAGAGGGGGCTGCTAGGTGGCACAGTGGATAAAGCACTGGCCCTGGATTCAAGAGGACCTGAGTTCAAATTCAGCCTCAGACACTTGACACTTACTAGTTGTGCGACCCTGGGCAAGTCACTTAACCCTCATTGCCCCGCAAAAAAAAAAAAAAATTGGTTGAAGAAACTAGGGATGAATCTGTAGAGGAAGAAAAGAGTGAGGAGTCACATGCCAGCTCTCTTCCAGGATTTGAAAAGCTGTCATGTGAAAAAAGAATCGGCCTTGTCCTAGTTGGCTCCAGAGTGCCAAAAAATGGATGAACATTTCCAAAAGGTAAACATAGCTTTCCTCTCAGTAATACTTCCAAAGGATTGTTGTTTGGTCGTGTCCTACTTTTTGTAATCCCACAGACTATTTTTTTTTTTGGTGGAGCAATGAAAGTTAAGTGACTTGCCCAGGGTCACACAACTAGTAAGTGTCAAGTGTCTGAGGTCAAATTTGAACTCAGTTCCTCCTGAATCCAGGACCGGTGCTTCATCCACTGTGCCACCTAGCTGCCCAATCCCACAGACTATTGTCCTTGGGGTTTTCTTGGTGGAGACACTAAAGTGGTTTGCCATTTCTTTCTCCAGTGTGTCCCCATTTTAAAGACAAGGAACTGGGGCAAACAGGGATTACTTGCCCAGGGTCACACAGCTAACAAGTGTCTGAGGTCAGATTTGAACTCAGATCTTCTGGTCTCCAGGTCTAGCATTGTATGCACTGTACCATCTAGCTTCCTCTTAAGGGCTAGAGCCATCCCAAAGTGGAATGACCCACCTGAGGAGCTGGTTTTCCCTCCCCCCCCCCACCTTGTTGGCTATCATCAAGGAAAGGCAGGCTGAGTCTTTGTGGATATTGTAGAAGGGATTCCTATTCAGGGACAGGCTGGATGAGATGATCTTTGGGAGTCTGTGAAATTAAAACAACTCTGCAGAAGCCCCCTCCGCCCTTTAGATTGGCAAAGACACCAAAAAATACTCCAAATCAATGCCGGTGGGGCTGTGAAGAAGTAGCTATTATGCTGGTGGAGGGGTCCTGAATCGGCATCACCTTTTTTGCAAAGCAATCTAGTAATATTCAAAGAAGTTTCAAATCTCTTCAAATCCTTTGACCTACTGATCTCCCTGCAGGGACTATAACCAGAGGATGTGCTTGAAGGAGAAGGCTGAGCCCTAATTACACAAAAATAGAGCAGCATTCTTTGTAATGGCAATAAAACGGCAAATAGCTCAGATTTCCAGTGACAAGAGAACAGCTGGACAAATTGTGGTATGTGAACATAATGATTTATTATTGTACTACAAGAAGTGATAAATATGGGGACTATCAAAGTAATATTGACTGCCTTGTGGAAGCAATGTAGGGAGAAGAGAGCAAAATCAGAACAACCATGCAAATGCCCATTCTAATTATGGAAATGATGAAGATGATAACTTAGACCATGAAAGCTCTGAGAATTCTTGCTCCAACTTCCCCTCCTATAGATGAGTTGGGTCCCCCCAGGACAAGGCTAGGATCTGTTTCTCCCCCACGGTTCTAGGAGTATTCTGAGGGGTAGAGGCATCTCCCTTTAATGCAATTAACTCGATCCCCCATTCTGATGTATTCTTTCCAATATCAATCACCAGTGATTGTTGCAACGGTTTCATTTAACTTCATATTATTAATTAGCTTCTTAAAAGGGATATTTATGAAGAGGATAACTTTTGTCTCGCCACTGGACTCCAGTGACTGGAGGAGAGAATGGGGCTGAAGACTTTGTGCAGTTCTGCCTCACTTAAATCAAATTCACACACAAGTCAAGACATCATCGGTGATGTCATCTGTCCTCTTCAAAAACAAAGGACGGACGACAACTGAGAAGATATATCAAGAACAAAAGTACAAGCATTTTCCTCCAAAACCAAAACATACATAGACCATCTTGGTAGCTGGGGACAATGGGCTAAAACTTAAAGCAGTTTCTGCTGCCCCAACAGGTTCACAAATGAATTCAGCATAGCTGATGGACCTAGTTGCTCACTTACTTCTAGGGTATGGGATCTTAGAAGTGGGGGGGGGGCAGTGGATAGAATGCCAAGTCTGGAGTCAGAAAGACCTGAGTTCTAATCCTGCCTTAGACACATACTAGCTGTGTGGCTCTGGGTAAGTCACTTAACTCTGTTCACCTCAGTTTCTTCATCTGTAAAATGAACTGGAGGAGGAAATGGCAAACCCCTCCAGTATCTTTGCCCAGAAAACCTCAAATGGTGTCAGACACAATTGAAAAATGACTATACATCCTACTGTAAACTGTGCTATTGCAAGAGATTTGAAATGGATTGTGGTTCCAGGCGTCAAGCTCACCATTCCAGTCTTTTGAAGTGCACAAGGTCCTAGCTTTCTCCAATACTCTGTCCCCTAAATTAAGGAAACAATAAACACAAAGAGTGTAAAGAATTAATTGTTATTTGAGGTTTTTATGCCTCAGCGCACTGGCCTGGGGCTCCGCAAACTGCACGGTGCTCCACCCACTGGTTGTAGCCGTTGCCAGGAAAAATTGGTCCCCACAAGAGGCAAAGAGCAGATCCCCATTTTCACAGGCCACATTTTAAGCCTGGGTTGGCAGGGAGGAGCAATGGCCTCTCTCTAACCAGAGGCTTACAGTATGTATCTGTCGTTCAAAACACAGCCAGGCAAGAAAGAGGAGAAGCTGACCTGGGCCAGCTAGTGCTTTTGAATGCATTCTCAGTTCTGGTTCAGCAGCCCATTGAAAAGTCTGTCTTTTTACAACCAGCTGGGTAGCCAACCACAAACAGAACACCTGAGAATGCTCTGAACTGGGGAGCAGGGCTCTCCAATTACACATCATTACACCTTTCTGGAAGCAAGCCCCCTAGCATCTTCTACATGGGCTCATAGCAGGCAGAGGATGGGGCACCACTGGCCGGGCTCCCATTATACATAATAACAGCAACAGAATCTGAAAAAAAATGTACAGAAGAAAGATGGTTTAGACTCAATCAGAAAACATTTATTAAATATCTGCTATGTGCTGGGGATAGAAGGACAAAAATGAAACAGTTCTTGCCTTCAAGAAGCTTATGTGCCAGTGGGTGAGATAACATGAATAGATAGATAGAAATGTAGATAGGTAGATAGACAGAGGGTTGGACAGGAATAGAGACAGAGATGTAAATGAAGAAGCAGATGTAGATATAGATATATAGACATGGACATAGACATAGACATAGATAGAGAGGCAGCTAAGTGGCACCATAGTGCATAGAGTGCTGGGACTGGAATCAGTAAGACATCTTCCTGAGTTCAAGTCTGGCTTCAGACACTTACTAGCTGGGTGACCTTGGGCAGGTCACTTCACCCTCTTTGCCTCAGTTTCCTCATCTTTAAAATGAGCTAGAGAAGGAAATGTCAAACCAGTCCAGTATCTCTGCCAAGAAAAAACAAAATGGGGTCATGGAGAGTCAGACATAACTGAAAAATGACTGAACAACAACAATGATATAAAAATACTAAAGCAGACACAAAGCAATCTGGGATAGGAAAGTACCAGAGCCCAGGGGTTAAGGGTAGGAGTTGTGGGCAAGAGAGGAACCAGCAAAGGCTTCCCGTAGAGGGTAACACGAGCTGAGTCTTGAATAAAACCAGATATTTCAAGAAATGGAAGTGCATTCCAGACTTTGAGTGCAGCTAATGCAAAGGTTCAGAAATAGGAGATGGAGAACTGTATGTGAGGAGCTACAAGCAGGCCAGTATGACCAGTCCATAGCATAAGTAGAGTGGACAAATTTGTATCCAAACTAGAAAGAAAAGAAGGGGCTGAGTTGTAGAGATCTTTAATTCCAAGCAGATGAATTTATTATTTATTTATTTATTTATTTTTTGGTGAGGCAATTGAGGTTAAGTGACTTGCCCAGGGTCACACAGCTAGTAAGTGTCTGAGGCCAGATTTGAACTCAGGTACTCCTGAATCCAGGGCCGGTGCTTATCCACTGCACCATCTAGCTGCCCCAGATGAGTTTATTTTTGATCCTAAGGATGACAGGGAGTCCCTGGAGTTTACTGAATAGGGAAATAACATGGCCAGACCTGCATTTTAGGAAAATAACTTTGGTGGTTATGAGGAGGATAGATTGGAGAGAGAGGAGACTTGAGGCAGTAAGACCAATTAGGAGCCTATTCAATAGTCTGAGCAAGAGGTAATGAGGGTGCTCATGGCTGTGTGGCTCAGGTCCTTCCTCTGAACCTATATGCTGGTTGTGAGATCCTGGGCAAATCACTAAACCCCTCAGGAATCTCTCTAGGTAGCTTGCTAAGACCAGAGGTTTCAGAGAAGGTAGAGATCTTCTTGAGAGGGGGAATCTCTCCACAAGTCCAATAAAAATTAAAATCATTTTTTGAAAAAAATTAGGCTCCTTAGATGATGATTTCTTTAATATTGGTTTCAATGGAACTGTGATTTCTTCATCATGCAAGGATATATTTTTTAAAAATTTGTCCTTTTTTCCTTCCTTCCTTCCTTCCTTCCTTCCTTCCTTCCTTCCTTCCTTCCTTCCTTCCTTCCTTCCTTCCTTCCTTCCTTCCTTCCTTCCTTCCTTCCTTCCTTCCTTCCTTCCTTCCTTCTTTCTTTCTTTCTTTCTTTCTTTCTTTCTTTCTTTCTTTCTTTCTTTCTTTCTTTCTTTCTTTCTTTCTTTCTTTCTTTCTTTCTTTCTTTCTTTCTTTCCTTCTTTCCTTCTTTCTTTCATTCTTCTTTCCTTCCTTCCTTCCTTCCTTCTTTCTTTCTTTCTTTCTTTCTTTCTTTCTTTCTTTCTTTCTTTCATTCTTCCTTCCTTCCTTCTTTCCTTCCTTCCTTCCTTCCTTCCCTGTTTCCTTCCTTCTTCTTCCTTCCTTCCTTCCTTCCTTCCTTCTTTCTTTCTTTCTTTCTTTCTTTCTTTCTTTCTTTCTTTGTTTCTTTCCTTCTTTCTTTCTTTTTTCTTTCTTTCTTTGTTTCTTTGTTTCTTCTTTCTTTCTTTCTTTCTTTCCTTCTTTCTTTCTTTCATTCTTCTTTCCTTCCTTCCTTCCTTCTTTCTTTCTTTCTTTCTTTCTTTCTTTCTTTCTTTCTTTCTTTCTTTCTTTCTTTCTTTCTTTCATTCTTCCTTCCTTCTTTCCTTCCTTCCATCCTTCCTTCCTTCCTTCCTTCCTTCCTTCCTTCCTTCCTTCCTTCCTTCCTTCCTTCCTTCCTTCCTTCCTTCCTTCCTTCCCTGTTTCCTTCCTTCTTCTTCCTTCCTTCTTTCTTTCTTTCTTTCTCTTTCTTTCTTTCTTTCTTTCTTTGTTTCTTTCCTTCTTTCTTTCTTTTTTCTTTCTTTCTTTCTTCTTTCTTTCTTTCTTTCTTTCTTTCTTTCTTTCTTTCTTTCTTTCTTTCTTTCTTTCTTCCTTCCTTCCTTCCTTCCTTCCTTCCTTCCTTCCTTCCTTCCTTCCTTCCTTCCCTGTTTCCTTCCTTCTTCTTCCTTCCTTCTTTCTTTCTTTCTTTCTTTCTCTTTCTTTCTTTCTTTGTTTCTTTCCTTCTTTCTTTCTTTTTTCTTTCTTTCTTCTTTCTTTCTTTCTTTCTTTCTTTCTTTCTTTCTTTCTTTCTTTCTTTCTTTCTTTCTTTCTTCCTTCCTTCCTTCCTTCCTTCCTTCCTTCCTTCCTTCCTTCCTTCCTTCCTTCCTTCCTTCCTTCCTTCCTTCCTTTCTTTCTTTCTTTCTTTCTTTCTTTCTTTCTTTCTTTCTTTCTTTCTTTCTTTCTTTCTTCTTTCCTTCCTTCCTTCCTTCCCCCTCCCCCCCCTCTCTTTCTTTCTTTGAAACTCAACCTGGCCTCCTCACCTTTAATTGCAGAATCACACAGACTCTCGGAGCTGGGAAGGGGGTTAGAGTTCAGCCCATCCCTGGAACAGCTCTCCCTACAATATCCTCTCTTTCCTGTACTATTGTTCTAGGCTCCTCATTAGTCCCTCTACATCTGGTCTCTCTCTGTTCTAGCCTCTGCCCCCCACAGCTTGCCAACATGATGCTCCTAAAGCACGGACCTGTTCCCCATCTCAAGAAGCTTCAGTGACTCCTTATTGCTTTGAGAATCAAATTCAGATTTATCTCTTTAATGGTTCAGTGGATAGAGGGCTGTACTTGGAGTCAGGAAGACCTGAGTTCAAATCCAGCCTCATATACTTATAAGCTGTGTGACTCTGAGCAAGTCACTTTAACTTCTGTTTGCCTCAGTTTCCTCATCTGAAATGGGGCTAATAATACCTACCACCTACCTCCCAAGGGTTGTTGTGAGGTTCAAATGAGATAGCAGTGCTTTGCATAGTGCCTGGCACACAGTAGGCACTATATAAATGCTTTCAGTGATGATAATAATGAGCAGGAGAAAGAGGAGCAGGACGTCCAAAGCCTCAAACTCTGGCTCCAGCCTACCTCCCCAGATTTATTACACATCACTCCCCTCCTGCTTTGGCTGAGAGGACACAGACTTGAGGCCCCTCCCAGCTCCATGCTTTTGCATGCTCTGTCTTCCCAATCCTAGAATGTTTCAGTTCTTTAGAACCTGAGCCTCCTTTAAAATTCAACTCAAGGGGCCTCTAGGTGGCACAGTGGGTAGAGCACTGGCCCGGGAGTCAGGAGGACCTGAGTTCAAATCCATCCTCAGACACTAGCTGTGTGACCCTGGGCAAGTCATTTAATCCCATTACCTCACCAAAAAACTCAAACCCTCAACTCAAACTCTGCCTCCATAGTGAGGTCTTTATTTCCTTCAGCTGCTAATGATACCCCATCCCAAAATTACTTTGTATATACTTTGTATCTATTCATCTGTATACATGTCATTCCCCACCCCCACCCCCAGAATATAATCTCCCTGAGGGCAAGGGTTCTTTTGGTTCTTGTCTTTGTAACTCCAGTCCTTAGTACAGTGAATGTTCATATCCTCCCATGAATCTCCTAAAAGGTGTATTCCCAATTTGCTAGAGACCTTCCTCTTAACCTTGAACTTAAAAGGATTCTTTTATAACTGCATTTCAACATGACTGGCTTCCTTTGTAAGCCTATGCATTTTATTTTATGTATTTAAAAACCCTTTTTCTGAGAGTAGGTTCCTGTGTTTTACCAGTCTGCCAAAGGGTTCCAGGACACCAAAAAAATTTTAAGAATTTCTTGATTGCGCAGATGTCAAGGGGGTGCATAGTCTGTCCATTTGTCCTCCTGTACTCTTTCCAGATGGTTGGCCTGCTTCCTTCCCTAGTCATGCATGCCTCTGATAATATACTCTATACCATTTGTCCTACACAATTGCTAATACTCGACAGCCTACTCACACCCACCGCGTGCCTTTCCATCGCCCTCTGAGTGACATTCTAAGAAGACAAGTAGGTAGATACAATTTCTGCCTGTACTCAAGACAGTCTCAAGTCCTTAATCATCGAACTGACTATGGAACATAAAGGCATTGCTTGATTTGCTAACAAGTTTCTTACTGACAGTAGTCAAAACAAGAATGAGTTTTGCTCCTTTCCAACTGGAGGAGCACAGGATTCGTGATTCAGTTCCAGAGATAGAGATCGCCTACCTTCCTATGGTTAACCCTCACTTACATTCCTCCTAGCCCAATGATCTAGTTCATGGAATTATCTGATTCTAGTCTTTGGCTTTTCTTCCTGTGCCCGCTGCTGCCTGTGTTGTCACCATTGATTCCTTGGAGGCAGCTCCAAGAGAAAATGGTAAGAGTAAGGGAAAGGAATAGAAACTAATTCTGGTGCCAGATTTCTGCCCACTGTATCATTTTGCCTCTCTTTTAGACATGAAAGCACAAAGCTGACAAAGTTTAACAGCTGGACAATGTATTGGGTGGGTAGGGGAAGTATTTTTAAGTGTTTACTTCACGCCAGGCACTGTACTGGGCATACAAATACAAAGGGAAAGACGATTCCTGCCCTCAAAGAACTTGTAGTCTGACAAGGAAAGATTATATGTGTGTGTGTGTATCTAATATATATATGATATGTATATATCATATATATACATAAAGAAATAGAGAAACACAGAGAGGAACAATGACTAGGGAAGGTATTTTGGATTGGGAAGGCTTTAGGATGGTGAAGGGAACCAAAAGACAATTGGTATATCGTGAGAACATTAATTGGAATATTTTTCCTAGAGCTAGGAGAGAGGTTAAAAAAGATTATGAGAAAATGAAACTGTGGTGAATCTGAATTGGGCTAGCTATGGAAACTCTCACCAATTAGGGTTTTCTGATAATTAGAAAAGATCATAATAATGATAGACCTAGAGGGCAGCTAGGTGGTGCAGTGGATAAAGCACTGGCCCTAGATTCAGGAGCACATGAGTTCAAATCTTGCCTCAGACACTTGACACTTACTAGCTGTGTGACTCTGGGCAAGTCACTTAACCCTCATTGCCCTGCCCCCCCAAACAATGATAGACCTTACAATCAGGAGTATCTGATGTCAGAAGGTGAGTGGAACAGCCAGTACAAAATTGTCAGGAAAGTGTGAGGAACCTGTGCAACTCTCAATTCCATGCACCTCCAAGAAACTCCATCCCAAACTAGAAGTGGCATGTGACAAGTCCAGCTCATTAAAATAAGATCACGGCTGCTTGTTTTTCTTTCTGTAGATGGCAAGGAGAAGGTAATTGGACAGCTAGGGCAGACAACTGGGACATTCCTCTCCCTGGTCCCATGATTGATAAGGAGGTGGTACCAAATCCTTAGATTTAGACTAATAGAACTTAAATTGGAATCCTGGTTACTAGTTGTGTGACCTTGGAAAATACATTTAACTACTCCAGCCATCAGTTTCCTTATCTGCAAAATGCACAGGTTGGATCAAATAGCCTTGAGGTTCCTCCAGATCTGTTTCTATGGTACCATGACTCCATAGGTAACAATCTCCCTGAGCCTGTCTCCCTCTCTATAGAATGAGGGGGTTGGATTGGATAGCCTCTACAGCATTTACAACCCTAGATTTATGACCCTATAATCTGCACCTGTGCTCTGCATGGATAGAGAGAGTGCCCATCATCAGGATGTGGATCCATTGAGATATTTTACTGAAAAACTGACTCTCAGTCTTCTGCATTTCCTCTCCACCTCTCAGGCCATTGGCCTCTCTGTGAGAAGCATTCCTTTGTTCTGAGATACCTCATGGAAAGTTGTCCAGTACTCATGAAGGGTGGAAATGAATGACAGGAAAAACCATCATAGGCTGTGATTAATTCTCCCTTCGAAGTCCCACTCTGGAAGCCCTGGGGAGGCTCTAGGGGAAACTTGCTCTTTGCTGCCATCTGGTGGTCAGGCTGGCAGAATTGCCCAATTCCTAGATAGGGGTTCTTTAACCTTTTTAGCGGATGATGGACCTCCCCTAGTTTAGGCATTCTGGCAAAACCTGTGCAGTGCTTCTCAGAATCATGCTTTTAAATGTATCAAATTAAATTAATAGTATTAAAAAGGAAATAAATTATATCGAAATACAGTTTATATATAAAGGTTTTATATGTGTGTGTATGCACATGTATACACACATGTATACATATAGATGTAGACTCGTATACTTGCACATGTGTGTTTTCATGTGTGTGTATGTATGTACATGCACACACAAGTTCATAGGACCCCTGTACCTAGTGTAAGGAATGAGGGAGTTGGCCCTATTCTCTATTATAAATCTAACAGTGAGCATTGGTTAATCAGACTCCTATTGTATTGTGAGGATATTACTGCAAAGAATTAATCAATTCCTACTTGCAGGGAGTTTGCATTCTAACAGTACATCTATAAATATATAAAGAAAAATATAAAGAGAATAAATACAAGGTATTTTGGGAGAGGGATACTCATAGCTGAAGGAATTGGGAAAGGCTTCATGTAGTTATTTGATATATGACTTGAAGAAAGAGATTCTGCGAGTTGGAGGAGAGGAGGGTATGCATTCCAGGCATGGAGAGAGCTAATGGAAAGGCAGAGATGAGAAATGGAACGCTGTGCATAGGGGAAAGAGAGGAAACCAATTTGGCTGGACCAGAGAGTGGCGGGAGGAGAGTAATGAATAATAAGGTTGGAAAGATAGGGGCCGGTTGGGAAGAATTTTAAAAGTCAATCAGAGGGGTCTTACAGGGATGTGCTGGTAATGTTTAACAACTAACCCTGGTGGCGGGGGGGGGGGGAAGTATGTGGGACACACTTTTAAGTTTAAACTGCATTATTAACATTTTCTAGATAATCAACAAAACAGTGAGTCAAGCCCTGATTTGTGTAAAGGCTCACACTGATTAGTTCTTGAGAGCTGATTTGAGCTAGCTCCAGTACACAGTGGGTCTTTCCCCACTGTTGCTTCTCAGCATAGCATACACATGATCTGCTGTCTATTCAGCTTCTTACAGCACCTTCTATACTTTTTTCCCCTCAGACACACAGACATAGATGAACAAATGAAGTAGAATCATCTAAAAGACAAGAAGGTTGGACCAGCCATTCTTTAAGTATACTTCCAGCTTTTTAATAAATAGATATTGACACTGGAAGCCATTTGGTCTAATCCCTTCATTTTACATATTGGAGAAACTGAGGCTTAGAGAGGGAGGCATATTGACTTGCCCAAGGTCACAAAGGTAGTAAGAGTAAAGCTAGGATTCAAACTCCAGATATCAACTCTAAGTTCTGTGCTCTTTCCATTGTGGAGAGAGAGCAGCTCAGCTGGTTATCAGGATCATCGATCAATCCATAAGCATTTATGTAAGTGCTGACTGTGTGCCAGGCATTTTGCTAAAAGCTGGGCACACAAAGACAAAAAGTCAATCTCTGATTTGGATGAAACCTTGTGAGCTGGAGAGATCAGAGCACCTGGGGCTCACAATCAATGCTAGCTGATCTGTGGGAGTTGTCCCCAATATCCACCGTAGTGCTTCTTAGAGCAGAAGCTGACCACTAGCAGAAAGTGAGCCCAAGTCACACCCTGGTTTTCAAGACATGGACCTGGAGGAAATTGTTTGGACAGTGCAGAGCAGAGGTGAAAAGCAAAATGCCTATTTGGTAGTTCTGCAAACTGCAGCAAGTATTAATCTCCCAGGAGAGTATAATAGTAGTTATAGGTTACTGCATTTTAGTCTAAATCTTTTTGTTAACACATTCTTCTGACAGCCCTTTGTGTCTTAGCATTTCTTTTGGGTGTAGGAAATGAATAGCTGTCCTATACCTGACTTGGACTGTATAATGAGTATCACTCCACTCTCCTTCTCCTGGGTACTTTGACTCCAACATAGTGATTGTCATTTTGGTCTTCTTCAAGAACAAAGGACAACAACCAATCTCTCTTTCTCTCTCTGTCTCTCTGTGTGTATCTGTCTCTCTCAGTCTCTCTGTCTCTGTCTCTCTCTGTCTGTTTCTCTCTTTCTCCCTGTCTCTCTCTCTTTGTCTCTGTCTGTCTGTCTCTCTCTGCCTTGCTCTGTCTCTGTCTCTCTCTGTGTGTCTCTCTGTGTCTCTCTGACTCTGTCTCTCTCTCCCTCTCCCTCTGTCTCTGTCTGTCTGTCTGTCTCTCTCTCTCACACACACACACACACACACTTTTAAGAGGTACTAGACATGAACCAAACCTAAGCTTTAAGTAATTTCCACCTAGGTTTCTTGTTATAAGAAAGGGAGAGGGTGATAAGATGGCCAAAACCCCCCTTTTTTTGGGTGTCCTTTGGTATCCGGTGTCTCCCAGGATGGTAGCTAGTTCATGCCCACTCACATCCAGAGAAGACGTGCCCCCTTAGTGGAGTTTCCAGCTTCATTTTGCATCCGCAACACTGCCTGGTTTCAACTCTATGAAAGAAGATGCTGAGTACCCAGCAGTGTTCAGTCCCTTCTTGCCCTTGCTTTCCTGCCTTCTTTTGTGTGTTATCTCCCCTTTTAGATTATAAGCTCCCTGAGGGCAGGGGCTATCTTTCTTTTTATTAATTGTATCCCCAGTTTATCACAGTTCCTGGCAGGTCATAGATGCTTAATACACACTTATTGGATTGGAAAGAATCACCCCTGCCCCTTAGATCTGTCAGTGTCTACTGTTTGTTAAACAAAATTAGGAACAAAATAGTCCCTGACCTCAAAATGCTTACATTCTACAGAGAGAAGAAAATGAGTTAACTGTTTTACACATTTTATTTTATCTTAAATAAAGCCTTAATCTAAAAAAAACCCTGGGAAACAAATTGTGTCTACACTAGGCACCTTCTGGTAGAAAAGGTATAAAAGGGGGCAGCTAGGTGGCGCAGTAGATAGAGCATTGGCCCTGGATTCAGGAGGACCTGAGTTCAAATTTGGCCTCAGACACTTCATAGTTACTAGCTGTGTGACCTTGGACAACTTACTTAACCCTCATTGCCCTGCAAAAAAAAAAGAAAGAAAGAAAACAAGAAAAGGTATAAAAGGACAAGAGAGGGGGCAGAAGGCAAAGCCTTTAAAAAAAAATACTTTTCAATTTGGCCATTTTTTTTCTGGTCCTGCTAATAAATGTTTAATCATGTACTGCAACCCGCTAACCATGGCTTATGCCATTACTTTCCGAATGTCAAAATATAAATGAACCAAAGGTTGGAGGCCTGCCCATTAAATCTTTAACAGGCACATCTCCTTATTTTCTGAAGCCATTCAAATGTCACCCTGAGACAAATTGTTCTATTACCTAGAATAGTCAGTCCCCAGCAGGTTCCACCTGGGCACACTGGCAGCCCTTACCTGCTGCATTTCATGCCAACAGAGATGGGAAGTCGGACCCTCCTCCCCCAGGTCAGGACGCCAAGATAATCTACCGCACTCCCTGCCTAATTTTCTTCGTCCTCTGTTTTTATGGGCTACAAAACAGCCTCCACCATCTCTTTTACAGGCACAACACAGTGCAGAGCTTTGCATCTGGGGTACAAGGGGCCTTTAATCCAACATGTAATCAGAGAATTCCTACAGTTGCTACCTCAAGGGAGCACAGATTTATGGAACTGCTGAAATTGTGTTTTCCTGAACAAATTTGCTCTGAAACTCCAAGATTAGAGTTATCATTGGGATTTTTTTTTATTTGTGTCATCGATTCTACCAGATAAAAACTAGAATGTTCCTGCTTTTCGGTAAAACTCAGTTCTTCAGAATGAAATAGAATTGAAATTCAGAAACATGGAATCAATCAACAAGTATTTATTAAGCACCTACTATGTGTTTGAAATGGAAAGAGTGCCCTATCTGGACAGAAGGTAGTCTCAGAGGGAGGCAGCTAGGTGGTATAGTGGACTAGCACTGGACCTGGAGTCAGAAAGACTCACTTTCCTGAGTTCAAATCCAGCCTCCGACATTTACAGCTGTTGACCCTGGGCAAGTCACTTAACCCTGCTTGCCTCAGTTTCCTCATCTATAAAATAAGCTGGAGAAGGAAATGTCAAACCACTCCTGTATCTTTGGCAAGAAAACCCCAAATGGGGTCTCAAAGAATTGGACACAAATAACAACAAATGTACTAAGTGGTGTTCTACGTTCAGGGGATGGAAAGATTTTTTTAATGCCCCTATCCTCAAGGAGCTTGCAATCAAATCAGTTAGGGTCAAATACAAACTTTTTTGGATGGTATTTTTGATAAAGCACTGGATCTGGAGACAGGAAGAATTCAAATCTGGCCTCAGATACCTACTAGGTGTATGACCCTCAGCAAGTCACTTAACCTCTGTTACCTCACTTTCCTCAACAGCAAAATGGGAATAATAACAGCACATACCTCCCAGGGTTATTGTGAAGATGAAATGAAATAATCTTTGTAAATCACTTAGCACCACTCCTGACACATAATCTGCACTTAATAAATGCTTGTTCTCTTCCTTAATAGAAGACAGGTGGATTCTCATCTGCTCCTGCATTCAGTCTATTGGGATGAGTTGTTTTGGTTGGAGTATATTTTAAAAATCCCACCTCACACAGACATGTATCTAGAAAAAGGGAGGAGTATTTTAGGAGGCAAAAATGTCTCAGTATTATTATGAAAATAATTTGGGGCGGCTAAGTGGCACAGTGGATAAAGCACCGGCCCTGGCTTCAGGAGTACCTGAGTTCAAATTCGGCCTCAGACACTTGACACTTAATAGCTGTGTGACCCTGGGCAAGTCACTTAACCCCCATTGCCCCGCAAAAAAAAAAAGAAAAGAATTTTAATCTTGTTTTTTAAATGTTATTTTATTTTTTTCCTCAATTACATGTAAGGACAATTTTAACATTCATTAAAAAAATTTTTTTTGAGTTCTAAATGTTCTCCCTCCCTCCCCCTTCCCTATGGTGGTAAGATATTTGACATAGGTTATTTATGTGCAATCATACCCCACTTAGAGGGTCTTGGGGAATCCCAGGAGTCCTTAGACCACACTTTGAGACTAGTTCCAGTCTTGTGATAGGAAGAACAAGATGACCAAGACTGCAGGATCATAAAGTAAGGGAGGGGAATAAAGTATATATAGCCTAGAGTGGGACCAGGTTATGAAGGGTTTTACATTTGATCCTAGAGATAATAGGGAGGCATCAGAGTTCATTGAACAGGAGAGTGTTGCAGTCAGATGTACACTTTAGGAAGATCGTTTTGGCAGCTGAGTGGGGAGTGAGGCAGGCAGACCCACCATCGGGCTATTAGACTAGTCCAGGCATGAGGTCATAAGGGTCTATACAGACAGCAGGTTGAGAAGGGCTTTCAAAGCTCAACAGAGTCACTGATATTTTATCCTAGTGGCAATAAGGAGATCATCGTAGAATTGTGGAATATGTTATATAGGAACTCTGGAAAGGGATCTATTTGGTCTAACTTTCTCCTTCTAGAGGTGAGGAAATGAAGCCCAGAGAGGGCCTTCTGCAAAATGAAAGCAAACTTTCTGGAAAATAAGATGCACTAAAAACTAAGAGGTTTGATGATTCATCCCTAAAATGGATGCCTTCCAGGTTGGTTTTACCCAGGCAAAGAGAACAAGATAATTCTTGCAATTACCTGGAACAGTAGTAAAATATTAACTTTTGCATTGCCTAAAAATAAAATTCCCCAGCAAGGCATATGTACATTCCTCTAAATATTTCTTCACACCCAAGTATGATCCTTAAGAAATCTCAGAAGCTACCATTGCCTTTCCCCATTAAGAAGATATATGGATAGACAGCAGTAATAAAAATAATATCTTATATGTGTTCAATTTCTTTCTACTTTTTCAAACACTTTCATGCATATTTTATCTTATTTGATTCCCACAAAATCTTATGTTGCTCCTGGCATCATCCGCTGACCCATTAAGGTGAGTCTTCCAGCAAATGGTTACTCCTCAGGTTCAAGGAACTCTGTGGGTCTACAACCACTAAATCCATAGCTCGTGAGCCCCCACCAATGTGTTTAGTCAGCCAGAGGACAAGATTAGTTAAGAGCAAAGGCATTTTATGAAATCCTAAAATAAGAAAAGTAGCAAAAAAAAAAAAATCTCCCATAAATCTGAGGGACACACTCCCAAGAGTAAAGATGGTATCAGTGGTAAGAGTGGACACATTTAAGAATCCCATTGGGAGAGGTATATATGTATAGAACACATAAGACTAAGGTATATACATGAAGGGAGGCATATATATCTGTAGGGAACATGTGTTCATGGCGGGCTAACTCACACCTCTGACACTGAGGGGCTGCTGATGTCTTCTAACAATTTCACACACTGCTGTCATCAGCAGCTATCGTTTCCACTAACTTTGGCTTCTCTCAGATGAAATTGTTGGCTATGTGGCTCCTCCTCAGGGAAGAATAGGTATTGCCAAAATTGTTTAGCTTAAAGTCTATGGGCTTTCTCTAGAACTTTGAGAAAAGGGCAAAAACTGTTGTCTGGGAACCACCTAAAAGCCTCCCCTGTCTTGTTCTTCTAGGTTCTTGACTACCTTCTCCACTAAGATTCTCAGTACCTTAAGATTCTCCTTCTCTAAAGGCAGCAAGTCCTTTAGAGACCAAAAAACAACATTCTCTGAGCTCTCTCCCAAGCCCTTAGACCTACTCTAATTCCCAGATCCATTGGGCTTGTTTCTGTGTCAGAGACCACACCCTAGTTTATGGTGATCATTTCATATTTCTTCCAGTTTTCAATCCCCTAAGATGAGACTTTATAACAGATTGTGGTTATTTGCCCATTAAGTACCAAACAGCTCAAGAGTTCAGAGTTTTAAAGTTTTCAAACTCAAAAGTTTGGGGTTTTCCCATAAAAGTATTTTATTATTTTCCAGTTACATGTAGAGATAGTTTTCAACATTTGTGGGGTTTTTTTTGGGGGGGTGGGACAATTGGGGTTAAGTGACTTGCCCAGGGTCACACAGCCAGTAAGTGTTAAGTGTCTGAGGTCGGATTTGAACTCAGGTCCTCCTGACTTCAGGGCTGGTGCTCTATCCACTGCGCCATCTAGCTGCCCCTCAATATTTGTTTTTATAAGATTTCTAGTTTCAAATTTTTCTCCCTCCCTCCCCTCCCTCCCCCTCCCCAAGACAGCAAGCAATCTGATATAGGTTATATATGTACAATCACATTAAACATATTTCTGCATTAGTCATGCTGTGAAAGAAGAATCAGAGCAAAAAGGAAAAACCTCAAAAAAGAAAAACCAAAAAATAGAAATAGTATGGTTCAATCTGCATCTAAATTCCATAGTTCATTTTTTCTGGATTTGGAGAGCATTTTCCATCATGAGTCCTTTGGAACTATGTTGGACCATTGTATTGCTGAGAAGAGTCAAGTCTATCACAGTTGAGCAACACACAGTGTTGTTGATACTGTGTACAATGTTCTCCTGGTTCTGCTCATCTCACTCAGCATCAGTTCATGTAAGTCCTTCCAGGTTTTCTGAAATCCACCAACTCATTGTTTCTTACAGCACAATAGTATTCCATTACATTCATATACCACAACTTGTTCAGCCATTCCCCAATTGATGGGCATCTCCTCGATTTCCAATTCCTTGCCACCACAAAAGAGCAGCTATAAATATTTTTGTACATGTGGGTCCTTTTCCTTTTTATATGATCTCTTTGGGAAAAAGACCTAATAGTGGTATTGCTTGGTCAAAGGGTATGCACAGCTTCATAGCCCCTCAAAAGTTTTTTCATCTTGCTCATATAGATGAATAGTTGAAGAAAAAAATACCTACAGAAGATGTCAAGCCCAAGAGACAGGGGTGATTATCTCCTCTACCTACTCAGTATCATTCCTGGCTCTTTAAGGTGAGATGTGGCTAATCCATGAGTAAGACAAGTTTTATAATCTACATTTTACAGATAAAGAAACTGAGGTAGTAGGTTAATTAATTTGTTAAAGATTATGCACTGAATGGAATAAAGGGATGAAGCATCTTTTCATGCCATATAAAAATTGGTCAAAGAAGCTGCGAATGGTTAGCCTAGATAAGAAAAGATTCATTCAGTGAGCATTTGTGAACCCCATACATACTATACACCAGACAAGGTACAACATGATGTAGTGGTTAAAGAGTTACTTTTGCTGACACCTATCAGATTAGCTAATATGACAAGAAAGGAAAATAATAAATGTTGAAGAAGTTGTGGAAAAATTGGAACACTAATGCATTGTTGGTGGAGCTGCGAACTGATCCAACCATTCTGGAGAGCAATTTGCAACTATGCCCAAAGGGCCATAAAGCTGTGCATACCCTTTGACCAAGCAATACCACTATTAGGTCTTTTTCCCAAAGAGATCATAAAAAAGGGAAAAGGACCCACATGTACAAAAATATTTATAGCTGCTCTTTTGTGGTGGCAAGGAATTGGAAATTGAGGGGATGCCCATCAATTGGGGAATGGCTGAACAAGTTGTGGTATATGAATGTAATGGAATACTATTGTGCTGTAAGAAACAATGAGTTGGTGGATTTCAGAAAACCTGGAAGGACTTACATGAACTGATGCTGAGTGAGATGAGCAGAACCAGGAGAACATTGTACACAGTATCAACAACACTGTGTGTTGATCAAATGTGATAGACTTGACTCTTCTCAGCAATACAATGGTCCAACATAGTTCCAAAGGACTCATGATGGAAAATGCTCTCCAAATCCAGAAAAAATGAACTATGGAATTTAGATGCAGATTGAACCATACTATTTCTATTTTTTTTTGGTTTTTCTTTTTTGAGGTTTTTCCTTTTTGCTCTGATTCTTCTTTCACAGCATGACTAATGCAGAAATATGTTTAATGTGATTGTACATATATAACCTATATCAGATTGCTTGCTGTCTTGGGGAGGGGGAGGGAGGGGAGGGAGGGAGAAAAATTTGAAACTATAAATCTTATAAAAACAAATGTTGAAAACCATCTCTACATATAACTGGAAAATAATAAAATACTTTTATGGGAAAAATAGTTGCTTTTTTTTTTTTTTGCAGGGCAATAAGCATTAAGTGACTTGCCCAGAGTCACACAGCTAGTAAGTATCAAGTGTCTGAGGCCGGATTTGAACTCGGGTCCTCCTGAATCCAGGGCCGGTGCTTTATCCACCATGTTACCTAACTGCCCCCAAAAGAGTTACTTTTGAGGGAACAGAAGGAGAGCTCAGGCAGCTTGCTGCTTCCTCTCCGCCATCTTGGCTCCGCCCCTCCCAAGAGTTACTTTTGAAGTTAGGGAGCCCTGGGTTTGAATTCCCTCCCTGGCTGGGTGACCCTCGATAAGTCACTTCATCTCTATGTACTAGGCAACTCTATGGGATTGCAAATTGCCAAAGAGCACTTTATTGACACTGGTAAATGGAATTTCCTCACTGGAATTTCCCAACACCAGTGAAGACGCGTTCCAAATAATTCTGGCCAGAAATGGTGCTGAACACTTAGGCACACAAAGAGAAATGAGACTGATCTTGGATCACTTTCAATCCCCTCCTAATTGGTCTCCTGTACTCAAGCCCCTCCCCTCTCCATGCAGTTGTCAAAGGGATGCTTCTAACACACAGCTCTAATCATGTCACTGTCCTGCTCAATAAACTTGAGTGGTTCCCTGACACTCCTAGGACCAATACAAAGTCTTTGGTTTGGCATTCAAAGCCTTCACCACCTGGTCTTCTTCTATATTACTTCTTCTTGTTTCTCATGCACAACACTCCATCTCCCATGTTTGTGTCTTTGTGTTGACTGCTCTTGTCTCCCCTTCCCACCTTCCTATTCTCTTGACTCCTTGTGGATTGCTGATTATAGAAATGGTTATGATCCTTTGAAGGCATGCATGAAAACAGCCATCCATGCTGCCCTAAGGAGAGCAATGCAGGCTGATCTGGGCCTTTGCTCCCCTCTTCCATCACTCAAGAACTGCATAAACATGGCTCTTCTGAAAAGGGACTGATGCAATTCATAGGATCATGGATTTATAGTTTGAAGAGACTTTGAGAGGTCATCTAGTCTAATCCTTCCAACCCCCCCATTTTACAAATGAAGAAACTGAGACAGAGGGGGGTAAAGAGACTTGCCCAAGGTCATACAGATAACAAATGAAAAATCTGGGATTTGAACCCAAGGCTTTTGATTCCAAATCCAGTATTCTTTGCACTAACCACTGACCTTTCCAACATCTCCAATTGTCCAGTAAGGCTTTCTTTCTCTCTCGAAATTTCAATCATCTATACCAAGGGTTCTTAACCTTTTTTGTGTGTCACAGACATACAATGGCAATCTGGTGAAGTCTGTGGACCCTTATCAGAATAGTATTTTTAAATGCACAAAATTAAGACATAGGGTTACAAAGAAAATCAACTATATTGCTTCTCCTGCCATTTCATCCTGCAACCTCTCTCAGTGATGAGGGCTTCCTCACCCCAGAACATCCAACCAATCATCTCTTGTGACCTTAGCAATGTGAAATATCCCTCTGCAAGCTCTACCCCCTTCTCCCACTGGTGAGGTCCTTCTAGGATTTCCATTTTGTAAAGCGGGCCCAGGACCACCTTGACTCCCCTCTCAGCCCTCCTCCTAACTTCCAGACTTCAAAATCGCCCCTCCCCTCCCCACCTTGCTGGATACTTTAATTCCCTCCATCCCTGACTCTATTTCTGTTTTTCAATTTCCTTTTCTGTTTCCTCCTTGATTAGAATGTAAGATGCATGGTGTGTAGTAAGTGCTCATGTGTTTGTTTCCTTTCTTCCTTATATTGAAACACAGTTATCAAAATGCATACCTTTTTGGGGGGCAATCAGAGTTAAGTAACTTGCCCAGGGTCACACAGCTAGTAAGTGTCTGAGGCTGGATTTGAAATCAGGTCCTCCTGACTCCAGGGCCAGTGCTCTATCCATTCCACCACCTAGTTACCCCTCCAAAATATATGCTTTTTAAATTCACTGACTCCAGGTTAAAAGCCCCACTCTATGGGGCAGCTAGGTGGCACAGTGGATAGAGCACCAGCCCTGGATTCAGGAGGACCTGAGTTCAAATCCAGCCTCAGACACTTAACACTTACTAGCTGTGTAACCCTGGGCAAGTCACTTAGCCCCAATTGCCTCACCCCCCCCAAAAAAAAGCCCCACTCTATACCTTTAGATGACCTGTTGGTATATTATTAAAGACAATCCCTGAACTCTTCCTTTAGGAAGCATGTCATAGTGGGAGACCACAACTACCTGCCTATGGCCACCACCAAAAGAACAGAGTCTACTTGCTTCATAGAACATGGAAGTTTCTTACTTTCCAGCATCCAAAGACTCCTGAGAAGCCCTGTTTGGGGCATCTATTAATTCTTTTCTTTTAGGCATGTTATTAAGAACAGTATAACTAGACACCTGCAAGCAAAAATGAGCTTCATAAACAGTCTTCATCATCATGGATTGTCTTTCAATAATCCTAGACCCATCCCACCAGCCATGGATTCCAGCTACTCAGGGAGATCACAGGATACCAGAAGCTCAGACCCAGACAGATCTTCAACAGTCATGTGGATCAAGCCAGACAGTGGACTAGAATTGCCACTTCAACATCCTTAACAAATGTGTATCTAGTCTCTGATTGAAGACTCCCAAAGAGAGGGCACCTATCACCTCCGGATGCAACCCATAACACCTTTGGCTAGCTTGAATTGTTAGTAAATGTTGACTTTACTTCAAGCCTAACTTTGCAACTGGTCAACTTCTATTCACTGCAACCAAAATGATGAAGGATGCCTTGGGTCTATTCCACTTAAGCCTCCATTAAAGGAACAAAGTTGTTGTTGTTGTTCATCATTTGTTTTCGTTTTTTTTTAATCTTTGTAATAATGTTTTCCCCAACTATATGTAAAAGCGATTTTTGATATTCAGTTTTAAAATTTTTGAGTTCCAAATTCTCACCATTCCCCTCTCCCCCAACGAGAAGGCGAGCAATTTGATATAGATTACATGTGTGGAGTCATGCAAAACGTATTTCCATCTTGGTCATGTTGTAAAAGAAAACAAAGACCAAAAAATACAGAAAAATAAAGGAAAGGAAAAGTATGCTTTGATCTGCATTCAGACTCTATCAGTTCTTTCTCTTGAGATGGATAACATTTGTCATCATAAGTCCTTTGGAATTGTCTTGGACCAATAGCATTCCTGAGAGTACAGTTGATCATTGTACAATGTTGCTGTTACTGTTTACAATGTTCTGATTCTGCTCATTTCACTTGGCATCAGCTCATGTAAGTCTTTTCAGAAAGAAAAACATCCTTCTCATCATTTCTTATAGCACAATAGTATTTCATCACAATCATATACAACAACTTGTTTAGCCATTCCCCAATTGGTGAATATCTCGTCAATTTCTAATTCTTTGACACCACTAAAAGAGCTGCTATACATATTTTTGTACATATAAGTCTTTTTCCTTTTTGTTTTTTTATTTCTTTGGAATACAGACTTAGTAGTGGTATTGCTTGGTCAAAGGGCACGCACAGTTTTATAGCCCTTTGGGCATAGTACCAAATCGCTCTACTGAATGGTTGAATCAATATACAACTTCACCAATAGTGCACTAGTGTCTCATATTCCCACATTCTCTTTGTCACATTAGCCAGTTTGATAGGTGTAAGGTGGTAGCTCAGAGTTTGCATTTCTTTAATCAATAGCATGGATTCTGTTTTTGCTTTTCTTTGTATTGCAGGTGTTTATCACAAAGCCCGGCTAATAATAGATGCTTTAAAAGATCTTTATTGACTGACTGATGACTCCGATTCTCTGACCAGTTCTTCTGGCTCCTCTAGGTGCCTGCCTCTCCTCCTGGCCTGTGGTTGTGTTCTGGTTAGCTGAGGCTACCTGACAAGGAAAGCATGTTACTCTAACCCCAAGATAACGTGTATTTGTTTAGCATATGCTGTTTCAGAACGTTCGCCCTGTTCCATATGATGCCAAGAGCTGGCAGTTGTGAAATGTCTTCAAGGTGAATGATAGAAAATTACTGAAACACCACCTGGGGGATGCAAAACTGTCATATATCCATTTCTCACTGGGTAACTATGCATTTGGCTGCAACTGTTCCACAAACTTAACCCATCTTGGGCAACAGATTGAGGGGTTAGACAGGCTTCTAAGTGTGCTGTGCTGATTTAATTATGTTTCCAAAGAGTAGGATGAATTGGGAAGTTTGTGATATATCCATTCAAGAGCATATGGTTTCAGACATATTGTCTGTACCCCCATCTCCACCCAGAGTCAGAAGAAAAGTAGCCTTATGCAGTTAGGCAGTGCAGTGAAGAGGATGAGCACTGAATTCGGAGTCAGAGGACCTGGGTCCAAATTCTAACTATGCAACTTACTACTGTGTGACCTTGGACAA
This sequence comes from Dromiciops gliroides, assembly GCF_019393635.1. Taxonomy (NCBI): domain Eukaryota; kingdom Metazoa; phylum Chordata; class Mammalia; order Microbiotheria; family Microbiotheriidae; genus Dromiciops; species Dromiciops gliroides. Next base: position 19,058,772 of record NC_057861.1, on the reverse strand, counting down.
GTCATTTTCCAGGTTTAGGACTGTTTCATTCTTTTAGGACACTGGATAGTGTCTGTGGTGGTCCCTTTCAGCTCAAAACGACATGACACTGTCGTTCTTCAGCTTGGCATTCTAGTGGGCATTGCCACGGGAAGGGAAGATACCAGAAAGGTCTTTGAGCCTGAGTAGACTTGCTTTTTTTTACCTAGAGTTTCCAAGACATTTGAACTTGAAGTGGAAGATACTGCATAAAAGGACATAGAGAAAATATTTTGGCCAAGCAAGTGGAGAAGCAAGGGTGGCCTGAGGGTGGGAGCAATGCATCTGTCTCTAGGGGCCCTGCTCCTTCTCCATTGGGACTATTCTGGGTTGCCATTGTAAATGATGGTAATTGGAGGTGTGAGGCCCAAACAGAGAGATTGCTGAGAGGTGGGTGGGTGGGAGTTGTGAGAAAAGAGAAGATCCAGGGTGGGCATGGTGGAGTCTAATCCAATAAATACAGCTGTCAAGAAATGAAGAGTTAGGGGCAGCTAGGCGGTGAAGTGGATAGAGCACTGGCCCTGGAGTCAGGAGTATCTGAGTTCAAATCCGGCCTCAGACACTTAACACTTACTAGCTGTGTGACCCTGGGCAGGTCACTTAACCCCAATTGCCTCACTAAAAAAAAAAAAAAGAAATGAAGAGTTGATGACCCTGGAGCCTTCTTGAAATGGAAGCTTTGCTCTGCCCTTTTGCCTCCCAGTTGGGGTGTATGGGTATTCAGGAAGACTAGCACCTCTGGTGTGATGGCTTCTGAGTTTTTCAGGGCTGCTCATCCACCTTTTGTATCCACCAGGCACTCAACTCTCACCTGTGACTCCAAGAAGCTGTAGTATGAATGGTGGCCACACCCCCACAAACCATCTTGGTAGATAGGCTAAACCAGGTTGAGGGTAACCAACAGGCCTCAGACCCATTGGTGAGTTAAGAGGATGTTTACCTCAAGCAGGTGAAGACTTTCTCAGGTTCAATAGGCAGATGAGAACAATTTGTTTCAGTGGTGACGAAGGTGGGTGAAATTGGAGCTCTTAGAATTCAGTCAGACACTGAAAACACTAAGGTCTTCTATTGCATCCCAGACCACCTCCAGTCATCTTGACTTTTGTCCTGTCACTGAACTTCAATGACTCAGGAAGAGAGAGTGAAGCTGACAACTTTGTGCAAATCTGCCTCACTTAAATCCAATTCACTCTGGTTTTTTTGTCATCACTCTGGTTTTTTTGTTTGTTTGTTTGTTTGTTTTGCGGGGCAATGGGGGTTAAGTGACTTGCCCAGGGTCACATAGCTAGTAAGTGTCAAGTGTCTGAGGCCAGATTTGAACTCAGGTACTCCAGAATCCAGGGCCGGTGCTTTATCCACTGTACTACCTAGCCGCCCCCGACATCACTCCGTTTTACAGTCGAGGAAAAAGAGGCAAACAAAGGTTAAGGGACTTGGCCCAGGTCACACAGTTAATAAATGTCTGAGGTCCAATTTTAACTCAAGTCTTCCTGACTCCATCCACTGCACCACCTATCTGCCTCTTAAATCTTGTCTTAGTGTATTGTGTGAGATCAAGTTTTTTCTAGATTTACTTAACAGTTTTCCCAATAGGGTTTGTTTGTTTGTTTTTTGCCAAATAGTGAATTTTGGCTCTAGTAGTTAAGATTTTTGTTGTTGTTGTTTTTCATTGCTTCTGAATGTTGTGTGCCAAATCTATTCCATTGATCAACCTATTTCTTATTCCATATCAAATTTTTTTATGACAATGATTCTGTTGTATAGTTTGGAATCTGTACTGCTAGGCCCCCTTCCCATTTTTCCCCCATTCATTTCCTTGACATGCTTGACCTTTTGTTCCTCTAGATGAATTTTGTTGTATTTTTTAGCTCTATAAAGTAACCTTTGGGTAATTTGATTGGTATGGCACTGAAAAAGGAAATTAATTTGGTAGTTTTGTCATTTTTATTGTATTAGCTTGGCCTACCCATGACCACTGAATATTTCTCCAATTCTTTAGATTTGTCTTTATTTGTGCAAAGAGTATTTTACAATGGTGTTCATATAGTTCTTATGTGCATTTTGGGAGGTGAACTCCCAAGAATTTTAGATTATCTGTGGTTATTTTGAATGGAATTTCTCTTATTTCTTCCTGCTGGGTTTTGTTGGTAATATATAAACATGTCGATGATTTGCAGATATATTTTATACCCTACATTTCTGCTGAAGTTATTAATTGTTTCAACTGGTTTTTTAGTTTGACTCTCTAGAGATCTCCAAGTAAACAATTATATATATATATATATATATATATATATATATATATATATATATAATCTGGGAAAAGTGATACTTCTGTTTTCTCTTTGCCTACACTAATTCATGTTTTCTTCTCTGATTTCTATAGCTAACATTTCTAGTACAATATTGAATAATAATAGTAATGGATGTCCTTGATTTACCCCTTGATCTTTTTGGAAAGACTTCTAGCTTATCCCTATTATAGATAATGCCAGTTCTTTGTTTTAGATAGGTATTATTTATCATTTGAAGGAAAGCTCCACTTATTCTTATTCTTTCTAGTATTATTAATTAGGAAAGATATCATATTCTTGTCAAAAGCTTTTTCTGTATCTATTAAAATAATCATATTTTTGTTTTTTTTTATTATTATCATTGTCATTTATGTTTCTGGTTTTCCTGATATTCTACCAGCCCTATATTTCTAGTATAAATCCAGCCTGGTCATAGTATATGATCTTTGTGATATATTGCTATAGTTTCCCAGCTAATGTTTTATTTAAAATTATTTATTTATTTATTTATTTTGCTGGGCAATGGGGGTTAAGTGACTTGCCCAGGGTCACACAGCTAGTAAGTGTCAAGTGTCTGAGGCCAGACTTGAACTCAGGTACCCCTGAATCCAGGGCCGGTGCTTTATCCACTGTGCCACCTAGCCGCCCCCCTAATGTCTAATTTAAATTTCTGTCATCAATATTCATTATGAAAATTATCTATAGTTTTCTATTTCTGTTTTGACTCTCTGGTTTAGGTATTAAGAAAGAATTTGGTAGGACTCCTTCTTTACCATTTTTTTCAAACAGTTTATAATTAGTTGTCCATTAAATGTTTGGTAGAACTCTCTTGCAAATCCATCTGGTCCTGACAGTTTTTCTTTCAGGGTTCATTTGTGGCTTGTTCAATTTCTTTTTCTAAGATAGGGTAATTTAAGTACTCTATTTCTTATTGTGTTAATCTAGGCAGTTTATATTTTTGTAAATTTCATATCTTTCATCTAGATTGTCAATTGTATTGACATATAGGTGGGCAAACTAGTTCCTAATAATTGCTTTTATTTCTTCTTCATTGGTTGTGAATTCACTTTCTTCATTTTTGATACTGGTAATTATTTAAATCAAATTTGCTAATGGCATATCTATTTTTTTCAAATAACCAGCTCCTGGTTTCATTATGAGTTCAGTAGGGCACTTTATTTGTTTGGTTTTTGTTTTTACTTTTAAGTTTGTTAATCTCCTCTGATATTCAGGAGTAACATTTTTGTGTTTAGTTGGATTTTTTAAAATTCTGTTGGCTTTCTAGCTTTTTTGTTGTTGTTGTATCATGCCCAATTCATTGATTGGCTTTTTCTTATTTTTATTGATTAAAGTGTTTAGACAAGTACTGCTGTTACTGCATCCTGCAAATTTTGTCTCTGTAATTATCTTTAATAAAATTGTTGATTGTCCTTGTGATTAATTCTTTGACCTACCCATTCTTTAAGTTATTTAATTTCTAATTAATTTTTCTCCAAATGCCTTTTATTGAATGTAATTTATTGCATTATGGTCAGTAAAATGCATTTAATATTTCCTCTTTTCTGAATTTGTGAAGTTTTTGTGCAATAACACATAATCAGTTTTTATGAAGGTCCTATGCAGAGCTGATAATAGGTATATTCCTTTCTATTCCCATTCAATGTTCTTCAGACATCTATCACATCTAGCCTTTCTTAAGAAAAATGTTCTTGTCCTTAACTCCTTTCTTGTTGATTTTTGGTTGCATTTATCTAGATCTGAAAGGGATAAATTGAGGGATTCTATTATTATTATTTACTGTCTATTTCTCTATGTAACTTATTTAACTTTTCCTTTAAGAATTTAGACATTATGGGGCAGTTAGGTGGCACAGTAGATAGAGCATCAGCCCTGGAGTCAGGAGGACCTGAGTTAAAATCTGGCCTCAGAAACTTAACACTTACTAGTTGTGTGACCCTAGGCAAGTCACTTAACCCTAATTGCCTCACCAAAAAAAAAAGCTATTAGTAAAAAAGAATTTAGACATTGTGCCATTTGGTACATATGTTTTTAGTATTGATATTAATTTTTGTTTAGGAACCTTTTTAGCACATTGTAGTTTCCCTGTTAATTTCTTTTAATTCAGTCCATTTTTGCTTTGCTCAGTCTTATATTATGATTGGCATCCCTGCCTTTTTTGCTTTAGCTGAAGCATAATTGTTTCTGCTCCAGCCTCTTTTTTAATATTGTGTTTATTACTCAGTTTCAAGTGTGTTTTTTGTAAACAGCATATTGTTGAATTGGAGTTTCTAATCCAGTCAGCCATACTCTTCTGTTTTATGAGTGAGTTCATGCCATTTGCATTCAAAATTATGATTCTTAGCTATGTTTTTCTCTCTATCCTATTTTCTTATACTTTTTCTTCTCATTTTCCCCACCCCCCTCTTTAAGAGTTTGTTTTGCTTATGATTAATGCCTTCTTTAGTCTACCTTTCCTTTATTCCCTCCTTCTCCTTTAATCCCTTTCTCTCCTATTTCCTTGTTGGATTAGTTTATTTGCTTTTGGAACCTATTTCTTATTCATTACCCACTTTCATGACTACTCCTTTCCACCATGGATCTGTGACACAAAACTGGGTACTAGGCAATAGAGCTGCCAGAATAACAGAGCACACATTCCTGCATCCTGCACTGGTTCAGGGATCCATCAGGGTTTCTTTCTGCCTCAGTGCTTCCTATTCTTTACCCAGTATCAGCCTTCTTTCATTAACTGGGTGTTGGAATTCTCCATATGCACCATGTTCTTGTGTCTAGCAGACTTCTCTGCCTGTTTGCCTAAGCCATTCTTGTCTGGAAAAATGACTCACTGTGGCTTTTTTTCTTGGCTTTCTAGACCAGAATTTAGTCTGGTATATATTGGAGGTCTTTGTGGAAGAAGTTTAGTGTAGAGGCTATACTGATTCTTCTCACTCTGCCATATTGACTCGGCCCCTTTCAAAATAAAAAAATCTTAAGAATGAACAACATCTCAGAGCATAAACGAAATTAATAAATGAAAAAACATTTATTAAGCACTTACTGTGTGCCAGGTTCTATGCTAAGAACCAAGGATACATGGTTTGGCAGGGGGAATGATGAATAAGAAAGCAGTGGGCATTGTAAAGAGGAAAGAGTATTTGCACTTGTAATTAGAGAGTCCTGTATTAACATCTGCTACTTAGTAGGTATATGACCTTAGTGAAGTCACTTATTCTCTTGGGGCTACAGTTTCCTCATATACAAAATAAGGATTTTGATTACATGTTCTCTAAAGTTTCTCCTTGCTCTGTATCCAAGTGAGATAATGTATAATAATTATAACTTTAGAGACTAGCATGTACATAGTGTTTCAAGGTTTTCAAAGCACTTTTATACATGTTAACTCACAAAAAACTTGGTCAGGCTTAAAGAGCTATAAAAATTATAGCCATCATCATCTTCATCCTTACCATTATTCCTGTCTCTGGGCAGAATAGTACAAATTATTCAAGAAGTTTCATTTAACCTTTTTTTAAAATTAAAAATATGTATATATTATAAAATCATAAATTTAGAGCTGGAAGAGACTTTAGTAGCCATTGAATCCAATTGCATCATTTATAGGTAGAGAAAGCTGAGGATGAGAGAGATTGAATGACTTGACATGGGTCATCCAGTTAGTAAATGTCTGAGGCAGGATTTGAACTCAGATCTTTGTGTCTCCAAGTCTAATGTTCTCTCTACCATGCCACCTACCTCCCAGTAGGTGATATAGTCTTCTCTCTTTCCACTTTTACAGCATTGATATAGCTTATGACTCAGGATGGATCTCAATATGTCTAACCTAAATTCCACCTCTTTGTTTTTCATTTCAATCTAACAAGTATTTATTAAGTGCCTACTATGTACTATATGTACACCACTGTGCTAATATTTAGGCATATGAAGGGGGGGAAAGGAAAATAGTCCCAGCTCTAAAGGAGTTTACATTTTTCACATACACAATTGTAAACTTTAAAGGACCATTGAAATATGAGCTACTATAATCATAGGTAAGTTCAAGGGACATACTAATAGAAAGTCATTTCAGAAGGAGATCACTACAACTGAGGGATCAGGAAAGGTTTGAAGGGAGGCGGGGCTTCAAAGTGATGGAGAGAGATGTAGGAGGAGGACATTCCAAGCATGGGCACAGCTCATGCCAAAGCAAGAGAAGGTCATGTCCAGGCATCATTGAGCCAGCCAGTTTGACTGAGATACAGACTGTGTGCAGATGATTATTGCAGAAGCTGTATGGATGATGAATTGGAGAGGGAAGAGATTGGGAATATTTTGATGATCATTTTCCTCTGATGTTTTGTTGCCTTAGATAACATTTATTATTTTAAGAGGGCCATTTATCATGAAATTTCTCTTTAGCATTTTCAGTGTTATCTGGATTCATCTTAGCCTGATCATACACTTTATAGATTAACTTGGCCCCCAGCTACTCCTTTTCTCCCTCCTCCTTGTCTTCCTCTCCCCTCTCTTTTTCTTCTCTTTCTTTCCCTTCTCCTGTTTTTCTTACTCTTCCTCCCCCTCCTCCTCCTCTTCATCTCCCTCTTCCTCCTTCCCCTATTTCCTCTTCCTCCTCCCTTCCCTCCTCCTATTTCTCTTACACTTCCCTCCCCTCCTCCTCCATCTCTTGCCTTCTGCTCCCCATTTGGGAGTTATTTGGATATTTTTGCCCCTTCATCTGAGGATAGGTGGGTGGGGAGGAAGAAAGGGAAATGAAGCCTGGGAAATTGTTCTGCTTTTCTCTTGTCTTGTTTAATTCTCTTTGGGAAGGAAGAGCACTGAAACTAACTTGTTCATATCATGGTATGCTCCCTGATCCAGGGCTCCCTGACCCCTTAATTACAATGAGAGCTAGCATTTATATAACTCCTTAAACAGCACTCTACAAATATTATCTCATTTGAGCCTCACAACAACCCTGTGAGGTATGCACCATTATTATTCAGAGTCATAACTAGCCTCTTCAAGTGAGGAGACCTCAGACCCCACATGCACTAGTGCCCCGAGCCTTCCATCTCCTGATGGGCACAGTGTGTCCCCTGAAAAAATGCTGCTAGTGGCCAGCCTGAGCATCTTCCATCTGCCCTGAAGCAACCCCTGCCATTTATACCAGCACAAAGCATCTTCTACCTCCTGCTACCAGCCCAATTTCCCAACTGGGATGCGCAGAATCTCCAGTGGAAAGAAAACCAACCTTCCTTTAAACTTCATACCTCCCATCTCCTGCTGTACCTGTCCTTTGAGAGTAGAGGACTAGTGTCCTATTTTTGAGAATGAACATTCTCGTGCCTGGTCATACATTCACATCCCAATGACTCTGAAGTCCTGTAGATTATCATCCACACTTTATTCCACACCCTCTACTACCTGATTCCTCATTCCCATTCTCCTTAACCCTCCTACCCCAAAGTTTCATCCTAAAAGTTTTCATCCACCCAGCCCTTCCACTCTGCCCTGTGGAATACCTTGTTCATTGGCAACAAATGTCCCTTCATATTTTCCTCTCCCATTCCTTCCATCTACTAGCTCTTACTGAAACCTGGCTTCCCTCAATGATATAGCCTCCCTCACCACTCTTCCAGTACTGTCTGCATCTTCACTCATTCTCCTCAGCAAACTGGTCAAGGTGGGAGGGTTGCAGAACTCCTTGCTCCCTGTTACCAATTTCAAGTTCTCCCACTTCTTTGATAACCCTCATCCTTTGAGGTTCATGTTATTCATATCTACCACCTAATCAAAATCCTGGTAGCTGTGGTCTACAGACCTCCAGGTGACTCCTCTTCCTTTCTCAATGAGTTTAATATATGGCTTACAATTTTTCTCTCCTCCTCAAGAGGAGACTCAAGAGGTATGACCACTATGTTCAGGAATTCTGAAATCCCCTTATCTGACATTTCTCCCTCTGCCTTCCTTTACATACTTTTCATCCTCACTGTCCCTTCCAATCCCTTGACCCTTCAGTTCCATCCCAGGTCATCTTCCCTACACTAGCCATTCTCTCTTCTCCCCTTAACTCCTTGGTGAGCCAATTCTCTTCTCTTGAATACCTAGTCTTATCACATCACAGATTATGCCTAGGCAAGCTTCAGCCTTGGATCCCTCCCACCATTGTCACCTTCACTCCTACACACATGCTATTTAATGAAGGTGGAGAAAATCATGCAACCATTCTGATTGGGTCCACTGTGAATTTAGGTTATGTAACCTCAATGCTGTTATTATTCCTCCTTTGTGAAGTCACCATTCCACTGGCCACGGCAACCCTTCCATCCCTCCTCACACTTCCCATGGCTCACCCTCCCTCATTCTCTCAGCTAAGAACATTGCCTTATATCTCACAGAAAAAAATGAGGGCATTTGCTGTGAATCCCTCTTCCTCATCTCCTATCACTCAGATGTTTTCTGCCACTCTCTCTTCCTTCACCCCTGCTTCACATAATGAAGTGACCTTTATTTCCCCTTACCAAGGCCAACCTCTCTACTTGTTCAAGTGATCCCATCCATCTCCTCCAACAGATTGACCTTCTGTCATCCCCACTCTTTCTCTTATTTTCAATTTCTGTCTATTGGCTCATTTTTACTTTCTATAAACATGCCCATGTCTTCCCGATCCTGAAAAAAAACTCACTTTATCCTTCCATCCCTGCTGTCTTCCTTTATCTCTCCTAGCCTTTGTAGCTAAACCCCTCAAAAAGACCACCTACAATAGGTGCTCAACTTTCCTCCTCACTCTCTTCCTAACCCTTAAAGATCTGGTTTCCAATCTTATCATTCCACTGAAATAACTCTCTTTAAATTGCTAAGGTTCTCTTAGGTTTGTTTGTTGTTTTTTGCCAGGCAGTGAGGGTTAAGTGACTTGCCCAGGGTCACACAGCTAGTAAGAGTCAAGTATCTGAGGTCACATTTGAACTTAGATCCTCCTGAATCCAGGGCTGGTGCTTTATCCATCGTAATGTTCTCTTAGTTGCTAAATACAATCATTTTTTCTATCTCTTTGCTGCCTTTGACACTGTTGATCACTCTCTCCTCCTTTGTACTCTCTTTTCTCTAGGTTTTTAAGACAAGACTTTCTCTCCGTCCTCCTCCTACCTTTCTGACCATGCCTTCAGTCTCCTTTGCTGCATGCTCTTTCACATGAAGCCCTCTAACAGTAGGTCTCCCTCAGGATTCTGTCCTTTTCTCTTCTTCCTCTAAAGTACTCCACTTGGTGATCTCATCAGCTCCCATGGATTTAATTACCACCTCTATGCTGATGATTCTCATATCTAACTATCCTGCCCCAATCTCTCTGCTGACCCCCAGTCTCACATCTCTAACTGCATTTCAGACCTCAAACTATCCAGGGGACACCATAGCTCAAAATGGTCAAAATGGAACTCGCCCCTCTTTCCCTCTACACCCCACCTTACCGCCTTCCCTATTACTCTAGAAGGCAACGCCATCCTCCCAGTCCCTCAGGCTCAGAATCTTGGTGTCAGCCTGGATTCCTCACTATCTCTTTTCCCTCATATTCAATCTATTGCTAAGGCCTGCCAACTTCACCTTTGCAATATCTCTTGAATATGCTCCCTTCTCTCCTCTGACACTAACACCACTCTAGTGCCAGCCTTATGCCTGGATTATTGCAGTAGCTTCTGGGGAGTCTGCCTGCTTCAAGTTTCCTCTCTACTATAATCCAGCCTCCATTCAGTCACTAAAGTAATTTTCCTAAAATGCAGGCATGATCATGCCTCCTATCTACTCAATAAATCCATTGGCTCCCTATTGCCTCCAGGATCAGATACAAAATGCTCTGCTGGGCATTGAAAGCCTTTCATAACTTAAGCCCTCCTACCTTTCCAGTCTTCTTATACCTTACTCCCTGACATATACTCTTTGATCCAGTGACACTGGCCTGCTGGCTGTTCCATGAACAAGACACTCCATCTCTCAGCTCCACATATTGTCTCTGACTACTGACCTCCCTGGTTCCCTTTAAGTCTCAACTAAAAGTCCCACCTTCTACAGAAAGCCTTCTCCAACCACTCTTAATTCTAGTGCCTTCCTTCCACTAATTATTTTCTATTTAGCCTGCACATAGCTTGTTTTGTATATATTTGTTTGCATGTCATCTCCCCCATTAGGTTATAAGTTCCTTGAGGGCAGGGACTGTCTTTTGCCTCTTTGTATCCACAGTGTTTAGCACATAGTAGGTGCTTAATAAATGTTCATTAATTGATTTTACAGATGAGGGACCTGAAGCAGTCAGATATTACGTGATTTGCCCAGGATCACACAATAGTAAATGTCTGAGTGTAGATTTGAACTCATCCTCCTGACTCCAGGTCCAGTGTTCTATCCATTGTTCTACCTAGCTCCCTCCAGTCATGATGGCACTAGGCCAGCCCTGGTCAAAGAAGCTTCTAGTCAAGTTGGCTATAAAGTTTATGGAATTTTGGCCACAGTAACTCCCAAAGGCAATCTACTTAGTGATCTAGAAGGTTTCCATCCAAGTTAGTGGACAGAAAGCCACCATGGATGAAATCAGAGGTCATTAAAATAAGAGGCCAGAGTGGGGCAGTGAGGGAGTTAGGAGACAGAGGCTAGTGAGAAAGGGGAGTGGTAGTGGAAAAGATAAGAGACAGACAGAGAAAGAGAGAGAAATAGAGAGAAGAAAGAAGAAAATAAGTATTTATTAAATGCCTACTATGTTCCAGTCATTGTGATAAGCCTTCACAAATATTATCTCATTTAATCCTCACAACAATCCAGAGGGGTAGGTGTTATTATTATCCTGATTTTATAGTTTAGGAAACTGAGGCAAGACAGAAGTTAAGTAACTTGCCTAGAGTTGCATAGCTAGTAAATTTTTAGGCTGAATTCGAACTTAGGCTTTCCTGACTCCTGAGAGTCCTGAGAGACACAGAGACAGAGACACAGAGACAAAGACAGAGAGGCAGAGACAGAAACACAGAGACAGAGACTGAGAGACAGAGACACAGACAGACACAGAGACTCAGACAGAAACAGAGAGACAGATGGTAAGATAGAGAGAGTGACACAGAGACACAGACACAGACAGACAGAGCAAGAGACAAAACCAAAAGAAGACCATGGCTCCACTACTTGCCTTTGTGTGACTGTGTGACCTTGGGCAAGTTGGGTTTGTAGCAAGAGTGGAGGGCTTGGAGTCAGGAAGACCCAAGTCCATATTCAACCTTTCTAGCTGTGTGAGCCTGGGCAAGTCCCTAAACTCTCAGCTTCCATTTTTTTCATCTGTAAAATGGGGATAATTAAGAACCTATTTGCTCCCCCTACCCTGTCTCTCTCCATTCCATCCCATCTTCCACACAGCCACCAAAGTGATTTTCCCCAAATATAAGTCTGATTATGTTACCCTTCACACCACCACCCCCAAGTTCCCCCCCCCCCCACACACACACACACACTCGATAAACTCCAATGGTTCCCTATTACCTCCAAGGTCAAATTTTGGCATTTAGATTTCTCCAAAACAAGTTCCCTTCCTATCTTTTATGTATTCTTATGCTTTCCTTCCTTCCATGAACTCTCTAGTCCAATCACACTCATTTACTCTTTCTCAAATATCCTTCATCTACTATCTTCATGACTTTGCCCATGCCTGAAATGCTCCCCCTCCCTGATTTCCTTTAGAACTCAACTTAGTCTCCATTTCCTTCAGGAGACATTTCCTGGTCACTTCAACTACTAGTGCTTCTCCCTCTAAGGTTACTTTCCATCCATTATGTATGTATCATATAGGTGGATATTTATAGAATGCTTACCCCCATTAGAATGGGGGCTTGTGAGGACAAGCATTGTTTTGGGGTTTTGGTTTTAGTTTTTTGTGTCCCTAGAACTTAGCAAAGAACCTGGTGAATAGGAAACCCTTAATAAATATTCATTGAATAATTGATTGATTTAAATATGATAGTATGAGGTGATCTGCAGATCTTAAAATGCTACATAAATATTTGCTATTATTATTATTATTATTATTTAGCTTCTTATGGTTTCTTCATCTGTCACATGAGGTGTTCAGATTAGATAACCTCTAAGGTCCCTTCCAGATCTAACTCTAATCTCCTAAATTTCTGTCTAAATACAAGGGTGAGGATGGTTTTTTATGAAATGAATGAATGAATGAATGAATGAATGAATGAATGAACCTGATTAAGCAACTGTTGCTGTGCTAGACACTAGGGATGTAAATACAAAGGTGAAATGGTCACTACCCTCAAGGAGCTTACAAATCATTCATATGTATACATATGTGTAATATATATTAGAATATTATTACATATTAATCAATATGTATTAGAATATTATATATAAAATATGTATTAGAATGTAAGGTCCTTGAGGGCAGTGACCATATCACCTTTGTAATGTAAGCTAATATCTATATATCTATATCTATCATCCATCTATCTATCTATCTATCTATCTATTACCCAGGGTAGAGAGTTTTGGTCTAGAAAGTTACAGGGATGGGGGGAGGGGTTGTGGAACCATAGGGCACAATTTCTAATAGAAAGAGTGTAAATAAGATAACATCTGTAAAGCACATAGTGCAGTGTCTAGCCTATAGTAGACACATAATAAATATGTATTACATTCCATTCCAAATTATCTGATTCTATATGATAGAGCAGAGGACAGTTGTACAAATGAATATTGGTAGCCTAGAAAGTTGAATGCAATGGCTAAAAATAAAATGACTCTCTGTTGGCTCTAGGAAAAATGCTTTTTTTTTGGCCTTTAAAACCCTTCACCATGAGGCTTAATTTCCAGGATGGCTATCTATTATCCCTCCTGACTCTATATCCCAGCTAAACCAGTCAACTTCATGTTCCCTGTCCAAGACTCCTCCAGTCCTGCCAGCTGACCTTTGGAGAGTCAGGATGGTATAATGGGTAAAGTGGGCTGGAGGATGAAGTCATGGGATCCAAGAAACTGGGCCAGTTTCCTTCTTTTATGAGGAAATCAAGGACCTGAGAGGCAAAACACAGGATAATATAGAGAGTAGTTGTCTAAAACAGGACTGGAGCTGAGATCTTCCTGTGTGACCTTGGACAAGTCACTTCACCTATTTCAATATCAGTGTCCTTATTTGTGAAATGAGGATAAGAATAGCACCTACCTCATAGGACTATTGTGAACATCCACTTGTGGGTAAAGTGCTTAGCGTTAATGAAAATGCTAGCTGCTATCATTATTTGTTCAGGGAACAGCTGAGCAGGGACAAGAACAACTCTTGTCTTCATATAGGCCTGTTTCTTTTATAAAGTCAAGGTCTTAAGGAAGGAAACAAGTATTTATTAAGGGCCTACTATGTGCCAGGCACTGTGCTAAGTGCTTTGCCAACATTTCATTTGATCCTCATCCCAACCCTGTGAGGTAGGTGATATCCTCATTTTGTTCCTTTTGTTCATCATTTTACAGTTGAGGAAACAGAGGCAGACAGAAGTTAAGTGACTTGTCTAGGGTCTCACAACTAGTAAGTATCTGAGGCTGCATTTGAACTCAGGTCTTCCTGACTGCAGACTTAGTGTTCTCTCTATCCACTGCATCACCTAACAGCTTCATCTATCAGGGTTAGAAACAGAATTAAGCTTACAGTAAGAATTTTGCATACATTCTGAGAGGTAGTAGCTCTTGTCTATATTTGTTGTTGTTGCCAAGGAAGACTCACTGGGTTGGTAGGTGGGTGGCTGGCGTGGTAGGGTATATATCTAGAAATGTCTGGGAAATAAAAACAAAAGGTATCCATAGAACTTTTAAGGATGAAAGGAGGATGTGTTCTTTTAATTCATTAAGACAGATCAAAGCTTTCCTGGACCAGTAATGTAAACATTGCTATGGAACCATTCTCCTTTAATGGATATTTATGCAAATACTGGGAGGATCTGTGATTTCATTCTGCCTGGGGAATTCCTGGGCTTCATCTTCTCCAGAAACTCAGCATTCTGCAAGATGAAATCAACCTGGAAACTCACACCTCCTCAGATCATTACCCACATGATTTCATCACGTCTCCCTTCCTCCCTTTGCTGGGTGACTCCCTTCACCTGGGTAACTCACCCAGCTTTTCTCCTGTTGTCTTCTCCATTAGATTGTGAGTTCCATCAGGGTGGGAACTGGCTTATGCCTTTCTTTGCATCCCCATGCTTATCACTGTGCCTGGCGCACAGCAGGTTTTAATAGATGTTTATTAACTCTATTGACTGAGGACCTCAGTGGTGTGGGAACATCCTTCACCAATGCAGATTGCACCTCTGCCTGTGACTCAGTCATTAAGTTTCAGGGAGCTGGCTGCCTGACTTGCCCAGGGTCACACAACTAATAAGCAGCAGAAGGCAGGATTTGAACTGAGGTCTTGATGACTCAGCCCAGCACTCTATCCACTTATGCCACACTCATTCCCAGTACTTGGTTCTAATTAAACTGCAAACTGAATGATGCTAACCAAGGAGCTCGAGAGCACCAGGTGTCTCAGGAGCCTCATTTCATCCCAGACTGCCAAGCAGTGCCTGCAAAGGATGAAAGTAAACTTCAAGGACAAAAATCTGTTTTCCTAAAGAAACTCTAGCCTCTGAAATTCACCCACGCAGAGCTGGATGCAAGCAGATAATTGATACTGAATACATTAATAGGAAGCCTGCTTCCTAAAAACAGCAAGATAAGTCCAGTATGGGGGGAGGGGTCAGGATGCAGCAGGGAAAAATCACAAAGACCAATCTAGTACTAAGGTTTTATTCTTGGTCATCATGACCCAGAGTATCACAGGCCCTTAATGAGATTACCTGATTGCAGCCATAGATTGCTCAAAGGAGCTCAGCCTAACAATTCACACTGAAAAATCTGAATGGATGAAAAATGCTACTTACCAAGACTATGACATGCAGTAGGAAGGCCACTCTGTGGGTGTACATGAGTACATGTATCTGGGACAATGTGGTAATCTGGGAAAATCTCAGTTTAACGAGTTCTCTGTGTCCTAAGACAAATTCAGGGAGGTGAGCTGGGGAACAGACATTGAGAATGGCAAAGAATAGAGGCAGTTGAGTGTAATGATAATAATAAAAATGAAAGGAGATTTTCCTTGGAGAAGTGGTGGACTCTGTGTGTGAAATACTGCATACACTGTTAGAGAGGAAATCTATCAGTTGGTTTTATTTAAGCATTTGTTTTTGTTGTAAAAAAAAAAAAAGGCTCAGCGGGTACAGTGGGATTTCCATCTACCGATTACCTCTTTGTTTGGTCCAGCCTGTCCCTTCTCTGCAATCACTCTCTTCCTTCAATATTTGGAATCATCTCTTTTTGGCTGGAAACTTCCAGCTTCCTAGATGATTGTCCTCTCCTTGTCTGTAGCTTCAAGAGTAAAAAAAAAAAAATCAGATTCATGAGAGCATGACCCCTCTCCTTTCTATAAATCCCCTGAGTGGCTCTGATTTGGGGGCAGTCTCAACCTTCAAGCTGTCCTAAACACAGAGCTGCGAAGATGCCCTGAAGCATAGACCCAAGAGCCCCAGTCCAAGGTTGGTTTAGCCATGTTACCAAGTTCTATCATACCATAAGCAGTGAAACTATCCTCCAGACTTAAGTAGTCCATGGGAGTAAGGTCCAGTGACTAATTTCCTGATGGCCTAAATTGAAAAGCTAAGATATGAGGAGTTAGAGTCCCTCCTTCAGATTTCTGAAGACCAGCAGAACAGCATGGCCAACAGAGAGGCATGAAATCTGTGCTGAAGTGCATCAATACTGTATCCTTGCTGAATATCCTTTCCATGCTAAATAAACTTCCTTTTGTTCATTGTTAGATGGTCTATATGAGGTGGATGGGGCACCTCTGGTATGAGGGCTTGCCAAGCTCTTTCAGGGCTGCTCATCCACCTTTGGGGTCCACTTCTCACTCAGCTCCCACCTGTGGCTCTGAGAATCTATAGCATGCACATTGGCCAGACCCTAGTAAACTGGCCTGGCAGAAGGGCTAAACCAGGTTGAAGGTAACCAACAAGCTTCAAACCCATCAGCGAGTTGGGGAATGCCCCAAGCATGTGAAGACTTCTCCCAACAAAATGGATGGATGAGAACATTTTTTTTCCAATGGCCATGAAGGTAGCTGAAGTAGGTGCTGTGGAGTGCTTAGAGCTGTGGTGTTTAAAATCTAAATTGTGGTCGCCTTAAATTAGAAGCTTCAGCACCAGTCTTTGGGCATTAAACATTTATTAAAGAATACAGGTATTCACATGGAGTTCAGAAAGTTAAGAAAAAGCCCGGCTAGCCTAGCATTCCAGCCTGGTTGGGTTCTTCCTCAAGTCCTCCTCCACGAGCCTGTTTTAATCAGGAACTCCCTTGCAAAATGATTGTGGAAGCTCTTTATAGCTCTTGAACAGAGGTGGTCCTTACACACTGCTTCAGGCTGATTGGTTGGTGTCCTCCAAATCCATTGGTTCACTGAACTTGAAGGTGTTCTCAAGTTAAGTTCACAGTCTAGCTTCTGAGAACCATACCTTCTTAAGGGCTAGCCAGGTGTGATTACAATCTAGTTAACTTTGAAGTAGACTAATCAGCAGTCAATCACTCTCACTTGATACAATCAGTTTAGATTAATCTCCAGGTGGGTCTTTAAGTATCTGCTAAATCCCATTATTTTATCACAGAGCTTGGTCAGACATTGAAGACCCCAAGGTCTTCCTCACTGCATTTTGGGCCATTACCAGTGGTCCTGACTTTTGTCTTGCCACTGGACTTTGATGACTCTGGGAGAGAGAGTGAAGCTGATGACTTTGTGCAACTCTGCTTCACTTAAATCCAATTCACATGTAAGTTAAGACATCCACCCCCCCCCCAATGTCATTGGTACTCTTCAAAATGAAGGATGAACAACATGAAATGGTCTATAAATGTCTCGATTTATTTCATTCCCAAACCTGAACCACCAGACATGCCTGAGTTAGGTCTAGCCTCCAATGCACAGCCCTATCTTGTTAATATATAAATGTGCCCACCCTGCCCCACCCCACAATGCTGTAGCATCACAATTCCTAGAACATCATAATCTCTAAAGAATCAAAGGTGACCCACAGCCACGTGGAGGGTGCAGGCATCCTGTGGAATATTCCAATGATACCTGAGGAAATTGAGGGAATTAGAACAGCAAGTGGTAGTGGGAATTGAGTGAATAGCACAGACTCCATCTTGTGACTCAATTCTGGCTTTCTCTTTCTATTCAATTATGGGTCTAGTCCAATTTCTGTCTTGCAAGAAGACTTTATTCAATTATGAGAATTCTGAGAGGATTTTGTTGCATTGTTTGAACCTAGCCCTATGTGTCTGGGAAGCTGGACCACCTCTATCTGCTGCCAAGGACCCAGGTTATGCTGACCGGAAGCCCCATCAGATCCAAAAATTGATGCAAAGAGTTTTCTCAAAATTATGCATCTCAAGCAACCCATATATCTTTTCTGAAAACTGGCTGGTATTAATCAGTCAGTTGTGATTTCCAAGTTCCTTTGATTGAATACTGACAATTGTGGGGCAGTGGGACACCTCTGTTTTTTATTTCAAGAAATTGCGCCTGTTTCTTCTCCCCTGACCAACTTGGGAACACCACAATCTTTCCTCCAACTAGAAATAAGATCACCTAAATTTGTATCCTCGTTAATTGTTTTCTTTTAATCAGTTGGTCTTATTCAATTCATTGTTTTTCTTGTATAAAAATCTGACTCTTCCTCTATTCAGGGTCCAGCTCTAAGCTGAGAAAGGTTACTGGTCCTGATTTGTTATGCAAATTGGCATGCATGGTTAATAAATCAATATGCTTGGAAGTAGAAACCTTTGTTTATACTTCAATCATTTCATCTTTCATCTGCCTCATGATCTAAGCATGAAAAAGCAAGTAAGGGATATTATTCAGGAAATGTGTAACCAGAAAGAAGAGATGAGTGTTGACTATTTCTTATTTCTGCTGTCTCTATTTTGTTTGTGCATGGTGATTTGTGTGTTCTCTTCCCCTTTAAATTGTGAGCTGTTTGAGGGTAGGGACTGTCTTTTGCATTTGATATATCCCTAGCACTCAGCACAATGCCTGGCACATAGTAGGTCCTTAATAAATGTTGTCGACTGACTGATGTTGGGAAACCAATAATTAACAAATGGACAGCCTACATCCTCCTCTGGTATCTGTGTGGAAGAGAAGATTGAAGGAGTTAAGACTCCAGAATCTTCCAGGAGTGGTTTTGCTGCTCTAGAATTTTAACAATCTACTCATTTAACAACCAATCACTTTCAATTTCACTTCAGTAAATGTACTTTAATCTCTATGTGAATGAGTGGCTCCTTGAGTGGCAACACAGTGAGAGGGGAAAGTTAGAGACTGGAATCAGAAAGAAATAGGGCAAAACAGACCAAGCACTTGTAAATTTTGAGGAAAATAATTCATGGGAGGAGGAAGCATGATGCAGTGGTAAAAAGCAGGGGAACTGGCTTCAAATCCCTGAGTTCAGATCCCACCTCTGACACTTACAACCTTCGTGGCTTTGGGTAAGTCACCTAACATCCCCGTGTCTGTTTCTTCATCTGTAAAATGAGCTGGAGAAGGAAATGGCAAAACACTCCAGTATCTTTGCCAAGAAAACCCCAAATGGTGTCACAAAGAGTTGGGCATGACTGAAAGCAACTAAACAACAATGACATGGTGGAATCAGAGGACTTGGGTTGCAATCCCACCACTGCTGCTACTTATGTCTCTTAACTTCCTGGAGCTTCAGTTTCCTCATCTGTACATTGAGAGGGTTAGACTAATGCCCTCTGAGGTCCCTTCCACTTCTATTTTTTTTTTTTGGTGAGGCAATTGGGATTAAGTGACTTGCCCAGGGTCACACACCTAGTAAGTGTCAAGTGTCTGAGGTCGAATTTGAACTCAGGTCCTCCTGACTCCAAGGCCGGTGCTCTATCCACTGCGCCACCTAGCGACCCCCCTTCCATTTCTAAATGTATGATCCTCTGGATGTTCTGTTTATTTTGTGTAGATGTTAGTCTCCTTCACTTCAATTAATATTAATATTAATATTAATATTGAGAGAATATTAATTCTCTCAACTCTTTCACCAATGCCCTTATGTTTTACCACATACATACTTAATAAATTATTGATTGATCAGTTGATTGATTGAATGTAAGCTCCTGGAGGTTAGGGACAATTCCATTTTGTTTTCTGTATGCCCAGCATCTTGCTGTCATATCATGGTCTTTCAATAAGTGCTTGTTGAATGAATAACCCTACCTGACCTGATTTCATCTGCAGTGTTAGACTAATGAGCTCTGTCTGATAATACTAGCTCTGAACCCAGAGAGGCCTCTGTTTTCTTCTTTCCCTTGAAGATGGATAAATTCCTCACTGGCATGATTTTATTTTTTTTCTCTCCAGGTTTAATTTGCCTTTGTTATGCAACTGTCTCCTTCACTTCTTTCACTTTCAAAACTTCACATTGCAACACAAGAGAGCCAGATCTGTTTTTAGCTACTTTGTAGAAGCTCTGTTCCCATAACAACCCAATTGTTCAATGGCGGGGACCCAGAGCTGCTCATGACTGTGAGATAGCATAAACAATCATCAAAGAGTGAATGAGACGGTGTCAACATGGGCCTTGCTTTTCATCCACTGGTAGAATTGGAAGCTGGAAGGGACCATAAAAGGGACCTCCGTTCTTTCATTCATAAAGTCATTGAATGCTGGTGGCAATGAAAACTTTCTGGAAAGCAACTCGCTAACACTGAGAAGAGTATGAAGTCAGAAGGACTCTGTGATAGGGAGATGAGAGGGGCTCCACTGGGCCACATTTTAGGAAGGACATTAATGAGCCAGAGGGTATCTCCAGTGGAGCAAACAGGATGGTGAGGGACATCTAGTTCACACCATGTGGAGATAGGGTGAAAGAACTTGGAATGCTTAGCCTGGAAAAGAGAAGAGATAAGATGAAGCCCCTCTGGGTTTCAGCTTCATTATCTACAGATGTCCTTTAGGTAAATCCATGATCCTAGGAATCTTTGACATGACAATTGTCCACTGGTATCTAAAGGACTATCTCAGGGAAGAAAGACTAGATGTGTTCTTTCTGGCCTGTGTGGAACAAGGAACAATGTAAATTGCAAAGAGGAAGGGTTTAGGCTTGATGTATTCTTTTTCCCTTTTTTTTTCTTCTCTTTTTTTTTTGTGGGGCAATGAGGGTTAAGTGACTTGCCCAGGGCCACACAGCTAGTGTCAAGTGTCTGAGATGAGATTTGAACTCAGGCCCTCCTGAATTCAGGGCCAGTGCTTTATCCACTGAGCCACCTAGCTGCCCCCTAGACTTGACGTAAAAGAAAATAATTCCTAATTTGTTTATCAGTTAGATATTCAACAAGCATTTATTAAGTACCTCCTGTGGGCTGGGAACTGGGGATTCAAATACAAATATGGATGAATAGCCACCCTCAAAGAGTTTACATTCTATCCAGGGACTTAACAATGACAGCTGTCCAACGGCAGCCTTGGGAGCCCTATGGGAGGTCTCCAGGCAAAGGCTTGGATGGTCCCCTTGTCAGAGATATCATACAATAGATTTTTGTTTAGTTAAGGGTTAGATTAGGTGATTTCTGAACTTCCTTCCAGCTCTGAGAGTATGTGACCACATTTAGAGAGCAGTTTGTATCTCTCTTATACTCTACATTCTCATCTTCGATATTTTTATTGTATGGTTATTGTACAACTGTTATCTTCCACGATAGCCGTCACCCTCCAATGCCTCAGTGTGGTATGGATGCGATCCCAGGCTCTTAAAGGCCATAGTAATGGAATAAAAGGTCTGTCAAGGCTTTGTGTAAGGGCTTGGCAGTGGACAGTGTGTCTGTTGCCTCAGGACTAATATAGCTAAAGTTAGAGAGGCTCATTACCAGGATGGCCACAGGCAGCTGCATTTTTCAGCCATGGAAACTCTCAGTCTCTGAAATCAGAGAGGATTTGGAATCTGTGTTCGTGAGGCAAATCTCTACACTGATAAAATTACAAATCCTTGAAATATCAACTAACTAGATAATAATAGGAAAGGTGTATACTACCCAGGTGAGATGGATATACTCACAAAGGACATCTAAACATTCATACAGGGGGGCTTCACAGGGTGGCATAGACGGTTGGGTTTTGTCCTTTGTTCTTGAAGAGGACCAAAATAACATCACTAGGTTCGAGTCAAGTTACACTGTATCTGACTATGGCTTGGAATGTCAGATATGGCACGAATAACCCATGTGAACATTTGGGTTGCATTCTCTAAATTTACACATCTTGCATTTCTTTTGAGCTACCTCAATTCTGCTTTGCTCATAGAGCACAGCGCCTTCTCTGATGAGGGCATGCCATGTTAGGTGGTCCTATGCCAGAGTCTTCCATGTCATGCAATCAATTCCCAAGTTCTTAAGAGAAGCCTTGAGAGAGTCTTTATATTGCTTTTTCTGACTACCATGTGAGCACTTGCCTTCTGTGAGTTCTCCAGAAAATAGTCTTTTAGGCAAGTATACATTTGGCATTTGAACAACATGGCCAACCCGCTGGAGTTGTGCTCTCTGCAGTAGAGTTTGAATGCTTGGCATTTAGCATGAGAAAGGACCTTAGTGTCTAATACTTTATTCTACCAGGTGATATTTAGAATCTTCCTAAGACAATTCAAATGGAAGTGATTCCGTTTCCTGGCATGATGCTGGTATACTCTTTAGGTTTCATAGGCATATAACAATGAGGTCAGCACAATGGTTCTGTAGACCTTAAGTATCTCTACATTCATTAATGCATGCATTAAAAATTGCCCAGAACTGGGCATGCAAAGAAAGGCACAGAGTTTGCCCTCAAAGAATTTTTTTGCAGGGCAATGAGGGTTAAGTGACTTGCCCAGGGTCACACAGCTAGTAAGTGTCAAGTGTCTGAGGCTGGATTTGAACTCAGGTCCTCCTGAATCCAAGTCTGGTGCTTTATCCACTGCACCAACTAGCTGCCCCCTCCAAGGAATTTATATTCTAAAGGGAGGAAGGGGGAGAAGACATGTACATTATGAAGTACTACACACACACACACACACACACACACACACACACAAACACACATATTCATTAATCTCAGATAAGGGTGGCTAGGTGGCATAGTAGATAGAGCACCAGACCTGGAGTCAGGAAGACTCATCTTCCTGAGTTCAAATATAGCCTCAGATACTTACTAGCTATGTCACCCTGGGCAAGTCACTTCACCCTGTTAGCCTCAGATTAATATGTAAAATAATAATATTAATGTGCAATATGTAAATTAGCTAATATGTAAAATAAGCCAGAGAAGGACATGGCAAACCATTCTAGAAACTCTGCCAAGAAAACTCCAAATGGGGATACAAAGAGTCAGATGTAACTAAAAATGACTGAACAATAATAAGAACCATGTCAGAGGGAAAGATGTGAGGATCTGGCATGACAGGGAAAGACCTCTTGCAGGAAGTGGTACCTGAGGGGGCAGCTGGGTGGTGCAGTGGATAAAGCATTGGCCCTGGATTCAGGAGGACCTGAGCTCAATCTAGCCTCGGACACTTGACACTAGCTGTATGACCCTGGGCAAGTCACTTAACCCTCATTGCCCCACCAAAAAGAAAAAAGAAAAAGAAAAAAAGAAAGTGATCCCTGAAGGAAGTAAAGAATTGAAGAAAGCCAGGGAAACCAAACAGACAAAGTCAAGTGGGCACATCAGTTAGAGTGTCCTGTGTAAGGAGCTCCCCGTACTCTAATGTAGCTGGATTATGGAGTATGTGTAGGGAAGTAAAATATAAGAAGATTGGAAAGGTAGGATAGGACTAGGTTATGAAAAGCTTTAAATGCCAAAGTAAAGACTTTACATTTGATCCTGGAGATAACAAAAAGCCAGTGGAACTCACTGAGGGTAGGGAGATAATTGACATGATTGCACTTGTGTTTTAGAAAAATCACCATGGTGGGTGAGTGAAGAATGGATGGGAGTAGGGAAAGATGGTCTGAACTAAAGAGGAAGCTGTATGAGTGGGAAGAAGGGGGTGTATATAAGAAATGTTGCAAAGCAAAAAAGACAAGATTTGAGAATAGATTGGACATGTGGAATGTGTGGGAGTAAGGAGCTGAAGATGACACCAAGGTTTTGAGTTCACAGTAACTGGAAAATGAGGAAGAATGAAAGGTTGGCAGGAGGAAGGTATAATAAGTTCTGTTCTGAACATGTTGAGTTGGCCATAATGTATGACTAGAGCTCAGGAAAGAGACTAGGGCTAGATATACACATCTGGGTATTATTATTCCCATAGAGGTGATAATTAAATACTCGGGTTGCTGATGAGATCAGCAAGTGAGATGGTAGAACTGATGCAAAGTGAAGTGAGCAGAACCAGGAGAACATTGTGCACAGTAACAACCACATTGTGTGATGATCAGCTATGATAGACTTATCTCTTCTCAGCAATACAATGATCCAAGGCAATTCCAAAGGACTCATGATAGAAAATGCTCTCCGCCTCCAGAGAAAGAACAGATTGAAGCATATTATTTTTACTTTCTTTATTTTTTGTTTTTTTCTCCTGATCTGTTTCTTCTTTCACAATATGACTAATGTGGAAATGTTTTACATGATTGCACATATATAACCTATATCAAATTGCTTACCATTTTAGGGAGGGGGAGAAAATTTTGGATCCAAAAAAAATTTAAATGAATGTTAAAAATTGTCTTAACATGTAATTGGAAAAAATAAAATGCTATTTTTTTTAATAAAAAGTGGGATAATATAGAGAGAAGAGTGAAGAAGGTGTGGGATAGAGACTTGGGAGATGTTCAATTGTTTCAGTCATGCCTGACTCTGGGCCTGGTGCTCTATCCACTGTACCACTTAACTTAACATAGTAAGCAAACCTGACATCTATAAAGATCCAGCAAAGGAGATTGAGAAGGAAAAGTCAAATAGGTAGGAGAAGAACCAGGAGAAATCAGTTTCACAAGAGTCTGGATAGGAGAGAGTTTGCAGGAGGGAGAAGTGATCAACAGTGTTTAAAGCCTCAGAGAGGTCAAGAAGGTTAAAGACTGAGAAGAGACCATTAGATTTGGCAAATAATGAGTACAAGAAAAGCATAGGAAGACACATGAATTGATATAGCAGCTAGGTGGGAGGCTAAATAGAGTTCTGGGCACAGACTTAGAACAGTATGAGTTGGAATCTTGCCTCAGGCACTTACCAGCTATGTGACACTGGGCAAGTCATTTACTCTTTCTGGGCCTCAGTTTCCTCATAAGTAAAATGAAAGGATTGAACTTGGTAGCCTCCAAGGCCCCTTCCAGTTTTGTAACATATGATCCTATGTTACAAAGCAAAGTGAGCAGAATCAGGAAAACTATATCCACAATGGCCACAGCAGTGTAAAAAGGAAGAGAAAGCTTAGCCCCTCCAAAAATCAGAAAATGTTCCTTTCTTCTTTTTTGTGGGGCGAGGTGGGCACCATGGTGGAAATGCAGTGCATGCAGAAAAATTTGTAACAAATAAAAACCTGATTAGTTTTTGTTATGAAGGGTTTTTTTTTAAAAAGAGATTATTCATACCTTTAAAGACAGCAGTTTTAGCTGGATGATGAAGTCTGTAGCCAAATTACAGAGGCATTAGGAGAGAATATGAGGAATAGTGGAGGTGATTGGTATGATTGACTTTCTTAAGGAGTTTAGTCACTTGTGGGTGTGATGTTTAAAATCTTAATTGTGGTAGCCAAAAATTAAAAAGCTTCAGTACCAGTCTTTGGGCATTAAACATTTATTAAAGCATACAGATATTTACAAAGAGTTCAGAAGGTTAAGAAAGAAGTCCTACCTAGCCTAGAGTTCCAGCCTGGTTGGGTTCTTCCTGAAGTCCTCCTCCAGGAGCCTGCTTTAATAAGGAACTCCCTTTCTCAAGCTGTTTGTGGAAGCTTTTTTATACATCTGGAACAGAGGCAGTCCTTACACCCTGCTTCAAGGTGATTGGTTGGCGTCATCCAAATCCATTGTCTTTGAAGGTGTTCTCAAGTTGAGTTCACAGTCTAGTTTCTGAGAACAATACCTTCTTAAGGGATAGCCAGGTGTGATTACAATCCAATTAACTTGATACAATCCAATTAACTTGAAGTAGGCTTAATCAGCAGTCAATCACTCTCACTTGATTCAATCAGTATAGATTAATCTACAGGTGGGTCTTTGAGTATCTGCTAAAATCCCATTATTTCATCACATGGGTAAACAAGGGGAGATGAGATGAGATGAGATGACAGGCAGAGAGCTGGTAGGTTTTGAGTGAAAGGGGATGTGGTTCCCCAACCTCCCTCTTCAGTTGATGGAGTCACAGAATCAACCAACCAACCAACCAACCAACCAACCAATTAAACAATATAATCTCAAAGTATAAAATAAGTGTTCAATTGGGGTTAAGTGACTTGCCCAGGGTCACACAGCTAGTAAGTGTTAAGTTACTGAGGCCGGATTTGAACTCAGGTACTCTTGACTCTAGGACCTATCCAGTGCACCACCTAGCTGCCCCAGGGAATTTTTAATGTGAATAAATCCTGAATCAATTTTACTGTTGTTTTTCAGTCACATATGACTCTTCATGACCCCAATTGGGGTTTTCTTGGCAAAGATATTATGGTTTGCCATTTCCTTCTCCAGATCATTTTACAAATGAGGAAAATGAGGTAAACAAGGTCAAGTGACTTACCCAGGGTCATACAGCTAGTGTCTAAGGCCAGATTTGAATCCAGGTCTACTACACCACCTAGCTGCCCTAGTTTTAGTTGTTTATAACACTACAACCTCTCTCCTCTCTTTCCTCCCCTTTCTTCCCCTGTCCTTCTTTCCCTGCCTTATACTTAATACCTTCTGATTATATTTCTTGGTTTTCTATGATTAGATTAATTGATGGGAGTAGAACCCTTTCTTTCCCTTACACATATACAGAAATAAACATGCCAGGTTTAGGGAAATGTGTTGACAGCTTGATATAATGGAGAAGACACTGGACCAGGAGTCAGGAAGACCTGTCTCCAAATCACAGTCAGATATTTACCATCACTATGTCCCTGGGTAAGTCACTTAATAATTCCGTACCTCAGTTTCTTCATCTCTAAAATGAAAGGGTTTGATGACCTCTAGAGTATGGTCCTTTCAGATGGAAGATATTTGGGAGGAACCAAGGTTACAGAGTAGATAGAACTGAGGCTTGAAGGAAGAGGATTTTGGAATGATAAGGTAGAAGTCTATTCCAGGCACAGAGGGAAGTGAAGGCAGCATAAGAATGGAAATCTATCTTGTTCTGCTGAACCCCAGAAGGCTGGAACTAAGGGCAATGGATGAAAGTTAGACTTCATCTCAATAGAAGGAAAACCTTCCCTAACAAACACTTCAAGCCAACCCAAAGTAGAATAGACTTCAATGACCGGTAGCAGGTTCTCACTTGATGGAGATCTTCAAACAAGGAATGGAATCTTCCATCAAGTGGTATCAAGGGAATTCACCTATAGGTAGAGGTTGGACTACTCCAAGATGGCCTTTCAGGTTCTTCCTAACTCCTTGTAATTCTGGGACATACATAATCACAAGGACAAGAAAAGGTTAACATTGTGAGTTCCTTGAGAACAAGGGTTATGTATGTGTGTGTGTATTTGTGTTTTTGTTTTTGTTTGGCCTTTTTTTTTGTATCCTCCCCCAGCACTCAGGAAGGAAGGCAACAAGCATTTGTTAAGGGCCTACTACATGCCAAGCACTGTGCTAAGTACTTTATAAATATGACCTCATTTGATCCCCACGACAACCCTTGGAGGTAGGTTCTATTATTATCCCCATTTTACAGTTGGGGAAACTGAGGCAGACAGAGGTTAAGTGGCTTGCCCAGGGTCTATAACTAATAAGTATCTAAGATCAGATATGAACTCAGTTCTTCCTGACTTCAGATCCAGCGTTTATCCACTCAATAAATGCTCGTTGACTAGCTAGTGATATAAGTAGCCAAGGATAATAGTACATATAAATTTATTTTTTTCTGGTAAAGTTGATCCAACACATTTTTTTCAACCAAGGTCATAGAACCTTAGATCTGGAAGTCATTTTAAAGATGCAGACTTCTCACCATCCCTAAATTCCCCCCCCCCCCACACACACACACCCCATTCTGGCCCCACCACTTCATCCATGGCAGGTGGCTGTCTGCTCTTTTTTTAAACAGTGGAAAAGGAAATTCCATAACCTTAGCAAACTATTCCAGACACTGACACCTGTCATTCTGGGGACTTAAACTCTTTGTTGCAGTTGGAGACTGGCTGTCGGGCACCTTCTGCAGAATAATCTGCAGAGTCTTTGAAAAGAGCCCTAGATTTGGATTCCAAAGACATGACTTTGAGTGTTCTTGTCATTTACAATTTGGGTGACCCTGGGCAAATCATTTCATCTGCCTCAGCTTCAGTTTCCTCCTCTATAAAATGAGGGGGTTGGACTTCACAGTTTCTAGCAAGCAATTGACCTACCAAGCAATAAACATCAACTATGTGCAAAGACAAAAATGAAATGGTCCCTGACCTCAAAGTGCTTATAGTTTGAAAGGACTTAGAGACCATGGTGCCCAAGCCCCTCATTTTATAGATTAAGAAACTGAAACACAGAGGGGTTAAGTGACTTAACCAGGGTCACACAGCTAATAAATATCTGAGATGGGCCAGATCTAGGTCTTTCTGACTCCAAGTCCAGTGCCCTGTCCACTATTCCAAACTGACAGCTTACATTCTGCTGAGGGAAGTCTTAACTGGTGTAAGGTAATGAGGGAATTGAAATTTAGAAGGCATAAAATATAATTATTATAGTAATTCATTCCCCATCCTGCTCAACTGAAATTAATGTATACTATATCAGTGGATTCAAACCCACAAGCATTATTTTAAAATGCCTACTCTGTGCCAGGTACCATACTAATCACTAGGAATAGAATAGCAGAAATAGAAGCAGAAAGAAAGACAGTCCCTGCCTTCAAGGAGCTTACATTCTAATAGGAGAAGACAACACATAAAAGGGAGATGAAAAGGGTGAAGAGGGAGGAGGGCAAGAGAAGAAGAGGGGAGAGAATCATACCCATGGGAAAGCTTGGTAAAGAAATTCAAGGAAAGTCAGAAATACAACTGGGGTGGAATGACGCTATCACTAGCCTGGGTGTCCTCCTTGAAATGGAGGCTTTTAATGCAGTGTAAGGAGTGGTGGCCCTCAAAGGGTGTTTGTTACATATTATCTTCACATAATGAATTATATAATCGAGAGAAAGAAGCCTTTTATGCTGTTTGTCCCAGATAACAAAATTACTAGTTTAGACTGATTTCTAAGGTCCCTTTCATCTCTAAATCATAACCTTGGGTAAAGTTAACTCTCTGGGACTCAGTTTCTTTATCTGTGATATGAGGGGACTGGAATAGTCGACTTCTAAGATCTTTTCAGCAGAGCAGCTGGGTGGTGCAGTAGATAGAGTTCCTGACTTGGAGTAAGGAAGACTCATCTTCCCGAGTTCAAATCTGGCCTCAGATACTTCCTAGCTGTATGACCTTAAGCAAGTCACTTAATCCTGTTTGCTTAAGTTTCCTCATCTATAAAATGAGCTGGAGAAGAAAATGACAAACTGCTCCAGGATTTTTTGTTTGTTTGTTTTTTAGTGAGGCAATGGGGGTTAAGCGACTTGCCCAGGGTCACACAGCTAGTACGTGTTAAGTGTCTGAGGCCGGATTTGAACTCAGGTACTCCTGAATCCAGGGCCGGTGCTCTATCCACTGTGCCATCTAGCTGCCCCTGCTCCAAGATTTTTTAAATAATATTTTATTTTTCTCCAATTATGTATAAAAACAATTTTTAACATTTGTTATTTTGTTAAGTTTTGAGTTCCAAATTCTATCCTACACCCCAGTATCTTTGCCAAGAAAACCCCAAATGGGGTCACAGAGAGTCTGACAGGACTGAAAAGACTCAACAAGAAGATCACTTCAAACTCTATGCCTATGATTTTATTATAATGCTTCTCCATGTTCTATCACCCCATTCCTCTGAAGATGGGCATGAAGAAGAGATCCTGTTTTCTAATTACTTCATCATCTTTTTTGCAGGGCAATGAGGGTTAAATGACTTTCCCAGGGTCACACAGCTAGTAAGTGTCAAGTGTCTGAGGCTGAATTTGAACTCAAGTTCTCCTGAATCCACCTAGCTGCCTCTACTTCGTCATCTTTTACTGCTCTCCTCTGAGTCTGTTCTGAGTTGTTATGTCCATTTTGACTCATGGTGCCAAGAATTGGGGGAAAGTGGAACACTATGCAACAAATCCAGTGAAAAAGATTCGAGGGGGCAGCTAGGTGGTGTAGTAGATAAAGCACCAGCCCTGGATTCAGGAGGACCTGAATTCAAATCCAGCCTCAGACACTTGACACTTACTAGCTGTGTAACCCTGGGTAAGTCACAGTCACTTAACCCTCATTGCCCTGCAAGAAAGAAAGAGAGAGAGAGAGAGAGAAAGAAAGAAAGAAAGAAAGAAAGAAAGAAAGAAAGAAAGAAAGAAAGAAAGAAAGAAAGAAAGAAAGAAAAGAAAAATATTCTAGCCACTCCTTTACCCTGACCCTCTGCAATAATTCAATCCCAGGCATGGGAAGTTTGGCTCTAACATACCTCACAACCTACCAGGTCCATCCACTTGGACACTAGAGCCTATCCAGCCCTGGAATCTTGCCATATGCTCAGTCATGACATATATAATACCATGGTCTTGCTCCCTATCACACCCAGTTTCCTTCTCTTACTCTTGCTATGTGAAAAATAATTAAATCAGTAGTACTATGTTACATACCATATACATAGCTACTGCAAAGAGGAAAATTATCAATTAAAATATATTTATTTCAGTTCCTACTATGTTCCAGGCTCTCTGCCCTCAAAGAACTTATTTTCTATCAGTCTATTGATTTATGCAAAACTTACCATTAGCCTCCACATAGAAATGTCAGGAATATGGGAAGAATATGAAAGGTATGGTAGTCTGGCATAGTTTATTTAGAGGGCAGGATTAGTTTTTACACTGTTTAAAAATAGGATGGATGGGACCAATGGCCCACAGACTAGGTGATATTCTATGTGGGCAAGACTGGAATGACATTGAAAGAGCCTCTACACAAGATGTCCTTGTTGGTCAATGTCAGTGTTTGAAATGGCATCATTTGAGACTTATCTGTTGGGGTTGAGGCATTGTGCTGACAAAATTTCCCTCTTAACATGTAAAGAAGCTTTCAATAGGCTATTGGGATGAATTGCCCTATTATCCTGAGCAAGTCACAACCCCATTTGCCTCAGTTTCCTCATCTGTAAAATGAGCTGGAGGGAAATGGAAAACCACTCCAGTATCTTTGCCAAGAAAACCCCAAAGGGGGTCACAAAAAGTCAGGCACAACCGAAACAATTGGACAACAATGACTTTCATGAGAAAAACAAAGCAGTTTGGTTCTATTCAGCCTCAACTTTGAGGTCTTCTAACTTGCATCTCCCTTGTTTTCCAGCTCTGCATGAACAGCGTCTGCCAGCTGAGAGAAGTCTAATAAGATCATTACAGGATTAGCAGTTTTCTGACCCATTTACTAAAAAAAGCTGAATCACTCAATTCACTCCCTCTTGAGACCCTGGGGGAACAGCATCTTCTGCCTTTTTTTTTTCTCCTTAGTTTTTTTTCCTCCCTTTTCTTTTAACTGGGTGATTTTCATTAGTTCTTTTTGCATTTCTTACCCATTAGGGGAAATGGAAATAGATACTGATGGCCTCTTCAATTAATGGCCAAACATATCCATCCCAAAGCCCAGCTCTCCCCCATCCTTCCATGAACCCCCAGACACCATTCCCATTAGCACTGGGGAGTCATCCCAAGGGGGATGGGATGGAGAAAGGGAGACCATGACTGGCAGGAAATGAACTGGCTAGAGGGAGACAAGGGACAGCTTTTCAATCCAGCCCCCATAGCCATGAGGACATGTGGCCAGATTTCATTCTCCTGCCTCAAAGTGTGCACTTGAGCTGTGCCATCAATACAGAATAACCACCCTTTCCATTTGAAGTCAGAAGCCCTTGATTTGACTTCAGTTCCCAATCTGGCTCTGCCCACCTGGGGGATGTCACCTCTCTGGGTCTTCATCTATAAAATGGAGTGGGGGGAGGACGGTTGGACTTAATAGCATCTCAGGTTCCTTCCATCTTGATCCCTCTCCTATTATCTTACTCCTGCCTACCAGAAAGAAGAATTTAGAAGTTGTGTAAAGGATAATTAAGAGAGGGTTAGAATTTGGAGACAGGGACAACAGTTTGCAATAAGTGTGGCAGTTGAAAAGACCCTCTGAGTTTAGGGGCTTCTTTGAGAGCCATCAAGTTCATGTATGAAAGTCTAACCCTACCCTTCTTTCTACTCCTACATCACTGCTCTGCCCCTTTTCTGGAACTCTCTACACTAGGAGCTTCTATGCTAGAAACTCCAAGCCTGGATGTGGGAGGTCCTAGCCAATGTGTTCCCCTGCCCATGACATCAGTGATCAGAAACCCATTGGACATTTGTTACAGAATCCTTGGTCTACATTCATGAGATGCCCTGCTGTGTGCAGATAAAACCCAGGTATTCTCATATCCAACCAGAAGAAATCACAAGAACCAGTGGAACATGAATGGTTCAGGTACAGAAGCTCCCTCACAGGAGTATCCTTTTTCTTTTTTCCTCCTGTGGCCTCAAAACCATCACACTCAAGATCCACCATTTCCTCTTTGCCAGCTGGGATGTAGATAGATCTCTGAGGATTCCTTGTCTTTGGAGCCTGAGACAAGAGTGATATTAACTTTAGAGGGCTGACATTAGAGTCACAGGGCTGGAGTTCAAATCCCAGCTTGGATACCACTTGTGTCATCTTGGACAAGTTCCTTCACATCCCTGGGCCTCGGTTTCTTCACCTATAAAAGAAGGGGATTGAACTAGATAACTTCTAAGGTCCCTTTATGATGCTATTGTATTTTACACTTAATGCCTCCTTCCTTGACTCACGGTGCCTCCTGAATGTCATATTTTGGGTCATCTGCTTTCCCATGTGGGAGGTAAAATGCACCAGTAATAAAAGACCACTTCTGGGGCGCGGTTCAAGTTGAGCGTGACTCGCCCCGTGTCATGGAGCCAGGACAGCTGCTGGAGGGACAGACACCAGTTTCAGAAAATCCTCACTGAGTATGGCCTCACAGAAAATGTCGAGTGAATAGTGGAAAATGAGAAGATTAATGCAGAAAAGTTATCAAAACAGAAGGTGGACCTTCAATCATTGCCAACTCGTGCCTACTTGGATCAGACAGTTGTACCTATTTTATTACAGAGACTTGCTGTCCTTGCAAAAGAAAGACCTCCAAATCCCATTGAATTTCTAGCATCGTATCTTTTAAAAAACAAGTCACAATTTGAGGATCAAAACTAATTTTGGGAAAAGAATTTGGTTGTTACTGTAGATATATATGATTAAGAGGCAGTTTATATTGCCATGATTCCTTTTTTTTCTTTTGAAAATACATCTTCAGGACCACAGATCTTGTTTCAGTAACTCCAGAAGGGAACATACTTCCCTTATTCTTTATTTAATGAACATACTTATTTAATGAGCATATTCTTTGTTTTAATTTTTTCACATTGTCTTAAAATCAACCTTCAGAATAAATTGATAAAATTTTATTAAAAAAAATAAAAGACTACTGCTTTCTTTTGTTATTGGTCGGCTTACCTCTTCTGTATAAGCTTCTAAGTCCCCAAATTTTCAGGAGTGGGTCACGTCTACCTAAAATAGAGGAGAGCCCAGGTTAACAAAAAAGGGAGGCAAGCTAAAATGTATTCCAAAGGAAGGGTCTCAGGGCAGCTAGGTGGCACAGTGGATAAAGCACCGGCCCTGGATTCAGGAGTTCCTGAGTTCCTCAGACACTTGACACTTACTAGCTGTGTGACCTTGGGCAAGTCACTTAACCCCCACTGCCCCGCAAAAAAACCAAAAACCAAAACCAAAGGAAGGGTCTCCATTTCATCACCTGTAAAATGAATATGCTAAAATAGGTGGTCACTCTTCAGCTCTAAATGTTTTGCCCCTATAAAATATGACTTGATGACTCTAAGGGGGGAAAGAGAGGCAAAAGGGAAAGAAAAGAGAGAGGGAGGGAGGGAGGGAGACAGAGAGAGTCAACAGTCAACTCCTAGGTTATAAGCTGGAAGATAGGAAGAAATGTGGGGCCATTGACAGAAAAAGGGAAGTTGAGAAGAGGGAACTTGGCCAAGGACAAGGTCCCTTGCCTTGGCTCTAACAATGTCCATCTGGCCTGAATGGGAATCTAGGACAAACATGTAATCAAAATAAATACAGTAATTACAAGAATGAGTTGATAGGAGTGGTTGGCCAGGGATCATGCTATAATAGAAAGCTATCCTCAAGTAGGGAAATTAATGGGAGCAGAGTGTATCATGGATCATAAGCATCCAGGCATAGTGGATAACATGCTAACTTGGAGTCAGGAAAACTTTGATTCAAATCCTTCCTCTGACACTACCTGTGTGATGATTGGAAAGTCTCTTAGTTCCACTTTGAGGAGAGAGAAGGTATTGGGAGTCGAAGTTGTAATTAACTGATTTCTTGCAATCCAATTCATGACATACAAGCAGGAGACAGGCCAGGTAAGATCAACAATTCATTGCCAAAAGTACAACCTTGTTTTGAATCTATAGAAGAGGAAATTTCATCAGCATCAATAGAAGAGGTTCTCCTCCTTTTTCTCTTTGGATTATCCTAGAGATTCCAGTTCACTCCTAAATGAGCAAGCATGGACTAAAATATCATGGAAGAAAAAAAATAAGGTTACCCGGAAGAGTTTAGTGTTCTGGGACAGATAAACAATCACCAAAGTTACTGGGCAGTCTGCTCTGATCAAAATAGTGTGTTAATAGGATTAATTAGCAGTAATAGCATTAATCATGACTGTACTCTTGGCAATTCTGGGAGAAATATGTGTGACACTGACCTTCTTGCTGGTCAAGAACAAGACACTGCATCTCTTGGTTTGAGGCATTTTCTCTGGCTGTCGACCACATCTAGAATGCTCTCCCTTTTCTTCCCTAATTAATAACCTCCCTGGCTTTCTTTTAAGTCCCAACTACAATCCTTTCTTTTATTAGAAGCCTTCCACAACCCCTCTTAATTCTAGGATCTTCTATCGATTGTTTATTGACTTTTTATCCTGTATATAGCTTACTTTGTAATTTATTTGTGTCATTTTCCCCCCAAAAGACTGTAAGCTCCTTGAGGGCAGGGACTATTTTGCCTCTTTTTGTATCCCCAGCACTTAGCACAGTGCCTGGCACATAGTAGGTGCTTAATATATATTGATGGATTGATCTCTCTGAGCCTCACTTTCTTCATCTGTGAAATGAGGAGAATGGACTTGGTGATCTCTAGGGGACCCAATCCAATCCTCTCATTTTACAGATGAGGAAATGAAATGACTTCCTCCAAATGACACAGTTGTCAATGGTAGAGACAGATTTTGCACCTAGATCCCCCGACCACCAATCTAAAGAGGGTCCTATATGGCTCCTTTACTGAGAAGCACCAGGTACTGGCAGCGATGCTGCCCGATCCCACCAAAAATAAAACCAGGACAGTTGATCCATGTACCAGCCACATTTTCAATCCTCTAAAGTTTTCAGTTGCCTCAGCAACCAGATGATGTGCTATTTCCATGACTGATTTAGTGAACACTTAACCTGATGGAGTGGAGCAGTGTGATAATAATAATCTCTTGTATTTATGGAGTCCTTTATGGTTTAATGAACGCTTTTGTGCACATTATCTCATTTGATCCTCATAGCCACCCTAAGGGGAAGGCAGGGCAGGCGAAGTGATCCCTGCTTTATTGGGGAGGAAAATGAAGATGCTCGGAGAGGCGTCGTGACTCGGCTAAGATTTGCCAGCCATTAGGATTATATGATTATAGATTTAGAGTTGGAAGAGACCTCAATAGCTGCCTAGTACAACCCCTTCGTTTTATAAATAAATCAACAGAGGCCCAGGAATCATAGGTTATTATTGCTGTTGAGTTGTTTCGATCATGTCTGACTCTTCATGATCCCATTTGGGGTTTACTTGGCAGAGATATTGGAGTGATTTGACATTTCCTTCTCCAGCTCATTTGATAGATGGGGAAAATGAGGGAATCAGGGTGAAGTGACTTGCCCAAGGTCACCCAGCTAGTTAAGTGTCTGAGGCCAGATTTGAACTCATGAAAGGGAGTCTTCCTCACATCAGGTCAGGCACTCTATTTGCTGTGCCACCCAGCTGCCCTTCACTGTTGATTAGGGAAATGCAAATTAAAACAACTCTTATATGCCACTTCACACCTATCAGATTGACCACAGGCCCCAAGCTCTCTCCACTGCACTACCTAGATACCCAGGAATCATATACTATTGCCCCCAATCTTAGAATTATCAATTCAGAGACAGACGTCAAGTCAATAAGTATTTATTAAGCACTTAGAATGTACCAGGCACTGTACTAAGTGTTTGGGGATAAAGAGAAAGGCAAGAACTGTCCCTGCCCTCAAGAGAGCTAATGGTGGACACAATATGGAAACACCTACCCACGCACAAGCAAAATATAGGCAGGGTAAATTGGAAACAATCTCAAAGGGAGACACAAGCATTGTGGAAGTCTGGGAGAGGCCTCTTACAGAAGGGTTTGAGCTGAGACTTGAGGGGATGTAGGGAAGCCAGGAGGCAGAGTCAAGAGGGAGGGAGGGTATTCCAGGAATAGGACAGAGCCAGTGTAAATGCTCACAGAGTTGGGTGATGGAGTGTCTTGTGTGAGTAACTGGAAGGAAGCCAGTGTTAACAGGCTGTAAAGTACACAATGAACTGAAAAGGTAGGAAGGAAGGAAATAAACATTTGTTAAGTACCTACTGCATACCAGGCACTGTGATAAGCTCTTTTTACAAAACAAATTTTGATCTTCACAACAACCCTATAAAGGTAAGCACCATTATTATCCCCATTTTATAATTGAAGAAACTGAGGCAAACAGACTTGCCCAGGGTCACACAGCTAATAGGTATCTGAAGCCAGATTTGAACCCAAGGCCTCCTGACTCCAGGCCAAGCTCCCTATGCACTAAATCACCACCTGCCTCTAGCGGACAGGCAAGGAAGGACTTTAAAAGGCAAACAGAGGATTTTATATTTTATTCTAATGCCAAAAGGAAGATGCCAGAATTATTGATTAGGAGAGTGAACTTTGGACAACTGAGTGGAAGATGGACCCCAGTGGAAAGAGTGTGAAGCTTGGAGACCAACAAGACAACTATTACAATAGTCCAGCCATGAGGCCATAAGGACCTGTACCAGTCGGTCAGTCAGTCAACAAGCAGTTACCATATGGCAGGCACTGCGCTAAATGTTGGTGATACAAAGAAAGGCCAAAGACAGTCCCCACTGTCAAGGAGCTCACAGTCTAATGGAGCAGGAAACACGTAAGCAGTCATGTACAAGCAAGATATATATGGGTAAGTTAGAGATAATCGATAGAGAGAAGGCACTAGCATTATGGGGGATAAGGAAAGTCTTTTTGCAAAAGATGGGATTTAAAGGAAGCTGGGGAAAACCAGGAGGCAGAGATGAGGAGGAAGAGCATTCCAGGCATGGGGGATGGTCAGTGTGTGAGAGATGGATTGTTTTACATAAAATGGCACCTGTGTCAAAGGAGAGAAGGAGAGTTGGGAGATGTGAGGAGATGTGTTGTGAAGGTAGAGACAACAGAGGGGCACAGTCAAGATATCTGTGTCAAATGAGAGAGAGGAGTCAAGGATGACTCCTACACTGTGAACTTGGGTGACTGGAAGGATAATGGTGTCATAGGATGTTGCAAGGGAAGTTTGGAAGTAGAGAAATATTGAGGGAAAAGATAATGAGCTCAGTCTTGGAAATGTCTGGGGGACATTCTATTTGAGATGTCCAATAGCCAGTGATGCAAGACCTTAGGTCAGAAGAGAGATTAAAGGCAGCTAAATACTCTGTGAATCACTGCTTAGAGATGACCATTGAATCCATGTGAGGGACTTCTGAGGCCACCTAGTCTGGACCTCTCATTCTACAGCTGGGGAAACTGAAGCCCATTATTTGAAAGTGATTTTTCCAAGATCAAAGCATCACAGATTTAGCTGGGAGTCTGAATCCTTTAGTTTACAGATGAGGAAATGGAGGTATGGAGAGGTTAAGTGATTTTCCCTAAGATATAGAACTTAAGGGGACTATAGAGCCTATCAAGTCCAGATAACGTATTTTATAAGTGAGGTAACCAAGGGATAGAGATGTTAAATGACTTGCCAGAGTTAGTGAGGGGAGAAAGCAGGATCTGAACCCAGCCTTTCTAGACTTCATGTCCAGTTCAATATCCACCACATCACACCAACTTTCTTGGGTTTTTAACAGGCAGATGCATGACCTA
The DNA here is from genome assembly GCF_019393635.1 of Dromiciops gliroides. Taxonomy (NCBI): domain Eukaryota; kingdom Metazoa; phylum Chordata; class Mammalia; order Microbiotheria; family Microbiotheriidae; genus Dromiciops; species Dromiciops gliroides. Next base: position 19,020,794 of record NC_057861.1, on the reverse strand, counting down.
GGATTTTTCAAGTCCAGTCAATTAATGAATAGGAGGCAACAGACACAAACAACTGGCCTACTAAGAGAGGAAATGCCAGACTTGCAAATTCTCAGACTTAAAAGGAACCTCAGATAAGATCTAGCGCAACCTGTGCCTTGGCAAAAAGGAATTCCTTTAAAAAAAAACATGCCAAACAAGTGACCACCTATCCTTTCCTTCGAGACCTCAAATGAAGGGACCCCACTACTTCCTGAGGCAGTCTAGTATCCCACTTTGGAATAGAACTCATTAAGAAGATTCTTCTTATATCAGTGCTAACTCTGCCTCTTTGCTACTTCCATTCATTGCTCCTGGTTCTATCCTCTGAGGCTTATATTAATAGGTTTAATGCCCTCTTTCATAGGACAGCCTTTCAAATGCTTGAAGTCAGCTATCATCCCCCTATGTTTCCTCTTCTTCAAGCTAAACATGCTCACTTCCTTCATCCAGTCCTCATATGGCATGATCTTAATTTATTTTTAACATTCTTTTTATGTAAATAGTGTTTTTCCAATTATATGTAAAGATAGTTTCAACATTCATTTTTATAAGATTTTGAGTTCCAAATTTTTCTCTCTCCCTTCCTCTCCTTCCCCCTCCCCAAGACGGCAGGCAGTCTGATATAGGTTATACATTAACATTAATTTTTAAAACTTTTGAGTTCCAAATTCTCTCCCTCCCTCCCAACCCTTCCCCACCCACTGAGAAGGCAAACAATATACATGTGAAGTCATGCAAAATATATTTTCATTTTAGCCATGTTGCCAAAAAAAGGCAAGGAACATAAAGAAAATGAAAAAAAAAACCTATGCTTTGATCTGCACTCAAGAATTCATCAGATTTCTCTCTGAAGGTGGATGGTATTTTTCATCGTAGGTCTTTTGTAATTGCCTTAGTGATTGTTTTGATCAGAGTTGCTAAGTCACAGCTGATCATCATAACTGTTACTTGTACAATGTTCTGGTTCTGCTCACTTCACTTTGCATCCATTTATATAAGTTCTCCCAGATTTTTCTGAAACCATCCTGTTCATCATTTCTTATAGCACAATAGTATTCCATAAAAATCATATACCACCACTTGTTCAGACATTCCCCAGTTGATGGGTCTCTCCTCAATTTCCAATTCTTTGCCACCACTAAAAGAGCTGCTATGAATTTTTTGTTGTTCTTCAGATGATTTAGTTGTGTCTGACTCTTTGTGATTCTGTGGACCATAGTGTCCTTGGGATTTTCTTGGCAAAAACACTGGAGTGGTGAGCCATTTCCTTCTCCAGTGAATTAAGGCAAATAAGGGTCACACAGCTAGTAACTGAGGCCAAAATTGAACTCAGGTCTTCCTGCCTCTGGGCCTAGCTTTCTATCTACTAATCCACAAAGTAGTGTCCTAAAAAACCATTACAATTAGTAATTACAATTAGCATCTCATTTTATCCCCACAAATTAGTGTTGTTGGGGCAGTTAGGTGGTGCAGTGGATAAAGCACCAGCCCTGAATTCAGAAGGACCTGAGTTCAAATCTAGTCGCAGACACTTGACACTTACTAGCTGTGTGACCCTGGGGAAGTCACTTAACCCTCATTGCTCTGAGGGGAAAAAAGATAATAAAATTGGGAGTGAAGTGGGAGTCGAGTATGAAGAGAAAAAAATTTTTTTTAAATTAATGTTGTTGTTCAGTCATTTCAGTAATCTCTTCATGACCCCATTTGGGGATTTCTTGGCAGAGATACTGAAGTGGTTTGCCATTTCCTCTTCCAGCTCATTTTACAGATGAGGAAACTGAGGCAAACAGGATTAACTGACTTGCCCAGGGTCACACAGCTATGAATTATCTGAGGCCAGATTTCAACTCATGAAGAAGAATCTTCCTGACTCCAGGTCTGGTGCTCTAACCACTTCACCATCCACAAATTGCTATAAATATTTTTGTACATATGGATCCTTTTCCCTTTTCTTCAGGATACCGATCTAATAATAGTACTGCTGGGTCAAAGAGTATACAGAGCTTTCCAGTGCTTTGATCATAGATCCATATTGTTTTCCACAATATGGGATAAGTTTACAACTCCACCAACGGTGCATTAGTGTACCTATTTTTACACATCTCCTACAGTGTTTATCATTTTCTATCCTGTTAGTTCATTTGATAGGTATGAGATGGTATATAAGCGATATTTTAATTTTCATTTCCCCAGTCAACAACAAGGGGAAGCTGAGTGGCACAGTGCCTGACCTGAAGCCAGGAAGACTCCTTGTAATGAGTTCAAATCTGACCTCAGATACTTCCTAGGTAAGTGACCCTGGGCAAGTCACTTAACCCTGTTTGTCTCAGTTCCCTCATCTGTAAAATAAGCTGGAGAAGTAAATGGCAAATCACTCTAGCATCTCTGCCAAGAAAACCCCAAATGGGGTCACAGAGAATCTGACACAACTGAAAATGACTGAATAAAATCAACATCAATTTAGAGTATTTTTTCATGTGACTATTGATAGCTTTTATTTCTTCTTTCTGAAAACCATATGATATGACCCTTCTCCATACCACTTGGCCTCCTCTGGATGCTCTATAGCTTATCAACATGTCTCCCAAAATGTCATGCCCAGAACTGAACAGAATACTCCAGATGTGGTATAACACATCTAGATGGAATACAATGAGCCTATCATCTCTTCCTTCTGGACACTGGGGATCACCTAATCCATCCCAAGGGTCCATTAGCTTCTTTGGCTGGACCATGGTGCTATTGAGTTATATTGAGCTTACAGGCTATTTAGACAAGCTAATGTCTAGCCATACCTCTGCCACCTTTCATTTCCAAAGCTATTTTTTTCAGCCCAGGAATTGGACTTCACATTGACCCCTTATTTAATTTCACCTTATTTTATTCAACTCAACATTAAAGTTTTTCTAAGAGCTCTTGGGATCCTGATACTGTCATGCCATGTGATAACCAGCCTTCCTAGGATGGTGGGGATAACCAGGAGAGCCCCATAATTTGCTGGGTTCCCTTCCAGGCAGCTGGATATGCTCTCTAAACCCTCTCAGTGGAAACCAGACTCTCATCATTTGGTGAAAGATATGCACCTTGTTGAGAGAATACAGAAACTTCTTATTGGTTCCCATGACTAGAGGGTTGTACCAATAAATATGATTGCTAATTAAGTCTGGAGGAGTTGCCAACTTGGAGAGTTATGGTTCTGCCCCTTTGGGAGCCCATCTCTTTTAGGACATATCTAGAATTTTCTGTCTTCAGACTTCCAACAACATGGGCAATTCCCTCTCCTCCTCCCTAACAATCAGTCAATTAATAAGCATTTCTTGGGGCAGCTAGGTGGCACGGTGGATAAAGCACCAGCCCTGGATTCAGGAGGACCTGAGTTTAAATCTGGCCTCAGACACTGGACACTTAGTAGCTATGTGGCCCTGGGCAAGTCACTTAACCCTCATTGTCCCACCAAAAAAATTTAATTAAATGAAATTTTTAAAAAGTAAGCATGTATTAAGGAATTACTATGTGCCAGGCTCTGTGCTAAGTACTGTGAACACAAATATTAGCAAAACTGAAAAATAAAATTTTTTTAAATAAAAAATTTTTTTAATGAAAAGCCCTTGCCTTCAAGGAGCTTATATTCTAATGGAGAAGTTCACACACAAAAGGAAGCTGAAAAGTAGAGGTGGGAGGAGAAAAAGAGAAGGTACCTGGAGTGATGGAGAAATCCAGAGAAGTGCATCCTGGTGGGAAAGGGGATGGCTGGCTTAGGCAGCCTCCACAATTGGAGTAGCAATCATGACTATAAGCATATTTGTGGGCATGCTTCCATCTCCCAGCACCTTTTTCTGCTTTCCATTTTTTGTTTTGTTCTTCCTGAGCATAGGTCAGTGATTAGGAATCCTGAGAAATGGATGTTTCTGCCTTATCAGGAACCTAGTAGGTTGAGAGTTCTGGAGTCAAGTTCTAGAAGCTGAGCAGGAGGTGATTTCTACAACAGCACTGCTTCCAGGAGGATCCTGTGTCATGCCTGAAGAAAGGACCAGAGAAAGCCAAAGACATGCCCCAAATGTGCAGGAGAGCTGGACTTCACAAGTTGTTCAGGCAGGGTGGTGTGGGTCAGAGGTGAATGTGAAATATATGTTCAGCAATTGCATAGTGTCTTTACTTCTCTCTCTGTCTCTCTGTATCTGTCTCTGTTCCTTTCTCTGTGTGTCTCTCTTTTTCTCTCTGTCTCTATTTCTCTCTTTCTCTGTCTCTCTCTCTGTCTCTGTCTCCCTCCCTTTCTCTGTCTCTGTCTCCCTGTCTCTCTGGCTCTGGCTCTCTCTGTCTCTCTCTGTCTCTCTGTCTCTCTGTTTCTCTCTCTCTCTCTCTCTCTCTCTCTCTCTCTCTCTCTCTCTCTCTCTCTCTCTCTCTCTCTCTGCAAAAATAGAGCAGCTAATATATGCTTCACTTGCCTTAGAGAAAATGTCATCCTTCAAAAGATGGAGGACTGAACAAAGGCAAATTCCATTCTAGATCTGATTCTCACTAACAGGAAGGAATTGCTTGCTAGCATGGAAATGAAACTCTGGAGAGCAATAACTGTACCATCTTAGAGTTTGTGATATAAAAAAAGAGGAAAACTGGGCACAATCTGACATGTACCTTAGGTTTGTGGAAAGCAGATTTCAAAGGGTCAAGAGGAAAACCAAATAGATCCCATGGACTAAAATGTTAGAGGAATCCCAGAAGGGAAGACACTCAAGAATGAAATTCTAAAGACAGAAGGGGAGAGAATTCAAATGAGGAGAGGAAATGAGATTCACAGAGAATTCACCAACTTTGGTTTTAAAAAGCAATATACATGAGTAGCTAACTGGTGCAGTAGATAAAACACAAGCCCGGGAGTTAGGAGGATCTGAATTCAAATCTAACTTCAGACACTAGCTGTGTGACTCTGAACAAGTCACTTTACTGTGATTGCCAAAGCAAACAAACAAAAACAACAACAAAAAACCCACCAACAACACAAAAGCAACATAGAGAAGATGAAAGCAATATCAGGCAACAGAAGGCAGATATAAGAGCAGGGCAAGGTCCTGTAAAAGTAGTGTCAGGGATGCTAAAGCTCAGTATGAGCTGGTGTTGGTGAGGGAAGCTAAGGAGAGCTTGGAGTCATTGGGTCTGGGTTTGAATGGGTTCCAGTTTCTATTTTTAGCTATATTTTAAGGGAAAGGAGGATAAAAGAAGGGATGGGATCTTTGCTTGGGTGATGATAACTGAAAACAGAAAGGTGGCAGAATGGCTGGATTTTGTTTCAGGGTTCTCTGCCAAAGAGAATGGCCCTAGAACTGGAAATGATAGAACAAAAGTGACTAACTGAAATGTGATACCCAAGATAAATGAGGGAATAGTAAGAAAGTGCCTGACTTGATTAATTGACTTGATAAATTCGAACCACCTGGCCATAATGAACTACATCCTCAAGGTCTGAAGCTAGCAGGTGGGAGTGCTGAGCCACTGTCTGATAGTTAAAAGATCTTGGAATGTAGGAGAGATGCTGGACTGGAGAGGAGCATGGGTATTGTCTCTGCTTTGTTTTGTTTCCAAAAAGGGGAGGAGGAGGAGGAGAACAGAATCTGTAAACTATAGGCCAATAATGTTGATGGTGTTGCCTGGGAAAATTCTTGAAAAGATCTTTATGGGGAAGATTAGGAAGCACCTAGAAAGAAAGCACTGATTACAAAGAGTCAAGAGGGCTTCCTCAGAATGCCACACTAACCTCATTTTCTCTTCTGACAGGATTACTAAACTAGTAGATGAGGGGAATTCTGTGCATTTAATTTACTTCAATTTTAGCAAAGCTTTTGATAAAGTATCTCATATTCTTCTTGGAAGATGGACTGGTATGGATTCAATGACAATACAAGTAGATGGAATCAAACCTGGTTCAATGGCAAGATTCAAAAAGTATCAGTGGTTCAATGACAGCATGTCAGGAAGTCTGCATTGGAGACAACTGCCAACCAACCACAGAATAGGTAATACCCGATACAGCAAGGTGTCCTGAGGGAGAGACAGGAGCTGACAGGTGCCAATCCAATCTAATCCAATGAACATTCATTAAGTGCCTACTAATTTCCAGGCACTGTCCTAAGCACTAGGGATACAATTAACAAAAAGAAAGGTAGTCCCTGCCCTCTAAGAGCTTATCATCTAATACACAGGACAACACACAGGAGACAGGAAAAGGGAAGAATGACATCAGGGAGTACATTGTCCCATGGAGTTGAAACCAGGCATTGTAGCAGAAGCAAAGTGAAATATGCTGGGTCCAGTTTCTGTCCTGTATAAAGGAAAGCATTAGGAGTAGTTCGGTTCACTGCCCTCCAGTCCTCCAATCAGAGGGGAGAGGTGGTTAAGGAAGATGGTAGCAATCAGGGCTTGAGTTAGCAGCATGGTGGTAAGATTAGAAGTGATAAGAGTATCCTGGGATGTGTCAGGCAAGTCAAACCTCAACACCACCTCAACCTAAATGGAACCATCCCAGGACACTGAGCCCAAAAGCCCCTGAATCATCCAGGGACTCAACCCTTGCAGAGATGTGGCCTGGTGATGTTTCTGCAAGTCCCACAGCCCCTACCTCCTCAGTAGCTATAGCTGTTAAGACCAGGAAAAGAGCTTGTTCACCACCAAAGTCCTTGGCATTGTCAAAGGGTTCAAAATCATAAATAAATGTGGCTCAATCGATGGAACTAATGTGAAGAAATGTTTATTCTCATGTTGCACCCTAAGGACCATGGAGCCTTTCTATCTCTCTGCAGCTAAAGCCACTTGTACATGTTGCCTCCCCCTAATAGAATGTGACCTCACTGAGAGCAGGGACTGGCCCCATTATAGAACACAGTTTTATGGATACAGTAAGTGTTTAACAAATGCTTTTTCTTTCATTCATTCACAAATCTAGGAGGGAAAACTAACATTGGCTGGCAGCATCAGCATTTATGAATATAAAGTATTATATTTGGATACCAAAAATCCATTTCACAAGCACGGTTAGACAACAGTTATTCTGGAAAAGATTCAGGGGTTTTAGTGGGCTGCAAGTTCCATATAAGTCAACAGGGTGATTTGGCCACCAAAAAAAAGCCAATGTAATCTTGGGTTACAAAAAGGGAGCCATAGCTTCTGGGAATAAAGAAATGATAGCTCCCCTGTAGCCTTCCCTACTCAGACATCCCTTCGGGTGATGGGTTCAGTTCTGGCATCATGGCTGAAGAAAGGTATTGATATGCTGGTGAGGGTCCAGAGGAAGACGATTGGGATGGTGAAGGGTTTTGAATGAGGCTGAAACTGGGCTTGTTTCACATGGAGAAGAGAAATCTTGGTGGGGCAGCTAGATGGCACAGTAGATAGAGCACCGGCCCTGGATTCAGGAGTACCTGAGTTCAAATCCGGCCTCAGACACTTAACACTTACTAGCTGTGTGACCCTGGGCAAGTCACTTAACCCCAATTGCCTCACTAAAAAAAACAACAACAACAACAAAAAAAAAACAAATAATAGTACAATTAGTCTAGCATCCAACAAAGAAGTTATGTTCAGTTATGGATGCTATATATAAGATGCTAAAAAAACTGTAGTGTTCCCAGAGGAGGGGGACCAGAGTGGACAGGGAACCAAGGGACAATGGAATGGATGTTTAAGCTGGAGTAGACAAGACAACATATTTGAATATTTATGTTGTTTCAGGTTGGAGGTGAGGCATAGAACTTGGCTCAAAGGGCAGAAGTTGCAGGGAGGCAGATTTTGGCTTAGTATAAGGAAGAACTTCCTAAGAGTTGGAGGTGTATGAAAATGGAACGAGTTGCCATGTCAGGTCATAACCTTCCAATGACCATAGGCAAACAGTGGAGGAGGCAGTGATGTGGAAAAGATTTCTATTTAATTCATAGAATCGTAGATTCAGATCTGGAAAAGATCTTGGAGGTCATCTAGCCTAAACCTCTCATTTTACAGAAGAGAAAACTAAGGAAGGTAGGCAGGACATTGGATAGAGCCCTGGGCCTGGAGTCAAGAAAATCTGACTTCAAATTCAACCTTAGACACTTACTAGCTGTGTGACCCTAGACAAGTCACATAACTGCTATCTACTTCAGTTTCCTTAACCATAAAATGGGGATAATAATAGTACCTACTTCCCAGGGTTGTTGTGAGAATCAAATGAGATATTTATATAGTGCTTAAGAGAGTTCCTGGCCCATAATAGATCTTAATAAATAAATGCTTGTTTTCTTCCTTCCTAAAATGACTTACCTGAGGACACTTCTTCCATCCAGGACTTGTGCTATTGATTTGTTGAACTATAGTCTAAGAGTTTTTATTTATTCCTATTGGATTTTATCTTATAAGATTTGGTCTAATGCCTCTCAGACTCTTTTGAGAATCTGGTATTGTCATCCAGTGAATGAACTATTCCCTCCAGCTTTATGCTATCTGCAAATATAAAATCATTATTCTATCTTCATCCAAGTGATTGGATAGCTGTCATGGCCAATCCCCCAAAGCTCTTGTCACTTCCAACAACCAGATATTCTTTACCAGTCACAATTAGGCTCAGAGGAGTAGTGCTTGTCTTCTTCACATTCTGAGAGATGGGAATTAACTAACCAAAAAGGCCAAGAATTTTCCCATTGTTCTGTGGTTAGCAGACACTTGGTGGGGGTTTAGATAGTTAGGTCCTGCATTAAATACCATTATCGTGTTTCTGTATCAGTTTTATAATCTGTATCAGTAGTTCTTCATGCATTTTCTCCAACTGGCTAAGTGGCCTCCAGTATATTATAACAATGATATCAATACTATTTTGTTCTATTTGTGTCCTCACCCAAATACTCGTCGCCATGTTCATCCTTCAAGTGTATAGATTTCAGATGTGTGTAGATCTCCTTGACATTCAGTTCTACTCTCTGAAGCACGTGTACTTATCCATTATCTTATTCCAATAATGCTCCCCATTCTGCCAAATCTCAGTGATACCTATTGAGCTTAAAATCTCAAGTAACTCCAAACTTCAATTTGATGAAAACTTTGGAAAGTTTTGTTTATTCTTCCTACCTCGAGGCACAGGTAAAAACCCCTGATGATTTTGAATGACTCTGGATGGTTTTCCAATTTTGGACCAGCCCCCTCTGGGCATTCACACACAGACATCTCTGAGCAAATAAGACAAATTTCCGAAGTTGGGTCATAACAGATAATAAGATCAAAGTAGGATAGAACAGCTCAGTTACATGAATTTTGTCAGTGACTGAGAAAGATCAATGCTTCATTGTAAAGTTGGAGCCTGGAAGGCTGTACAGTTTAGCTAGGACCTGTCTAGCTAATTTGTAAATGCTTGCCACCAGATTGAACAAAGAGCAATGAAACTGTAGCTGGCTTCTGTTAGTGTTGCGCAGTGATGGGTCGTGGAACCCTAGAGTTTCCCAAGAACGAAAATTGCAGAACACCCAGAAGACAAAAGAGAAGCTGATGACCGGGATTGGAGCACACACCAGCTTATGTATGAAAGGCTGTGTAAAGGATATCATGGAAGAATTGTATGGCATAAAGAAAATAAAGAAGAGAATGAAGGAAAGGAAGGAAGAAAGGAAGGAGAAACAGAGGAAGGGAGGAAGGAGAGAAGGAAGGAAGGAAAGAAGGAAGGAAGGAAGGAAGGAAGGAAGGAAGGAAGGAAGGAAGGAAGGAAGGAAGGAAGGAAGGAAGGAAGGAAGGAAGACAGGGAAAGGAAGGAAGGAAGACATGGAAAGAAGGAAGAGAGCTGGTCATTTAACAAAATGAATAAACAGCTAATGGACAACCCACATGTTCCATGGAGATCCCTGTCAAGAGAATACAAGGTATGTCCCTAGCACTTTGGTGGATCCCCTGCAGTGAATTAAAGGGAAGACATGGGTCAGAGTGGCACAGGATGATGAGGCATAGATGGGTTATAAAGGAAATACCCACGTTGATTAGATCTTAGATCCATTGGAGTTTGGAAATAACCCTTCAGTGCCACCTGTTAAGTCAGAGAGGGGTTGCAATTTGTGATTATGGAAAGAGTATGAAGTCCATCAGATCCTCTCTAACTTAATGACTTACCCACTACCATCAAAAGGCACATATTTCAGATATATAATAAGGAGACTGAGGAAGCCTGGAAAGTTTCCCACCTTGGGAACTCCTTTTGGCAGGACCAGGATGGGAAAATGTCCCTTTATAGGGTCAGAAGGGGGCAGAGCTCAATAGTTTGGATAAAATGTCAGCTTCTTAAGGGGAGGAATTGTTTTTCACTTGTTTTTTCTATCCTTATTCCCTAACACAATACCTGGTATGTGAGATGTGGATAGTGACTCAGCTTGTGAGTTTTACTGTTATAGCAAACTCTCAGATGAGGAGAGATTCTTTCTACCAATACAGGACATCATTTTCTCTGAATCTTAAAGGTTGTTGGTTTTTTTCCAAAATTAATTCATTAATAACACTCATTTTTTTAAATGAGTTCCAAATTCTCTTCCTCCCTTCTGCCCCTCTCCCACCCATCTAGAAGGCAATCAGTATATAAATTATACATGCAAAATCATGCAAAATATATTTCCATATTAGCCATGTTGCAAAATAAATAAATAAAAAACAAAAAAACAAAAAGTGTTCTTCAATCTGTATTCAGAGTTAATAAATTCTCTCTCTGGAGATATTCAGCATTTTTCATCATAGGTTCTTTAGAATTATCTTGGATCATTGTCTTGATCAGAGTAGCTAAGTCTTCCACAAATGATCATGTAACTTGTAGTTTTTGAGAGTTGCCTTAAGAAGTTGTCATTTGCCCAGGGTCAGATAGGCACTATGTGTAATAGACAGAAGTTGAACTCAGGTCTTTCCAACTCCCATGGTAGGGAAGGGAATAAATATTTTTATATAGCACCTACTATGTGCTAGGCACTGTGCTAAGCACTTTTATAAGTATTATCTTATTTGATTCTTACAACAATTCTGTGAGGTAGGTGCTGTTATTATCCCCATTTTACAATTGAGGAAACTGAGGCAAACAGGTGAAGTGACTTGCCCAGGGTGACACAGCTAGTATTTGAGGCCAGATTTGAATTTGTCTTTCTGAATATAGACCCAATGCTCTACCCACTATACCATCCAACCTTTATATGCCTAATACATAGGAGATAGATGGGGGGCAGCTAGATGGCACAGTAGACAGAACACCGGCCCTCGATTCAGGAGGACCTGAGTTCAAATCCAACCTCAGACACTTAACAATTACTAGCTGTGTGACCCTGGGCAAGTCACTTAACCCCAATTGCCTCACAAAAAAAGAAAAAAAGAAAAGAGATAGATAGGTACCCCCATGTAACTGGTATAGAATAGGAACTTAATAAATGCTTTGTTGAATTGAACTTACTTGATTTGAGTTTAATATGCCATTCAGTCCATCCTCTGACCAGCAGGATGTCACCTTCTGTTTCAGACTCATACTCAAACTCTAATTATTATTTATTTCCCTATTATTCCTCTTTGGCTAGGAAGGGGAGGGGGTGAACAGGAGAATTTTTTCCTCAACATGACAGAATATAGGCCATGATTGAGTGTGTCTGTCATCCAAGACCAACCAAGCTAAGTTCAAGAGACTCATAACCAGAATGTTGGCCCCTGGGTGAGAAATCTTTCCTAATTGTGGCAATTGTGGGAAACCATCTCCCATATCATAAAGGGGTTGCCATCTATATTGGTGAAAAGAGTTAGGGTGGAAATCCATTTGGATTTGGACTATCATGAGATTGACAGCTGGAAGAGATATTTGGAGATCTCCTAATCTGACCTCCTCAGTTTTTTTTTTCATCTTATAGAAGAGGAAATTGAGGCACAGAGCAAAATAACTGGCTGTCACAAATGATAATAGTAACAATGGTTTTCAAAGCATTTCACATATGTTGTCACTTGAGCTTCATAACAATCCTATGATAACTCCAAGTTACATGATGATCATTTGTGGCAGACTTAGCTACTCTGATCAAGACTCTACAGGTAGGGAAGGAAGGGGGGGGGGAAGAGAACAAGTATTTACATAGTGCTTATTATGTGCCAGGGGAAGCTATGTGCAGATGCAGTGGATACAATGCTCAGCCTGGAGTCAGGAAGACTCATCTTCCTGAGTTCAAATCTGACTTCCAACACTTCCAGTGTGACCGTGGGCAAGTCACTTAACCCTGTTTGCTTCAGTTTCCTCATTTGCAAAAATGAGCTAGAGAAGGAAGTGGCAAATCATTCCAGTATCTCTGCCAAGAAAACTCCAAATAAGCTCATGAAGAGTAGAACATGACCAAACAACAACAATGATTACTATGTGCCAAATGCTGTGTGGTAAGGGCTTTTTTGGAAATGGTACCTTATTTACATAAAGAGATAACACAACTGCCGGAAGTAGGTGCTATTATTATCCCCATTTTACAGTTGAGGCAGACAAAGGTTAAGTGACTCACCTAGGATCACACAGCTACTAAGTTTCTGAGGCAACACTTGAACTCAGGTTTTCCTGACTCCAGGCCCAGCACTCTGTATCTACTTCACCACCAACTGTCTCCAGCTTACTGTTGTTTATCCATTTTACAGATGAATAAAAAGAGGTTCAGAGAAGTTGCGACAAGCCCATGATCATGTCTCTAGTAATCACCAGGCTCGGGACTGGAACCTCTATCTTTCTGACTTTCAGTCAGTCAAGTACTCTATACAATCCACTACGACACAGTGGAGAGCTGGAAGGATCCCTGAGGCCAATCTGGTCCAACCTCCTTATTTCATAGATGAGGAAAATGAAACCCAGATTGGTTGAGGTGATTCGGACGCGATTTGAACACACCTCCTCTATCTCCAGAACAAGTGCTTTCCCCACTGTCCCAGGCTGCCCCCCCTCCCCCTTTCCCCCTCCCCCGCCCCATGTAATAAGTATCAGAGAGAGGCAGGATCTGAACACCAGGTCTTCGGCCTTCAACGCGACCTCGGGATACCTTCGTTTCCACCTGCAGCGCTCCTGTGGAACAGGCTTTCCTGAGCCTCATTTTTCTCATCTTTAAAATGTGTATTATAAACAGAAAGGATGTTGTGGAGAAAGCTTTTCTGCCGATTTTTTTTTAATGTAGGGGGAGGGAAAGGGGCGATGTGAGCTGTTACGATAACCTCAACCCACCTCCACAAATATTCCCTTTTCCTCTTGGCTGTTTCCCTTCGAAGCTCACCCTCGTAAAAATGTGTATCATCCAAGGACAAAAGGTACTGAGATTCGTTATGTATTCCCTCTACATCATGCCTTCTTCCTCCAATCTATGACACGAAGTCCTGATCCTCGCTCTACGGCTCCCTTGGGTGCCCAAACACACAGCTTCCTCCGCTACCTGTCTTTTTAGGATTGAGACTTAGTGGCAAATACTACCGTCCCCCACTCTCAGCATACACACTCACAGAAATACGCATGCACACAGGCGCGTCGTTTCCATCCCTCTTCAGAACTCAGGGCGAGGATTCCGGACCTAATTATCTGATGGTCCCCCAGGAACTTGGGACGGGAGGGAAGCTTAGTAGACCTAAAGGCCGGGAAAGGGTTAAGCTGAGGGCCGCAGGGGCTCAATCAGAGCCCCAGGTCCAGTGGCAGAGACCCCAGGCGATTGAAGCAAATGGAAGTGTCCCCCGGGAACAGGTGGCCCAAACCGTGCCGAGCCGCGCGTGTCAGGCGCCTAGGGGTGCGGCCGGAAGGACCGAGTGGGCCGGGCTGCGTGCGCTGCTGGCGCCGGGGTGGGGCTGCGGGGCAGTACTGGGCCTAGCCAGGTCTGAGAGAGAGGGAGGGACATTCCCCAGAACGCTTCAAGGGAGGAAGGCAGAGACTGAGGGGAGGAGGTGGCGGAGAGAGGAGGACGAGTGTCAGGCGTCCGTGCCGCACCATGTGCCACAGCCCCGGCCAGGGTAGCCGCCGCCAACAGGGTAGCCGGGGCTGGCCGGCTGAGGGCCATGGAAAAGGGCTGCAGCAGCCGAGGGCCGCCGCCAGCAGCAGGAGCAGAGCGCAGCCCAGCCCGTGAGGTCCTGCCCGGTGGCAGGCTGCGACCACAGCAGCAACAGCAGCAGCAGAGAGGCAGCTGAACCCCGAGCACCCCTGCACCCGGCGCGGCCGCGGCTCCTCCTCCTCCTTCTCCCCTTCCATCTCCTCCTCCACCCCCCCCCCCTCGCCGCCGCGTTCCTCCCTCCCTTCTCTCCGCCTTCTTTGCTCTCTTCCCTCCTCCTCCTCCACCACCACCACCACCACCACCACCACCACCTCCTCCTCCTCCTCCCCAGCGCGCACCGAGCAGCCCAGCCCGGGGGCGGGGAGGGGGAGGGGAGGGAGGGGAAGAAGGGCGCGCGTGCCGCCGGGCGCGAGGCGGGCGGGGGAGAGCTCCCGGGGACCGGCCCGGCTCACGCCGGTGTAAAGGCTACCAAGGGGACAGCGCAGGGGGGGAGGAAGGGGGGGAAGGGCTGTAGGAGCGGAAGCGGGGCGCGTGCGGCGGCGCGAGACCAGGGGGCCCCTTCCTCCCTCCCCCTCCTCCCCAAACTACCTCCACCCCAACCCCCCCTGCAGCCTGGCGCGCGCCGAGGGCCCGCACAGCAGCGGGCTCTCCCCCGGGCCATGTCCGCCTACTGCCTGGGCTTGGCCAGCAGCGTTTCAGCACCCGCCGAGGCGGACAGCGCCTCCTGCATGGAGCTGCCGGGGCCCGGCGGGGACGCAGTCCGGAGCCCAGCCGCAGCCGCCGCCGCTGCCGCCTTAGTGTCCTTCCCGGGTGGCCCGGGAGAACTGGAACTGGCGCTCGAAGAAGAGCTGGCGCTGCTGGCGGCTGGGGAGCGGCCGCCGGACCCGGGAGAGTTTCCCCAGGCCGAGCCGGGGCTTCTCGACTCCGCCGAGGCCCCGGGCCCCGGGCAGCTGCTGCAGCCATCCTCGCCCCCGCGGGAACCCGAGCTGCTGTCGGTGATCCGGCAGAAGGAAAAGGACCTGGTGCTGGCTGCCCGGCTGGGCAAGGCGCTGCTGGAGAGGAACCAGGACATGAGCCGGCAGTATGAGCAGATGCATAAGGAGCTGACGGACAAGCTGGAGGTGAGGACGCTTCAGCCTAGGGCGGGGCCCCTCTGGGATGGGGGTGCGGGGGGAATTCTGGGGCATCTGCTCAGCCTGGGAGTTACCTTCCTCCTCATCCTCCTCCCTCTTTCCCCAGAGGGAACCGGCCCATAGACCACCAAAGGGTGTGTGCACATGGTAGTGGTGGTGGGAGACCTCCAAGCAGGCAAAACTATATGCGTGGGACCTACCTGAGTCTCCCATCTCCACCCCCCAGAAATTTAGGCAGGGCCCAATTAATAATAACTGACATTTAGAATTTACATATGGCATCGAATTTGAGACCCTCAAAACCTTGTGAAGTAGGTACTGTTCTCAGTCTCATTTTACAGATAGGGAAACCGAGTCTCATCCCTGACCCTATGAGGTAGGTGCTATTCTTAGCCTCATTTTTCAGATGAGGAAACTGAATCTGAAAAAGGCAAAATGGTTTGCCTGTGGAAACACAGCTAAAATCAGAGGTGAGATTTGAACCCAGGTCTCTGTGGGGTTCCCAGTCTAGCATTTTAATACCCCATGCTACCTTTCAGATAGAGATTCTCATGGTTTTTCTGTAGATTCTTCCCTTGCGATAGGAGACATAATCACGGCCTCCAGTGTGAAGGAATTCATTCTGCACCATGACTGAGAGAGCCTGTACACTCCCACAGAGAGAGCAGGAGAAAGTCACACCATATTGAAAATCTGTGGTCTGGCCTGCTGAGGAGCTATTAGTGTTCAACCAAGGTAGACTTGACAAAAGGTAACTGGGGCATTCGAAGCTCTCGGACCTGCTCTCACCCAAAGTTATGAGAAAAGAGAACCCAAAAAGGAGCATGACACATAAACTGTCCAATGCCCAGAGAATCACACCATGTAGCAGGTTCCAGAGAACTCAGGCTAGCTTACATACCAAGACCAAGCACGTGACTGCCAGACATGGATTTCATTTGGGACTGAGCATTTAGCAAATTTGAAAGGGCCCTTTTCTAGGTGTTCTCTAAAGCTATGTGTGCAGTTGGATGACAGGCTGGGACGTGTGGGCACCACATGCCTGGCTGGCTTTGAATCTATTCCTCATATTGATTGTAATGTTTCCTGTGTGCCATCCATTGGTCTTTTTTGGAAAGTAATCTTTGTGTTCCATCCAGTCCTGCATGATGGAGAAAAAAGCTCCTTGAGCAAATTCCAATGCTAGACTCCTCCCCACCACCCCATCTCAAATATTTTAAAAACATTTATCCAAAACACTTATTTGTGTTGCATTTTTCCAGGACAAAAATTGGCTTAACTTCCTCTTTTTCTCCAAAATTAACCGAACCCTGCCTTTAACCTAAGGCTGATCTATGCCCTGTTTTCCCCAGATTGGTATTTGTTGGTTCTGTCCATATATTTCAAGTCACTGTGTTTCACTGCCATATTAGTTAGGGGGATACTACCCTCCACCACCCCCTAAGCACTTCAACTAATAATAATTGTTGACATGCATGTAGCACTTTAAAGCACTTTACTTACAAGAAAAGTCTGGAATTTAGCACCTATTCACAGTTTCTAGCTACCAACAAAGAAAACTTCCTGAAAAATTAGGTCCCTGGCAAAAGAGAAGGGAACATATATATATACACACATATATATATACACACACACATATATATACACATATATATACACACATATAATCTAATGTATATATGTATATTGTGCGTTTCTATTCATTATGTGTGTATGCACATGCACAATCATACATGTGTGCACATGTGTGTGTGCACTGTGTGAGCATGCATGTGTGTACAAACATGCACATACATATACCTATGCAAATACATATGCACGTGCACATACATATACTGTTTTATCCTAAGTTGGATGCCATCTGTGTATATCATAAAACTAGAGTCTGGTATGGTCCTGTGTCATCATTGTCATATGGGCACACAGTTGAAATATATAAACAAACAGCTTCAGCTTCAGAAACTTTCCGAAAATGAGAGTTTAAGTTGTTAAATAGTATATGCAATAGAAAAACTCCTAGATTTGGAGTCTTGCAAAGTCCTGGGTTCAAAACCTGGCTCCATCTTTTTTTTTTTTCCTGGCTCCATCTATTACTGCCTGTATGACTTTGGACCAAGTGCCTTTCCCTCACTGGGTCTTAGTTCCCTTATCTGCAAAATGAGGGTTCTTTCTTAACTCAGTACCTGATGCATATTAAATTCTTAATAAATATTTTAGTTATCTATTTCTGTGTCAATATATTACCTTTAAGATCTCTTCTCTAAATCTACAATCCCATGTATTGTTGAAATGTAAAAGAAAGGATGAAAGGAAGCTGCATTTTCATTTGGTTTTTGGTTTTTGGCCAGGCAATGAGGGTTAAGTGACTTGCCCAGGGCCACACAGCTAGTGTCAAGTGTCTGAGGTCGCATTTGAACTCAGGTCATCCTGAATCCAGGGTCAGTGTTCTGTCCACTGCACCACCTAGCTGCCCCCTTTTTTGTTTTGTTTTGCATTTTCAATCCTTTTAAATAAAAGGTAAGCAGCATGGCCTTAGAGGCAAGAACAATAACAATAAAGACAATAGTAATTAATAGCAATAACATATTTATAAAGCACCTGTGACCCTGGGCAAGTCACTTAAAACTCTCAGGACAAAAAGTTACCCCAAAGCAATTCTTTTAAGAGTATAAAGTTGCAGGAAAGGTGCTGACCTGCATTGGTGGAGAGAATTTCATCACCTGGAAGTTCCTTGTATCAGTGAAATCACAGATACAGTGTCCTTGGAATGGAAACAAGCATTTTGTCTTAGCATCACAGTAAACTTTAGGTAATCATGGAAATAAAGGTCTGATTATCTCCCTTTATAAATTGTTTTTTAAAAATCAAGATTAAAAAGTACTTAATAACAATATTAATATACCAAAGCAGTTTATAAACATCCCATTTTAAGCTTCATGTAGGTTTTGCAGGTAATGAGGGTTGATGGGTAAACTGAGGCTCAGAAAGGTTCATAGGCGCATTGATTTAGAGCTGTCAGGGACCTCAGGTCATCTCTTCCACTCCCCTCATTTTATAGATGAAGAAACTGAGGATCCTCATGGTTAAGTCACTTACCTGAGATTACACAAGTGAAGGAACTTGCCCAGTCATTCAGCCAGAAAGTTTCAGGATTTGAATCCAAGCCTTCCTGTGGTGTTTTCTGGCCTATGATCAAGAAAAATGAGTTAGTGCTCCAGAACCCATTTGTTTCCTGTTCTCTAACCAGAAAACAAACCCATAGTATTTCTGGAAAGTGATCGAGAACACCTCTAAAGCTCTGCCAAAGAAACACCCCATTTGTAAGGAACTCACTGGTTGGAACTCTATATTGATTTCCATCTAAAATGGAAGAATAGAAATAACAGCTTGTCTCTCTTGAGTGATTCAGGAACATAACTGCGGAAAGAATTACTACCACACCAGCTCTTTGCCCAGAGATTTACAGTAGATATTTCTAACTCTGCCAGTGAGGGATCTGGTTGAAAAGACAGACAGCTAATATGGAAAGAACATCATGTCAAAGTCAGTTTGAGTAGTAATGGATTTCATATTCGAATTGTAAAATCACTGTTGTATAGCAACTCTCAGTGGGCAGCTCCCTGAAGAGTCTCTTCATTCCCTTTACCTGTTAACAGATTTTTTTAAAGGCTCATCACAAGCAAGAAAGGTCCTGCATTTTGATACCTTAATTTTTTTTGTGGGGCAATGAGGGTTAAGTGACTTGCCCAGGGTCACACAGCTAGTAAGTATCAAATGTCTGAGGCCGGATTTGAACTCAGATCCTCCTGAATTCAGGACTGGTACTTTATCCACTGCACCACCTAGCTGCCCCTTGATACCTTAATGTCCTTTGAATTTTATGGCCAAAGCTAGTTGGGTGAAGCTGGTCAAATCAGCTCAACATTTATTTGTTTTTAGTTCTTCGATTTATAAGCATTTGTTTTCTCTCCCTCCCATCTCTTCCAGGGATGAGATGGAGAAAAGCCACAGAGTGATATGAAATTAGAATAGAAAAATAGTGCAGTAGATAAAGCACCTGCCCTGGAGTCAGGAAGACCTGAGTTCAAATCAGGACTCAAGACACTTGACACTTACTATGTGACCCTGGGTGAGTCACTTAACCCTGATTGACTTGCCAAAAAAAGAAAAAATGAAACAAAGAGAAAGGTAAAAGGACTTTAAGTATCAAACAAAAGTTTGTATTTAATCCTTGAAGCAATAATGACTTTTGAGTAGGGGAGTGATATTTTCAGGCCCAGGATTTAGGAAATTTTATTTGGCAGACTTGTGGAAGATGTATTGGAGAGGGGAGAGACAGGAAGCAGAAAGACCAGGAGACCACTGTAGTAGTACAAGGAAAAGGTGATGAGGTTCTGACTTATAGAAGCTTAGGGTAGTGGCTGTGTGTTGAGAGAAGGGAATGTGAGACATGTTATGGAAGTAGACTTGACAAGACTTGGCAGCTGATTGGATATGAGGAATGAGGAAGAAGAAAGGATAGATTGCATCTTCTTAATCTACAATGCACTTGGCTCCTCCCCCATTTACTATCCTTTCCATTTCCAGTGAGGTTCGTCCTCCCAGAGACACATTCCAGTCATTCACTACCAAGGCTCAGTGATAGCTCTGAAGTCAAATTTGCCTTCTCTCTTGAGGGTCTCTAGTTTACTATCCAAGACTATAGATCTTATCGCTGGCTCCTTTCATTGATCCTGTCTCCAGTGAACTTCTGAGCACCTGTAGAGTTCTTTTTGTTCCTATATTATAACTGTTCTCCATGGTATCGAGCTTGGCCAATATGCACTGGAACTTTTCCCCCTCTTCCTTCATTTTCTCAGTAAGATGAGATCAGGCCTGGGTTAGTCATGGTTCTGGGAAAGGGGGGATGTTTAAACCTAAACACCATAAAATAGTACCAATCTCTAGCTTTCTGAGGATCAACACATGGCATTTATATGCCCAAATCTTTTTTTAAATGTGCTGTAGTTTTTGTTTTGGGGGTTGTTTTTTGGATTTTTTTGGCAGGGCAATAAGGTTTAAGTGACTTGCCCAAGGTCACACAGCTACTACGTGTCAAATGTCTGAGGCCGGATTTGAATTCAGGTCCTCCTAAATCCAAGGCCAGTGCTTTATCTACTGCACCACCTAGCTGCCCCCTAAATGTGCTGTAGTTTTAAACATCTTTTCCTATGAAGATGGCACCTCCATGAATTCTTTTAGGAATATAGTGACTTTTGAATAGGTAATTTCTTTGGTTTAAGGGATTCCTAGTGAGGAAATCTCCTCTAACAATACCGGATGGCATCTTCTCTGCAATTTAGAGCATTGTCCAGGGGCACCCAGAAAGAACCTCTTTCCTAAGGTTACTCGACCAGTATATTTCAGAGACTGGATGAAAGAACCCAGGTCTTCCTGACTCTAAGTCCATGTCTCCCTCCTCTCTCTGCCTCTCAAAGTGATAATATGAGAATGAAAAACAAGACTTGTAGAGAGCTTTATATAATACCTAGTGGAAAGTCCAGAAAAATTATTTTAGATGAGCAATTTACATTTGATAATCTTTTATCAACTAGCTTCTAACATTCAATACCACCATTCTATTTTGCTTTTTTCTTTCTTTTCTTTTTTTTTTTGGTGAGGCAATTGGGGTTAAGTATCTTGAGCCTGGATTTGAACCCAGGTCCTCCTGACTCCAGAGCCAATACTCTATCTGCTGAGCCACCTAGCTGCCCCACCACCATTCTATTTCAATCAATTTTTAAATTTAAAACTTGAAGAATTCCCTTTACTTTCTGGATTAAAAAAAAATAAGTCTGTGTCACAGAATCTCTCACTGGGAAGGCATCTCAGAGATTACCTAACCATCTTCCCCTCTACAACCTACCCAACGAATGGTCACCCAGCCTTTGCTTGAAGACCTACAGTGAGGGCTCCCCAGGCAGCCCCATTCTATTGGGACATCATTCAGGTTAGGAAGCTCTGTCCTTTCTTGGCATCCTCCACCCAACTGCTCCTGGTTCTGCCCTGTCAGACCCTCACATGTTCTTGTTGTTCAGTCATTTCAGATGTGTCCAGTTCTTCACGATTCCCTTTGGGGTTTTCTTGGCAAAGATACTGGAGTGGTTTGCCATTTCCTTCTCCAGCTCATTTGACAGATGAGGAAACTGAGGCCAACAGGGTGAAGTGACTTGCCTGGGGTCACACAGCTAGTAAGTATCTGAAGTCAGATTTGAACTCAGGTCTTCCTGATTCCAGGCCCAGTATCCTGTCCACTGCTTCACCTAGCTGCCCCTCAAGTACTTGAAAACAAATATCCCTGAAGTCATTTCTTCTTCAGAATAAACATTCTCTTCATCTCTCCTACAATGACAGGACCTTGAGTCTCTTCCCCGTCCTCTGGATGCCTTCCAGCTTATCAAAAGCCTTCCTAAAATCTGGCACCAAGATTTGGTGCTATAAAGACAATTGATTCAAATGAAGCTTGTAGCCAGGAATAAAGGAGAGTAGGACTAGCTCCAGATTCCAAGAGAAGGGGAGGTGTCAGTAATAGAACGAGCCTCTGACCCCCACACTGATGGTCTCATTTCCCACAGCTTGGCCACCTGGTCTTGGCCCTCGTCACACTCTCTATCTCTCATTGCCCTTAAGTAGGGACTAACAAGTGACACATCTAAGCTGCTCACTCTTCTTCAGGGAATATTACAGTTTCACTCCTCCTTTAGTCAATCCACAAGCATTTATTAAGCACTTACTGTATACCAGCGACTCTGCCAAATGCTGGGAATATGAACACGAGCCAAAAAATAAAAATATCCTCTGCCCCAAACAAGCCCATGTTCTAATGGAAAAATACCACACACAGAGGATAGCTAGGTGGCACAATGGATAAAGCACCAGCCCTGGATTCAGAAGGACCTGAGTTCAAATCTGACCTCAGACACGTGATACTTAGTCGCTGTGTGACCCCGGGCAAGTCACTTAACCCTCATTGCCTGGCCAAGAAACAAAAACAAAAGACCACACACAAAAGGGAGCTGAAAATAGGGGGAAAGAGGGATGAAGAGAAGAGTTGGGGGAGGAAAGAAGAGGAAAAAACATCAGGAGAAGAGCTCAGAGAGGACTGAACAACTGAACATGACTGGTCTGGGCACTTTTCAAAATGGAGGCTGAGCTATTTGTTTAAAATGCCAGTTTTGTCTCTGCTATTAAATATTTTTAGGACCTTAAGTGAGGCTCTTCCATTCTCTGAACCTCAATTTCCTCCTCTGTTGAATGAAGGGGTTGAACTAGATGTTCTCTCCCTGCCTCGACATTCTAAGGGCCCTCCCAGCTCTGTCATTTCCTGCTCTAAGGCCTTTCCTAGTTCTTGACATTCCCTGTTCTCAGGTCCCTCTTAGCTCTGGCATTCCCTGTTCTAAGGTCCCTCCCAGCTCTGACATTTCCTATTCCAAGTCCCCTCCCAACTATGACAATCTCCATTCTAATGCCCCTCTCCTATTTTTTGCATTCTAAATTTTAAGACCCATCCCAGTTCTAACATTCTATGTTTTAAGATTCCACTGAGATCTGATGTCCTGTTCTAAGATCCCTCCCTGCTTTGGCATTCTATGCTGTAAGATCCCTCCCAGCCCTGGCATCCTTTATTCTAAGGCCATCCTATGCCATCCTATAATCTAACATTCCTTCCAGCTCCCACATTGTGTTCTATGTTCTAAAGACCCTCCTATCTCTGACATTCTGTGTCCTCAGGCCCCTCTCAGCTCCAACATTTTATGATTCTAAAATGTGTTCAGACCCCAAGGTTGTCTTCTTGGCTTTTGAAAAATAAAATGAGCCTGCATACCCCAAAGCCTGAAGGCACAAGACAAAGGCACAGGCAGTCCTTCTTCAAAGGGAGTCAGCTGGAGCCTTCCAGCTCTGTGTCTCTCAGAGTTCCAAGCAAAGGCTTGGAAAAACTGCAAGGGAGCTGTCCATAATTTCATTTCCCCACCTCTTATTGAATCCTCAGTGCTCTATTACTCAGTCTCTGAATCAGAGATTTTATTATTCCGAAGGTAACTGGACTAGAGGCATTTCCCCCCTGTTCTCTCTGCATCTGCAATTAGTCTTCCTGCTCGATTCTGAGACATAGAGGCCTGTTTTTCTTTTTCCCCAGGAGTTGCTTTAGACATTAACATAGGGATGCAATGCAGTTGCTGAGATATATTGATCAAACAATGGCTACATCTTGAACCTCTTTTCTTTTCTGCAGATCTGTAATATTTGAGATCCTCTCGTGTTGCTAGTATCTAGTGGAAAGTACACTTGGAGATTTGGGATCACATAAACTGGGCCACCTCTGGCAAGTCACTTCTTCCTGGGAACTCAGTTTCCTCAGCTATAAAATGAATGGGCTAGACTAGATGACCAGTGAGGCCCCTTCCAATTCTAAAATTATGGTGTTATATTCTTCTGGTCCCTCAGGTTTACTAAGGCAATTCACTTCGCATTTATTAAGCTCTTGGAATATTCAATGTGCTCTGACATTCTGTATTCTAAGATCCTCCCAGCTCTAATATTCTATGTTCTGAGCCCCCCTCCTATGCTCTAGGATACCCCCCACACACACACACAGTTCTGCTATTCTGTGTTTTTGATCCTCTTCCAAGAAGAGGACATAAAGATACCTATAATGTGGGGTGTCCAGTGACAAATGTTGTTCAGTCTGGCTCCCTGTGACCCCATTTGGGGTTTTCTTGACAAAGATACTGGAGTGGTTTGCCATTTCCTTCTCCAGTTCATTTTATAGATGGGGAAACTGAGGCAAACGGGCTTTAGTGACTTGCCCAGGGTCACATAGCTAGTAAGTGTCTGGGGCCAGATTTGAACTCAGGAAAATGAGTCTTCTTGACTTTAGGTCTGGTGCTTTATCCACTGGATCACCTAACTATCTATCTGTTAGACCTTCAAGGCATGACTTAGGAACCATCTCCCCCACAAGGCATTTCCTAATTCCCACCCACTCCCCATTGTTAGTGCTTTCTACCTTCTATTTACTTATATGTATATATTTTGTAACTCCCACTCCAAGAAGAGTAGAAGGCAAGGAACTGTATTGTTTTTGTCTTTGTAGATAGTCCTATACTTTGACAGTCAGTTAATAAATATTTTTAAAATTTATTTGAAGGATATGGAAGGCCATTGGATTAAACAATAAGATTTTACTTAGGTTCATAAATCTATATTTGGAATTTTATTTTCCCAAATTACATGTAAAATACAAATTTTGACATCAGTTTTTAAAAAACGTTGTGTTCCAAATTCTCTTCCTCCCTCTCTCCTACCCCCCGCCCCCTGAACTCAAGCAATTCAATATAAGCTATATATGAGCAGTCACGCAAAACGTGGGATCATAAATCTAGAGCTTAAAGGGCCCTCAGAGGTCATCTATTCCAGTCTGGGAAAATTAGTGACTTGCCCAAGGTCACATAGTGATTTTGGAGAGAGTTACTTCAGTAGAGTGGTTGGGATGAAAGCCAGTGGCAAGAGGTTGAGACATGAGTACATGGTAAGTGGAAGGACCAAATACAGTGACTCTTCAGAAGTTTATGATGCTTGACTTCATGGGCATAATCAATATCATATTGCTCCCCTTCTCAAGGGGTAGCAGAGAGGTAGGAAGGAAGAAGAGAATTTGAAACAAAATTTTTTAAATTTATTTTTAATTCAAGTTCAAAAATGAATAAAAATTGTCTAAAAATTTAAATCTAAATAGGAAATATTTAGCAAAAAGAATAAAAATATATTCCTTTTTTAAAAAAAGTTTATGATGCTTAAGGAGTTACCTCTATGCAGTGAACCACTTCCTGCCTTTCCCAATAAGAAAGGATGAAATGATTATCCAGTGGTAAAATGGGAAACTCAAACCCAGGTGACATGGGCTTAGGATAAGTCAAAAGAAGTTTCTCCTGTGAGAAGCAAAACCAAGACGACCAGATAACAGGACAGACATATTGAAAAATCAAAGGACTATTAAAGTTTAGATTGACCAACTAAATATAAGGACAGACACACCCAAGAAGTAAGGGGAGACAAAATTCTATAGCAGGAAAGTGTGTGACTATTATCTGACCAGAGCTAGGAAACAAGAGGTAAGCTCAGAGGTCAGGATCATCATTCCAAAAAATAAAATCCTCCTGACTCTCAGGAATATGACAAACATCCAAGCTTTCCCCCATTCCACCCCCAAAAGCAACTTTCCATTATCAGGTGGTCATCCCATCTATCCTCTATAAAAGTTTTTGCTAGGGGGCAGCTAAGTGGCACAGTGGATAGAGCACAGGCCTTGGAGTTAGGAGGACCTGAGTTCAAATCCGGCCTCAGATACTTGACATTTACTAGCTGTGTGACCTTGGGCAAGTCACTTAACCCCAATTGTCTCACCAAAAAAAAAAAAAAAGCTTTTGCTTTCCTTCCATTCTGGGAGGAGGATATTTCTAATTCACCTCCTCCCCAGGGGTAAAGTCTTTGACCTTGGTCACTTTCTCTAGCTCCAAATAAAAGACTATTTTAAAATTCTAATTGCACTATGTGTGGAGAGTATAATTCTTTACAGGGGAATACCTAAGGACCCCCAGACCTCTCTCCCCCTTGACATAGGCATTCAGATATTTGAGATTTAGGTTTGATCCATCTACCAGCAGCCAACAGACTGACCTATTCAGAATAAATAAAAAAACTCAGGTCCTCATTTTATTCCTTCAAGGAAACTGGATGACATTTTTCCTTTCACTGCTTCATGTGTCTCTGAAAATGTGCCTAAATGTAGGTTAATATCAACATCAACTTTGCCAAATTTCTGAAAACCCACAGCAAAACAGAGGGCCTAACCCCATACCTGCTGACTCTAAGGCCCTGAGCTCACTGACAAATTTAGCATCTAATTGGCCAGACAAGTCTGGGCCAGATCTTTCTTTTGGAAATGTTTCCAAACATGGCTCCTAGTGTAAGAGGCCAGATACTGTGGTTTTTTTCATAGGAAAAACCTGATTCTCTGAAAGGGCTAGAGGCTGGGAAGTAGGGTGCTTGTCACACAGCCAGAAAAATAGAAGGCCGGCGAGATCGGAAGGGCAACCCTGGCCCTCCCTTGCTTAAAGGGGTAGGTTTGTTTTGGTTTGGGGACTTTACTTGTTTTGGAGCAAGTGTTCCCTAAAACTGAGTCAATCAATCTATGCCTGAGGACACAGTCTCTCTTGCTTCTCACTGATCAAGTGAGACTGCCTTCTAAGCCTTTGCTGTCTCCATTTCAAGCAAATCACTGGAATAAAGAGTATTTTTAAATGGGCACTTTCACAGTGTGTTGGAATTTCATGCATTCAGTGTCTTTGGCAAAAAGTCCCAAATTCCCATTGCTCTCTTTTTCTACTTCCCTTCTTTCTGAATTGGGTTTAGAAGGTTGAGAGAGACCAAAGAGCTGATGACTAGTTAATCGCCTCCTTTATATGCAGACCACGCCCTATTGCATACTCTGCGGTGAAAAAAGTACTGGGTGTGCCCAGAAAGCAAGGAAGCTGCTTTGGGGCTTTTCTCACCCATGAAATGAGAAAGTTGAACCAGAAAGATTTCTAAGGACCTTCCCATCTCTCATGTTCTGTTTTAAAAGAAATCCTTGTTCCAAGGCTTCTCCCAGCTCTGTTGTTCCTTCCAGTTGTGACATTCACTGTTCTAAGCCCCCTCCAAGCTCTGACATTCTTTGTTCTAGGTTCTCTTCTATCTCTAACATTCACTGTTCCAAGCCCCCTCCCAGCTGATGTTCTCTGTTTTAGGTTTCCTACTCTCTCTAACATTCCCTAAAGTCCCTACCAGCTCTGACATTCTGTTCTAAAGTTCCTCTCAGATCTGACATTCCCTAAGGCTCCTCCCAGCTGTGATTTCCTGTTCTAAGTACCTTCTAAGCTTTCACCTTCCCTGTTCCAGGGTCCCTCCCATCTCTAAGGCTCTTCCCAGTTCTGTCATTCTCTGTTCTAAAGCTCCTCCCAGTTGTGACTTCCTCTGTTCTAAGTCCCCTCCAAGCTTTGACATTCTCTGTTCTAGATTCTCTTTCATCTCTAACATTGACTGTTCTAACATTCCTCCCAGCTGTGATTTTGTTCTAAGCCACCTTCAAACTCTGACATTCCCTATTCTAGGTTCTCTTCCATTTCTAACATTCCCTGTTCTAAGGCTCCTCCCAGTTGTGACTTCCTTTGTTTCAAGTCTCCTCCAAGCTTTGATATTCTTTGTTCTAGGTTTCCTTCCATCTCTAACATTCCCTGTTCTAAGCCTCCTTCCAACTCTGACTTGCTGCTGTATCTGTGACTGTAAAGGATTGTTGTCCCCTTCAAAGTTGTCTCCTTGGGAGACCAGATATTGCTACATCCGTTTCAGATGAAATATTTGAGGACACCCTCTTTTTACAGTTGTGTTCTGAATAGATAATATATTCTTTTGAATTCACTCAATGATGGGAAGCCTTCATCCTTTGTGGGTGAATTTGAATTTTGGAAATAGCCCAGAGCCATTCAAAGCTGTCAAAGAATATGGGTGTATGATTATCCTGGGCAATACCACTATTGGTCAAAAGAACCATTGAAGCCATATCAGATGGAAACTAATGTGATGCTTGGCAAATTGCTTACCCGCTCTGGGCTTCACTTTCCCCATCTGTAAAAATAGGTAGGGAAAATTAGTTAGGATGGGGAAATGTCTTTTTTTTTAACTTAGTATGGTTGAACTGGATGATTTCTTTTCTTCTCTTTTCTTTTCTTTTCTTTTCTTTTTTTTTTTGTTTGGGGGCAGGGCAGGGCAATGAAGGTTAAGTGACTTGTCCAGAGTCACATAGCTAGTCAGTGTCAAGTGTCTGAGGCTGGATTTGAACTCAAGTCCTCCTGAATTCAGGGCCAATGCTTCATCCACTGTGACACCTAGCTGCCCCAGGATTGGATGGTTTCTAAGGAGCATTCTGTATTTCTATAATTCTGTGATTTTCCTGTATGATTCAAACGGCCTCTGAAAGCAAATCCTAGAGAGCTTTAGACTTCCAAAATCTCTGATTTCATCCATGCAAGGACTCACTCCACCACTATCACAGATTGCAACCCACTATGACTTAATCAATATTTACTGATCAAAAAATTCTCCTCCTCCTATACTTCCCCTCCCTCCCATGTTGGCCATGCTAATGATGAGTTTCTCAGGAAATTATCTGGACTGGTCCTTGAACAACAGATGTATAGTCAGTCCATCATAGCCTGGGGCTGCTTGGGAGGACCTAGTAGAATGGTTTGGAATACTCTTCAAGAACATGGGGTCACCCTCAGCCCACAGTGAAGCATCAGAGAATTTTGAAAAAGGGTTCCAAAAAGGGTCCTAAGGTGGATGAAGTACCAGTCCTGGATTCAGGAGGACCTGAGTTCAAATCCTGCCTCAGACACTTGACACTTACTAGCTGTGTGACCCTGGGCAAGTCACTTAACCCTCATTGCCCCACCCAAAAAAAGTGTTCTAAGGGTGACATCAGCAGCTATTCCGGTGTATAACTAGCACTCAGGTAGGTCTGCGATCTCTGCAATGGGGACACCTCCTTTGAGGACAGAGGTTACAACCCATCCATGTCTACCCATCTTGGCCATCTTTTCTCCTTGTCTTCCCATCAATTCACTGCCTAGAGTCCATTGTTGTTGTGCTTTTTCTTGAAGAAAACCATGACACCAGAAGGTGATGTCATGACTTGCAGTGAATTGGATTTAAGTGAGGGTGGGCTGTGCAAAGTCACCAGCCTCATTCTCTCATCCACAACTATCTAGATCCAGTAGTAAGATATACATCAGGAAGACTGGAGATGGCCCCACATGTTTGAGGCAATTGGAGTTAAGTGACTTGCCCAGGGTAACATAGCTAATAATTGTCAAGTGTCTGAGGCTGGATTTGAACTCAGATCCTCCTAACTCCAGGGCCAGTGCTCTATCCACTATGCTACCTAGCTGCCCCTCCATCATGGATGGAGTCCATACAATATAGCAGAAGCCTTCCTCAATTTATCTGACATAGTGTAGAAGTCACTAGAAAAGAAAGGCCATCCATTGCTTATCTCCCCCATCATCTTAATTTATTTGGTATGTATTTATTAACATATACATCTCTTCTAATAGAATACAAGCTCTCTATAAATAAAAAATGTTTCATTTTTGTCTGTATTTTCAGCACCTAGCAAGGCACCTAGAATAGAGTAGGTATCTAATAAATGCTTGCTGGTTGTGTGATTATCCCTTATCAGGGCTTTAGTTATTGTTTTATTGATTATCTAGACTTAAGAAAGTGTGAATTATACAGATTAAACTTAAAAGTGTAGGTATATGCTTCTTCCCCCCCCCCCAGGCCTGGTTGTTAAACATTTACTATCACACCCCTATACATGTTTTAGAACCATCCCTAGTTCTCAAGCAATACAAAAAAAATGGGGGTGGGGGGATGTGGTGTGTGCTGGATTTGGCCAGTGGACTGAGCCCTCCCCAGCAAGCTCTCATACCATCCTAAGTTTCAGAGAGAAGTAGAGTTTTGTCAACTGAGGCTTCCTTATATGAATGAATTACAAATCTGGTCTCTATTCTAGACCCATTGATTTTGATAACTGGAGGATGATTGAACAATTTTATTCCTATTGCTATATCTTTCTGAGAATGTTATCTACTTTTTGCCATATATATGAGGCACTATGCTGGAGGGGAGCCTTCAAGGCAGCAGCTCAAATGCCTGTTAATAAATCAACAAACAATAATGGCAGTGGGAACCTATGTTCACAATAGTTCTCATTGTGGAAGGGTACATGTGGCCCACCAAAGATTCTCTTTCTTTTATAGCCTTGCCTCATATGCCTCCCCCAGTAATAGTAGGACCCATTTAAAAGATTATATTTATTGGTTTTTTAAGCCACTAAAAAGGGAATGTATTTTCCTTAGAAAAAGGCTATTCACTGGAGACAGTATTCTTATGATAGGGATAGATTGAAATCAGAAGGTACTCTCTTCAGTCTAGAGAAATATCTTTCTATCAGCTGCCTTCCGAGACAGGCTAATCTACATGAGGTAGAAGGCCACAGTTTTCAATGAGACTGTGCCTGGACTGGCTTGATGCTTTGCTTTAGATTGTTCTGCTTGGCCCCAGAGAGCAGAACAAAGAACAATGAAAGGGAACACAGTTGAGGTCAGGGAAAACTTCCCTAATGTGGCAACTAGGTGCAAAGTAGATAGAGCACTTGAATTGGAGTCCAGAAGATCTAAGTTCAAATCAGGAACCATCATTGGCTAAAACTTACTGAATACCTTTTGGTACTGTGACATTTAACAAGTTGAGAGACATAGTGTCTGGATAACTTAATCATTTTATTGATAAGTCCAGCAGGTTATTAATAAAAGAATGATCATTTGGTCATTTCTCTTAGACCAAAGACAACCATGGTGGTAGGACTCACAATTTATATACTCTTCAAACAGTAGGTGGTCCATCAAACAGCAACCAAATCTAATTGGTTAACCTGATTCAAGGTGGGCTATATTAAAATGAAGGACTGGGTATCTCAGATAAGGAAAGTATCTCTATGTCAGACCACCCATAGTTTTAGGCTATCAATTCAAAGAATGTATACCCTTTTCAATGTGTGGGGAGGAGAACGAGAATGACCCGGGACAGAGAAATTATCTCTAGTTAGACCACCTCCAGCCTTGGCTATTTAGGCAAAAGATTCTGTCTTCACCCAAGCTTGAGTAGAACACAATGGGTTTCCCCACCTTAGATTAAATTCCTTATACGGTTAGGTGAGGTCTGACCAAGATCCAGGAGGGTCAATGCAATCTCATTATCAAGGAAAAAATGGACTTAAAGTCAGGACTTTGGAAGAAGGAGGGAAGCTTTGAATCTCCCCCAAAATATTGGTTATTAATAATCATTTCTCACAGTACCATGTGCCAAGCACTCTGCTAGGTAGCCAAAGAAACAAAGACAAGACATCAGGGCCATCCATCAAGGAATATGGTGTTTCTGAGGGTCAAGCAATTGGTCAACATGCATTTATCAAGCACCTATGATGAGGCAGCTAGGCAGTATAGTAAGTATCGGATGGATGACCACTTGCTGGGTTATGGAGGAAACAGGATTCCTGAACCACCTCACTGCTCTGATACTTGTTACCTTGAGCATCTCATGTAGGTGATAGGCCCACTGTGCCCATCTCTAGTCAAACTATTGTGTTCCATTCTGGGTACCACATTTTAGAAAGGACTTTGTTAAGCTCATGGGCAGTTAGGTGGCACAGTGGATGGAGTGCCAGACCTAGAGTCAGGAAGACTCATGTTCATGAGTTCAAATCTGGCCTTGATGTAGGAGGCAAAAAGGGGTTAATAGAAAAACCTAAGACCCAAGCTCTAATACAGATAATAGCTCTAAAAGGGAGTCAGATCCCAGTTAATGGATAACTTATACTAGGTTCTTGTACCCACAGAAATCAGTGTCCATAATGGGAACAGAGGGAGAGAAGCCATGATGACCTTAGACTAAAATGACAAGGCTGTAGAAATTCTAAAGAAAAATGATTTTATTTTGAAACTAGCCATGGGAATCAGAAAGAGACATGTGCAGAAAAGGCCAAATTTGTCCCCAGATTCTCCTTACGACATGTAAACCCCCAAAACACACCTCCACTGAAAAAGGTACCCGCCTGGAGGGTTGGCTTAGAACCCCAGGAACTCCAAATTAGGATAAGCCCTCCCCTGAAACACCCCAAGGTGGAGAATATTATAATGAGAAGGACAGGCCCTCCCCTGAAACTCCCCAAGGTGGAGATTATTATAATGAGACTGATAATCAATTTATCCATACTATAAATATAACTGTCTTTCCTTTCCTTATTGGAGAGATACCTTTCCACTATTCTGTTTCTCTCCCTGTGGTCACCCACAGTATTGCAATAAAACTTGGGAGACTGAGTCACTGAGTCTTGTAATTCTTTTGGGATGACTCACAATTAATTTGACCCCTATTTCCATCCTACATCAGCCTCAGACACTAGGTGAACTTGGGCAAGTCACTTCACCCTGTTTGCCTCAGTTTCCTCATCTGTAAAATGAGCTGGAGAAGGAAATAGCAAACCACTATAGTATCTTTGCCAAGAAAACTCCAAATGGGGGTCGTGAAGAGTGGACACAACTGAAAAAAAAACCTGAAACTGTCAAGCTGAAGAGTGTTGAGATGAGAGTAACTGGAATGGTGAGGAGCTGGGAGACTCCTGAAGTAGAAGGGATTGATTGGTCATCAAAACTGGAAATGTTTAGCCTGGAGAAATGATTTAATGGGGACATGAGCATTGTCTGCTTTGAAGGCTTGTCACATGCAAGAGAGATTAGCCTCATTCCACTGGACCCCAGAGGACCAAACAGCAACACTGGGTGGCATTGAAAAGAGGCAAATTTAGTCTGAATGTCATTTTTTAACATCTCCTAACTCTTTCAGTTTTCCCAAAGTGGGACCCTGAATAGTTCTCTTTCCCGCTGCCTTGGGAGGTGGCCCACTTCCCTTCCTTGGAGGTCTTCAAGCCAAGGCTGGCTTTGGATATGTCATAGTGAGGAATCTTCCTGTATGGGTTGGACCAAGGTCTAACAGAGATCCCTTCCAACTGTCAGCCCTTAGTTGTTTATTAGTGTTTCCATTCTACCATATTGGCTCTTTGTTGTTTGTGTGTGTGTGTGTGAGGCAATTGGGGTTAAGTGACTTGCCCAGGGTCACACAGCTAGTAAGTGTCAAGTGTCTGAGGCTGGATTTGAACTCAGGTCCTCCTGAATCCATGGCCAGTGCTAGAATAATATTTTTTAACAGGATCCCAAAGGAAACCAATTCTCTTGAAATACCACTATGGGGGCAGCTAGGTGGCACAGTGGATAAAGCACCAGCCCTGGATTCAGGAGGACCTGAGTTCAAATCCAGCCTCAGACACTTGACACTTACTAGCTGTGTGACCCTGGGTAAGTCACTTAACTCTCATTGCCCCGCCCCCCCCCCCAAAAAGGGAAAAAAGAGAAAAGAAATACCACTATGAAAATATTTTGAAAGAATAAGTTCATGGCCCCAGTTAACCCTTGAACTGGATGATCCCTAAAGTCCCTCCTGTCACTGACATTCTAGGCACCCATAATTCTGT
Organism: Dromiciops gliroides; assembly: GCF_019393635.1. Taxonomy (NCBI): domain Eukaryota; kingdom Metazoa; phylum Chordata; class Mammalia; order Microbiotheria; family Microbiotheriidae; genus Dromiciops; species Dromiciops gliroides. The sequence goes on along the minus strand of NC_057861.1, from coordinate 18,987,399 downwards.
GATTTCAGGAAGAGGCAGAGTTTAGCAGTTGGGATTGGACTTCCCAGAGGAGGTACATCTGGGAGTTTATGCATGAATATATAGGTGGGATTTATCTAGGCATGGAAAAAGAAGGTGTGAAACTAACAGGAGCCAAAGCAGAGAGGCAAGAATGACTAGGGTGTGTGTAAGGATGAAGAAGAAACTAGGCACTCATTTCCTGAGAGCCCTAAAAATCCTCTCCTGTCTATTTCTTATCATAACCTTTGCAAGGCCACTGGGTAGTAGACATAATTATGAATTCCCGGTCCCATTTTAGATAAAAGAAACTACAAAAATGAATGAAATTACTTACTTCTGTAACAAGCTTAAGATTAGCCCCCAAACCTCATGACTCTCAATTAAGTACTTTATGCATGTGGTACAAAATCCTTGGAATAGAATGTGCCTGTGTGGAAAATAGCCTTTAATTATTTTAAGTAACTAAGAAAGGAGAGGGAGGTAAACAAGTGTTTATTAAGTATCTACTATGTGCCAGGCACTGTGCTAAGAAGCACCTAACTGATATTACCTCATTTGGTTGTCCAAATAGCCCTATCATTCCTGTTTTACAGTTGAGGAAACAGAGGCAAACAGTGGCTTACTTAGAATCACATAGCTAGTAAATGTCTGAAGCAGGTTGGACTGAGTGTCAGTGGTCCTGACTCCAGACCCACCACTTTATCCACTGATCAACCTAGCTAGTGTAGTGGAAGAAGCACACATCTAAGAGACATAATACTTAGCTCCATGCCCCCACTGTGTTGCAAACCAGCTGTGTGACCTTGGACCAGTTATTTTTCCTCTCTGGACCTCAATTTCCAAAATTTTTTTTTTGAAGAGACAATCCAATCCAACATCTTTTATCTTTTCAAATGAGGAAACTGAGGCCAAAAAAGTTAAATGAGTTGCACAAGGTAAGATAGACAGTCAATTTCCAAATTTTTTAAACAGGGGCATTGGTGATGATGTCTCTTCTTACACTTTAAGTTCAAAGATCCCTTCCAGTTCTGACGTGCTATATTCTAGGGTCACTTCCTTGTTATAAGGATCTTCCCAACTCTGACATTCTCTGTTCTGAGGACCCTTTCAGCTCTGATATCCTATAATCTAAGATTATTCCCAGCCCCAGTATTCTGTATTTTATGCCTGAAGGTCACTTCACTCTGGGCTTCCTCCTGAGGGTGATGATTTCTTGGTGCTTCCTCCCTCTCCAAACTCTAATATTCAATAATTTTAAGAGGTATGTTCAGGATAGGGAAAGTCACTCTTGGTTCTCGAAATTTATATCCCAACCAATTGCCCTGTAGTCCCAATAAAACTCATGACTGCATGCCAGAGTCTAGTGAGAGCTTTGTCTACAAGGTCAGGGCCAAAAGAAAGCTAATACTGCAAGGAGATGTGAGTAGGGTGCCTGTTCTGTTTGTGAATCGTGCTCCTTGTTGGCAGGGCTTTAGAGCAAACTGCAGGAAGAAGGGAATATTTCTGTAGCTGCTCTGAATATCATTTAGGGCATATTGATGCACTATATTGGCTCGGTGGGGAAAGGGCACACTAAGAGACCTTGAGACTGGGAAGAAAGGGGGGAACATTAGGGAACTGCCCACTTTTTTTTTTGGTGAGGCAATTGGGGTTAAGTGACTTGCCCAGGGTCACCCAGCTAGTAATTATTTTGTTTGTTTGGGGTTTTTTTGCAGGGCAGTGGGGGTTAAGTGACTTGCCCAGGGTCACACAGCTAGTAAGTGTTAAGTGTCTGAGGCAGGATTTGCCAGCTAGTAAGTATTAAGTGTCTGAGGCTGGATTTGAAATCAGGTCCTTCTGACTCCAGGGCCAGTGCTCTATCCACTGTGCCACCTAGCTGCCCCTACTACCCACTTTTTAAAGCCCCATCTCTCTCCTTTCTCAGCACCTTGAACAAGAGAAGCACGAGTTAAGAAGACGATTTGAGAACCGAGAAGGCGAGTGGGAAGGAAGAGTGTCTGAATTGGAGAGTGATGTGAGGCAGCTGCAGGTTGAGCTAGAGAAGCAGCAGGTTCACCTCCGAGAAGCTGACAGAGAGAAGACAAGGGCAGTCCAGGAACTCTCTGAACAGAACCAAAGACTCTTGGATCAGCTCAGCAGGGTAAGTTACCAGTTAAGGAATAAAGTGGGTGGGAAGTGAGATGAACGCTGGGCCAAGGAGCTGCCATGGAATGTCCGTTCCCCAAGTTTGTGGTGGGAGAACTTATGTGCCTGAAATTGGCTGATTTGACCTTTTGATGATAAGGGGTTTTGCAGATGACTTGATTTTTCGGTCAGGGAAGATTTTTTTTTTTAGTGAGGTAATTGGGGTTAAGTGACTTGCCCAGGGTCACACAGCTAGTAAGTGTTAAGTGTCTGAGGCTGGATTTGAACTCAGGTACTCCTGACTCCAGGGCCAGTGCTCTATCCACTGTACCACCCAGCCAGGGAAGATTTAAGGGACTTGGCAGATTCCTTTCATTGGTGGTCTCCAAGCAAAAGCTGGATGTCACTTGTTGAGTACGGAGCAGAGAGGATCCCTTTAGTGTATTGACTATTGACTCTTCAGTGTATTGGCTTTGAGCTCCCGTCCAACTCTCAAATTTTGTGATTCTATGAAGGCAGTGTTGTGTAGAACAAAGAAAAATGGACTGGATTTTAATTCCAGGTCTACTATCAACTAATAGAGGGGCATATAAATATAAAATACTATTCATTTTCCTTTCAACAGTTCTTTGAGGCAGAGAGTTTATCAATTATTATTACCATCTTAGAGAAGAACTTGAGATACAGACAAGTTCATGGGCAAATCAATCAATCAATAGTCATTCATTAGAGGCTGCAAGATAGACAAATGGGGTTTCTCTGTCAAGGATACTGGAGTGTTTGTCATGTCCTTCTCCAGGGTGTCCCCATTTTTAAAGATGGAGAAACTGAGGCAAACAGGACTGGCTTGTCCAGGGTCACATAGTTAGTAAGTGTCTAAGGCCAATTTGAATTTAGATCTTCCTGATTCCAAGCTGGGTATACTATCCACTGCATCACCCGACTGTCCCTTGTAAACTTTAAAGTGATTCATAAATGTGACCTTATATCAAGTGACTTCCCCACAGTCACACAGTTTCTAAGTACTATATTCTTCCAATTCTTAGTTGTTTATTAATATTTCCATTCTACCACATTGCCTCTTTTTTTTTTTTTTTGGTGAGGCAATTGGGGTTAAGTGACTTGCCCAGGGTCACACAGCCTAGTAAGTGTTAAGGGTCTGAGGCCGGATTTGAACTCAGGTACTCCTGAATCCAGGGCCGGTGCTCTATCCACTGCGCCATCTAGCTGCTCCCACATTGCCTCTTTATGAGCTAAGCTGAGCATGACCATCAAGCCAAAGAGGAGGACCAGGCCTCACTTGGGTCATCAAATGGTTTCCTATTTTAACTATTTATTTTTGGTAACTAGGTGCTAAGTTCAGTTGCTTCTGAGTTCAGAGAATACATGTGCCAATGCCTTCTAAATTTCAACACCCTTTGGCAAAGTCCCTTTTGCCTCACCCTAGTCATGGCTTTGTAGATATATATAAAGGCAGGCTGTGTGAGTATCTCTTTTTATAATTTGTTTGCACTTAGCTTCTCTGTTCATTGGTTTCCTAACTGGTGCCTAAAACTAAGGAATTGGATCTCAGTGTCTGGAATTCCTTTCTGGCTCCCATACCCTAAGATTCCTGCGTGTTTATTGTGGTTCTCCATTAGGGGGACATGGAATGAATATATTCCACTCACGTTTTAAAAGATGCTATTGTGTGATAAAGACAGACAGTATCATTTGGAACAGATCCAGCTCCTGATGATGCTGCAGGTGTAAATTTCATGCTTTCATGATTTATAACTATACAGAGACCTAGCTGGCAATTCTGCAGCCTGGGGCAAGGAGCACAAAAGACACACTCAGAGCAACTCTTTAAGACAAATTCAGTCATGTGTTGGAGAGAAAGACCTTGGACCTCAGGACACAAAGCCATGTGTGGGGAAGAGACAGAGACCCTGGGATACCAACCCAAGATGAAGCTAACCTAGACTATCTGGTGACTTCCTATTTTGGCTAATTATTCTTTCTAAATAGGCACTAAGCTTGATTGTTTCTACCAGTTGAAAGAAGCCTTCCCCAACCCTTCTTAATTCTGGTGATTTCCCTCTTTTAATCATTTCCTAGTTATCCTATATATAGAATACTGGGCTTGGAATCAGAAAGACTCATCTTCATGAGTTCAAATCCAGCCTCAGACACTTACTGGCTGTGTGACCCTGAGCAAGTCACTTCACCATGTTTGCCAGTTTCCTTATCTGTAAAATGAGCTGGAGAAGGAAATGGCAAACTGTTCCAGTATCTTTGCTAAGAAGACCCCAAAGTGGAGTCACAAAGAACTGAAAAACAATAAATTTATCCTGTATAGAGCTTGCTTTGTATATATTTGTTTGCATTTTGTCTCTTTATTAGATTGTAAGCTCCTTGAGGGAAGGGAGCTGTCTTTTACCTCTTTTTGTATTAGCACTTAATATCGAGCCTGGCACTTAATAGATATTTATCGATTGAGTGATTGCCCCCCACATTTCAGGACCCTGAGACCAAGTCCCTTTTGGCCCATCCTAGTTACAATTCTGTAGGTATATAAGGCAGATTGTGTGTGTATCCTTATTTCCTGTTTACTGTGGTCACATAATTTATTGAACGTAATGATGAAAAATAAAATTAATAATTACTAGACTCCTTTTCCTCTAGACATCTATCAAAATTGTGTCCATATTAGCAGCAAGTGAAAGGGAGAAAAAGAAGACGGCCACTTGTCTGGAAGCCTAGATCCTACTCCTAATATGGTGGGAAGAACACTGGCGCTCAAGTTGGAGGATCTAGGTTCAAATCCCACCACCATAATTTTAACATATATGTGTATGTATGTATATATATACATATACATATATATATATATATGTATAAACTTGCATGACCTTGGGCAAGTCATTTAACTTCCATAGGCCTCAGGTTCTTTCTTTGTAAAATACTAGATGGTCAGCTTCAGATGTATGATCCTATGTTCCATGTAACCTACGGTCACTTAACCTCCTTGGACTTTGGTTTCCTCCTTTGCTTAATGAAGGGACTTGGACTTCATTTCCACTGAGGACCCTTCCAGCTCTAAATGTCAATCAATCTAGTATGCTATGAAATCAGAAAATCATCAGGAGAAGAGATATGAATCCATACTTACCATTTATCTCCTTCCTTTCTACATCAAATCGGGCTTTTATTTCTTACGGTTTGCAGTATGTTATAGAAATATTACTTTATTAATTAATTAAAGCTCAGCCTACAAAGTCATCCAATGGAAGAAGGGTGAGAAAGAGAAAATCTGATTTAAATATAGTGCAGGCCTTTTAAACAAATGTAGGTATGCGATGTGTGCCCCACTCCCAGAATTCCCTGTTCCTGACAATCAAGAGTTGGATTTAATACCGGTCTTCTCATGTGTTGAAAACAAAACCGAATCCCAACTCATTAGTTACAAAAGAGAAATACCTTTCAACTCCGGTTCTTTCTTTGACTGCTATTGTTCCCATGAAAACCTTGCAAGAGCTGTAAAGGAACGGGGCTGCTTTGCCCATAGAGAAGATGTAGGAGAGGATGTGAGAGCTGCTTTTAAAATTTTGAAAGACTATCATGCAGGAAGCTTCTTCTGCTTGGCCCCAGAGGGTAGAACCTGGAAGTGGCAGAGACAGATTTAATCAGTCACTCAACAAGCAATCAAGCAATTAGTTAGGACCTACTAAACACCAGGCACTGTGCTAGGCACTTGTGGGGAGGGGTACAAATACAAAAAAATCAAACGATTTCTGTTCTCAGAGAATTTATATTCTAATGGAGGACACAATAAATTTTTTAAAAGAGAGTAAGTACAAGGTCATTTAAGTTTGTGTCCCCAAAATGAAAGCTGTCCCAAAGTATAATGAGCTATCCCAGAAGTAGTGGGATGTGTTGTAGAGGCTATTCTTTTTTTTTCTTTTTTTTTAGAGATTTTCAAATTATATGAAACCATTCTTATTAAAGAATTGTGGGAACCATATGGCCTGTGAGGCCTCATACTTTATCTTTTACCAGCTGCACAACTTTGAGCAAATAGGCCGATGCCACCTGCCTAGCTTGCCTCTCAGGGCTGGTATGACACTCAAACAATATATGTATGAAGCCCTTTGTAAATGTCATGTACTAAATAAAAGTCACTATAAGGGTGTGCCCCGTTCAGACCAGCAAAATTCTTGTAAGGGTGTGCCCTGTTTAGACTTCAGCAAAGTTGAAGGTTGGAAGGAGTAATGAAATGTAAAGGTGAGGCATTTTCGGTATGAATGAAGCATTCTGCACCTTGGGAGGGGTCTGAAGTGATAAACTGCTGGACTAGATAGGAAAAGGCTCATAAAGACAATTAGAAACTTACCCTAGAACGCAAGCTGCTTCCATACCTTTGCCCCTCCCCTCCCCCATTAGCACAAGCCCTGAAGAGGAATGGTAACTTGCAGGTCACCATAAGTAATGATGGGGTCCTTCATTGAGGGAATACAGCTCTTAATCAAAAATAATGGTTGAATAAGACACTTCTCCCATATTGTTCCCGGCAAATGACAGAGCTAAGTCTCTAGGGGAGTCAAAGGCATTCTTGAGAGAGGTCCTTAAGCTTAAAGTTTCTCTCAGGTCTGAAAGAACATAATAGTACTCCAGCTGAAGAGAGCATTGTGGGATGTCAGGGGAAACAAAGAGCAAGTTAACACCCAACCAAGCCAGAGGTTCAGTGGAGGCAGTAGGTAGAGACTGGAGTTGCCCACAGAGTCCCGCAGATTATCACATTGTTATGCCCTGTGTATAGGAAGCCCCGTGGGCAATTGTGTCCCATAGCCAAGGAACCTGCCCAGCCAAAGACAGCAGCTGCCATGCCCATTGATGAGCCAGCCAGGAGACTGAGTAATTTCCTTGGCATAATCCAGTGATGAGCCAGTCAGGCAACTGAGAGATCTGTTTGGCCCAGCCCAAGAAACACATTGGCCTTTCCAGAAAATTCTCTGTACCTGTAAGGAGCAAACTAAACCACCTAACCAGCTGAGATATTGTACCTGGTGAAGAGCCAGCCCACCTGAGTAGTGGAGCCACTCATCCATCACCAACACTGTGCCTAACAGTGAATATCATGAGGACTCTGGGAAAAGAAAGAATATTAAAGTCCTGGAGTACCAGTCATGAGTTGTCTTGGCCACATGTACAGTCCCTATATATGTGTCTCACTATCATTGTACTTTAAGTTTGTGTCTGCTCTCTCTACCTCCCAGTCTGTGTTCATAGTTCCAGGAAAGAATGCCACAAATTTGGATAGGAAAACCTCCTTTCTCTACTTTAATGCTGTTTGAGAAAATGTCTTTTCTAAAACTAACTGAAATCTACTGACCGATTGTTATCGGGAAGCATACTGGTAGGGATTCATGAACTACAGCATTAGAAGGATAGCCAATTATAGATTTACCCCCCCCCCCATAATCCAAGGTAGCAGATACCCCTCAGGGGAACCAGTCTGCCAATGCATGTACAAGTGCGTTTTGGGTGAATGAGCTAAGATGGTTGTTCTCCCTCTTTTGAGAACCAGGAGAACTCGTACAACAAGAGAAGTCAAGCTTTGGGGTTATGGTCTTTTAATAAAATTTGTATTCAAAACAACTCTCAGTTACAAGTTTAATTCCTGGCTCTTCCTACTCCATTAATAACAAGTTTCTGCCAAACTTTCCTGCCAACTCTGTACCAGAGTATTTATTCAACAAACACTTATTACATACTAGGCAAGAATACAAAGGTAGATAGGGGCAGCTAGGTGGATAGGGGCAGCTAGGTGGCACAGTGGATAGACTACTGGCCCTGGATTCAGGAGTACCTAAGTTCAAATCCAGCCTCAGACACTTAACACTTACTAGCTGTGTGACCCTGGGCAAGTCACTTAACCCCAATTGCCTCACCAAAAAAAAAAAAGAATACAAAGGTAGAAATTAAATAGTTCCTGCCCTCAAGGAGTTTACATTCTACTTAGCAGGAGAGATAACAAGCAAGCAAATAAGTAAATGGAAAGTACATATAGTATATAGAAAGCAACAGTAAAATAACCATAATGTTTATATAGAATTATACAAATAAGCATAACATTTATATGGCATTATACAAAAGAAAATTCAAGAGAGAGGGAGCATGACCAATGAGGAACATTAGAAAAAGCCTTATGAAAAAGGCAGCACCTAAGCTACATCTTAATAAAAGAAGCTAGAGATTATAAGGGAAGTGGGGCATAGAGAGCATTCCAGGCATGAAAAAGTCTGTACAAAAGCAGGGATGTGGGGAGAAAGAACATGGCAGAAACAGCTACCCAGCCAGTTTGACAGGAATGGAGAGTGTGTGAAGGGGAGCAATAGGAAATGACTGGACAGGTAGGTCAAAAGGACATTGTAGAGGGTTTTAATTACCGGGCTACAGGGAAGCTACAGAGGATGATGTGGCACAAAGATGTCTGGTCTTGGAGTTCAGAGAGAATTGGATTCAAATTCTCCAACACTTAGTCAGTGACCACAGACAAATTGAGTCACTTTTCTATGCTCAATTTCCTTGTCTATAAAATAGGAATAACAAAAACCTATATCACATATTTTAAATGGTTGTGATACCAAGTAACTCAAAGGAGGGAGTCTTATGACTTAAGGGGATTAGGGAAGGCTTGACACCTGAGCTGTTTTTGAAGGAAGGTTGGGGCTATTGGAGGTAAGGGTGAAGGGAGAATGTGTTCCTTTCACCTGTATCTGAATACAGAGGATCTTGGTTTGAATCCTGGCATTTTTGTTGTTGCTCAGTCGTTTTCAGTAACATCTGACTCTATGGGATCTCTTTGGAGGTTTTCTTGGCAAAGATGCTGGAGTGGTTTGCCATTTTCTTCTCTGATCCCAACTCTGGCTCTTATTATTATCATCTGGCCTTTATTATTGTGACCCTTGCACAGTTCATAGATCATATACTATATTTAATGTCATAGATTTAGAGCTAAGAAAAAGCTAAGAGAGCATCTAGGTCAGCAGTGTGCTAGTAAACATTTAACAACTGACTCTCCCCCCCCAAAAAAAATGTACACATCACATGACATTTTTAAAAGTTTACTCTGCATTATCATTTTCTCCACTTTCTGAAGACTAAACAATCAACAAAACAATAAATTAAGCCTTCATTTATGGCATTTACTAATTTCCAAGGTAGAAATGGTCAGTCAGAAAGTTTAACAATAGGCTTTTGAGAGCAGGTTCAAGCTGGCTCCAAGCATACCACTGGTCTAGGGAATCCTCCCATTTTACAGATGAGGAAACTGAGTCCCAGAGAGGCGCCTCTGAGTCCAAATCTCAATCTCTTTCCACTATGCCATGTTTAATCTCTCTGAGCCTCAGTTTCTTCATTTGTAAAATCTGATCTAGGTGACCTTCAAGGTCTGTTCCAGTTATAAAGCCATGATCCTTACATGTAAAGTGATCTTACGACCTCTTCTAGCTCCCCATTAGTCAATCGGTTCATTTATGTTCCCCATTAGAATGTCTTTTTTTCTGAGGCAATCAAGGTTAAGTGACTCGTCCAGAGTCACACAGCTAGTAAGTATCTGAGGCCAGATTTGACTGCAGGGCTGGTGCTCTATCCACTGCACCACCTAAATGCCCCATCCTCACTAGAATGAAAATCAACCAACTAGCATGGTTAAGTACTGGGCCCTGTGCTCAGCACTGGGATTACAAAGAAAAGCAAAATAATGACAACAGGCCCTTCATTCTAAGGGCTTCAGTCTAAGGGAACTTGCTCTTAGATGGTAGGGACTTGTTTGCTTATGTTGTTCTCTTTGGCACTTAGCACTATGCCTAGAAAATAGTAAACTTCTTAGCTCTATCTATCTACACCTGTTTCCTCACCTTTAAAGTGTGAATAGGGGCAGCTAGGTGGCACAGTGGATAGAGCACCAGCCCTGGAGACAGGAGGACCTGAGTTCAAATTCGGCCTCAGACACTTAACACTTACTTGCTGTGTGACCCTGGGCAAGTCACTTAACCCCAATTGCCTCACCAAAAAAATAAATAAATAAAGTGTGAATAATAATACTGGCCCTATCCTTCCCACAGGATGCTGGTCAGGGAACCTCTTTGTCAACCATCGTCTTGACCTTCTCTTGCCACTGGTCTTTGATGATTCTGAAGGAGGGAGTGAGTCTGATGACTTTGGGCAGCTCTCCCTCACTTCTGTTCAATTCATGCAAAAGTCAAGACATCACTCATCATCCACTATTTTACCCCAACATTGTGATGTCATTGACCCTCTTTGGGAATGAAGGAGGAAAAACAACAATCATCTAAGCTGCAAACAATGATTTGTAAGCTGAACTGACCAATTGAATCAGTAGGTGGAATCCTCAGATTCATTTATTCAGCAGATGTTTACGAAGTGACTCCATCTAGAGTTGTAGTCTTATAGGGCTCTCTCTATACAATGGAGGTAACCAATGGAAAGCAGGTCGAGGGAAATATGTCACCACAGAGAGTTAGCTCAAACTCCAAATTTATGTGGAGCCACAAGCAGCCTCACAGCTGCTTTTTGGTTGGGTGAATTAGAGGTCCTTGTGGAGTTCTCTGAGATGGAGAGAAGAAGCCAATCTCATCTACTACAGGCGGGTTTTATGCATTGAGAGTCTTTACCTAAACCCTTGGTAGGAAAACAATTTCTTTGAGAAATAAGAAAGCTGGAGGGCTTCCCAGAGATTCCCAAAGATCAGGTTTCTTGGATTGATGCCCAAGCCTTAGAGAGGTGGGTCATCTCTAGCTGTGCTGACTGACTCCAGTACAACCCTTGCTAAACCAGATAGACTCTATGGTGTGTCTCTTCTTTTTAAACAGGATGAGCCCCTTGCAGGGGGATGAAGGGGTCTTCTAACGGTTGGTACTGGTGTAGCTTAACAGCACTTTGGTCACAAAGGCCTCCATGAATTGACTATTACTGGATAGTATTCAATTAACTAAGAGCAGCTAAGGGGTGTGGTGGATAGAGCACAAGCACTGGAGTTGGGAGGATCTGAGTTCAAATATGGCCTCAGATACTTAGTAGCTGTGTGACCCTATTTGCCTCTGTTTCCTTATCTGTAAAATGAGCTGGAAAAGGAAATGACAAACCACTCCAAGAAAACCCCAAATGAGGTCACAAAGAGTTGGCCACAACTAAAAACAACAGAATAACAAATTCAGTTGACTATTACTGGTTCAGTTATGGCTGGGGCATGTGGGAGGAGGAAGAAGGGAGCATCCTTGTAATATAGCACCCAGAAGTACTCATGAGATCTTAGGCTGCTTTAAGAGAGATGATATCACGTCCAGGACCAAAGAGGTGTTTTCATCCATCCATACTCAGTCTTGGCCAGACTACATTTGGACCACCTTTTCATTCACAAGCTTGGGAGAGAGCCAAGAAGAGGTAGAATAAATGTTGAATTCAGAGTCTTGGATCTGGAGGCCTGGGTTCAAATCCTGACTAAGCTACATATTCCCTGTGGGCAACTCTCACCTCAGAGTCTCAGTTTCCTCATCTGTAAAATGAAAGGGTTGAATTAGATAATTTCTAAGGGCCCTTCTAGCTTGAAATCTACAATCCTATAATAATGAAGGGCCTTGAGATCATGACCAATGAGAAGAGAAGATAATGTGGACATCATAGTCATCGTCAAGTATCTGAAGGACTTGCCCCCAACAGAAAAAACAGAAAAGTTCTCTTGGGCACAGAGAGAAGAACCGGGCGTAGGGGGTGAGGAAAGAGCACTACGAAGAGGCAGATTTAGGTGGGATGTCAGCCTAAATTCCCTGACAACCAGCACTATCTACAAGTAGACTGGTCTACTTGAGGAGGTAGTTGGTTCCCTCTTCTCTGGGACAGAGCATTTATCTGGTATGCTGGAAAGAAGATTGTAATATTGCTACTAATAATAGCAGCAGCAACATTTGTGAAGCATCTTAAAATTTTCAAGATACTTTACATATATTATCTCATTTGGTCCTCACAACAAGTCCAAGAGGCGGTTGCTATCATGATCTCCATTTTACAGATGAAGAAACTGAGGCACCGAGGTTAAGCATCTTTGCTCAGGGTCACAAAACTGGGGAGTGTCTGAGACAGGATTCAAACTCAGGTCTTGGGGCAGCTAGTTGGCGCAGTGGATAGAGCACCAGCCCTGGAGTCAGGAGTACCTGAGTTCAAATCCGGCCTCAGACACTTAACACTTACTAGCTGTGTGACCCTGGGCAAGTCACTTAACCCCAATTGCCTCACTTAAAAAAAACCAAAAACCTCAGGTCTTCCTGATTCCAAGTCCTGAACTCTATGCACTTCACCCCCTGGCATGCCTTGTTCAGGTATAGATCAGATTAGATGCTTCTAAGGTGTCTGTCCAACTCTGAAATCCTGTGAAAATGCAGCATGCAGTGGAGTTAGCCAGAGGCTGTCTATTATTCTAACACTGTATACAAAATTGCAGTGGTACGTTTACTTCTAAAACATTGTGTGCTGGGCAGCAGGCTGTGTGTTAGAATGGAAATGATAGTAATAATCGACATTTATATGGCATTTTAAGGCTTACAAAATGCTTTCCATGCTGTGTATTAAGGGGCTTTGAATGCTTTCACAATTTTGACTCTCACCTACCTTTCTATGCTTAATACATATTACCGTCCTTCACAGTCTGTGATCCAGACAGATTGGTCTATTTGCTGTTCCTCATGCAAGGGCAAAGGAGATCATATATGTAAAGCACTTTGCAATAGAAATGTTAGCTATTACTATTATAACTTTTCCTAATCCCCTGAGCTACTATTATCTCCCCAACCAAATTACCTTGCCTTTGTTTCATATATACTGAGTGTCCCAAAAGTCTTGGGGCAGTTTTAAGCTCTCAAAGCTTAACTAGCTTAAATAACTTGTATTTTGGATCTACTTTGGTGGTATACATTGTTTCCCCCAACAAAATGTAAGCACGTTCAGGGCAGAGACTGTTTCATTTTTGTCTATTCCAGGCCAGTTTCTCTAGAGTATGGAAGATGGGGGGGGGGGGGGAGTCATTTGAAATCAGTCTGGAAAGGTAGGAAATTGCCAACTCCTAAGGGTTTTAAGCAATAAACAGGAAATTGTATTTTATCTTAGAGGCACTAGGAAGCTCCTTAATCAGGAGAAATAAAATGGACAGATTTGTTTCTTAGGAGTACGAATACAGATAAATACAGTACTGTGTAGGGAGAAAAGACAAAGAAGGGAGATATTAACCTGGAAATAGTCCAGAGGGGAGAAAACAATAATGGGGAGGGGGAAGAGGAAGACAGGCAGGAGGTGGCACCTGACCCAAACCTGGGAGAAAGCAAAGGATTCTGGGTTCAGGTCCGTGGGACTGGATGTGAAGAGAAAGCAGAGTCACACTGTGCTGCTGTGGTTTAGCTGTGACTCTCTATTTCCTGCCTGTTTGGGGGCTCAAACCTCAGCCTTTAATGTTCACGCTTGTTTTGTACATGTAGAGGCAGAGGATGTGCATGTTGGTGGAGAATGAACTCCCCTCTTGTTCAGATATTCCAAATGCTCCCAAACCAAGAGGTCTCTGTGGCTTAAATGAATCGGCAAAAACAAAAACAAACACCATTTATTAACTATTTACTGTTTGCTAGGCACTGCACTATGAACTGAGGATCAGATGGAGATGGAGGGGAGTGTTCTAGACCTAGGTTTTTACCAGTATAGGAAACTCCGCAATGCAGGAGCTCCCTTTATCAACACAGGTCAATACCTAGTTGGCAAACTAGTGACTTAGCATAGGTCACACAAAATGAATTCAGGTCTTCCTGTCTCTAGTGCCTTCCCTCCTTTGATTATTTCCAATTTATCCTATGGATAGCTTGACAGTACATAGTTGTTTCCCCCATATTAGACTTAGCTCTTTGAGAGGCAAGGGCTGTCTTTTGCCTTTATTTGTATCCCCAGGGCTTAGTATAGTGACTGACTGACAAGTAAGATTAGCTTTCTATTTACCATGTCCCACTGTCTCTGAGGCACTGGAGATACAAAAACTGAGACACAGTCCTGGCCTCAAGAAGCTTACATTCTAATAGGAGAAAACAGCACAGGGTGTGGCAGCCAGGGAAGAATGTTCTGACCAGGGTTGTCACAGGTAAAAGAGGCGCCATAGAGCAAAGGGATCTTATCTTATGATAAGATTTCATCTTATTTTATCTTATGGTATGGATCACATCCTTTCCAAGAATGGTCATGACGCCTTGATTACTCCTGCCAAAGCTAGAGGCAAGAATCAGAGGCAGCAAGGCAAGAAGATAGCGGGAGGGCTCACCTAGAGTTGGTGACCTTTTACCACTCAAGAACATGGCACCAGTATGGGGGTGGGGGGGGAGAGAACCTGGTAGGAGGCAGGCAGTGTGGCAGAAAGGCCTGGGGGGGTGGGTCCCAGCAGCTCAGCATCCCATGCCACACTGACACAGGCTTCTCCCTACCTCCGGGTTGATACTCGCATGAGAATATTTCAGGCAATGCCCATCCATTGATTGGTCTGAAAGCTGCTCTCTCTAAGCTCAGCAGTGCAGGCTCTCACGGCTGCTCCCTGGAGAAGGGGCCTAAGCCTGCTTTGCAATCAGGGTCTCTGCTGTCTTCTGGGCTTCCAGCCCCATTTCTCTGAGACTGAGGCCTCTGGAGTTCTCCCTGGGGGAGCTATTCTCTCCTCAGAACCGCTGCTGAGGCTCTGGCTGTTTTCTATCTGACGTTGATGCCGCTGACGTGGCAGAGGCCTCAGAACCATCAGTGGGCTGGGGAGCCTCAAAAACCAACACTGACCTCACAGCCCTGGTACAAGCTGGGCCTGCCTTCCCCCTCTTTGTGGTGACCACATCCCCTCCTTGTTACCAGCTCCCTCCCTTCTCAAAGTACCTGAGGTCTTTCTCTGTTACCCTGTGTTATTTCCCCCTCCCAAATTACCTTGTATTTACTTCCAATCAATCAATTAACAAACATCGATTAAGCATCTACTGTTCACCAGGCACTGTGATAAGCACTGAAGATACAAAGAGTAAAAAACCCCACCAACCCAGCACCTGTACTCAAAGGGCTTACATTCGCTTGGTTTATAGTCATCAAATGTCAAAACAAGAAGGAACCTTGTAGGTTCTAGTCTTTTTGTGTCAAGGCCTCCTTTGCCAGTATCTGATGGAGCCTAGGAACTCCTCAGAATAATGTTTTTAAATGTAAAGATAAGTAGGATTACAAAGAAAATCAATTATCTGAAAATATCTTTAATTATCTTAAAATCTTAACATTTTTAAAAATAATTTTCCCAATTACATATAAAGACAATTTTAACATTCATTTTTAAAACATTTAAATTGGGGGCGGGGCGGGGCAATGAGGGTTAAGTGACTTGCCCAGGGTCACACACCTAGTAAGTTTCAAGTGTCTGAGGTCAGATTTTAACTCAGGTCCTCCTGAATCCAGGGCCTATGCTTTATCTACTGTGCCACCTAGCTGCCCCTAAAATGTTTTTTAAAATAGCATTTTATTTTTTCCCAATTATATATAAAGACAATTTTTAACAGTCATTTTTACAAGATTTTGAGGTCCAAATTTTTCTCCCTCCTTCTCTCCCCCCTTCCCTCTTCCTAAAATGGTAAAGCAATCTGATATAGGTTATGCATGTGCAATCATGTAAAAGATATTTCTATATTAGTCATGTTGTGGGGGGGAAAAACGAACAAAAGGAAAAAATTCTGAAAAAAAGAAAGGAAATGAAAATAAGTCTGCTTTGATCTGAATTCAGACTCCATAGTTCTTTTTCTGGATGTGGAGAGCATTTTCCATCATGAGTGTTTTGGAATTGTCTTAGGTCATTTATATTGCTGAGAAAAGCTAAGTTGTTGAAGTTGATCATCATAAAATTAAAACATTGAAAAAATAAAGTTCACTAACTCTCAGTTAAGAGCCCATAGTCTGGTTTAACTTCTTCGTTTGAAAGATAGGATAGCTAGGGCCCAAAGAGGACTTGGCCAAGGTCACAGAGGCAGTCCAAGCTCTTTCTGCTATGTCAGGGGCAGGGTCGAAGAAAACTGAGAGTAAGAAGGTGACACCAGAAGTGGAGAAAGGAGAGGGAGAAGCCTTTCTTACAGTCAGTAACCCTGGCGTACCATGTGCCAGGCATTGTGCTAAGTGCTGGGAATACAAAGAGAGGTAAAAGACAGTCCCTGCTCTCAAGGAGCTCACAGTCTGAGGAGGGAGACAACATGCACAATCGAGATATGTGGGACAAATTGGAGATAATTAACAGAGGGGAGACATTAGTACTAAGCTTCCTTCAGTGGCTCCAGCCACTGGACAGGGTTTTGACCTGCAGAATAGAAATCCACAGGCTTAAAATAGGCATTTCAAAAAAATGTATCAGATTGAACAAAAAATATTCAATACCTCATTAAATAGCTGGGCTGTGACTACCGTCTGTCCCCATGGGAGCTGTTCTCACTTATGTGCCCCCCCCAGCCAAGGTCTGAGAGGCACATCACCAGGTTGGGTACATGACGGAGACTCCTTTGGGTTACAGCAACTCTCAGAGACTGCTTTGTAAATCAAAGAAGTCATGAATTCCATCCATCCCTTTCCTTCCCCTCACAAGGCCGCCATCTTGGTTCTGACCCCCAACACCTCTTACCTCTCACCTCTCACTTGCCCCTTAGTTGGTCTCCTTGCCTCATGTCTCTCCCCACTCCTGTCTATCCTTCCCATAGGAGAGTGATATTTCCAAAGTATGGGTCTGACCATATCACACACACCCCTCCCAATAAATTCCAGTGGCTCCCTATTCCTACTAGGAGCAAATATAATCTTCTTTGTTTGCTATTGAAGGCCCTTTACAACCCATCCCCAACCTATTCCCATTCATTCACTCTACAGCCCAGCCAAAATGGTCTTCTTGCTGTCTCTCCATTTCCTATCTCCATGCATTTGCACTGGCTGTCCCTCATGCCTAGGACACCTCCTCATCTCTGACTCTGACTTTCCTTATTTCAAGACTCAGCTCAAGAACTTCCCTCTACATGAAATCATTCCTGATTCCCCACACTACTAATACCACCCTCCACCAATCACATTGTACTTATTGTATATATGGTCTCTGTGTGTATACATATATTTATAGATATACTTTTATATATCCATGTTGTCTTATGCAATAAACTATAAGATCCTTGAGGATAAAGATGAATTCATCTTGACCTTTGTGTCTAGCATAGTTCTTGGTATATAGTAATTGCCCAAAAATGCTTTTTGTATAGAAGGGAATAAACTGGAATTGAAGGAAAGAGTTCTAACAACTGGAGGAGGTCAGTTAGGAGAGATCATCAAAGAGGTGGTTCGTAAGTGGTACTTTGAAAAAGGCAAAGGATATTATTATGTTTCCTTGAGGAAGGAGTAGGCAGCTGGGGGGTGGGGGAGCACCATAGTGGATAGAGTGCTGGGCCTGGAGTCAGGAAGACTCATCTTCTTGAGTTTCCATCCAGCCTCAGATGCTTATTAGCTGTGTGACCCTGGGCACTTCACCCTCAGTTAGCCTCAGTTCCTCATCTTTAAAATGATCTGGAGAAGGAAATGGCAAACCACTCCAGAATCTTTGTCAAGAAAACCCCAGGGGGCAGCTAGGTAGTGCAGTGGATAAAGCACTGGCCCTGGATTCAGGAGTACCTGAGTTCAATTCAGACACTTGACGCTTACTAGTTGTGTGACCTTGGGCAAGTCACTTAACCCCCATTGCCCCACAAAAAAAAAAAAGACAGATGGGGTCACGAAGATTTGGACACGACTGAACAACAATGAGGAGGGAGTGTAGATCATATGTTAGGAGGCAGTGTGTGCAAAGGCAAGAAGTGGGAGATAGAATCTCCAGTCCAGAGGACAGTATGGAAAGCAGACTCATTTAAATGGAACAGACAGTATGTGAAGGGAAGCGATAGGAAATAAACCTGGAAAGAGAGGTGGGAGCCAGACTGGGGAGAGCTTGGAAGTCAGGCTGGAGAGCTTGTAATGGATCCAAGAAGCAGGAGGAAGCTGCTTAGTGCATTTGAATAGGGAATGACACGGTCAGACCTGTCTTTTAGGAATACCACCCTGTCAGCTGTATGGAGGACAAGTTGGAGAGGGGAAAGACTGGAGGCAGGGAGGTCAGGTAGTGGGGGAGGGGAGATGAGAGGCCAGCTAGCAGAGAAGGGGGGAGGATGAGGACCCTGTGGTTGGAGAGAAGGGGATGAGTGGCAGAGGGGCTGAGGATAAGGAGCCCTACTCCATGTGGTGGTATGTTTACCATCATCTGAAAGAAGCCAGCACCTAGAGAATTCTAGAGTTGGCCATTCTCCCTTCCTTGTTTGTTTGTTTGTTTTGTGTAAGCACTCAGGTTAAGTGACTTGTCCAGGGTCACACAGCTAGTGTCTGAGGGCAGATTTGAACTCAAGTCCTCCTGACTCCAGGGCTGATTCTCTATCCACTACACCACCTAGCTGCCCCACTCTTCCCTTCTTTTTCCATGTTATCATAGTGGAACTCAACCTATAATTTCACTAGTATAGGGAACTCCCAGGTGAGGAAACTCCCTTTACAGATGCAGGGCAGCCCCTTCTCTACAATTTATAATAGATAGGATTCATGGAGCACTTTAAGATTTGCTTTACAAAAATCTCATTTTATCCTCACAATGACCCCATTCAGTAGATGTTGTGATTATCCCTATTTACAGATGAAGAAACTGAGGCAGACAGAGGTTAAGTGATTTGACAACTAGTAAATGTCTGAGGCTAGATTTGAACCCAGGCCTTCCTGATTCCAAGTCTAATGCTATATTCATTGTATCACCTTAAATGCGGTATAAGCACCCATTATGTGCTATGGCACAGGAAGGTGGGTCCAAGCCCTCCTTTCTAGCCTAAACAGAGGGAAGGAAGCTCTTGGGCCCCCTTTGTTTCCAGGGCAACATTCCTAATCTTTATGATGGACATAGAGGTTTATGGTCAGGCTTCTGGAAAGTCTAGACACGATCAAGAACCACAGCAGGAAGAAAGGGGTTTCTTTCAGATGGGTTAAACCCAGAGACAAAGGATCTGAAGGGAGCCCCCACAGTCCAGTGGAAAGAGCAGAGTTACAGACTGTCTAGGCTGGTGGGGACCCCAGGGGTCATCTTGTCCCCACACAAGACTTTCCTCTAGAGTTGTCCCACAAGAGGTGGTTGTCCACCCTTTGCTTGAAGACCTCCAATGATGGAGGACATTCCAAGGCATCCCCAGGCCACCTTTGGACAGCTCCCCTGGTTAGGAATCATTGCCTGATGTCAGTCCCTCGCCTGCCTCTTTGTAAATTCTACCCATAGCTTTCAGGTTCCACCTTCTGGGTGGCCAAATGTTCCTGGTTTCTGCAACTGATCCTCCTGTGCCATGGACTCAAGGCCCTTCCCCTGGTCCCCCTCCTCTCACTAAACCGCAGCCTTTCGATGACCTTCCTAAAATAAGGCCCCCAGAAATGAATGGGATAATCCATATGTGATCTGAGCAGGGAAGAATGCAATGGGTCCATCACTCCATCCCCACCCCTAGTCCTGGATTCAGTGCCTCTCTTTATGCCACCTAACATTGTGTTTGGGCAGCTAGGTGGCCCAGTGAATAAAGTTCCAAGCCTGAAGTCAGGAAGATCTGAGTTCAAATCTGGCCTCAGATACTTACTAGCTGTGTGACCCTGGGCAAGTCACATCACCCTGTTGGCCTAAGTTTCCTCTTCTGTAAAATGAGCTGGAGAAGGAAATGACAAACCGCTCCAGTATCTCTGCCAAGAAAACCCCAAATGGGGTCATGAAGAGTCCGACATGACTGAACAACAAACAATATCACATTCACCTTTTTCAGTTGTGCCCTATCAACTTACACTGGCCTTCCAGGCCTTAAGACTTCTTAATCATTTCCACACTAACTGCTTATAGAGACACCAGAAAAATGGTTAAAAGACATGAGTTGACTCAGGTTCAATCAATTAACAAACATTTCCACAAATGCAAAAGTGAAGCAGGTCCTGCCTCAGTGAGTGTACATTTTACTGGCAGCAAATATTTTCAACAGGTGAATAAGTAAGATCCTTGAGAGTGGGACCATTTCGTTTTTGTCTTTTAGGACAACATGATTTATTATTGAGTGATATATTCAAAATAAATAGGGGCAGCTAGGTGTCGTGGGGCAGCTAGGTGGCACAGTGGATAGAGCACTGGCCCTGGAGTCAGGAGTACCTGAGTTCAAATCCGGCCTCAGACACTTAACACACACTTACTAGCTGTGTGACCCTGGGCAAGTCACTTAACCCCAATTGCCTCACTAAAAAAAAAAAATAATAATAAATAAATAAATAAATAGAGGGTATCTGAGGGACATCAACAACCCAGGACTCAGGAAAGGTCTCTGGAAGAAGTTGGATCTTGAGCTGATGAGAAGGAAAAGCACTTGAAGCATTGAGGGCCAGTCTGTGCAAAGAGGCGGAGGTTGGGAATGAGGCCTCTCTGGAGCTGAGTGGGCTCTGTCCTGGGAGGCACTGAAGCTTTTCAAAGGGAAAATTCTCCTGGCATGAGTTGCTTTGAGGATACTGGAAGCCCTAAAGTGTTTGCATCTATGCTCAATATTTATTCCCTACCCTGGAGCCTGGAGAATCTCCTCCCATCCCTTCTCTCACTCCCTCTAAATAGCTCACTGCAGAGGAAGATGGAGGCCATTGATACCTCCTGGGTAAAATTCATTTTTCTGTTCCAGGCGTGACACACAGGAGCCTTCCTCTGCACACGACTGATGGGGGCAGGAACCACAGTGGGGGGGGTGGAGAGTTTCATGATTTCCCCATTAGAATTTAGGCACGAATGCGGCAAGGTTTCACCCAGTCAATATTATCCCCGGAGTCTCTGCAAGCAAGCCCAATCTCTCGCCTCCCTCCCCACATCACCAGGTACAACCAATCTCATCCTGGGCTGCCTATTTGTCATTAATGGAGCAGCCTGGAATCCTCATCAGAGGTTGCTAGGTTACCATATATTACATTGTCCCAGTCTGGTGATGTTGCTATGGAAACAGGTTGCTATCCCTCCACTCACGACACTGTTCTGGTCAGGCTCAGAGTGTAGGCAAGATGCGGCTATGATGTCAGAGGACCTTAGAAATCACAGGGTTTTCTACCTTCGTTGTTAAGATGAGCATTGAAATAGGAATATCCTTGATGGATTATGGGTTATGATTGATGGGATACATCAAGAGAACATAAGGGAACATCCTCAATGGATCATATCTATCCTTGATGGGTGATACAATGGAATAGGGAGAGAGCACCTCCCCAGCATGTAACCTTGAGTAAGCCTCTCACATTTTGGGACCTCAGTTTCCTCCTCTGCAAAATGAAGAGATTGGACAAGACAATCTCTAAGGTTCCCACGGTGAATTGATGGCTCAGTGTTGAATTTGGAGTCAAAACAACCTGGGTTCAAATCCAGCTTCTGACACTGTCTGGCTCTGTGACCCCAGGGACTCACCCTCATTGAGCCTCATTTTCTCCATTTGTAAAGTGGGATAATTATAGCACCTACCTCATAGGGTTGTTATAAGGGTCAAATGAGACAATGGGCCTAAAGCCCTATGTAAATATTAGCTATTCTTAATATTTTATAGACCTATATCTACAATACTGTGATTCAGACTTCTCTTGCTTAAAGACATAGGCTTCTATTATGTTTCTGAACTGTGACTATCTTCAAATTATAACATCTGCATCCTAAACACATTCTTTGATATTCCAAGGCTCTGTCATGCCATGCCCACACCAAGACATGCCTCAGATCTCTACCAGATGGTCTTTGAGAATTGCAGTTGCTGAAAAATGAATTTCCCTGAGGTTGATATAGCAAAGAGTATCTCTCATCTTAACTGGGCTGGTCTTCAGAAAACAGGCATTCCTGGTTCATTATGAGCTCATGGGCTACTTCTAATACCTAGAGACAGCTAGGTGGCTTAGTGGATAGAGCACTGGGCCTGGAGTCAGGAAGACCTAAGTTCAAATCCAGCCTCAGGGACTTACTACCCATGTGACTCTGAACAAATCATTTAGGTTCTGTCTGCCTCAGATGAAGATAATAATAGCCCCAACATGACAAGGCTATTGGAAAGATCAAATTAGATAATATGTGTAAAGTGCTTAGCACAGTACCTGGCACATGATACATAGTAGGCATTTAATAAATGCCTATTTCCTTCCATCCTACGGCAAGCCTTTCCTGATCTTCCTCATTGCCATTGATCTCTCCCTTCTCCAATGGTCATATTCTTATTTATGTTTACACGTTGTACCTTTCTCCCATTAAACTAGTTGGACATAGGCTCCTTGGTAGGCTGGGCCTGTTTTCATTTTTTTTGTACTCAGTACAATGCCCTACACATAGTAGGTGCTTAATAATTGCTTGCTGGATTGCATTGAATTGCCTTGCATTGCATTGAATTACACTGCACTGAGAGATTTTCCAGAAGACTAGCGACCTCTCCCTCCTCAAATCACTTTGTATTTACTTATATCTGTATATGTTGATAGAATGCAAGAGTCTTGAGGTCAGGAACAGTTCTACTTGTAGTCTTAGCTAGATTTAGCACAGTAACTGGCACATAAGAGATGTGTGATAAATACTGGCTGGTTGGTTGGTTGGTTGATTATCTCTTGGGATGTTATATCCCCTGTTAGAGTGTAAGCTTCCTGAGGGCAGGGACTTTTCCACTTTTGTCTCCTAGCACAGTACTAGGCACACAGTAGGTGTTTTATAAATGTTCATTGAATTGAGTTGTCCCCTCTGATGCTCTGACACCTCCAAGATGTGGGATTTGAATCAGAAATAGCATCTTTTTCTATCCATATTTTTCCAAATTGTCATGACTCTGGCACTCGATATTTGCGCAAAGGGCCTGACCATGGGAAATTCCCTATTCAAAGCAAAAAGCAGAATAGTAGAATGGTTTCAAGTCCTACCGATAAGTTGTTGGCCAGCATCCTGGTCCAATGGCCTATAGCCACTAGCCTCCTCTGCTTTTTTTCCAACTCCATGCCTTATGCCCCAGTTATTAAAAGTATGTCTTTTCTCATGAAACAATCGATTCCCCCACCATTGTCCCTAGAGTGCAATCTACTAACATCTGAAATACTTTCTGGCCCCAGAGCACCCATCAGGAGATGCTTTTAGCTATTTTAATCCCAGACACAAGACGACACCATTATTCCTAATTAATGGATCTGTTTACCCTTAATGTGCAGTTGGAATACACAATGGTTAAGGCAGCCAGAAGATTCCAGCTCCAAGGCCTTCCCATGTTGACAGCAGCATTCCCCAATTTGTGGGTTTCTTTTAAACGAAAGTTTTGATTTAGGTGGTGGTTGGATGCTGGTTCAGCGGCATTCAGTACACTAAGCATTTATCAAATCCCATTGTGTGCCAGGCACTGGATTCTGTTCTAGGGAAAGAGACAAAATAGAACAGTCCCTACCCTTGAGATGCTACTTTCTTCTAGAGGAAACAACATGCACTTAAGTAAGCAAATTCAAAGTTTATGTTGTTGGTGGTGGTCCTTCTTTCTCAAAGAGTACCATGACTTGCACTGAATTGGATTTAAGTGAGGGAGGGCTGTGCAAGGTCACCAACCTCACTCTCTCATCCACAGCCATCTGGGTCCAGTGGCAAGATATATATCAGGATGCCTGGAGATGGCCCCAAATTTTTTTAAGGCAATTGGGGTTTAGTGACTTGCCCAGGGTCACATAGCTAGTAAGTGTTTGAGGTGAGATTTGAACTCAAGTCCTCCTGACTCCAGGTCCAGTGCTCTATCCACTGTACCACCTAACTACACAAAGTCATTTCACAAAGGGGAGGGTGTTGATAACTGGAAGGGTCAGTAAAGATGCCGTATTGGAGGCAATATGTGGAAAGAATAGTCTCACTATTCAATCACTCAATCAGCCACCATATATTAAGCACCTGCTGTGTACAAAGCAATGTGCAATATATACTGGGGGATACAAATACAGAAATGAAATAGTCCCTTCCCTTTCATTCTAAGGCATGAGCAACATGTACACAGATGAGTATATACAGAATGGATACAAGGTAATTTTCTGATGCTCTTCACTGAGAGCAGTATAGACTGAAGAAAATGCTGAATATGAACTCAAAGTCAAGAAAACCATAATTCCAATCCTACCTCTGACACAAACTAGGTGTGAGACTATGGACAGGTCACTTGACCTCTGAGCTTCAGGCAACTCCCTAATTGTTTTTCAGTTGTGTTTGACCCTTCGTGACCCCATTTGGGGTTTTCTTGGCAAAAATACTAGAGTGATTTGCCATTTCCTTCTCTAGCTCATTTTATAGATGAGGAAACTGAGGCAAACTAAGTGACTTGCCCAAGGTCACATAGCTAGTAAGTATCTGGGGCTGGATTTGAATTCAGGTCTTCCTACTCTAGCTCATTTTATACATGAGGAATCTGAGGCAAACAATGTTAAGTGGCTTGCCCAGGGTCACCTAGTTAGTAAGTGTCTGAGAACCCATGAAGAAGTCTTCCTGACACCAGGATTCTATACACTGTGCCACCTAGCTGCCCATATATAGCTGCCTAATTCCCTAATACAAAGTTTTAAACCACCGGGATCTTTTTAGAAGAATCTGTCTAGAGGTGGAATTTTCCCCTCTCCAAAGCTATTGTAGATGCTTATCCCATAGCTTAGCCCTCAGAGACCCCAGAATTCATCAAGAAATTGGCTCTATTCTATAGAGGAGGTGATTTCTGAAAGGCAGCATGGTGGAGTAGTTAAATAGGTAATAGAGTAGTAGTCAGGTGTAGAATTGGAGTTGGGAAGGCCTGGGTTCAAATCCAGCTTCTGGCATTTGATGTGTCACCCAAAACGAGTTGCCTCACCGTTCTCAGCTTGTTTTCTCATCAGTAAAGTGGGGGTGATAACTCCTGAAGTACCTAGCTCAGGTGTTCTATGAGTCTAAAAGAAGGTAAGTCTGTTATTTTGCTTTGCAAATTTCTCAATCCATTTCATCTATTATTGTTAAGCAGTTTTGTTTCGAGTGGTCTGGTCATGATGCCTGATCATCTCTCTAAGCCTCAGTATCTTCACCTACAAAATGGAGTTAATAACGCTGATACTCTCTGCATTGCAGAGTGGTTATGGGTCTGTGGTCCTGTGGTTCCATTAAAGCACTTTGTAAACCTTAACGCTCTAAAGAAGGAGTAGATATTATTGTCATTATTTATCATCAGAGATAGATCTCTTTATGATAGGCATTTAATAAATGCACATTGAGATCCAAGACACTCCCAAAAGACTCGTGATGAACAATACCATCCACCTCCAGAGATAGAACTGATAAATTGGGTGGGCAGATTGAAGCAGACTTTTTCAACTTTCTTTCTTTCTTTTCTTTGTTTGTTTTTGCAACATGGCTAATAGGGAAATATGTTTTGCATGACTTCACATGTCTAATTGATATCATACTGTCTGGCCTTCTCAATGGGTCGGGGAAGGGATGGAGGGAGAAAAGTGGAAACGCATTTTTTTAAATGGTCATTAAAAAGAAAGACAAAAGGCAAAAAAAAAAAAAGCACATGAGTTTTTGATCGATTTCATCAATGCTATGGAAAACAGCACTACTCTGTACAAGCCATAGGTTAGCTGGGTCACCTCCAAGATATATAACCAACAGTTTTAATGATGCGGGGGGGGGGGCAAATTTAATATATGAAGAGTTAATTGGGTGGCTTGCTTAAATATTGGGGTCCCGGAGATAATGAGGGACCTCTAGGTTTAAGGCTCCCTCCCCTCAGAAACTGCCTTTTTAGATATTTCTCCCAGGCCAATAAGAAAGGAGTCTTACAGCCTCTGTTCCACAGATTTTTTATTAGGGAGAATAAGGTAAACAGCAAAGGTGAAATTAATAAAATCAAAGACAAGGAAATAGGGAAAAAGCAATGCAGATAATCCTCCTAGCTCTAACCTAAATTTATTCAAAAGAGCAGAGTACCTTACCACCTGGAGCTTGTAGCTTCAATGGAAAGCACAACTTACAACCAGGCTTGAGTGACTCAGCTGAGCCACTGGAAGGGAGGAAGAGGGAAGAAGAGAGAGAACTCTGGAAGAGACTCAGCCTCCCCTCAGCGAGCATCTAATTTTCCTCCCCCAAAAGGCGAGGTCTTTCAAAAACTGCCTATGGAGAGAGGTTTCTCCTTCTGACCTCAGTAGCACACGTAACTTCAGGGTGGGCCAGTTGTGGCCCCTCCCAAATGAATCAGCTGAATTCTAATTTTACCACAATGAAGAAGTTAAAAATTAAGAAAAAAAAGGAAAAGGCTGACTCTTCCTCTCTCCCTTGTCAAGCTGAAAGACCAGACCAGAAGCTTTTATGAAGACCCATTTTCTGGCAGTCACCCAGGGATAGGACTCAGTCCAAGTTCATGTTGAAGCCTTAGAATTCCAGGAGTTGTAATGGCAGCAAGCGGATGGGGCTAGCTAGCAAACCAGCTATCGAGATTGGCAGATGAGAAATTGGGTCCAGGGAAGTTAATGGAGATGGAAAGGAACTTTGTGTTGAGATCAGTGAGATCTAAAGTCTAGGAGACCAGAGAATATTAGCACAAGGGAGACCAGAAGGAACACCCAACAAAGACAAGCACTGATCCCAGGGCAGATGCTGTTTGTACACTACCCGACCTTATACTGCCTGCTGGGTGTGGGCAGTCCTGGACCCACAGGTGGTAACCCCAGGCAAAAGCAGGTAAATCCTGCCACAGATATACACCGATGTGCACAGAGATGTCCGACTCCCTGAGAGATCATCACAGGGGGTCCCAGATTTGGAGTCAATGAACCTGGTTTTTTGAGTTTGATGCCACCTTTTGGGACAGACATTTCATCTCAAACCTCAGCCTCCAGCCCCTGCATTACAGAGTTGTTGTGAGTCCCATTAAAGCACTTTGTAAATCTTCAGGTTCTAGACCTAGGAGCCAGCTGATCCAACTCCCTCATTTCACAGATGAAGCAACAGAGGCCCAGGGACATAGTGACTGGCCCAATGTCCCACAGCTAGTTTGTGACAGGTGGGATTCCAACCCTGACTCTCTGACTCTGAGATCCAGAGATTTTAATTGTGCTTCTGAGCATGGCTAAATTCAGGATGATTTAGGTTACCTTCAGGATGATGGGTTGTCGGGAGCCTCAGTGAATCATGAAGGTCTGGAAGGGTCACAACCTACATTTGTGGAGGGGGTACTCACATCCATGGACCCACAGATCCATACAATATCGAAGCCTTATTATTATTATTATTGTGGGGCTATGGGGGTTAAGTGACTTGCGCAGGGTCACACAGCTAGTAAGTGTCAAGTGTCTGAGGTCTGATTTGAACTCAGGTACTCCTGAATCCAGGGCTGGTGCTTTATCCACTACGCCACCTAGCTGCCCCGAAGCCTTATTCTCCTCAGTGAAACACTAGGATGTCACCATCTGCTATGTTGACTCTCCCAACACGTCTCCTTCTACAATTCCTTCCTATAATGAATAAAGAATCCCCCCCAAAAAAAATTCTCTTCTCCAAAGTAGAGAGAAACTCCTTGTTGAGAGAAACTCTTCCCTAAGACTTTAATGGAAAGGTTAGTCTATTCCCTCTTTGATGCTAGGGATGGATCAGGTGTCCTAGGAGTAACAGGGAGCAGCTGGTGGAGATAATTGGCACCAACCATTTAAGAGCATTTGACAGCCAAGCTAATGTGTGGCCCTGACAAGCTATCCCCTGCCCAGAGTTGTCACTGTCAGGCTGCTTGGTCTTTGTGATGAGTGAATGGCTTCACCCCCTTGCTTCTGAATCCTGCCCATCCCTCGGGACCTGGTTGCAGACCCATCTCCTTGAGCAAGTGACTATTCTGAACCACAATGGTCTTCCTTATCCTCCCCTCTCCACTTCCCAGTTTTCATGTTCTAAACTCCTAGAGCATTCTAATCATGGTGTTTGCTTAGCCTTTTCCTTTTAATCAAAGGCAGTGAGGAGGGCAGTCAATTTCAAATCATAGGTTTTAGACCATCTAAAGCTCCCCATTTTATAGAGGAGGAAACTGAGATCCAAAGAGCAAAGTATACTGCCCAAGTTCAGACAGAAAGATTTAAGTGGAAGAACTAGGACTTGACCTATGTTTAAATCCCAGCTCTACCATTCACCTCTACCTGCACAAGCTTAGTCAAGTTGCTTCTGGACCTCATTTTCTTCATCTGTAAAATTAGGGGGTGGACTAGATGCCTGAGGTCCCTTTCTGGGTCCATTATCCTATGACAGAGTTCTTAACAGAGGTCTATCTACATAGCAGATAATCATGAAATAGTTGCTGCATGGATAGAAAGATGGAGGAATTCCCCCAGATCTTAGACTATTATGGAAGAAACCAAGATTACAGAAGGAAGCATGACATTAGCAAGGGCATTGGATTTGGAGTCTGGAAGATCTGAGGTCAAATTCTGACCCAGCCGTATGTTAAATTCAAGATCTTCAAATTGCTTAATCTCTGTTGGTCTCTGTTTCTTCATCTGTAAAATGAGGGGGTTTGGGATAGTCATTTTTCATTCATAACAGGATCTGAAATCAGTTCACATCATGTCTAATTGTATAAAATACTTGTTTCAATCGCTATCTAATTTTTTTTTAAATGTCAAAAAAAAAAAATTGTGGTAGTTAGACCAAATGATCTCTATAGTCTCTTCCAGCTTTAAATCTGTGATCCTGGGACAGTTTAGAGATAGAGTTTTCATAACTATAGAGAGGGGGCAGCTAGGTGGCGCTGCAGTGGATAAAGCACTGGCCCTGGATTCAGGAGGCCCTGAGTTCAAATCCAGCCTCAGACACTTAACACTTACTAGCTGTGTGACCCTGGGCAAGTCACTTAACCCCAATTGCCTCACCAAATAAATAAATTAATTTTTAAAAAAAAGAATCATAGAATCATAAATTTAGTGCTAGAAAGAACCTGGTCCAACCCCCTCGTTCTTATAGCTCACTCCCATTTAGATGGCACTTTAAGGTTTGCAAAGTCCTTTACATGTATTATCTCAGGGAATGAGGACCTGAGAGGAGGTGCCTTACACTCTATCATTAGCTTTAACTAGGGCACCCTTTTCACTCAGTTCTTTCATCTTCTCATTCTATTTTCTAATTCCTAGAATCCAAAACCTCAGAACTGAAAGAGACTTTGGAGAATTTGATCTTAGTTTAATCCATATCCAAAGAAGCCTCTGTGCAAAATATCCAACAAGTCATTGTGCACACTCTAATTGAAGACCTCCAGTGACAGGAAACCCACTCCCTGTTCATTTTTTTTTTTTTTGGTGAGGCGATTAGGGTTAAGTGACTTGCCCAAAGTCACACAGCTAGTTAAGTGTCAAGTGTCTGAAGCCGGATTTTAACTCAGGTCCTCCTGAATCCAGGGTCAGGGCTCTATCCATTGCGCCACCTAACTGCCCCCTCTCCCTGTTCATTTTTAAATAGGTCTGATTGTTAGGAGGGTGGCTAGGTGGCAAAATGGATAGATAATGTGCTGGGACTGGAGTCAGGAAGACTTGAGTTCATATCCAGCCTCAGATACTTGACACTTAACTAGCTATGTGACCCTGGGTAAGTCACTTTACCTTGTTTGCCTCAGTTTCCTCATCTGTAAAATGAGCTGGAGAAGAAAATGGAAAACTGCTCCAATAGCTTTGCTATGAAAAACCCAAATGGAGAAGGAAATGGTAAACCACTAAAAAAAACCAACAACAACAACAACAACAAAAAACCCACCAAATTGAGTCACAAAGAATCAGACACAACTGAAACAGCTGAACAACAATAAATATTAGGAAGGCTTTTTTGACATCAAACCTAAATCTATCTCTCTGAAACTTCCACCTATTACTCCTAGCTTGTTTATTCATTCAGTGAGCATTTATTAAGCACCATTGGTATGCCAGGTACTATGCTAGGAAACCAGAGATACAAGGAAAAAAATGAAATGGCCCCTATACTCTAGAAATTTAGTTCTTCCCTCTGGGTCTGAGCAAAGCAAATCTAAACCCTTTCCCACCTGACAGTCTTGGAATATTTGAAGATAATTCTCATGCCCACCTGAGTCTTTTCTTGCTAGATGCTGTTGCTCCATTTGGATTTTTTTTCCTTTTTTTGTGGGGCAATGAGGGTTAAGTGACTTGCTCAGGGTCACACAGCTAATAAGTGTCAAGGGTCTGAGGCTGGATTTGAACTCAGGTTCTCCTGAATCCAAGGCCAGTGCTTTATCCACTGCACCACCTAACTGCCCCTTTTCTTGCTAGATGTCTCCAGTTCTTTTCATGGCATGGATTCAAAGTCATTCTTTCTCCACTAGATCAAAATAATAACAAGAACTAATATTTATATAACTTTAAGGTTTGCAAAAGAGTTTATCCTATTTTCCAATTTCATCATCATGATAACTCTGTGAAATGGGTGTGATGATGATTATCCCCATTTTATAGATAAGGAAGCTGATTCAGGGAGAGGTCAAGTGACTCACCCAGGGTCACCCAGCTAGTATTTTATTCCACATCCAGCACTGTCCACTGTACCACCTCTAGCTGCCTCTAAAACCTCTTTATAAAAAGGAGTGAGTTAAATGCTTAATGGAAGATGCAGGACATCAGAGACAGGAATACCACACAATTTCGAATGCCAGTCACTGCTCTGTAGCTTATTCACAAATAATCTTTTGGATTTCTGGTAGCACTCCTTCCCCAGAGGTCTTTTTTCGGCAGCTGTGGCTGGGCATTCCAGCCTGGTTTTCTTACTGCCTGGCACAGTTCCTCTGGCTGTGGGCAGAGGAACTGGGAATCTACATTTCTCTCTTCCTCAGCTTCTCTTATTCAGAGAATTCTCAGGCTTCTAAGTGTACAGTGGATTAAAGCCCCAACCAGTGGAATCCTCATTAGCTATGCTAGCCCAGTATTGGTAGGAAGCCATCTCAGGAGAAGAAGCACTGCTTTAAAGATGCTAAGACTTAGTTAGCCCCATCACAGGGATTAACTAAGCAATCTAATGGAGAAAGAGGAAATGGACATTTTATGCATTTAATTGCTGAGAAAATGAAATACATGTTTAATCTTTTAACTCTGCCTGAGAGATTGGAGGGATTTTTCATTCTGGAAGTTCTGAAGAGGTGACAGGCTTATCTTTAATGTATTTGACTAATTCCCCAGCCGTTCCCCGCCCCTCCCCACTCCTTTGCCCTGCCCCAGAGCTAACGATAGAGATGTGCCCTCTGCATAGCTGGTGCTTCTCTCCAGACAGGTCTGAGACTTTTACGGGTTTGTCCTCTCAATTTGCATTTTTATGGGCAGGTTGGGCATCAAAGTCAGCTACAAAGTCAGCTACAGCTGGGCAGAGTCCCTTGATGTCAGGCCATGAGGCAGGCTTGCCAGGAGCCTCCAGGCCTCAGCTGTTGCCTCCTCACCATGGGGAAATGGGACATTAGAAGAGGTTCCAGGCAGATGCCCCCCTTGCCAACTGAAGGGGAAGTGCTACCCTGGAACATAGGTGGGTTTTTTTTGTTGTTGTTGTTTTGTTTGATTTTTTGGTGAGGCAGTTGGGGTTAAGTGACTTGCCCAGGGTCACACAGCTAGTAAGTGTCAAGGGTCTGAGGCCGGATTTGAACTCAGGTCCTCCTGAATCCAGGGCCGGTGCCTTATCCACTGTGCCATCTAGCTACCCCCATAGGTGGTTTGTTACATGTTTTTTTAAGATCAGTAGAAATAGAAGCCCAAGGGGCAGCTAGGTGGCACAGTGGATAAAGCACCAGCCCTGGATTCAGGAGGACCTGAGTTCAAATCCGGCCTCAGACCCTTGATACTTATTAGCTGTGTGACCCTGGGCAAGTCACTTAACCCTCATTGCCCTGACCAAGGAAGGAAGGAAGGAAGGAAGGAAGGAAAGCCCAGAAAACTTCTATAAATTTCTCATTCACAGAATCAGAGACATAGAGTTGAAAGGGATCTCAGAGGACCCCTTTATTTTACAGATGAGGAAACTGAGTCCGGGAGAAGTGCCATGATTCTCTGAAGGTTACATGGGTAGTAAATTGTAAAGCTGGGAAGAGACCTTCTTAAGAACTAGGAGGTACCCTCAAGGGCATGTGGTTTGGCTCTTTTGTTTTACAGATGAGGAACTGAGTCTCAGAGGTTCAGTGATTTTCCCAAGGTCACA
Source organism: Dromiciops gliroides (assembly GCF_019393635.1). Classification (NCBI taxonomy): domain Eukaryota; kingdom Metazoa; phylum Chordata; class Mammalia; order Microbiotheria; family Microbiotheriidae; genus Dromiciops; species Dromiciops gliroides. Next base: position 18,954,926 of record NC_057861.1, on the reverse strand, counting down.
CAGCAAGGATCCTCTGACTCCAGATCCAGTTCTCTTTCCAGTTTCCATGCTGCCACAATCCAATTCAGTTCAGCAAACATTCATTAGGCGCTGAAATCAGGAAGATTCATCTTTCTGAGTTCAAATCTGGCCTCAGACACTTACTAGCTCTGTAACCCTGGGCAGGTCACTTTGCCCTGTTTGCCTCAGTTTCCTCATCTGTAAAATGAGCTAGAAAAGGAAGCAGCACAGTAGACAAAATACAAATACAACTTAGATATCCTGAGAAGCAGCAGAAATTCCAAAAGCAGAAACCAGGGCTCCTGATCCCCAACTTTATGCTCTCTTCTCTGGTCCATGCTGTCTGTTAGAAACCCACCTGTGCCATCCCTATATGCATTCACCGGCACATTCCAAGGCATTGCTCTGTGTTGTGGAATGTTACAGCTGCCTCCATCCTGCTCTTCTAGGCTCACTCTCCATCACACATGCTAGAGCAACACCCAGTGGGCTGTGTGCAAGAGCACCAGTGTGATTGCAAATGTGAATCTGCAATTTCCTGCAAGAAGGAAATAAACAATAGAGATGTGTCTGCACAGAGGGTGATAAGGTGATTCTGCAGAGAGCAAAGGAGTACCTGGTCAATCAGTTGGAAAACTTTTTTTTAAATTCCTACTTTGTGATATATACGAGGCAGCATGGTCTAGGCAAAAGAGGAGTGGTCTTGGGTTCAAATCCTGCCTGTAGAGTTGTGTGCCCTTGGGCAAGTCCTTTAACCTTCTGGGTCTTGGGCAACTCTCTAAGACTATAAGTTGGGGATTTTTGTTTGTTTTGGTTTTTGTTGTTTTGCAGGGCGATGAGGGTTAAGTGGCTTGCCCAGGGTCACACAGCTAGTAAGAGTCAAGTGTCTGAGGCCGGATTTGAACTCAGGTCCTCCTCAATCCAGGGCAGGTGCTTTATCCACTGCGCCACCTAGCTGTCCCTGTGCCACCCAGCTGCCCCCCCATAAGTTGTTTATGTATACAGACATACATGTGTGCATATGTACCCATAAAAATACACATAAATAGGGACTATATATTATTTAGTAATAATAGCTAGTATTTATATAGTGTGTGGAAAGTGCTTTACATGATAATAATCATAGCTTTTTGCTGTTTTTCAGTCATGTCTGACTCCATTTTGGCAAAGATACTGCCCTTTCCTACTCCAGCTCATTTTCCAGATGAGGAAACTGAAGCAAACAGAGTTAAATGACTTGCCTAAGGTCACACACATCCAGTAAGTGTCTGAGGCTGGATTTGAACTCAGGAAGATGAGTCTTCCTGACTTCAGGCCCAGCACTCTAGCCACTCTGCCACCTACCTGCCCTAAGGTTCAAGGAGTAAGTGAGCACCAAATTGTGGAGGATTTAAAATAGTAAACAGAAGTTTGGACTTCAAATACTAGTCAATAACAAACCAGCAAAAGTTTTATTAGTGATGTGATGACAAGGTTCTGATTCTTACTACCTGTGTGACCTTAGACAAGTAATTTTTTCAGTTCTTCAGTTTCTATAAAACTAGGGAGTTCAATTAGATGACCTTTGTGGTCCTTTCCACCTCGGAAGTCTATGAACCTGGAAATTGTTGAACTAATAGAAGAGAAGGGGAGGAAGGAGGTTGTCAATCCTTTGTAACATAGAGTTGAGATTTTCTCTCAGCACCCCAGTTAACTTAAGATGATGACTAAGGAGATAAATATATCATGATCTGACATTCTAACTTAATAGAGTTAGTTTTAAAATAAAGGTTTTTCTGTTCCCCCCACATAGCATTCCATCTCCTGCCCCTCGTGCTTTTGGATAGGCAATCCCCACCCCCCACCCCATGCCTAGAACACACTCCCTCCTTTCCTCCACCTCATAAAACCCTGAGCTTCCTTCAAAGAACAGCTCACATTTCACTTCCTACACAAGACCCTCCCGCCCTCCCCAGCTGTTACTGTTCTTTCCCTTTTGAAATTACTTGATAATACTTTGTATATCCTTTGTGGTTACTGATTTGTGTATACCTTGTATCTTTCCCTCTTAGAGTTACTTTGTATCTACTTCCTTGGATACTCATTGTTTCCCCTACAATAGAATCTTCTCTCCTTGAGGACAGGGCTGTTTGGCTTTTTTCTTTTATGAGTCTGCACAGAGTTTGGCACATAGTACATGCTTAATTAATAGTTGTTGAATTGAATTATAGACCTGATTTTTTTTTAAATAAAGATTTCCTCTTCAAACAGACAAATATTTATTTAGTAACTGCACTCTGCCTGGTTCTGTCCTAGGAGTTGGGGGAGACTGCAAATCTCCCTTGAAGAGATTAGGAGCTTAGAGAAAAGCTGCTGAGATAAGGACTGCATAGATGAAATACCTGGAGAACAATAACCAGACAGTGTGTGATGAAGTTCTAAATTGGGAGCTAATGATTGTGTGGTACTTTGGGGAATTTGGAGAGGAGGAGAGTAAGTGAGGGAAGGCTTCCTGGGAGAGCTGGCACTTTGGATCATAGACTTGCAGAGGTAGAAGGGACTTCATTTTCCGGGTGAGGAAACTGAGTCCTGAAGAAGTGGCATGATTTGCCTAAGAACACGGTTAATAAATGGAAAGGATGCTATATCTGGACCCAGGGGGGAATGCCTACCTTGCCTCTGTGACTTTGAACAAATTGTTTGAATCCTCTTTGGGCCTATTTTCTCATCTGGAAAATGAAGGGATTGGATTAGATGAGATTCCTTTCTTCTGTGTATGTCCTTTGGGGAATTGTAGAATAATAATAGCTGGGGGGCAGCTAGATGGCACAGTGGATAGAGCACCAGCCCAGGAGTCGGGAGGACCTGAGTTCAAATCTGGCCTCAGACACTTAACACTTACTAGCTGTGTGACCCTGGGCAAGTCATTTAACCCCCATTGCCTCACTAAAAAAAAAAATAGCTGGAAGGACCATCTAGTCCAAGCCCTTCTGTTTTTACAGATGAGGAAACTGAGGCCCAGAAAAGTCATGTGACCTAGCCAAGGTCACACTGGTAATAAGTACAAAAGGTACTCTAATGCGGGTCTTCTGACCCCAAAGCTAACACTTTTCCCACTATTACACATTATCTCCTCCCAAGGTCCCAGGGGGTTGGGGAGAGAGGACCAGGAGGATGAGAAATCAAAGAACTCCAGGATAATAGAGTTAAACTTAAGTCAAAGAATTAGGTAGAATTATCTAATATAACTCAGTAGAATTAAACTCAATTAAACCCAAGTCAAAGATTGCCAGTGTAATAGAATTAGGACTGGTAGAGCCATCTGACACCATCTAGTCCAACCCTTTCATTTTATAAATGAAGAAATCCCGATTGTCCAAGGTCACACAGAGAGCAAATGATTGGGGCAGGATTTGAATTCATGTCCTCTGACTCCAAATCCAGCACTCTTTCCACCCCTCCCACTAAGACACACAGATTTTTTTTTTTGGAACTTAGCATTGAAGGACCAATAGGACCTTAAACAGGTCATGCCACATCCCTGAGGTCTCTGTTTCAGTGCTTAGCACACAGTAGGTGCTTAATAAATGTTGATTGATTGATCACCTGTAAAATGACAGGTTGGTCTAGATGGACCAGCTTTAGATCTCTGATCCTGTGCAAGCTAGGAGATGCCAAAAACAGGGAGCAGGGATAGAGCCCCACATGCCACAGGAGAGTCTGGGTTCTCTCTGTTTCCTTGTTGATGGGAAGTTTCCTCCCAGCTTCCCTTTGCTCTCCATGTTTCATCCCCGCCCAGAAGCCATGTCGCTTCCCCACTGACTTCAATACATTAGAGCCAGGCTCCCTGTTGTAAAGCCCTTGGGGGCTAAGCTTTGTTAGTATTGCTTCCATCTCCATGACAACCATCAGATGATACCTAATCTGAGGGAAGCAAAATGTGAGATGGGTATTTATGTACAATTGCCTGATATTACTGGCAGACTGAACCAAAAGGGGATTACTGGGCTACAGAGCAGCTTTCTCAGCAAACTAAGCTCTTCTTTGCCATGTTAGAATCCTCTGACTTACTTCAGTCAAGGAGGTCAGGAGAGAGGGGAATCCTTTCCCAACTATGATGATGGTGTGCTACAGGGGAAAGAGAGCTGAATCTGGTCTTTGAGGGCCTGATTCAAAGCCAGGCTCTCCCACTTTGTCTGTAACCTTGGATAGGTCGGCCTCTCCAGATCTCGTACCAAACCACCTCTAAATTCCTTCGCAGCTCTAAATCTCTAATCCTGCGTGCAATAGGGCCAAGCTTCTGTGTAATCCAGGTTTAATGGAAATTCCAGTTTTACAAAGTGGAAATTCAACAGGCCATCAATTTCAAGAAGCATTTTTTAAGCACCTGCTATGAGCCAGGAACCATGCTAGGTAGCAGAGATAACAAAACAAAAATGAAAAAGCAGTCTCTGTTCTCAAAAGACTTACTACAGTCTAATGAAACCACAAAGAAGTGCCTTCTTAGAGGGAGGAGGAGGAGAAATCATCTTGTATTTAGAAGCAGTGTGATATACTGGATAGATCTGGCTTAAGTGACCTTGGACAAGTCACAACCCCAAAGTGCCCTAAGCAGCTCTCCAAGACTATAGATTGCAAAGTGTGCTGATCTGCATTGGTGAAGGGAATTTCCTAGATTAATGAAATCACTGGTCTGGTCTAAAACAAATGCTCTGTGTATATTTTATATACATACATATACGTGTGTGTATATATATATATATATATAATATGTATGTATCTATATATAATGTATATGTGTGTATATGTGTTTATGTCTCTCCACAGGGCCCACCCAGCACAATACCGGGCACATGTCAGGCACTTAATACATGTTTATTGATTGGCCAATAGGAAAGTTTGAATGATGTTTAATGTCATTTTTATGTGGGGCAGCTGGTGGCCCAGTGGATAGAGCACTGGTCCTGGAGTCAGGAGGACCTGAGTTCAAATCTGGCCTCAGACACTTAACACTTACTAGCTGTGTGACCCTGGGCAAGTCACTTAACCCCAATTGCCTCACTTTAAAAAAAATGTCATTTTTATGTATGCCATTTCTGGAGGGGAGAAAGAATATACATCTTTTCTGATTGTTTTCTTCAAGGAAAAAATGGTGTCCTAAATTGGCTAAATTGTCTGACTTCAATTCTTCAGAGACTGAAGCTTCTCTGGCCCTCAGGTCCCTCATCTATCATCTGCAGTCTGGTCCCAGGAAGTAGTTCTGTGACCTCATGCCAATTGGACTTGTCATCTGCAACCCTGTTTTTTCATCTGCAAAATGAGGTTAACAGTTCCTGCCCTATCTAATTTACCAGATTGTTGTAGGGATTAAATGACAATAACTAGGAAAACTCTCAAATCTTCTCCTGGATCGGGGGAGGGAGGAGTATATCGAACTTGGTATTTCATTGGTTTGGGGGACTCTGAATGGCAGAATGACCCCCACCAGTGAAGATTGGCATTTACTCAGAAGGTTATCATCTTTAAAAGTTTTCTAGGGCTCTGAGACGTTAAGTGACTTACCCAAAGTCATACAACCACTGTCATAACAAAAACAACAACAAGCAGTATCTGAGGCAGGATTCAACCCCCAGCCTTCCCTACTGCAAAGCTGGCTCTATCTGCTACTCTGCTACTGCTGCTTTATCCATCCTGCTGTCACAGTTATTGTCTAGAAAGTGCTTTGTAAACCTTTCAAATATCACATAGTAAATATTTTATAACCCCAAGCACTCAGGAGATCTATAGTCTTGTGGTATTGGAAAGCATTCAGAGAGTAAGTGGGAAGAAATGCCTCCTGCACTAAAAAGCAAACCTGAATTCCACCTTTCTTCACTGATTTAGTGAATGGTCCAGATAAAGTCACAATGGAAACTTAAGTCTATTTCCTTTCATGCCCTCTCCCCACTGCAGCTGAACTAAGCCATCTACTAGATGTTCCCTAGACATGTCACTCCTCCTGCCTCTCTGCACCATTGCCCGGGGATGGAATATTCTCTCTCCTCACCTAAGTCTCCTGGAATCCCTCACTTCCTTCAAAGCACAGCTCTGATGCTCCCCTCCTACACAAGACCTTTCTTAATTCCACCCACCCTCACGACCAATTGTTAGTACTCTCTCTCTCTTGGACTGTTATATTTTGGTCTTGGTATGCCCAATGCCTAGCATAGTATGCCTAGCACATTTTAAGTGCTTAATAAATGGTTAGATTGAATTGAATTGATCTGAAGACTGGTGAGTGCCCCTATAGATTCAGAGCAAGGAAGAAGTCTGTTGGGCTATAGCCATCAAACTGATCACTTGAATATAATGACCTCATTTTTAAAAGGCCTCAAATAGCGTGATTACAGAAAGTACAGTGAGACAGCCTCTGAGTTCTGAGTATTAAAAGATTCTACCCTCACCACCACCCCCACCCTGAAAAGTAAGGTGGGGTGCTGGGAGGAGGCCTAAGCAGTTGTTCTGTCACAAGCAATTTACATAAAAGTCTTCCTCAATCCCATTAAGCAGTGCTGATGGCTAGAACACCCTCTTCTCCTGTGGGATGATGCTTTAAAGACAGGAAATTAGCTTGTTAATCCCTCTGAGAGAGGAGGAGCTTTGATAAAAGTTCAGGTCAAGCATTTAGCTCTTAATTCCAGTTCTATCCTCTGAAAACATGTCCTGGCTATCTCACAGTCTTCACTTAAGAAGTTCTGACTTAGCAGTTTGGAGCAAAAGGGCAGTTTTCAAAATCAGAATATTCAGAACCTCACTATACAGTATTTCCTTTTCTTGCCCTTTTCAGGGCTACTTTCCACCTTTAGTGTTCACCTGCAGCTCCAAGAAGCTGTACTGTACACCTCAGTAAAACCTTCTCTGCAGATGGGCTAAAGCAGGTTGAGGGAAACTGATAGGCTGCAAACCTGTTGGTGAGTTAGGGGGTATCTCTTAACCCCAAAGCATGTGAAGACTTCCTTAGGTCGAATGGGCAGATGAGAATGATTTGTTCCAATGGCCGTGAAGGTGGTAGAATTAAGGTGCTGTGGAGCACTTAGAGCTTGATGAGACACCAAGGTTGGGGTAGCTAGGTGGCACAGTGGATAGAGCACCGGCCCTGGAGTCAGGAGGACCTGAGTTCAAATCCAGCCTCAGACACTTAACACTTACTAGCTGTGTGACCCTGGGCAAGTCACTTAACCCCAATTGCCTCACTAAAAAAAAATTTTTTTTAAATGAGACACCAAGGTCATCCACTGCCATCTAAGCTATTGACACTGGACTTAATGACTCTGGAACAGAGAGTGAGGCTGACACCTCACTCAAATCCAATTCATGCACAAGTCAAAACGTTCATTTTCTTTCACTTTTGGTCCAAGTAATTTTCTTTCCCAACTCATCTGAACCTGTATCCAAGTACACTTTAAAGTTTGGATCCTTTTTTGACACTTCAGGGAAGGTCAGAGAGCCCAGGTAGACCATGTGGTGATGATGGTGGTGGTGGTGGTGAAGATAGCTGGATTTATATAGCTCTTTATGGTTTGCCAAGCACCTTATAAAATTATTCCATTCAATTCCTTGGGATGTAGGCATGGGTGTGCTGGAACTAGCTGAAACCAGTTCATAAGAGCCAATTGTAAAAACAAACAAAAACCATAAATAAATAAATAAAATTTTTAGAAAATAAAATAAAATTTTTAAAAAGAGCCAATTGTAGGGGCAGCTAGGTGGCGCAGTGGATAGAGCACCGGCCCTGGAGTCAGGAGTACCTGAGTTCAGGTCCGGCCTCAGACACTTAACACTTACTAGCTGTGTGACTCTGGGCAAGTCACTTAACCCCAATTGCCTCACTAAAAAAAAAAAAAAAAAAAAAAGAGCCAATTGTTAAAATTTCATTATGATCATTTATACCTCAGAAATTGGTAAATGCTACAGATCAGAGAGCTTTATTTATCTGTTTGTATATTTGCTTGTTTATTTATTTATTGGTTGGTTGGTTGTTTAGGCCTTAGAAAGGAATGGGGGAAAGGTTAATAATGCAAATTAAACTTAAAAATATCTTCTGCTTTTTGAGGAGCCAGTTGTTAAACATTGACCCACACATCCCAAAGGGAAGAATCATTTCATTTCTGTCTTCTTGGTGCCTAGCTAAATGTCTGGCACAAAATAGGTCATTAATAAGTGCTTGTTGATTGGTTGGTGCTCACAGTAACCCTGTGAGGTAGGTGCTATGATGATACCCATTTTCCAGATAAGGAATTCAAGGCTCAGTGATGAACGGCCCAGGATCACACAGATGTGTCTAAAACAGACCTCAGATTCAATCCTTCTTAAGTCCATGTTCAGGGCTCTACTCACTACATCATGCTGAAGTCAGAGAAAAGCTTTCCAAGGAGAGACCACTACTGGATAGAGCTTTACAATTTACAGAGCACCATAAGTGCATCGTTTCATTTGAATCTCAAAAAATCCTGTGAGGTAAGGTCAAGAATGATTCTCATTTTGGAGCAGCTAGGTGGTATAGTGGATAAAGCACTGGCCCTGGATTCAGAAGGACCTGAGTTCAAATCCAGCCTCAGGCACTTGACACTAGCAGTTTGTGACCCTGGGCAAGCCACTTAACCCCAATTGCCTCACTAAAAGAGAGAGAGAGAGAGAGAGAGAGAGAGAGAGAGAGAGAGAATGATTCTCATTTTACAGAGAAAGGCAAAATGGGATAAAAGATAAAAATCTGGCCCTGAGGGAGCAGCTAGATGGCACAGTGGATAAAGCACCGGCTCTGGATTCAGGAGGTCCTGAGTTCAAATCTGGCCTCAGACACTTAACACTTACTAGCTGTGTGATCTTAAGCAAGTCACTTAACCCTCATTGCCCTGCAAAAAAAAGAACCCTAAAACATACTGGCCTTGGGACCCTCAGCATCTTCTTCAGCCTCTCAGGTCTCTAAGCAGTTCTGAAAGTTTCAGAGAAGGTGCCAACTCATACTGATAGAGGAAATTTCCTATATTAATGAAATCACAGGTCCTGTCTTCATTCTTCTTTTAGAGATGAGAAACTGAGACATGAAAAGTGACTTGCCTACAGTCACACATAGCCCCCATTTATCTTACACTTGTGTTCAGTGGGGAATTAGCATCTCTGGTGTGAGGGCTTGCCAAGCCCTTTTCAGGACGGCTCATCCACCTTTGCCAGGTCTAGCTGGCACTCTGCTCCCTCACCTGTGGCTCCAAGAAGCCATAGCCACACCCTGGTAACCCATCTTGGCAGACAGGCTAACCCAGGTTGAGGGTAACCACCAGGCTTCAAATGCATTAGTGAGTTAGAGGGGTGTGTGCCCCAAGCATGTCAAGATTTCTCTTGGTGGAATGGGAGGATGAGAACAATTTGTCCCAATGGCCATGAGGGTTGTAGAGCGCTTAGAGCTTGGTCAGACATCCAAGGTCACCCACTGCATCCTGGGCCATCATCAGTCGTCCTAACTTTTGTCCTGCCACTGGACTTCGATGACTCTGGAAGAGAGAGAGAGGCTGACAACTGTGCTACTCTGCCTCACTTAAATCCATTTCACTCACAAGTTAAGACATCACCCTATGATGTCATTGATCCTCTTCAAAAACTAAGGCTGACTGGGGCAGCTAGGTGGCGCAGTGGATAAAGCACTGGCCCTGGATTCAGGAAGACCTGAGTTCAATCCATCCTCAGACACTTGACACTTACTAGCTGTATGACCCTGGGCAAGTCACTTAACCCTCATTGCCCTGCCCAAAAAACCCCACTAAGGATGATCAACAAGAACAGCACTTAAAGCCTTGTGAATCCTCATAATAGCTTTGGTAGGTAGATGCTAATATTAGCCTCATTTTACAGATGAGGAAACTGAAAAATAGGGAGACAAAGTGTCATGCAGCTAATAAATAATAATATAATAATAAGTATCCAAGGCAGGATTTGAATCCATGCCTTCCTTACCCCAGGTCCAATTCCCTATCTCCTGCACCACACTACTTTTTTATTAGGCCCATTAACAAGTTCTAGCTTCATTCTCTTCTACTTCTTAGGGCTAGATACAGAAAGCATTTTCTCTGGTATCCTGATTCTAGTGAAAATATTTTATACTCTGATAGGAGAGAAGGAGACTTGGAGGTTACCTTCATCATTTCTCCCTCTGCCCTAAATTTAAACTAGTTCATGAGAACTTCATCCCCGATTCCCACCTGTCCTCATACTTCCTTGCACAGGAGGAAAATCAGCTCAAGGTAGTTTTTCCAGTAACCTTGGTGCTGCCTGGCTTTGAAAACAGAAATATTTGGAATTCCAGGAAGACCAGAGTTCACATAGCATTCCAAACCTTTGGGTGGGGGAAGGGAAATGTCCTTGAAAATCTCTAAGAGGGCATGTTGTTGGGAAACTGGGCACTGCCTTGGTTCAGCTTTACCATGATTCTTTAGCTCAAATACTTATCCCAATCCATCCATTGACATTAATTAAGTACTTACTATGTGCCAGGTACTCTGCTAAGCATGAAGGATACAAAGAAAATGAGGCAAAAGACAATCCCTGCCCTCAAGGAGCTTAAAATCTAATTGCAGAGACAACATGCAAAGAAATATATACAAAACAAGCTACATACAGGATAAATTGTTTCTGTGCAGTTGTTTCTGACTCTTTGTTGGTCCCATTTTGGGTTTTTTTTCAGTGGAGATGCTGGAATGTTTTGCCATTTCTTTCTCTAGCTCATTTTACAGATGAGGAAACTGAAACAAACAGGGTGAAATGACTTGCCCAGGGTCATGTAGCTAGTAAGTGTCTGAGGCCAGATTTGAACTCAAAAATAAGTCTTCCTGATTCTAAGCCAGTGCTCTATCCACTGTGTCACCCAGCTGCCCCTTAGAGGATAAATAAGAAATGATTAATAGAGGGAAAGCATTGGAATTAAGAGTGTTGGGAAAGGCTTCCTCTAAAAGGTGAGACTTTAGTTAGAACTTGAAGGAAGATCCATAAGTTGAGTGGAGAAGGGAGAGTAACAGCCAGTGAGAATACCCAGAGCAGAGAGATGAAGGGTCTTGTTCATAGAGCAGCCCTCCTCTCTGTCACTGGATGAAGGGAATAAGGTGTAAGAATACTGGACAGGTAAGAAGGGACTGAGCTATGAAGGGTTCTAAATGCCAAACCAAGCATTTTGTATTTCATCCTAGAAGCAATGAGTAGCTACTGGAGTTTATTGAGTAGCCAAGGTGACATGATCAAACCTGCCCTTTAGGAAAATAACTTTAGTGGCTCAATGGAGGATGAACTGGGGTGGGGAGAGACCTGAGGCCGGTGCCCCCCCCCCAAGCAGTGATTGCAATAGTCCCGGTTGTGAGGTGATGAAGGCCTGCACCAGAGTGGTGGCAATGTCAGAGGGGAGAAGGGGGCATATTCGAGAGATACTGCAGAGATGAAATTGGCATGCCTTGGCAACAGATTGTTTATGAGAGGTGAGAGACAGTGAAGAGTCCAGGATGACTTCTAGGTTGGGAGCCTGAGAGACCGAGAGGATGCTGGTACCCTGGACAGCCATGGGGAAGGAAGGTAGGAAAGGGGGAGAGTTTAGGGGGAAAGAGACCAAGTTCCATTTTCAACATGTTGAATTTAAGATATCTAATGGATGTCTTAAATGTAGTTGGAGATGTGAGACTGGGAGTCAGCAGAGAGAGTGTGGGGTAGGATCCCACTTGGAAACTCTAGAACCCTTGCCCCTTGAGAGTGTCTTTCATAGGATCAGAGATCTAGGGCTGGAAGGAATCTCATCTAACCCCCTCACTTTACAAGTAAGGAAACTGAGGTCCAGGGAGCTCATAGGATCCTCAAGCCATCATCCTCTATCTTTTCTCCCTTTCTTAACTAAACTCCTCAAAAAGGTTGTCTACACTCTCTTCCTCAACTCCCTCTCCCCTCCTGAACTCCCCAACCCTTTGCCACCTGACGTCTGATCTCATCGCCCGACTGCAAGTGTTCTCTCCAGAGAATCATCTTACTTGCCAAATCTGATGGTCTTTTCTCAGCTTTCAAACTTCTCAAGCACCTCCTGCATTTGACATTGTTTTTCACTGTCTCTGGGTACTCTCTTTGTTCTCCTCCTACCAGTCTGACTACTCATTTCTCATTTTCCTTCACTGTTTCATGATTCATGTTACACCTGCATCAGTGGGTATTTCCCAAGATTCTGTCCTAGGCCCTCCTCCCCCTCTAAACTCTCTTTTTAACCTCATCTGCTCTCATAGATTTAACTATCAGCTTTCTACAGATGACTCTCAGAAATCTTTCCTCTCCTCTCTTCTCCTCTTCTTCTCCTCCCCTCCCCTCTCCTTTCCTCTCCGCTTCTTTCTTTCCTTCCTTTTTAAATATTTGTATCCCTATTGGGCAGCTAGGTGGCACAGTGGATAAAGTACCCGCCCTGAATTCAGGAGTACCTGAGTTCAAATCCAGCCTCAGACACTTGACACTTACTAGCTGTGTGACCCTGGGCAAGTCACTTAACACCCATGGCCCCCGCAAAAAAAAATATATATATATATATATTTGTATCCCTATTGCCTACTACAGTACCTGGCACATAGTAGGCACACATTAATTAATTAACTGTAGGGCCATTGCTGAAGAGCGCATGAGCTGAATTTGGGCAAGATGGGAAAGGAGCTCTCCTCCTAGGTAGCCAGAAGTAGGAAGCAATCTGTCCCATAGCTCTCTATATTAACTAATTAATCTTCCTAATCTGGTACCAAGCTCAGTTGTTTCTGTACTGCTGAGGTCTGCAAGTGCCGTCTATATTCCAGTGCCCTGGGACAAAGCCCCAGCTGCCCATACCTACATATAGCTCTTTTCCTAATAATAAAGGATGAGGTCCAAGGAACATCCCCTTGCTTGTATAGTGGGAAAGGTGGCTCTGTCTATAACTTTTCCATAGGCCCATAAATGAAGCTGCAACAGATGGTCAAAAAGTCGAGCAGCCACCCTACCCCAGCAAGTGGCCAGCCTCCTTTTCCCAGTCTTTGTAGCTAATCTGGTCTTAGAATCAATGTGATTTCTTCCAGTTGCTGGGCTCTCTCCTGGGAAGGAAGTTTAAGACTAGAAACTGAAGTACTTCTGCAGAAAGGAATACCTTAAAAAAACATTTTATTGATAGCTTTTGTTTTTCTGTGGCCTCAAACTATATCTCCCTATGTAGAGAAACCTCCTTTGTAAATAAAGAGCCATGCGTTTTTTAAAATAACATTTTATTTTTCCCCAATTTTTTTTTAGTGAGGCAATTGGGGTTAAGTGACTTGCCCAGGGTCACACAGCTAGTAAGTGTTAAGTGTCTGAGGCTGGATTTGAACTCAGGTCCTCCTGACTCCAGGGCCGGTGCTCTATCCACTGCGCCATCTAGCTGCCCCCAACATTCATTTTTTTGACATTTTGAGTTCCAAATTTTCTCTTTCCTTCCCTCCCCTCCCCTCTCCCTGAGACAGTAAACAATTTGATATAGGTTATACATATTCAATCATGCAAAACATATTACCATATTAGTCATGTTGTGAGAGAAGACACATACCCAAAGGAAAAACCATGAAAATGAAAAAACAAGAAAAAAATACAGAAAGTGAAAAATAGTCTGCTTCAATCTGCATTCAAACTCCATCAGATCTTTCTCTGGAGATGGAGAACATTTTTCATCATGAGTCCTTTGGAATTGCCTTAGATCATTGTAATCTTAAAAGTATTTTATTATTTTCTAGTTACATGTAGAGATAGTTTTCCACATTTGTTTTTATAAGATTTCTAGTTTCAAATTTTTCTCCTTCCCTCCCCAAGACTACATCATTGTACTGATGAGAAGAGCTAAGTCATTCACAGTTGATCATTGCACAACATTGCTCTTGCTGTATACAATGTTCTCTTGGTTCTGCTCCCTTCTTTTTGCATGGGTTCATGTAAGTCTTTTCAGGTTTTTCTGAAATCAGCCTAGAGCTATGCTTTTTTTTTTTTTTTTTTTTTTTTTTTTTTGCGCAGGGCAATGAGGGTTACGTGACTTGCCCAGGATCACACACCTAGTATGAGAGCTATGGTTTTGTTTTTGTTTTTGTTTTTGTTTTTTAAGGAAGGTGTGATATGTCTAAGAGGCAACTAGAACATAGAGATCTGGAGATCTAGCCTCAAGGATCACTGGGTTTGAGTCCTTGCCTCTGGCATACACTGGCTGTGTGATCAGGCAAATCACTGAAACTCTCAGTACTCTAGGCAACTTTGTAAGACTGTAAATTGCAGAGCAACTGTTGGACAGTGTTGGTGGATTGAGTTTGCTCACTGGGAGTTTCCCGTACCAAAGAAATCACAGGTTCAGTTTAAAAAAATACTGTAACTATTCATTTTCCTATATGCATTCATTCAGTGAGCACTTATATGCCTACTACTAGCAGATGCTGTGCTAGTTACAAAGATACTGCCCTCAAGAAACTTACCTTCTATCAATCAAGAAAAATGTATCAAGCTCTTACAAATTGTCTGAAACCAGATTTGAACACAAGGTGAGTTTCCTTGACTCCAGGCCCAGTGCTCTATCTACTGAGCCATCAAGCTGCACCTAAAAGTTTATTAAGCTCTTATACAAGGTACCAAGTATTATGTATGGTACTGGAGATATGAAGAAACAGCCAAAATAAGCCCTGCCCTCATGGATTGTACATTCTAATTCATAAATTAATGTGTACATGAATAATCCCTTTAAAAAAATGCTTACAAAACAAGGTAACCTTATAGGGAAAAGCTCTATTGCCTTCCATGTGATCATACTCAATCCACAAGCACTTATTTTACATAAGGTGCTTCCCCTAAAGGCTATGGGAAATCAGTGTCTGTAATTCCATTGTCTTAGCATTGGCAGAAACCTCACACAGAGCCAGTCCAACCTGGACCTGACTAGGTTTACCTGAAAAGTAGCCATAGCAGAGCAGCTAGGTAGAGCAGTAGATAAAGCGCCAGCCCTGGATTCAGGAGAACTGGAGTTCAAATCCAGCCTCAGACACTTGACACTTACTAGTTGTGTGATCTTGGGCAAGTCACTTAACCCCCATTGCCCTGCAAAAAAAAAAAGGAAAGAAAGAAGGAAGGAAGGAAGGAAGGAAGGAAGGAAGGAAGGAAGGAAGGAAGGAAGGAAGGAAGGAAGGAAGGAAGGAAGGAAGGAAGAAAAGTAGCCATAGGGAGGATGCTGTTGATGAGATTCCTTTATAGATATGGGTTAGACAACCTGGCTGCAAGGTCCCTTTCAAACTCAGAAACCCTGTGATTGTGTTTACTCATCTTGCTTCTTTCTATATGAAGACCTTCAATGAAGAAACACCCACTGTCTCCCCATTAGCTCATTCCACTTTGGGGCATCTCTGATGCTTAGGATTTTTCCCCCCTTACATAAATTCCAAAGTTGCCTCTCTGCAGTTCTTCCTGTCCCTAACACTGCTCCTGGTTCTGCATCTGGAGCCAAGGCTAATTAATCCCTCTTCCCCATGCCTGTCTTTCAGATGCTTGAAGACCATTCCTGTGTCCTCCCTAAGCCAAACTGAACATCACTAGTTTTTGTTGTTTGTTGTTTTGTTTTGTTTTGTTTTGTTTTGCGGGACAATGAGGGTTAAGTGACTTGCCCAGACACTTGAGGTCGGATTTGAACTCAGGTCCTCCTGAATCCAGGGCTGGTGCTTTATCTACTGTGCCACCTAACTGCCCCCATCACTAGTTCTTTTAACAGGTTCTCACAAGGCATGTTTGAGGCCCCTCACCATCCTCCCTCCATCCCCTGAATCCTGTCCAGTTTATTAAAGATTTTCCTATTAATAGCAAGGTCTGGTGCAGTGGATAGAGCACTGAGCTTGGAATCAGAAAGACTCATCCTCACGAGTTCAGATGCAGCCTCAGATGAGGAAACTGAAGTAAACAGGGTAAAGTGACTTGCCCAGGGTCACACAGTTAATGAGTATCTGAGTCTAGATTTGAACTCAGGTTTTTCTAACTCCAGACCCAGTGGAGGCAAACCCATTCTACTTTGGAGCAGCTGTAATCTAGGAAGATTTTCCTGCCATCAAGCCTAAATTGGACTCTTTACAATGCCCACCCTTCTACACCTTCCACTCCTTGTTTTGTTCTGGGAAAGAGCAGGGAGGGGCAGTGGGACATAGAACAAGCTAATTCCTCCCCTCTCCACTAGCCCTTCAGCCAGTCTGAGATGTCCCCTTGAGTCTTCTCTTAAAAGCACCCCTAGTTTCTCCAACTGCTATTCATATGGTGTGTGCCTAAGGACCTTCCTGATCCCACACTTATAATTGATCCCATAGTATATTAGCCTTAAGCACCCACTAGGTGCTTAATAAACAATATTTGACTGATTGACCTTGCTTCTCTGGATACTCATTACTTAACCTCTCTCACCTCACTCTCTTCATCTGTAAAATGAGAGGATTAGACTAGACAATCTCCATGTTCCTTTTAACTCTAAGTCTGTGATCTTCCTATTTACCTTATTCAAACCCGGAGAAAGCTTTAATAGCATTCCAATTAGTTGAATGACCTGTATTACTGCTGACCCAATCAAAAGGTTCTTTTTTTATTTCTCAAAACAAAAGATAGGTACTAGTTACCTTAAACTTTAGTGGGTTTACAAACTATAACTCACACTTGGTGTTGTCCTATGTCTCAATAACCTTGCCCTACATACCAGTGAAATCCAGTCCAAATGACAGATTAATGATCTCATTCATTCAATAAACATTTCTTTGAAAGTTTATCAGCCATTACATTAAGCCACAAATTGCTGAGATGCGGATCTCATTCCTTTTTTTAGTAGGACTACGTGCCAAGGACTGGGAAGACACTGAGACTGTTCTATTGTGTTAGTCCTTGAGAACACTGAAAACCTCTATTCCCCCTGGACCTTTTCTAAGAGGTTTGGTTTTGGTTTTTTGTGTGTTTTTTTAATTAGACCGGCATGGGCATCTGACATTCTAATGTAACCTTGTCTCTCAGAAATGAGAGTAGTTTACATTGGTCCCCCTTCTTTCCCCTTTTCAATGAAAATCAGTGATTCTGGGGAGGTGAGTCTTTGATGTCTGAGGTTCATATTAGCATGGGTATCTAGACTAACAACCACTTTTTAAAGTTTAGCAAGTTCTCATTTATTTATTCTTGCAGAAAACATTTCATAAGTTCCTGTCATATGCAGTATTCTATGATGGTGATGAAGATGATAGTGGTGATACATTGTGGTGGGAGGTCTACAGAGCCAGCCTTGGAAGACCTGAGTGCAAGTCCTACCATCAGCAATTAGCTTAGCCTTTTAGTGCTCCAGTCAACTCTTTATGACTTTGTGTTGTGGAGAATTTGCGATTAGAAAAAGTTTCCATACCAAAGAGTTTCTCATGCTGATGTCTGGCGATCATAGTCCTCTATTCCAGGAAACTCCCTAACTTGGGGTTAGAAATTCCCACGGTCCTCTCTTCCTCATGAATGAATCTGAACCAGCACTAAATGGAAGGGAAGGAGCCATGGTCATTGCTGTGTGTGTGTGTGTGTGTGTGTGTGTGTGTGTGTGTGTGTGTGTGTGTTGCAATGTCAGAAGAACCCAAGGTAAAAAAGGAAAAGGGGGAAAACTTTCATCTCTAATCTCCCTTTTGGATCCATGATTGAACTGTTGTTCCCCATGAAAAGCATATGCACTAACTCCAGTACTCAGCTAACTAGGTAGCACAGTGGATAAAGTATGGGGCCTGGAGTCAGGAGGACTCATCTTCCTGAGTTCAAATCTTACCTGTGATACTTCCTAGCTGTGTGACCCTGAGCAAGTCACTTTACTTCGTTTGCCTCAGTTTCCTCATCTGTAAAATGAGCTGGAGATGGGAATGACAAAATCACTCCAGTATCTTTGCCAAGAAATCCTGAAATGGGGTCAAAGAGAGTCAGACATGACTGAAAAAGGAGACCTTAGTTCAAATCCAGCCTCAGATACTTCCTAGCTGTGTGGCCCTGCACAAGTCACTTACCCCCTATTTGCCTCGGTTTCCTTATCTGTAACGTGGGGATAATAATAACACCTTCCCCCCCAGAGGTGTTCTGAGGACCAAATGAAAATAGTTGTAAAGGGCTTAGCACTGTGCCTGGTACATAGTAAGCTCTATATCAATGTTAACTAATAAGTCACTACCAGAGAGTCCTGGAGAGACACAAAGTCAGAGCTGGGAGAACACAGAATGTCTGAGCTTAGAGAAGCCTTAAAACAGAATGGCAGGGGAGAGGTCTCAGAATAGAGAAAGTGTCAGGGCTGGAAGGAGACTTAGAGCAGGGGATGTCAGAGAAGGGAGGGGCCTTAGAACAGGGAATATCAGAGAGGGGAAGGGGCCTTAGAACAGGGAATACCAGAGAGGGGAGGGGCCTTAGAATAGAAAATGTCACAATTGGGAGGGGCCTTAAAACTGGGAAGGTCAGGGCTAGGAGGACAGGGGATGTCTGGACTGGGAGGACCCTTGGAAAGTAGAAGACCACCTCTTAAAGGAAACTTAGAACCCAGAAGGTCAGAGTTAGAAGGAACCCTGGAGGCAGAGCGTGTAGTCTGATTTCCTTCTGTTAAGCAGCTCACTCACTCATCCCATGTTGTCTGGCAGATGCAGGCCTTCCCAGACCATGCACATTGGGCTGTTCCCAAGGCAGCAGCATCTCATTAAGTGCTGGTCCAAAATGAAAAGCCTGGGAACAGGATGAAATGTAGCTGCTTCATCTTGAGAAATTCTGGGAATTCTCACTTAAATCACTTGTTCGATCCGAGCTCCCGGGGTGGTTTGGCCAAGAGGTATTTTTCAGCTGTTAGTACAAGATGTTCTCTGACTTGCAGTGAGCTCAGTGTGGTGGGTGAAAAATACAGCTCATCTCTTGTCATAGGACCCTAAGGGGGAGCTGACTTGTTCAGCCAAGAACAAAAGACCTCTGGCAGCAACAACGGCACTTTCAAGAGCATGAAATGAACTGACTTCGCACCAAGATCTCGACTTGGGGAACCTTTCTTTTTTCACCTTCATATTAATAATGATGATGATTATATTAAGAGAGACCTAGCTAGAAGCAATCTAAAAGATCATTGGTGACCGTGGATAGAACACTTTCTGTTCAATGGTGGAGACCAAAGCCAGATTTCAAAGGCATTGGCAGGGTAGGGAGAAAGTAAAGGGAGAAAAAGAATACAGATATCTTTTTCTAGAAATTTGGCTGTGAAAGTGAAGATAGCAACATGGTGATAGCTGGAGGGAAAATGAAGGGTTTTTTGAGGAATGGATAGGGAGAGATTTGAGCATGTTTATAGTCAGCAGGGAAGAAACTAGAGGATGAGGAGAGGTTAAAAAAAATTAGGGAGACAGGGATTATTGAATAAATAGGATCCTGGAGGAGATGAAATCTCATCTCCTACACTTACTAGTTGTGTGATCCTGGGCTAGTCACTTACTCGTCCATTGCCTCAGTTTCCCCATCTGCAAAATAAAGGGGGGGATGGAACTCAATGGCCTCTGAAGTCTTTTCCAGCTTTAAGGCTATGTTCCTATATATCTAATAAATGCCATGGAAGGTACAAAATATCATTGAGGGCAGGAGAGAAAGACTAGTGTACTTTTCTAAGCTTCAATCTGCTCCTCTTATATAAGTTGTATATACTCACACACATATACATATATACAATGTGTGTATATATACTGTAAGAAAATAATAGGCTTTGCCAATGCCCAAAGGACCCAGATTGATTGGATTGACTGGGATTGACTGACTTCACTGATTAACATACTTAAAGTTAATTCACTTTAAGTTAATTCAGTTGAAACCACACCTGCCTGACTCTGAAGACAGTATGTTCTCAGAGACTGTGGACTGTGACCTCAACATGGGGACCACCCTCAAGTCCAGTGAACCAATGGATTTGGGTGATGCTAGCCAATTAGCTTGAAGCAGTGTGGAAGGACCACCTCTCCTTGGGACGGAGAGGAACCTGGCTCTGGCAGTTGGTCTCTCAAAAAGGTTCCTGGTGGCAGAGGACTCTTGGAAGAAGCAGGCCAGGCTGAACTTATCTCTCCTCTAGGGTAGATAGGCTTTTTCTTGGCTTTCTGACCCAGGTGTTCTCTTTTTCATTAATAAATGCTTAATGTCAAAACTTGATGCTAAAGCTTCTAATTTATAAGTAAACCCTAGCTAGTTTTCCCTACACCTGGGACAGGAATAAGGCGACCACACATTAGATTTTAAACATCCCAATACACACACACATATATATATATACATAGGTATATATACACATACATGTGTATATACATACACATATATATAAAACATAGCTGATACTGTTTCCTTTTCTAAGCTTCAATCTGCTCCTCTTATATAAGTTGTGTGTGTGTGTATATATATATATATATACACACATATACATACACATATATGCATACATAAATATACGTATGGGTATATATATTCATACATGTGTATATACACACACATATAACATACCTGATACTATTTCCTTACAGAATTGTTGCAAAATTAATAAGAAATCATATAATCAACTAAATTATTAATTAAATAACTGAGCTAATTAGATAAGCTTGGAATCCTGAATTAATTGAATAATTAAATGAGTGGGTTGAGCAAACAGATTAAATAATTAAATGAGATTAAGCAAAATAATTAAATACAATCAAATAATATAATATGTGTGAAAAATTTTCCCAAATTTTCTCTAAGCTCCCTTTCAGCTCTGAATTGATGAAACTAATCTAGCGCTCCTCTGGGCCACTTCCCAGTTTGCACTCATGCTCACAGGTTGAGTCCCCAAATAGTGACTGACTACTCCTCCTTCTCAGGAGTGCAGTAACCCTGAGGGGTTGTACTTTTTTTTTCAGGGCAATGGGGGTTAAGTGACCTGCCCAGGGTCACACAGCTAGTAAGTGTCAAGTGTCTGAGGGCAGATTTGAACTCAGGTACTCCTAAATCCAGGGCTGGTGCTTTATCCACTGCACCACCTAGCTGCCCCAGGAGTTATACTTCTCGTGCTGAAGTGCTTGAGGCCCTACTAGTGTGCTTCTCATCAACAATCAGCCAGTTAACTCAACTAGCTTTTAGATAAGGCTATATAAGAATAGTTGATATGAAACATTGCTCCCCAAAAGCCTGGGATGTACTCTTCTAAATATACTCCCCCTAGTGGGGGAGAAGTAGGTACAACCTTGGAGTACACTGATAGGGAGGTACATGTATAGAGATCACATGTGGCAAAGGGCAACCTTTGAGCTCCTGGCCCTAGACATTGTTTTCTCTCTTTGTGTACTCATTCCATAGTTTCCCTTAAGTGTAGCTCTCTACTAGCTTCTAAAAACCTGTGACTTTCTAGAGTCAGTAGCCATTCCTTGAAGGATCATGCCCCCTGAAGCTGTTCTCATCCTTGGATGACTGCCTTTCCATAGTTACAAACCCTTAATGTGTGTCTCTGCTCCTGATAGAGAGAATTCCTCTGCCAGCAGCTACTTACACTCTAGAGGCTATTGCTACTACCACCATACTCTTTTTTTTTTTTTTGGTGAGGCAATTGGGGTTAAGTGACTTGCCTAGGGTCACACAGCTAGTAAGTGTTAAGTGTCTGAGAGCAGATTTGAACTCAGGTCCTCTTGACTCCAGGGCCCTAGATGCCCCTACCACCATACTCTTAAAAATCGTATAGTTTAGGGCAGCTAGGTGGCACAGTGAATAAAGCACCGGCCCTGGATTCAGGAGGACCTGAGTTCAAATCCAGCCTCCAACACTTGACACTAGCTCTGTGACCCTGGACAAGTCACTTAACCCTCATTGCCCCACCAAAAAAAAAATCCTAGTTTCTGCCTAGATGATGCCATCTCAGGATACTCAATTGCCTACAATCAGGAAAGCAAACACACACAAAAGACAGAGACAGCCATATTCATGGGCCCCTAGTAGCCAGGTGGGAGATAAGGTAGCCCCCATTCCTCCACCCAGCTCTCTGGATGCAGCTCAAAGCAGTCTTCATGTTTTCAAGCCAGAAGAAGAGAGGGAAAAGGGGATGGGGGTGGGGGGTCCGCTTATCTGGTATACCCACTAAGTAACAGCTCTGTATCCAATTAGAGAACTCTTCAAACCCCCGAGTCATCATTATTCTTGACTCAGCAGCCAATTAGAGGAATCTTCTTCATTAGCCAGTACAAGCCCATGGATCAGGTCTGGCTATGAGGAGCCTCTCCAGGTTTGAAGTGGCCATGGAGCCAGGCAGGGACTATGCATGCATGCTTTGTCAAATCCATCAAAAAGAGCAAATCAGACCATTCTTCGTGTCTGTTGCACCAATAGACTTGCTGCTGGCATGCCACCTCATATTCCCTGGGGCCTTTCTTTGCCCTATGGAGCTCCCATCAACTCTAATCAATGTTCTCTATCCAGGAGAGAGAAAAGAGCTTTTTTGAGCTTATTTTTTTATCTGTGGGAGATCTGCTCAAATGAAGCCCTTCTGCTGACCGTAAGCGTTTTGTAAAGAAAGCAAAGCTTTCCACTGAAAGAAATATCCTAGCTAAAACTTTCAGAGGCCCTAAGTGCAGATGCTATCTCTGTAATCTCTTTTCTATGGGACCCTTCCCAAGTCACTTCGCCTTTCTGAGACTCGGTTTCTTTCTTTCTTTCTTTCTTTCTTTCTTTCTTTCTTTCTTTCTTTCTTTCTTTCTTTCTTTCTTTCTTTCTTTCTTTCAGTGGGGCAATGAGGATTAAGTGACTTGCCCAGGGTCACACAGCTAGTGTCAAGTGTTTGAAGTCGGATTTGAACTCAGGTCCTCCTGAATCCAGGGCTGGTGCTTTATCCACTGCGCCACCTAGCTGCCCCCCCCACACTCAATTTCTTAATCTGTCAAATAAAAGGGATACATTTAATGTCCTACATCAAGGTCCCTTCCAGCTTTTATATTCTATACTTCATTTCTAGTCACCCACTGGGGACAAAAAGCTAGCAGATACAGTGCCTGCCCTCAAGGGTCTTGCAATCTATTAAAGGGATATGATGGGGTAACTAAGTAGTGTGGCGATGCCATCTCAGGATAATCAGTTGCCAAAGATCAGGAAAATAAAAACACAGAAAGACAAAGACAGCCATATATTCATAGACCCATAGCAGCCAGGCGGTAAATAAGGCAGCCCCCATTCCTCCACCCAGCTTTCTGGATGCAGTTCAAAGCAGTGAATAGCATGCTGAACTTTTCCATCAGGATAGACCCAAGTTCGAATCTTATTTCAGATACTTATTGGCTGTATAATCCTAGGTAAATCACTTCACCTCTGTTTGCCTTAGTTTCCTCATTGGAAAATGGAATAATAGCCCCTACCTCCTATAGCTGCTATAAGGATACAGTGAGATAATATTTGTAAAGCATTTTGCTTAGGTTGCTATATAAATACTTATTATCATCTTTATCATGAATTGTGTGATCACTAGCAAGTCACTTAACCTCTGTCTCAATTTCCTCATCTGTAAAATGGGAATAATGATAATATAATAATAATAATAATAATATCCCCCAGCGCTGTTGGGAGGATTCAGTGAAACAACATATGGTAAGTAGTACTTACTTAAGTAAGTACTTAACCTTAAGATGCAATATAAGTGCTAGTTATTGTTGTTGTCTTTGTTGTTGTTAACAATAATAAAACAGGTAGAACATGATAGGGTTAAAGTAGAAGTAAAGAGACCCTTGGAATATTTGAGGATACAAATTGTTTTCATTTGGGGGGATTATCAGAGAGGGGCTTCATGGAAGGCCTGGCCTTGTAGAAAGAGAAGGATGTTAACTAATAGTAATAAGTGTAGACATGTGAAATGGGCAGGGATGTGGTGGGGGGGATGTTCAAATCCATTATGAATCTCTTCTGGCCTCCTGTTTGGCCTCCTCCTCTTTACAGGATCTAGCAATAAACCAGGCAAGGGCTTCAGAGAGCTGGTCTCCCTTCTCACCTGGGATGTTTGCTGATTTAGGGGTCAGGTGCATTGAATTTATTTCCAAGTGTAACAAATGCCTTTTTATATATTCCAATAGACTTGCAATCAATTGATAAACATTTATCATGTGCCTATTATATGCCAGGCATCATGTTAAGCACTAGATAGATTAAAAAAAAGAAAAAGACAATCCCTGAAAAGTATCAGAGTAGCCAAAGCTTCTGAAAATGGCATTTGAAAGTACTTCAACTTAAATATCCCAGGTTGGAGAACTGATCCCATGTTATTTTATTATATTTATTATAATAATTATATTATAATAATTGTATTATTATTATATTATGACTAAAGCTCTATCTAAGGGAGAGGAAGGGAGCTGTCCAGTGCTGGCAATTGGGCCAAACTGACCATGGAGCATGTCAGGGATGGAGAAACACTTGGAGGTCTATTTCACCAGATGGAGGGTTAATTGAAAGAATGTTTTAATCAATGTGAAAAAAAATTTGTTTGCTTGTTTTTACATATAACTTGGGGGAAATTCTAAATATTTTTTTTTAAAAAAGAATGTTTGAATGTTTGAAAGAACAAAACAGTAAGAGAGAGAACATAGTAATCATATGTAAACATCATGGTAATATTTAATATTTAAATAGTAATTCTAATTAAATTATATTAAAATATATGATTGTATAATTAAAATGTTAATTAGAATTAAAATGTGTAAATATTAATTTTCAATTTTACTATTTAAAGATTTGAAAAAACTTTCTTATCTTAGAAAAAAATTGGTCAACAACTTTGCACACACTGTATTTTACTTCTCTCAATAAGCTTAATAAATGCCTGTAGATTTGACAATATCACTTGACTTCATTGACAAGGGTTCCATTTTTTTTTAAATTTGACCAATTCTACCACCTGTTTTGACAAGAGGAGTTGGGATGTTTGAGAGGCCACATTTGATGGCAGAAGCAAGAAGTGGGCTGGGAACAAAA
Organism: Dromiciops gliroides; assembly: GCF_019393635.1. Classification (NCBI taxonomy): domain Eukaryota; kingdom Metazoa; phylum Chordata; class Mammalia; order Microbiotheria; family Microbiotheriidae; genus Dromiciops; species Dromiciops gliroides. The sequence continues at coordinate 18,929,915 of NC_057861.1, read as the reverse complement.
TCCCACTGTTGCCAACAACTTGCTAGCTTTAATACACAGAGAACCTTGAGTCCCTGGGTGTCTCCTCACAGCCCCAGCCCTGTCATTGCCCCTTCAGCCTGCCCAACAACAACCAACTAACTCTAAAGATGTTGCTGCCTTCCTCTTCCATCTCGCCCCAGTTTGGTTAGTCACTGAAAGAGCCAGCAGCCTTGCTGCAGGGAAGCAGCTGGTTCGGGTTCCTTTATGATGAAGATAGTTTGGCCTCACTTCTTTCAGAAGATGCCACAGCCCCAAGAAGGAAGGAAACAAGCATTTATCAAGTTTATTCTATACACTGGGCTCAGTACTATGCAAATATTACCTCAACAAGCCTAGATGGGAAGTGCTATTATTATGCCCATTTTACATATGGGGAAACCAAGGCAGACAGAGGTTAAGTGACTTGCCCAGGGTCATACACCTAGGAATTGTCTGAGGCTGGATTGAAACCCAAGTCTTCCTGACTCCAAGCCCAGTGCTCTATCCTCTGTGCCACCTAGCTGTCTTAAATACCATCATGGGCCCACAAGACTCCTAATTTCTAAGCAAAGCAAGGAAGAAAGCTTAAAAAACCTGTAAGTGCTGTTCAATTCAATTCCAAATTCAACAAGTAGTTGTCTGTACTTCCTGTGGGTCAGGCACTATGCTAAGCATGAAGGATGCAAAATCAATCATTAAGCACTTACTGGGCAGTAGTCATTATAGTAGACAGGAGAGATACGAATAAAGCAAAGATAGCCCCTGCCCTCGAGAAACTTACATTCTAATAGAAGAGATAACACATACATAACTCTGTGTGCGTGTGTGTGTGTGTGTGTGTATACAAGGCACAATTAAAACAACTGAACAGCAAGAGAATCATTGCTCTAACACTATTCAATCTTTCTGTAGACATTCCCTCTAGGTCACTCAAGACCCTTTTCACCTGAGATATTTTTATGTGACCCCAGGGTATATAGGTATACAAATCAAACATTTACTGCCAAATTTTTCACGACCCCCACATTCAGTTACCCAACCCCATCTGGGGTCACAACCCACAGTTTAAGAAGCTTTGCTCTGGAGCAGCTAGGTGGCACAGTGGATAAAGCACTGGCCCTGGATTCAGGAGGACCTGAGTTCAAATCAGGCCTCAGACACTTGACACTTACTAGCTGTGTGACCCTGGGCAAATCACTTAACTCTCATTGCCCCACCAAAAAAAAAAAAGAAAGAAAAGAAAAGAAGCTTTGCTCTAAGGATTTCCCTTCAACTTGGTCACAAGTGAACTCAAGAAACACTTCTATTAATCAAAATGACCAAAGACTTCTTTCTCTTCTTTCTTTTATCATTGCCTTAATAGATTTCAGAAAGGAATCCTTCCTGGGCTGATCAGGCTTCCCCTTTAGAAAATGCATAAGCCTTTGGATAAAAAAACCAATTCTGTGCAGGATGTGGTTAATTAAAGAAAAAGTGATAAGGTTTCTCATTCAGATTAGACCAAGGACTTAACTGTCCTAATAACTAGAGCCCTGGACCTGGAATCAGAAAGACCTGAGTTTAAATCCAGCCTCAAGCACTTCCTAGCAGTATGACCTTGGGCAAGTCACTTATTCTCTGCCTCAGTCTCCTCATCTGTAAAATGGGAGTAATAGTAGCACCTACCTCCCAAGGTTGTTTTGAGAAGCAAATGAGAAAATATTTGTAAGGCACTTAGCACCGTGCTTGGTGCATAGTAAGTACTATATAAATACTTGTTCTCTTCTCTAATATATAACCGAAAGAGAAAAGGGAGCAAGCCAACAGTAGTTTCCTCTCTCCAAATGTCTAAACCAGAATCTTTCTATGAGAAGGAAGCAAATGACCTATTTTGAAAAGGGATGTTAACTCCTCCAGGCCTTGAGATTTGAGCGAGTCACTTTCCCCCAATAGGGCCTCAGTTTTCTCTTTGGTGAAATAAGGGGTTGGACTGGATAGTCCCTTCTACCTCTGCTGCTTACTCCCTGTGTGCCTCAATTTCATCGTCTACTGAAGAGGTGAGATGAGGTGGCCCATGAGATTCTTTCTAGCTCTATAATTCATATTGCCAGTTGACCAGTCCTCTTAGGGTAAGGATTGGGGTCACTGATTACCCTTCAGCCTTCAGGGTTATGAATGACTGTCAATTCTCATTCAAGGCAAGGCAAGGCAACAAGCTTTTATAGTGTTTACTGTATGCCAAGCACTATACAAACACTATGAAAAGACAGTCCCTGCCCTCAGGGAGTTTACAATCCAATGGGGGAAGACAACCCATAAAAGGAAGCTGAAAGAGGGGATGGAGAGGTGAGGGAGTTGGTAAAGACAATTGGGGGAGTCTGGAATGCAGCTTCGGGAGGAATGAAGATTCAGCTAGCCTGGGCATCCTCCTTTAAATGGAGGTTCTGGACGGAGCCAGTCTATCACAAGAAGAGGCAACAAGAGGAGAATGTGATTCTAGGGGTGAAGGAAACTTCCAGGGGGAAAAGAGAAAAGGCTTTTGGGATCTGATAGAGACGATGGAGAATGTTAGGAGAGCAGCCTTCCCAGAAAGGTTCTGGACAGCAGCTGATGGGCCAGGTTGCTGGCCAGTGTACTCAGCCTTTTTCAGAAGCCTATCTGCCTCGCAACTTTTCTCTGCGGTGCTGACCTACTTTGTTGCAGGGCATTTATTCAGGCAGGGGACCCACTTCTAGCTGAAGGAGGCCTGGGAGAGCTACAATCATCTGCTAAATCACAGAGGACTCTGTGAGCTCAACATGATTCAACAGTATGATCTGGCTGCCAAGAAAGCTAATGGAGAAGACCCTTCATCTCCCCGGGCCTCCCTCTCCTTGTCTATAAAATGAGGAGATTGGACCAGATGACCTGTGAGGGCCCTTTCAGCTCTAAACCTGCAACCCTTTAATGTAGGGCATCTTAGCCTGACGTCTGTGTCTTTAATTTTTAAATATTTTCATGTTATTTAATTTATTTATCTAATAATTTAATTTGATTTAAGATTTTTTTTATTTATTTTTTTTTTGGTGAGGCAATTGGGGTTAAGTGACTTGCCCAGGGTCACACAGCCAGCAAGTGTCAAATGTCTGAGGTCCTCCTGAATCCAGGGCCGGCGCTCCATCCACTGCACCACCTAGCTGCCCCTCGATTTAAGATTTTGATGTGTTGCTATTTAATGCTTTTCATCTGATGAATAAATATAGAAATATGTAATATTTTGATATATTGCTATTTAGTGCTTTTTGTCTGATTAATAAATATAAAAATATTTTTATAATTAAATTTCAAGAGAATTGGTTTCCTTTGCAATCATCTTTGTTTTATTTTATATATTTAAAAACTTTATTCTGAGAAGTGATCCTTTGGCCAAAAAAATGTCTAAGAACTCCTGCTTTAAATCCTTCAACCTGACCTGCTACAGCTTGGTCTTATGACCTGACAGCCCTCCATCGCATCAATGTCTGATTAAACTTAGCCAAAAAAAATCATCAGAGGTACAAACTTGTCGAGGGAGGGAGAGGTGAGACTCCAGTCCTCTGTTTCTCCATTAAAATCCTCATGGTCTCTTCTATTCCTAGGCATCAGAAGTGGAGCGTCAGCTCTCCATGCAAGTCCACGCCCTCCGAGAAGACTTCCGGGAGAAGAATTCCTCATCCAACCAACACATCATCCGGCTGGAAAGCCTCCAGGCTGAAGTGAGTCTCCCAGGGGGAGGCCTCCTCGCTGGTTAAACATGTTTCTCCAGTATTGGGCAATATGGCAGGGCTTTGCGTAGGGATCCTTCTGATCTAAGGAAGCAAAAGCAGTTCGATAAGAGTGACTGAACTTGTCCTCCAAATGTACCCAAAGTGATGGGTAATGGAATGGGAAGGATTTCATTTGGGTTTTATCTTTCTGGCTAGCCACTTAGCTATGCCCAGAGAGATGCTACTAATAAGAGACAACTCAGGGGGCAGCTAGGTGGCGCAGTGGATAAAGCACCAGTCCTGAATTCAGGAGGACCTGAGTTCAAATCCGGCCTTAGACACTTGACACTTACTAGCTATGTGACCCTGGGCAAGTCATTTAATTCTCATTGCCTTGCAAAAGAGAGAGAGAGAGAGAGAGAGAGAGAGAGAGAGAGAGAGAGAGAGAGAGAGAGAGAGAGAGAGAGAGAGAGAGAGGGAGAGAGGGAGAGAGAGAGAACTCAGAGCTACCATTTGTGGCTCATAATCAGGAATGTAGCCTATGGTTTTCCTCATTTAATAATATTCTCCTCATAAGATTCTCCCTGCAGAACCAGGACATGGGATTTTTGTACCCTAGGCAAGATTCGGATATTGTGTTCCCCTCCCTGGCCTGAATTGAGGAATTGGGCTCCTAATGTGCTATAATCAATCAGTCAATGAGATAATATTTGTAAGAGTGCTTAGCACAATGCCTGGCACATAGTAGGCACTATAGAAATGCTTATTCCCTTCCTTCCCCCTTTCTTTCTCTCCTTCCGATGAAAAATCATTTATTAATTTGCCTACTATGTGCTTTGTATTGGGGATATAGATTGAAAAATGAGGGGCAGCTGGGTGGCGCAGTGGATAGAGCACCGGCCCTGGAGTCAGGAGTTCCTGAATCAAATCCAGCCTCAGACACTTAACACTTACTAGCTGTGTGACCCTGGGCAAGTCACTTAACCCCAATTGCCTCACTAAAAAAAAAAGAAAGAAAGAAAGAAAAATGAAACCATCCCTGCTGTCAAGGAACTTACATTCTATTAGGGGAAAGAATACATGTGTATATAAGTACAGTCAAAAGAAAAGTAAGGTAATCAGGGAGAAGGCAAAACACCAGTAAACTCAAAGGATCAGGAAACTTTTCCTGTAGGCTTTGAGCTTTCAATGTACCCACTGACTTTTTTCAAAATAAATTATGGACAGGACATGCAAAGGAGATTTTCTGGCATCAAAATTGTCCATTTATAAAAAGGAATATTCTGAAGTGACTCTTGTGTGCCCCTCTATGTTGCACATGCCTTAGGCAGCAGCATAATTTGCCCATACCTAGTTCCAACTCTCCCTATCAGAAAGCTCTCATGAGACCTGGAGGACAATTATTTTCTCTGTCCCTTTTCAATTTAGTTCTGTTCACATTGATTAAGTATACAGGAGAAGCCACAACATATACCAAGTCCCTCCAACTTAGCAAGCAAGCATTTATTAAGTGCTTACTGAGTGCCAAGTGCCAAGTGCTAAGTGCTAACACTACAAAGGAAAGCGAAATCAGCCTCTGCCCTCAAGAAGCTTACATTCTAATGGAGGGGGAGGGACACTGTAAAAAAACAGGCAAATGTAAAATATATGTGGAATAGATGGGAAACAATCTGAGAATGTGAAGAATCAGCAGTTGGGAGAGACTAGAAAAGACTTCTTAGAACAGGTGGGATTTAAACTGAGCCTTGAAGGGAAATGAAGAGACCAAGCATTCCAGACAAAGGGTTCATTTCAGGCAGTGCAAAGGCTTGGAGATGGGAGATGGGATGGCATGTTTAAGGAACTGCAAAGAAGCCAGTGATGCCACTCCCTAGGGTATATGGAGAAGAGTGAGTTGTTAGAAAAACTAACAAGTAAACCTAGAGGCTTTGGAAGGGGTCAAGTTACAAGAACTTTAAATTCCCAACAGAGGTGTTTTTATTTTAACCTGAAGATAATAGGGAGCCACTGGAGTTCATAGAGCACGGGGGACAGCAGAGCAGAGGATGGATTTCAATGGGGAGAGATATCAAGAAGATATTGAATCTGCTTTATATGTGTTTTATATACACTCGTTTTGGTGCCTGTTGTTTCCCCATTAGAAGGCAAGCTCCCTTAGGGCAGACTGTTTTCCTTTTTGTCTTTGAATCCCTAGCATGTATCACAATGCCTGGCACATAGTAGAGACTTAATAAATGTTTTGGGCATGATTGATAGATAACTATAGGACAATGAAATTAGGAAATCTTGTGTGGATGTGTCTCATGAGCCAATAAAAGATTTTCCATTGAGCATTTTTCCCTCTGATCTTCCACTCAAGCAGGCAGCTCTCTGAGCAGTGGTCCTTTTACTTTTGAGTGGCAAAAAGGGGAGCTAAGTATGGTACGAGGGAAAGCGGGCCAGATTTGAAACCCAGGAACCTGGGTTCAAATGCTGGGTCAGCTACTTGCTACTTTTATGACCTCAAGTAAGTTATTTCATCTCTCTTTGGCTCAGTTTCCTCTGAGCTCCTAGCTCAAAATCAATGCCAATCTGGGTGGTAATTTTGCATTGTGGGGGGTGGAGGGGGAGATGGGGAGGGTTAGCCTGACCTTCTGCTTTCCCTCAGCTTTGACAGCAGGGCTGAGGGTTGCTAGGGAAGGATCGTTGGAACTGGTCCCCAAAGAAGTCCCTTGATGTACAATGGAATGAACACTGGGTTTGGAATCAGGGGTCCTGGGTTCAAATCCCAGCTCAGCCGCTTATGGCCTTGGGCACCTTTCTAGGTCTCAGTTTCCTTCTCTGTAAAATGAGGCAGTTGGACTGGACACCAGCTCCAGAGGTACGACCCAGGGTGTTCCTGCCCTTCTGAGAATGGCTTGAAGGTTGGGGGGGGTTTTCCCCTAAAGTCTGTCAAACTCTTCTCTTTTCTTCTTTCTCCTCTCATCCTCTTCCTTCCTCCTTTCCCCCCTTCCCACTGGTCCCAAGCAGCAGGTACTTGAAGTAAGTAGAGTTTGTTCTCGCGGGATTCCACACGCCCATCTGTGATCATCTGTGTGCATGCCTGGTGCTCAAGCTGCTTCTGGGTCCTTCCTCCTTCAGAGCCTCCCATCTCCCTGCTCCGCCACTTCCTTTTCCTTCCCCCCACCCCGCTTTCCTTGAGCCTCTCATTGGGGAAGGTATTCTCAGGAAGCCTCATGGCTGGGTTTGATCCCATTTCTAGGGTTCAAGGTGAGGGAATCCAGTGCTTCATGCGTACGCTTCCCTTCATTTCCATCCCATTCGGCTCCCTAGGCCATGGTGTTGGGGTCATTTTTCTGTTGTGGTAAAGCTAAGTTTCTTCTCACTACCATTGTGACTTCGGGTAAGTTACTCAATCTCTCCAGGCCTTTTTCTTCATCTGTAAACTAAGGCAGTTGGAGCAGATTACTTCTCTAAGGTCCTTTCCAGCTCTAAACATAGGAACCTATGATCATATCACGTTCTAGACTTGGAGTCAGGAAGACCCAAGTTCGAAGACTGTTCCAGATGCTAACTGGCTGAGTGACCCTGGATGAGTCACTTCCACATCTAGTTCTCAGTTCTCTCATCTGTAAAATGAGGGAGTTGGACTCAGGGACCTATAAGGTCTCTTATTGTTCAGTCATGTCTGACTCTTAATGATCCCGTTTGAAGTTGTCTTTGCAAAGATATTGGGATGGTTTGCCATTTCCTTCTCTAGCTCATTTTACAGATGAGGAAACTGAGGCAAACAGTGTTAAGTGACTTGCCCAAGGTCATCCAGCTAGTAAAATATCTGAGGTCAGAATTTGAACTCAGGCAGATCTTCCTCACTCCAAGCCTAGCACTCTATGCGCTACAGCGCCACCTAGCTTCCTCAGGTCTCACTTAGCTCTAAATTTATGATCCCTTAACCTCAGGGAAATTTCCATCTCTTCTACTTGCTGCCTCTATGACCAAGTCACAAGTCAATTACTCTGGGCTTCGATTTCTTCATCAGTAAAATGAAGGTGTTAGACTAGGTAGCCCTTTAAAAACCCTTTATAGGAACTTTATAGGGCAGTTGGTGGTGCCACAGGGCATAGAGCACCAGCCCTGGAGTCAGGAGGACCTGAATTCAAATCTGACCTCAGACACTTACTAGTTGTGTGACCCTGGGCAAGTCACTCAACTCTGTTTGTCTCAGTATCCTCATCTGTAAAATGATCTGGAGAAGGAAATAGCAAACCACTCTAGTATCTCTGCCAAGAAGATCCCAAATGGGGTCATGCAGAGTGAGACACAATTGAAATGACCAAACAACATCAAGTCTCCTCTGGCTTTAGAGTTATGATTCTCTATAAGCCATTTCAGAGGTTTGGGGGTGGTTAGGAATCATTTTATCTGATGGGGCACTGGCTGGGACTTGGGAGACCAAGATTATCCATGGGAAAAAAATTTCGAAAGGGCTGGAGACTATTCCAGTGATGGCCCACTCAAGGAAAAATGTTCTTTAAACAGACAGCTTTGCCCTTCATCCATGTGTGGAATAGTAGCTTCCTTCATGAAAGGGGCTGGCAGTGCACTCCAGAGACACGGTTCCTACGGTTCCTTCGGTTCCTTCGTATACAGTATTCCTTTGTTGGTGCCAGATACCTGATCTCCTTGGGCCGAGGTCACATGCTTCTCTTCCCCAGGACATCAGCCTATCTGATGGATTGGTGGCCAGGGAGGATCTGAGCAGAATCAGAATGCTAAAGTCAGGAGGGTGGGGATGGGATTAGAGGGTTTGCTACAGGAAAGGAGCCCAAAGTGAAGGGAAGGATGCTTCTGTGAGAGTCTTAAGTCCTTAAAAATTCAGTTTAAAATCTCCCCCTAGAAAAATTCCACAATTAAACCATAACACTTTACATGTTGCCCAAGGTAGGACAGCTGTAGCAGCCACAAGGAAGTGGGAGAAGCATTTGAGGCTGGAAAACATCTGGCCTAGTATCAGGAGAGCATTAGTGGGCTGGCAAAGGGCACAGGTCAGGGCCTAGGGAGCCAACAGAAGAGACATCTCAGTAAGGTTGGAGGAGTAGATACAACAGCATCCCTTTGGGTCAGAGCAGAGAGACAAGCTGAGCATGCTACACATGGGGAGAGGTTTGCGGGAAGGGCCAGGGCAGTCCCCAGAGAGGCCATCAGGAAGCTGGAGGGCCTAGAAGGGTCAGAGGCACAGAAACCAAAGAAAGTCGAGGCCAGCTGGGACCCTGGAAAGAGCATTAAGGAAACCAGGCTGCCTCTCCCTCTTGAACATTCAACCCTGCTGTTTTTTCGCCTGCCTCCCCTCTGCTGTCCCCGTCCAGAATGCCCATGGGACAGAATGATCCAGCCACCATCTTTCTGTTTCTGTGACCCACCGTTGCCACCCTCAAAGCAGAGTGCCAAAGGTCACTCCTTCTAGCCTGGCTTGGGCAGGGAGGGGGATGGGTTTGGGATTCTAGCCAATAGAAAGGAAGTTGCTTCTCCAGAGAGTGTCCAGGGAGTTTCCCCGACCTGGCACCTGCAGAAGGAAGAGAGTAGCAGTCAGAGCAGCTTGGGGTCTCTTTGGAGGAGCCGGGGACCAGGGAAGAGGCTCAGGGCCAAGGAAGATGCAGCCACACCTCGGCCTTATCTCTGCTAATCCCCAGCACTCCAGCCCTCCCCGCCTTGCTTTTGCCTGGCAACCTGCATTCCAGCTTGCTGGGAGCTCAACTCCCACCCCTTCCCAGCCAAGTTTCTCCAGGGGAGGGGTTTCCTTTCCAGCCTGGAGTCGTCTGGTTATTTCCCTCCCAGGTACAGACGCACACAGCCTGGCACAGACGGGCACGGACACAGATAGCTGGGTTCGTGTTTGGGAAGTCAGTCTCTTCTTTCCCACCCATCAGCCTGGGCATCATCCCAGAACCACCCCCATGTCCACACGCGCTCACACACACGCTCTCACACACATACTTACACTTACACACACACACACACATAAACACACACGCCACATGTTTGTCTGCCCTTTCAGATCAAGATGCTGTCAGATCGCAAGCGAGAGCTGGAACATCGCCTCAGTGCCACCATGGAGGAGAATGACCTGCTCCAGGGCACAGTAGAAGAACTTCAGGACCGTGTGCACATCCTGGAGAGGCAGAGCCATGACAAGGACCTGCAGGTGAGGGGGCCTCAGCACCCGGGGCAGGGGGTGCTTAGCTGCTCTAGGGAAATGGGAGCTAAGAGGCCTGGGGGATGGAGAGGGCCAGCCGTGGAGTCTGGAAATCCCGGTTTTAGGCCTGTCTCCAGAATATTCTAGTTAGGTGACTGTGGGCCAGGCACCAAGTCATATACCCTCCCTGTGCCTCCATCTCCTCATCTATAAAATGAGGGGGTAGAACAGTAGACAGAGTGCTGGACTCCGAGTCAGGAAGGCCCAAGTTTGAATCCCTCCTCCAACAATTACTAGCCGTGTGACCCTAAGCAAGTCACTTAACCGCAGTCTGCCTCAGTTTCCTCATGTGTAAAATGAGGGAGAGGGGTGGGTTGGACTTAATGGCTTCTAAGGTCCCTTCTAGCTCTAAACCAGTGATCTTAGACCTAGATTGCCTTTGAGATTCCTGCAGTTCTAACTATATACCTACGAGCTTCTTAGTACCTTGAGGCAATGGGGTTCATCTGTCACTTTTTCTGTGTCCTGGACTCCTGAGACAGTCTGGTGAAAACCATAGAACCTTTCTCAGAACCTTATTTTTAAATGCACAAAATAAAATATAGATGATTACCAAAAAAACCAATAATATTGAAATAGTTATCAAAATATGTATATTTTTAAACCAAGTCTATGGGCTACAGCCATCATTCTACATTACAGGTGAGTTACCAATCCATATGAGAAGAGAGAACTTCCATAATGGGAATTCCCCTTACGAATCAGATCACCGGTTCAGACCAAAGAAAAATGGCCAAAAGAGAAGAGAAGGGAAAAGAAAGGGAGGGAGAGAGGGAGGCCAGCACATACATCTCCAGATGTGGAACACAGACGTTACAGGGGGCCGTGGACGGGTCCTCTGCTGCTATTCCTCCTTGGCCCTAAGTGACCCAGGCCCATCACTGGGGAGCAGAAGCTGCGTAACCTTGGACAAGCCATTTCATTGGTTTCATTACTCAGTTACCTCATCAATAAAATGGGGGGGGGGGTAGGGCAGCTAGGTGGAGCAGTGGATAGAGTACCAGCCCTAGAGTCAGGAGGACCTGAGTTCAAATCCAGCCTCAGACACAACACTTACTAGCTGTGTGACCCTGGGCAAGTCACTTAACCCCAATTGCCTCACCAAAAAAAAAATTAATAATAAAATGAGGGGGTTGGGATCAATGGTCCCTAAGGGCCCATCCAACCCCAAATCTAGGCCCCTGTGATTATATGCTCCTGGCTTTGCCCCCACTACCCACCCACCCTCCACAGTAGCTGGGGCTCAGATTCACCATTTGTCTATATCCTCAGACTTCCAGGAAAGATGTAAAGTTGTGCCCATGTGTCCAACCTACAGATCAATCAACCAGCACTTAGAAAACTTTTTATTGATAGCTTTCATTTTCCTATCACCTTCATTTCCAAATACATCCCTCCCCAATTCCCATACCCAGAGAGCCATCCCCAGAACAAAGAATTTTTAAAGAGAGTAAAAATAGCAGGTCAGCCAAACTAACCTATCCAGCCCCCAAACCTGACAGTATATGCAATGTTCCACACCCACAGTCCCCCACCTCTGCCTTAAAGAAAGAATGGAGGTGCATTTTCTCATCTCTTCTTTGGGGTCAAGCATAGTTACTATCATACCACTCTCCACTCACAAAGCTTTTATTAAAGACCTAGACATGAACCAGTACAAGGAGCCTATTAGATAGATGATAGATAGACAGACAGACAAACAGATAGATAGATAGATAGATAGATAGATAGATAGATAGATAGATAGATAGATAGATAGATAGATAGATAGATGGATGGATGGATGGATGGATGGATGGATGGATGGATGGATGGATGGATGGATAGATAGATGATAGATAGATAGATAGATAGATAGATAGATAGATAGATAGATAGATAGATAGATAGATAGATGGAAGGATGGATGGATGGATGGATGGATAGATAGATGCACACATACATACATGGTTGGTTTCCTTCATTTTTGAAGAGGACCAAAATAAATATGCATACATACATACATATATACATAAATACATGGATATAGGTATGTAACCATAGATATACACACACAGGGGCAGCTAGGTAGAATATTGGATTGACTGCCAAGCCTGGAGTGAAAAAGTCTCATTTTCCTGAATTCAAATCTGGCCTCAGATACTTCCTAGCTATGTGACCTTGGGTGAGTCACTTAATCCTATTTGCCTCAGTTTCCTCATCGGTAAAATGAGCTAGAGAAGGAAATGACAAACCGCTCCAATATTTTTGCCAAGAAACCCCCAAAATGGGATCACAAAGAGTCAGGTACAACTGAAAACAACTATGCGACAACAACAAAGACACATATACATACATGTGTATGTGTATGTATATATATATATATATATGGCATATACATATATGCCAATACAAAACTGACACAAGAATAAGGTAATTTGGGGAGAGAAGGCACCAGAAGCTGGGGGCCAGGCTTCAGAAGATTCTTCATGTACAAGGTAATTCATGAGCCAAACTTCGAAGGGACAGGATGGGTCCAGGGTCAGAGACCCGATGCCAGGTGGCCCTGGTCTGACTGGAGCAGTCCCTCAGGAAAACTTCCTAGCAGGGTCCCAAGACCAGGGACCTGGGGCTGAGAATAATAACACTGAGTCCTAGAACAAAGTCACCCTAGTTTATTTATTAGCCCAAACCCCTAAGCTACCAATCTAACATGACTAACCAGTGTTAATGATATGATGTCACTGATTCAAACCTCATGACCTACCCTCAGATGGGAGAAAGAAGATATTTCCAGGGGCAGCTAGGTGGCGCAGTGAATAGAGCACTGGCTCTGGAGTCAGGAGTACCTGAGTTCAAATCCAGCCTCAGACACTTGACACTTACTAGCTGTGTGACCCTGGGCAAGTCACTTAACCCCAATTGCCTCACTAAAAAAAAAAAAAAAAAAAAAAAAAAAAAAAAGATATTTCCACCATTTTTTAGCATGGAGGAATAAGAAGTCTAGAGAGGAGAAACAGTTTGTCCAAGGTCACAGAGCAAATGGCAGGTAATCTTGGACTAGAATGATTATAATTGACCAGTATATGACTCTTCCAAATTTACAGAATAATTTATAGGCATTATCTTATTGGAGCCCTATAACTGTGCAAGGTAGGTCCTTTAGGGATTTTTTTGTTTGGTTTGGTTTGGTTTGGTGAGGCAATTGGGGTTATTGACTTGCCTAGGGTCACATAGCTAGTAAGTGTCAAGTGTCTGAGGCCGGATTTGAACTCAGGTCCTCCTGAATCCAGGGCTAGTGCTCTATTCATTGCGCCACCTAGCTGCCCCTCCTTTAGGGATTTTTATCTCCATTTTACAGGTGAAAAAAAAACTGAGGTCAAGAAGTTAAGTGACTCATCCAAGGTCATGAAGCTAGTATGTATCAGAGGTAAAATTTGAACTCAGAACCACCCAACTTCAACTCTATCACTTTAGCTAGTATATTGCAGATCTCTGTAATGAGATCTTCCATGGTTATATTACTTTCATTCCCAAATATATCCCTGCCAGCTTCTCTGCTCATCTCTTGTAACAGAACTTTTTAAAAGACAAGGGGAGGGCAGCTAGGTGGCGCAGTGGATAGAGCCCTGGAGTCAGGAGGACCTGAGTTCAAATTCAGCCTCAGACACAACACTTACTAGCTGTGTGACCCTGGGCAAGTCACTTAACCCCAATTGAAAAGACAGGGGAGGGGGCAGCTAGATGGCGCAGTGGTTAAAGCGCTGACCCTGGATTCAGGAGTACCTGAGTTCAAACCCGGCCTCAGACACTTAACACTTACTAGCTGTGTGACCCTGGGCAAGTCACTTAATCCCCATTGCCCTGCAAAAAAAAAAAAAGAAAGAAAGAAAGAAAAGAAAAGACAGGGGGAAAGTTGGCACAAAACCAACTGATGCAACAACTCTCTAATGGTAAATACAACATTCCACACTCCCTGTAGTCCCCTCACCTCTTCAAAGAAGGGAGAAAGATGCATTTTCTCAACTTTTCTCAGGAGCCAAACCTAGTCTTTGTAATCATATCGCATTCAGTTTTGTCTCTCTGTTCTTTCCATTTACATTGTTGTAGTTGTTATGGTTATTATTAATATCATTTTCTTAGTTCTTTCTTCACTTTGCATCAGTTTTAAATCTTCACATGCTTCTCTGAATTTTTCATAGTCATCATTTCTTACAACCCAGTAATAATCCATGACCTTCATATATCAAAATGTATTTAGCCATTCCCCAGTCAATGGGCATCTACTTTATTTCCCTGCTTCGCTAACACAAGAAGTGTTACTATAAATGCTTTGGTGTATATAGGTCTCTTGATTTTTCTCTTTTTAAAAATTGCATTGATATCTTTCATTTTTACATCATCAAAATTCCCAGCATATCCCTCTCTCTCCCAGAAAGCTGAGGGCAGCTAGATGATGCAGTGCATACAGTATCAAGCCTGGAGTCAGGAGGACTCATCTTCCTGAGTTCAAATCTAGCCTCAGACACTTATTAGCTGTGTAACCCTGGGCAAGTCACTTAACCCTGTTCGCCTCAGTTTCCCCATCTGTAAAATGAGCTAAAGAAGGAAATCATAAACCACTCCATTATCTTTGCCTCAAACGGGGTCACAGAGAATCGAACACAACTAAAACAACTGAATAACAACATATTAGTCCCCGCTATAATACCTGAGAAATAGTCATCTGCCCCCTGCTTGAAGACCTCCAAGGTCAGGAAGCCCACTATCTCTTGTTGGTGGGAAGTATTTCCTGACATCCAGCCTAAACTGAACTCTTTACAACTTTCACCCGCTGTCCCTCACATCCATATCCTCTTCTGGACCTCAGTTCCTTCATCTGTAAAACAAGGGAGTGGAACTAGTTGGCCAATAAGTTTTCTCCTTGATCTGCCCTCAAGGGCCAAGCAGAACAAGTCTGGTCTTCCACATGGTGAGTCTTCAGATACTTGGAGGTATCTTGTCCCTCTTCCCATCTCTCTTGCCTATTTCCTTCAATGATCTTCACATGGCATAGTCTTGAGGCCTTTCACCATCCTACTAGCCCTCCTGTGGACTCCTACCATCTCACCAACATGGGACCCAGAGAGGCTGCCCAGTGTAGACTGCATGCCTGTTGTCCATGGGCCACCCTAGCCAAGTCTGGAGGGGCTCATCCCCAGGTTAGCCACAAGAAAATTAATATTCCAATCCATATCCCCCCCCTCTCTCTCTCTCTCACACACACACACACACACACACACACGTAATCAGGGTTAACCGACTTGAAGTGATTGTAAGTGACTTGCCCAGGGTCACAAAGCTAGCAAGTGTCTGAGGTCAGATTTCAACTCAGGTCCTGCTGACTCCAGGGCCAATGTTCTATCCACTACCCCACCTAGCTTCCCTGATCCATTATCTCTTGAAGACTATCTCCTATGGCACACATAATGGGGTATACTCTCCATCAATGGAAAGAGGACCCACACTGAGAAACCCATGGCACCTTGAAGAACTGAAGTATAAAGGATGCCACAGATATACAAAGAGCATCATATATAGGTGTGTCTATGTGTGTGTATATATCTATCTATAGATATAGATATAGATATAGACATAGACATAGACATAGACATAGACATAGAAAGGCATAGACATAGACATAGGCATAGACATAGACATAGACATAGACATAGAAAGGCATAGGCATAGACATAGACATAGGCATAGACATAGACATAGACATAGACATAGACATAGACATAGACATAGACATAGACATAGAAAGGCATAGACATAGACATAGACATAGAAAGGCATAGACATAGACATAGGCATAGACATAGGCATAGACATAGACATAGACATAGACATAGACATAGACATAGACATAGACATAGACATAGACATAGACATAGACATAGACATAGACATAGACATAGACATAGACATAGATATAGATATAAATATAGATAGATATAGATATATAACAAGGAACCTAAATGTGCCTAGTTCTCAACCTGGGAGATTCAGTTAGCATGGAGAATTCCACCAATGCAGAGTGAAAACTCCCCTGGGACTTCAGATCTTTCCCTGTGTCAACAGCATTTCAGACTTGGAGTCAAGAAGACCTGGGATCTGGGTTCCAATTCTCTCTCAAACACTTATTAACTCTGTAGCCCTGGGAAAGTCATTTTAAGCTCACCAGGGCTTAGTCTCCTCATCTCTAAGATGAGGAGGTTGGACCCCATGACCTCTAAAGTCACTTCTTTCTTTCTTTTTTTAAGTGAGGTAATTGGGGTTAAGTGCCTTGCCCAGGGTCACACAGCTAGTAAGTGTTAAGTGTCTGAGGCTGGATTTTAACTCATGTCCTCCTGACTCCAGGGCCGGTGCTCTATCCACTCTGCCACCTAGCTGCCCTAAAGTCACTTCTAACTAAATCTCTAATTCTATGAGCACTTCATGCTTCAGCTGCCTTCTTCCCCGGGAGGATTCCCCTACTTCTCTCTCCCACTGGTGAATCCCTCTAGGACCTTTCATTTTGAGCAAGTGCCCAGGCCAGGCACCCTCTTCTCTCCCAGCTCCACTTCTGACTCCACTGACTTTGCCACTTGTACCTACACCTGGATACCTTCTCCTTCCCACTGCCTCTGGTCCTTTTTGCTTAATTTGTAGCCACACACATGGATGGATACCAAATTCCACCTATATATACATATATAAAAACATAAAATACACGTATGAGTGTGTGTATATATATGTGTGTGTATGCATGTGTGTATACACACATATACCCATGTACCATAAACATAAACACCTACATATGAACACATGTATGATATATGTATGGGTATGCATATCTATGTATATATACATAGATATATAAATACAAATATCATATATACACACATACATATTGTAAGGGGCTAAAATTCTAGCTATACTGTCTAAAATATCTAATGAGTGGTCACCAATAAATTATAAGCTTTAGCAAGAGTTAGACTTTTAAGCATTTATTAAGGAGAATAAGAATTTGGTAAAGAGAGAGAGAGAAAGGCCTAGATTCATCTATCTATTAAAGGGAGAACACATTTCTAGCTGCCTTCTCCACCAGAGTCCTCAGGAAAGAGAGCGAGCCAGTGCACCAGCCTCCCCCCTTCTTCCTCCCACAAGCAAACCTCACTTCCTGATGCCAAAGAAAAGACGCATGGTCCTGCCCTCAGAGGCCCTCTCCTCATGTTGGAGCTTTCCTACAGTAAGTCTCCAGCAGGTGGCATCATTCCAATCGTTACAATATAAGAAATAAATACAGACATCTATGAAATATATACAGCCATATACACATATATGTACACATACACATACATATATTTCATATGAAAATATATGTATGGGTCTCCGTATGTGTGTATGTACACACAGGGGCAGCTAGGTGGCGCAGTAGAGTGTTGGCCTTGGAGTCAAGAGGACCTGAGTTCAAATCTCACCTCAGACACTTACTAGCTGTGTGACCCTGGATAAGTCACTTAACCCCAATCCAGGGTCATTTCCAGCCCTCCTGATCTATATCTTGCCACTGTACCCAAATGGCTCTGCAGGAGAGAGTGAGGCTGGTGACCTTGCACAACCTTCCCTCTCTTAAATCCAATTCAATGCAATCATGGCATCACATGATGTCATGGTCCTCTTCGAGAACGAAGGACAAACAAAAACAACACATAAAAATGCACATGGGGGCAGCTAGGTGGTGCAGTGGATAGAGCACCGGCCCTGGATTCAGGAGGACCTGAGGTCAAATTCGACCTCAGACACTTGACACTTACTAGCTGTGTGACCCTGGGCAAGTCACTTTACCTTCATTGCCCCACCAAAAAAAAAAAAAGAAAGAAAGAAATGCACATAGATATACCCAAATATCATATATGTGTGATATATATTATAGACCCACATGCATATATGATGTATGTTAGAATGTGTGTGTGTATATATATATATATATGTGTGTGTATATATATATATATATAGTTTTAAAATATCATTGTATGCTTAAGCTATTGCACACTAGGCATCAGCAAGCTACAGGTCCAGCTTTGGCTTAGGACCATGGTTTGCTGCCCCCTGCTGTACACATTACATATAACATATTCACGTCCATAGACCATACCTGGTAGAAGGAAGTGGGGAGGGGCAGCTGGGTGGTGCAATGGATAGAGCACTGACCCTGGAGTCAGGAGGACCTGAGTTTAAATCCAGCCTCAGACACTTGACACTTACTAGTTGTGTGACCCTGGGCAAGTCACTTAACCCCAATTGCCTCACCAAAAAAACAAACAAAAAAAAGAAGGAAGTGGGGGGGTAGAGGGAAGAGCTCTCACCTTGAAGTCAGACAGCTGGGGTTTGAATCACCCATCAGACGTTTATAAGCTGAATGTCTTTGGGTAGATCACTTCCCTTCTCTGAAGCTTAGGTTCCTCATCTGTAAAATGGGAAGAATACTTGCACTATTTGCCTCAAAGCATCGCCATAAAACGGTGTTTTACAAACCTTGAAGCACTCTTGAAAAGGAAGTTGTTATTCCATGATTACATTTTTCAAAACACAGAATTGTAGGTCCCGGTTTTTCATTTTTTTTTTTTTTTCGCTTCAGAGGTTGGTTTATAGCTGTCAAGTTGGTGAACCATTTCTTGTCCCCAGCCTGGGGCTACTATGGTCTTTTCCCCTCCTTCACGTCAACATTAATTAAGCACCTTCTGGCATGAATGAATAATTGAATTAATTCCTTCCAATATGGAAGGACTTGACTTTGTCTGCCCTGAACCTCACCTGCTGTGATATTATGTGGATTTCTCCCAATAAAGAATGAGCAAGCTATGTGCTGGTGCCCTGTGCTGCCCATGGGGCCGCCAGCTGAGCCTGGGAAATGTTTCCCAGGAACATCATTTTTCTTGATTCTTTCTGAAGCTCCTCAGAAGTGGGGCTGGCTGAGCCCCCACTGAGATGGCGGGTACTGTCAGAGCCGTTTCGAGGCAGTGGCCCTACTGGGGGCCCTTGGCCGTGGGGGTACAGCCTTTTGAGGCCCCCTTCATCCAGGGCAGTAGGGAGATTGGCTGCTTAGAAGTGCCCCCCTGTTGCTCATTCTGGCTTGCAGGGAAACATAGATACCCAGCTAGAGAACTGGCTGAAAGCCCCTGCACTGGACCTCTGGTGACCACTGGGACAATAGGGCAGGAAGTGGTAAGGGTGTGGATTGTTCTAAGGAGCTAGAGGACTTCCCAGTCCCGTACCTTTTTTTTTTTTTTTTTGCAGGGCAATGGGGGTTAAGTGACTTGCCCAAGGTCACACAGCTAGTAAGTGTCAAGTGTCTGAGGCTGGATTTGAACTCAGGTCCTCCTGAATCCAGGGCTGGCGTTTTACCCACTGTGCCACCTAGCTGCCCCACCCCCCCAGTCCAGTACTTTTAAGGAAAGACATTGAGGAGTTGGAGGACATCTCATGGAGAGCCCCCAGACTGGACCCTGTCAGGACTGGTTAAAAGAAGAATTGAGGATATTAGCAGGGAAAAGAGAAGATTTAGGGGAATGTGATTGCTGGCTCTTAAAGGTCAGAATTAGCCCTGTTCTGCCGGGTCCCACAGGGTAGAACTAACAAGAATGAAGGGAATTTGTTAAGAGACAGATTTTGATAGGGGTATTTAGCTGGTACCATCAGTCAATAAGCATTTATTTATTTGTTTGTTTATTTGTTTATTTGTTTGTTTTTGCGGGGCAATGAGGGTTAAGTGACTTGCCCAGGGTCACACAGCTGTCAAGTGTCTGAGGTCAGATTTGAACTCAGGTCCTCCTGAATCCAGGGCTGGTGCTTTATCCACTGCGCCACCTAGCTGCTCCAATAAGCATTTATCAATCGCCTGTTTTTGTACTAGGCATTCCAATAAGTTTTTTGTTTGTTTTTTTGCAGGGCAGTGAGGGTTAAATGACTTGCCCAGGGTCACACAGCTAGAGTCAAGTGTCTGAGGCTGAATTTGAACTCAGGTCGTCCTGAATCCAAGACCAGTGCTTTATCCACTGTGCCACCTAGCTGCCCCTCCACTAAGTTTTGAAGAAACAAAGGGAAACACAATGCCTGCCTTCAGGGAGCCCCTAGTCCACTGGGGGAAACAACATGCAAATAATTATGTCCAAATAAGCTATACACTGATAAATTGGGATAATCAACAGAAGGAAGGCACTAGCATTAAGGGGGATGAGGAAAGGTTTGTCATTGAGGGTGGTACAGTGTATAGAATGTTAGACCTGGAGTCAGCAAGGCCTGAGTTCAAATCTTATCTTGTACACTAATTGAGTGACTTTAAGTAAGTCTCTTACCCTCTTTCTGCCTCAGTTTTCTCATCTATAAAATGGGAATAATAATAGCCCCTACCTCCCAGGGTTTGTTGTGAGGACAAAATGAAACAACATTTATAAAGCACTTTGCAAACCTTAAAGTGATATATGTGTTATTATTATTTAGACTCAATGTAAGAAAACACTTCCTAACAGAGTTATACAAAAATGAAAGCCAGGGTGGCTTAGTGGATAGCACCCTGGACTTGGTTAGGAAAACATGAGTTCGATTCCAAGCCCTGATTTTTACTAGCTGTGTCACCCTCGACCTCTCTGTCGCCTGATCTCTCTGAACCCATTTCCTCATCTGTAACATAGACAGGATAATAATATTGTTGTACTACTTCTCACTGTAACGATTGGAATAATGCCACCTGCTGGAGACTTACTGTAGAAGAGTTCCGCCCATGAAGTGAAGGTCTTTGAGGGCAAGACCAGGAGTCTTTTCTTTGGCATCAGGAAGTAACGCGGGCTAGTGGGAGGAGGAAGGAAGAGACTGGCGCTCAGTCTCACTCTCTTTCCTCTGGACTCTGGTGGAGAGTGGAGCTAGAAATGCACTCTCCCTTTAATAGATAGGAATCTGGGCCTTTTTCTCTCTCTTTACCAAATTCTTATTCTCCTTAATAAATGCTTAAAAGTCTAACTCTTGCTAAAGCTTATAATTTATTGGCGACCACTCATTAGATATTTTAGACAGACTAGCTAGAATTTTAGCCCTTAACATCACTAAGTTGTTAAAGAGTTCAGGTACTAAAATGTATTTAAAGGGGGCAGCTAGGTGGCACAATGGATAGAGCACTGGCTCCTGGAGTCAGGAGTACCTGAGTTCAAATCTGGCCTCAAACACTTGACACTTACTAGCTGTGTAACCCTGCGCAAGTCACTTAACCCTCACCAAAAAAAATTATTTAAAGCATTTTATAAGTTTTTTTATATGTTCTGTAAACAATGTAGTAGATGAAGCTTAGAATCAAGAAGACGGGAGTTCATATCCCACCTTAGACCTTTTCTGCCTTGACTTTACCTCTCTGAACCTCAGTCTCCTCATCTGTAAAATGAGAGAGTTGGACTTGATGGATTCAAAGGCTCCTGCTAGTTTTAAGTCCATATCAGCTATTATTATTATTAAATATAGAATGGGCTGAGCTGTAAGGTAGTGAGCTCCCTGTCATTGAAAGTCCTCAAGCAAAAGCTGGATGATGACATGTCAGGGATATTGAAGAGGGGATGCTTGTCTGGCTGGATGGCCTGTGGGGTCCCTTCTAATTCTATGACCTGGAAATGGAGGAAGAGCAAGATAGCAGCTGAATATTTTAGATGGGGAAATTTTAAGAATTGTGAAGGGCAACCCTAGAAATGAATGGCTTCTGAGTTTAATTTTACTACTCAAAAAATCAAATTTACCAACAACTAACCCAAGATGTTTTCCCTGGATTGTTCAGTCATTTTTCAATCCTGTCTGATTCTTTGTGATCCCTTTTGGGGTTTTCTTTGCAAAGATTCTAGAATGGCTTGTCATTTACTTCTCTGGCTCATTTTATAGATAACACAAACAGGGTGAAGTTACTTGCCCAGGGGCACACAGCTAGTAAGTGTCTGAGGCCAGATTTGAACTCATGGAGTCTTCCTGACTCTGGGCCCAGCATTCTATCCACTGTGCCACCCAGCTGCCCAATCTAAAAATAACTGCTGTCTTATTAAAACCATGGCATCCAGGGCAGCTAGGTGGCGCAGTGGATAAGCACCAGCCTTGGATTCAGGAGGACCTGAGTTCAAATCCTACCTCAGACACATGACACTTACTAGCTGTGTGACCCTGGGCAAGTCACTTAACCCTCATTGCCCTGCCCCCCCCAAAAAAAACACCATGGCATCCAAATGATCAATCAATGAATAAGTATTTATTAAATACCCACTTATGCCATGCACTGTATTAAGCTCTGGGGATACAAAAAGAAGCAAAGGACAGTCCCTGCTCTCAAGTTGCTCACAGTCTAATGGGGGAGACAACATGCAAACAAATATATACAAAGGAACCTATAGACAGCATAAGTAGGAAATAATTAACAGAGGGAAGGCAAACAAAGGCTGAGCCTCACTTGGGTTGTAGATACTCTGGACTTTGCCAGACTCCTCCTCTCCCAGCCCCAGTCCTCCCCCCCCCCCCCCCGCCCCTTCTCACTCCTGCCCAACAATCCTTTCCTTCTTGTCTTTTCAAAAGCTCCATCAGAGTCAACTGGAGCTCCAGGACGTCCGGCTCTCCTACCGGCAGCTCCAGGTGAAGGTGGAAGAGCTCAGTGATGAGCGGAGTCTGCAGAGTTTTAATGCCACTAGCACATCACTCCTGTCCGAAATCGAGCAGAGCATGGAGGCTGAGGAGCTGGAGCAAGAACGAGAACAGGTGTGACTTCTGGGGAGGATGGACTGAAATGACCTGGGTGTGCTCAGGCTTGGTTCCTGGGTGGGAGGACTTGTGACACTGTGGACCAAGAGTTAAAAAAGGATCTGGTGGGGAGAGGCTTAGTGGACCACAAGCTCAATACAAATCAACAATAACATATGGAGGCCAAAAAGCAATGTCATCTTGGGCTGCATTGAAGGATACAAAGTATCCAGAACTAGGTGGTGGGGATGATGATGATAACTAACATTTTATATGGGCAGCTAGGGGGCGCCATGGTGCACAGAACCCTAGGCCTGGAGTCAGGGAGACTCATCTTCCTGAGTTCGAATGTAGCCTCAGACACTTACTAGCTGTGTGACCTTGGGCAAGTCACTTCACCCTCTTTGCTTCAATTTCTTCATTGGAAAATGGGTTGGAGAAGGAAATGGCAAACCCCTGCAGTATCTCTGCCAAGAAAACCCCAAATGGGGTCACGTTATCAGATTTGTTGATAGTACCACACTGTACTCTGTCCCAGTCAATCAGCATCTGGAATATTGTGCTAAATTCTGGACAACACATTTTAGGAATGACTTTGGCCATCTGGAGAGCATCCAGAAGATGGGAGTCAGGATGAGGAGAGGACTGGGCACTTGAGGAAAAAAATTTTTTAATTACACAATAGGAAAAAAAGCTGGATTTGAAGTGAGAGGACATGGGTTCAAATCTTGGCTTTGCCGCTTACTGCCTAGGTGATCTTGGGCAAATCATTTAATCTTCCTGGGCCTTCATTTACCCATCTGACCATGTCATAAGTGGATTGGTTGAAGAAGGTAGGAATGTTTGGACTGGAGAATAAAAGATGTAAGGGGTCACTTACATGATGATGCTTTTTAACTGTTTGAAAATATGAAGAATGCTTGCCTCTGAAGTCAGAGGATCTGGGTTCAAATTCTGCCTCTCTCTTCTTCCCTGTGACCTTAGATAACAACCTTCACTATTCAGAGCCTGTTTTCTCATCTGTCAAATGAGGGGGTTGCAGTTGATGGCCCCTAAGGTTCCTTCAAGCTCTAAACCTGGGGTCCAACGAAAGATTTTTGTGGAGAAAAGATTTTATGATGGACTTTTCCTGCTCAGCTGAGATGGGAGCAGACAGAAGGGTGGAGGTCACAGGGAGACAGATTTCAGCCCAACAGAAAAATGTCACAGTCCACCTTTCCAATGAGCCCACATGCCACTAGAGGGATGGGACATTCACACAAACAAGGATGCTACAAGGGAGAGTCAGCAAGGCATTGTAGGGAGGCTTAAGGAGGGGGAGATGACTTTCAGAGGGGAGGTGGGCAAAGGAGAAGGGGTGGTTAGACTGGCAGAGCAGGCAGCAGCTCAGCTGAGCCTACAAGGAAGAGAACAAGATGGTGATGGGTACCAACGAAGTGGGCATGTGTTCCAGGCACAGCCAACTGAGACTGGAGACCTGTCTTCTGTGTGGCCCCAGAGGATGGGACAGGTAACCTTGGGAATCTCCTGACAACTCGGGCTAATGGCCTAAATTAGAATTGGCCACATCGTGTTTTCCTTCCCTGGAGACTTACTCTAAGCATTTATGAAATGTCTCCCATGTGTGGGTCCCTGGGGAAGTTATTTACGCTCACAGGGCCCTGGACAGCTTTCTGAGATTGATTATATGTTGCCAAGTAGTTCCTGATCTACACCGGTAGAGAGAGTTTACTCACTGGGAGTTCTCTAGGCCAATAAAATTGCAGATTTGGTCCCCTACTGAAAAAATGAACCAAGCTTAGATACAAAGACAAAAGTGACACAGTCCTTGCCCTTGGAGAGCCATCATTCTAGCATCACTCAATCAAATATCATTATCATTATCTAATTATAATCATTATCATCACTCAATAAATAAGCATTTATTAAGTACCTACTATGTGCCAGGCATTGTGCAAGGTGTTTGGACACAAAGACAAAAATTACACAAACCCTGACCTCAAGGAGCTTATTTCTATCATTACTAGATCAATGAGCATTTATTAAGCTCCTACTATGTGCCAAGCATTGTGCAAGGTGCTTAGACACAAAGATAAAAATGACACAGTTCTTGCCCTCGGGGAGCTTACAATTCTATCATCACTCACTCACTAAACATTTATTAAGTACCTACTATATTCCAGGCACTAGGGATCTAAAAACAAAATTGGAAGTCACTACCTTCAAGAAGCATACCCTCTGGAGCAGCTAGGTAATGCAGTAAATAGTAAATAGTGTCAAGAGGACCTGAATTCAAACCCAGGTTCACTCACTTACTAGCTGTGTGACTGTGGGCAAGTCACTTCATCCCCAATGCCTCCAAAAAAAAAGAAGCAGGGGCAGCTAGGTGGCGCAGTGGATAGAGCACTGGCCCTGGAGTCAGGAGGACCTGAGTTCAAATCTGACCTCAGACACTTAACACTTACTAGCTGTGTGACCCTGGGCAAGTCACTTAACCCCAATTGTCTCACCAAAAAAAAAAAAAAAAAAAGAGTAGGCTGTGGTTCAAGGACAAGGAGGTGAGCCCCACTCTTCTCCTCCTGGGAATTCCATACCTGCAGTTTGGGGTTCAGTTCTGAGCAGCACATTTTAGGAAGGTCAAAGAGAAAGGGGAGGGCACCCAGGGTGACAAAGAGTCTTGATGAGTTTGTATCATATAAGGATCTGTCAAAGAAACTAGTCATTTGACCCGAACTAAGGCCCAGCAGGGGACCAATCTCCGTCTCTGAGTACTTTCAAGTATTTGAAGGGCTGTCATTTGGAGGAAGGATTAACCACGCTCTGCTGGGTCTGAGCAATCAGCACTAGGAGCAGGGGGTGGAAGCTTCAAGCTGTGAAAGGAGCCCCTGACCTCCAACTCTGGCTCTGTCACGTACTGACTATGTGTGTGACCTTGGATAAGTCTACTTGCTTTTCTCTGGACCTCAGTTTCATCAGCTGTAAAATGAGGGGTTTGGACCTCAAAGGTCCCTTCCAGCCCTAAGTCTTGCTCCTGAGAACCTTCCTTACTGTCCCAGAGTGCAATGGGCTGCCTCAGGAGTCTGTTGGCCATCAGCAAACAAGCATTTATTAAGTGCTTACTATGTACCAGACACCAACGTGGAGATAGTCAAATGGAGAGTGGATGATGACTTTGGGGGGATGTGGGTGGGCGGGCTGCTGTCCCAGGGCCAGATTGGGCCAGATGGCCACCTGGCTCTGGGATTCTGGGATTGTCAGGGCATAGCCAATGTCCATTCCTTCCTTCTCCCAGCTCCTCCCACTTAAATTCCTGTGAATTGACTGTGGACTGACCTGCCCCGGTTTTGTAGCCCTGGGTGCTGGCACCTGAGAACCTTCAGCCTGCCTCCGGTTCTCCCCCACGCCCCTCCCTTTCCAGAAGCCCCTAACCTTTCCCTCACCCTTCCACATGACTCTCCAGCTTAAGTACTCGTGCATGAATGTCCCCAAACAACACATGGGGAGGGGCAAGCATGGACCCGGTCAGACGTGCTGAAAGTGACTCAGGGCACAGCAGCAGCATTTCACAGAAGGGGTGGGTGAGGACGGACAAGGGGAAGGCTTGCTCTCCTGGGTGAGAAAAGGCAGGGAGGGCTCCTCAGCTCGGCAGCAGGCGTGGGCAGGGTTGGCAGCCTCCTCTCTGCCCCGCATGCCAATGTAATCTCTTCCCTGGGCCAGCTGAGGCTGCAGCTTTGGGAAGCCTATTGTCAGGTCCGCTATCTCTGCTCCCATCTCCGGGGGAATGACAGCGCCGACTCAGCCGTCTCCACAGACTCCTCGATGGACGAGTCGTCAGAAACGTCGTCAGCCAAGGACGTGCCAGCCGGCAGCTTGCGCACGGCTCTCAGTGAGCTCAAGAGGCTTATTCAGAGCATAGTGGATGGAATGGAACCCACGGTAAGAGGCCCTGCTGGGGGACTTCTTGGGCAGTGGCTGGGACACTGTGCTAGGAGTCGGAGGCCCTGGGCTGGGACCCCAGCTCGGCCCTTCATCAGTAGGGTGAAGGTGAGCGAGTCACTAGGCCTCCGTCTACCCATCCTTAAAATAAGAAGGCTGGACTGGATGACCTCCAAGCTCCCTGCCAATGCCAAAGCTGTGAACCTCCTCTCCAGGCCCTGTGGGGCCCTATCGAGGGTGAGGCCAACAAGACCATGGGCATGGAATAAGTGTAAGGAGTCATAGTCCATCTCAGGCTACAAAATAAGGCACATCTTGTTTAGACATGGCCATAGGCTTAACTATTTGGTTTTCTTTCTCTTTTTCTTTTTCTCCCCTTAGTGGTCAGGGAATTATGGGAGAGAGGTTGAAAGGGGAAAAAAGGGATTTTCTTGTTCATTGAAAAATGTAAAATTAAATTTTAAAATTTAGTCAGCTCACCTGAAAGCACTGGAGATGTGGGACAGCAATTAAGGTTAAGAGATAGCATGATGGCGTTGTACATAGAACTCTGGATTTGGAGTAAAGAGACTTGGATTCAAATCCTGGTTCTACCACTTGTCACCTGTGTGACCTTGGGTGAATCACCTCCCCTTTCTGGGTCTTGATTTTATGATCTAAAAAACGAAAGTTGGACTAATGACCACTAAGATGCCATCACACATTTAGTGCTAATTTGATTATGATTCTGGAAATGCTA
Organism: Dromiciops gliroides; assembly: GCF_019393635.1. Taxonomy (NCBI): domain Eukaryota; kingdom Metazoa; phylum Chordata; class Mammalia; order Microbiotheria; family Microbiotheriidae; genus Dromiciops; species Dromiciops gliroides. The sequence goes on along the minus strand of NC_057861.1, from coordinate 18,902,542 downwards.
GAGAGGTAAGTGGAGGCTCAGGGTCAGGGAACTCAGAAATACAATCTTCTTGGAAGCCCCTCCATAACTGGATGAGCTCCTACTTCCCTATTAATATGATAGGATGATGCTCATTCAATTCAATAAGTGCTTATCATGTATAAGACACTGAGCATACAATGGCAAAAACCAAGGCATTCCTGGCCCAGGGAAACTTATAGTCTACTGTGGGAGACACCATCTACACAGAGATGAAAATACAAAGTAATTTCAATTAGCCCTAAGAACCAGTGACCTCTGAGCTGTGCTTTGAAGGAAGCTAGGGATGTGGAGTTGAGGAAATAGAACACTCCAGGTATGGGATGGGGGGAGTGGGGAAATCTATGCAAAGAGATGGAGGTGGGAGATGGAATATCCCGTATGAGGAAATTGCAAGTAGGATTATTTGGAATTCTGTGGAACTACTTGGCTGGAAAATCAGGTGTGTGAGGGAGAAAATTCCTGCCCAGAGAAGTGTGTCAATAAATAGGTCAGTTGTGAGGAGCTCTTGGTATTCCTAGTTAGACTCTTGTGCATTACAGGGAGAGGTACTGTTCAAATTAGTTTTATGTACATATTATTTCCTTGATTTATGCCTTCAGCAAAATATGGCAAATTTCTGCCTTGTTGACTCTGCTCAAACTTTCACTCCTTTAGCTATTATTTATTTTCCATTTTCTTCTTCCCACAGAGTTTCAGAATCTTTCTAACTTGCCAGTTGAGATGAAACGGTAGATGAAATAAAATGGTAGGATAGCTGTCCCTACCTGTTTTGGGTATTGGCTGTGTCAATTTGGTGTTTTGTTGTGGTTGTCTAGGGCCTATATGGATAGGTAGAATCCATTAGTAAAATATAAGTTTCTTGAAGGCAGGGACTATTTCATTTCTGTCTTTTTAGGTGCTTAATAAATGCTTGTTGTTTATTCAATTGAATCAGATCAATCTGGGGAAAGAAGGAATGGTGTCAAACTGGGGAATATGATGGAATATACCAATTAAATGACTCCCCCTTTCCCTGAACACTAAGGCAATAATGAATACTGGTTATTTGCAATTAAAAACTGAGCAAAGGATCTCTCTGTCTCTCTTTGTTTCTGTCTCTGTCTTTCTGTCTCTGTTTCTGTTTCTCAGTCTATCTCTATCTTTATCTTTCTCTCTATCCTGTTCTCAGTCTAATTCTCTGTCTCTGACTTTCTGCTTCTTCTGCTTCTCTGTCTCTGTCTCTGTCCCTTTCTCCTCCTCCTCCCTCTCCTTATGTCTGACTGGTTGGTGTATCTCTTTTTCTACCAGAGCTCCCGGAGAATTGACGATGATACCTTAGAAGAGCAAATAAGACAAACGAATGAGGACTCAAGAGCGCTAAGGGAACTGATGGAAGGAGAAAGAGGGAAACTGAGGCAGAGCCTAGAAGAACTACAGCGACTTCATAGCCAGGTGAGTGCCTCCTCAGCTGAAAAGGAAAGGGAGTGCACAAGCCTTGCTGGGCCCCCCTCAGTACCCCAGGTATGAGAGTTTTCCCAGGAGGCAGTGTGTCATATTGACTGGAGGACTAGATGTGGCATCTAGCAAACCCAGGGCGGAATCTTACCTCTGACACTGTCCACCTCTCTCAACTCTAGTTTCCTCATCTGGAGGAAATGGAGATGAGACCTGCAGCACCCACCACCACATAGGGTTGTTTTAAGGCTCAAATGAAAATGGATGTCAATCACTTTTTAAACTTTCATGGTCATATTTAAATTTCAATGATTATCCTTTTTAGAAATGGCTGTCTTTATCACAGGCAATGTAGTGTCTTGGGAAAGCCACTGGGTTTGAAGTGAGAGAGCCCGGGTTCTAATTCTGGTTCCTCCAATGACCTTGAGAAGGTTCCTTTCTCCTCAGTTTCCTCCTCTGTGAAAGGAGAGAGTTGGACCACATGGCTTCTTGGGAGCCACAGAAGAGGTGCCTTCCAACTCTAGAGATTTGGTCCTGGGATACAATAATTAGATGGTCTCCAAGATCCCTGCTACCTCTCAATCTATGATCCGTGAGGGACCTCTGCTGTCTGCCAAGCTGAAGGGGAGGGGGAGGGGCTGGGGCTGCTGTGTCTGGCTTCGCACTGAGTGAAATTGGCCAGGGTAAAAATGCCTGATCTGCCACTGTATGGCATGCTGCCTTCTCTGTGTGGCTTAATAAGTCTGCTGGATGCCAGTGTCTTCAAAGAGTCACTTTTCTGGGAACACTCGGATAAATGGATAACGTTGGTGAGTTTCCAAAAGCTATTTAGCAGGGAAGTCTGCACACAAAGGGTCAATTAATTTTTACAGGTCTCCTCCTTCAAAGCAGGGCTCCCTCTACCAGCCCTCTTGTGAAAAAAACCAAACAAATACCATCACCCCTGCCAGCCAATTAATCCTTAGCAGAAGTTACAGGGGCTGGTCTCTTTGCACTAGGTTGTAGTTTCCTCTAGGGCAACTAGGTGGCGCAGTGGATAGAACCCTGGGCCTGGAGTTTAGAAGTCTGGCTTCAGACATTTGTTACCTGTGTGACCCTGTGCAAATTACTTAACTTCTCTCCGTCTCAGTTTCTTCAATTTCCATAAAGTGGAAGCAATAATTGCACCTATTTCCCAAGGTTGCTATAAGGATCAAATGAAATAATATTTCTAAAATGCTTTCTAATGTGCTATATAAATGTTAGTTATTATCATTCTTGGGGCAGGTAGGTAGCACAGTATATAGAGAGCTAGTCTGAATTCAAATATGGCTTCACACACTAGCCAAGTGACCTTGGGCAAGTCATTTAACCATGTTTGCCTCAGTTTCTTCATTTGTAAAATGAAGGTGATGATAAATGACTTCAGTGTCTTTGTCAAGAAAATCCCAAATGGGGTTTACAGTCAGACACGACTGAAAAATTCTCTCTCTTTTGGACACAAAGAAGGAATGTATATGGAAGCAGAGCCACAACTAGGGTGGGACAACTAGGGCTTTAAAACAGGGTACAGAAATTTAGACACCACAGACAGCACTTCAGCAGGTAAACATAGGTGAATTTATTTAAAAAAAAATTATTTCATTGGGGTAGTACACTACCTGTAATGAATTCCCTCTGCTAAAGCAGATCAGTACCTGCTTTGTAACATGTGGGCTTTGAGAGCTTCTTGGGGACACTGCAAGGTTGAAGGACTTGCCCAGGATCACACAGCCAGTATGTTTCAGAGGCAGGACTTTAACTTCTTCTTGGCTCTGAGGCCAATTGTCTATGTCTTATGTCGGGCTGCCCCTCTAATTAGTTAAAATAAGATGCTGCCTAATAGTGTACTTCCTTTCTTCCTTCACCCCATCCCACCTGCTAGCCACACCCCAGGTAAGCTTCTCTCCCCCCCCCTCCCCAGGCCTAACTGGTGGCAGCAAGTGCAGCCTCACACCCAGTGTCCAAAGTTCATTCTCTGTCTCTCCAGCACAGGTGGAGAGGCCTTCCAACCTTGCTTGAGGTCCTCCAGTGTCAGGGAGCCCATGACCTCTAGAGGCAGCCCATACCATTTGGTGATAGCTCTCTTTGTCAGAAAGATTTTCCTGACACGCAACTGAATGTGCCTCCCTCTGACTTCTGCCTTTCTTCTTAATTCCCACCTGTGGGGCCAAGCAGCCTAATCTAATCCCTTATAGTCAGCTAAGTGTTACAGTGGATAGAACCCTAGACTTGAAGACAAGAAGACCTGAATTCAAATCTGGCTCCAGACACTTTACTATGTGTGACCCTGGGCAAGCCACTTAACCTCTGTTTGCCTCAGTTTCTTCATCTTTAATATGGGGATAACAATAACATCTACCTCCCAGAGTTGTTATGAGGATCAAATGGGATTGGTTGGAATAGATGACTCCCTAAAGTCATCTCTAGCTTTAAATATATGATTCTGTGAGGCAGTGAGGTGGCTCAGTGGCTAGAATGCTGGGCCTGGAGTCAGGAAGACCTGAGTTCAAATGAGGCCTCAGATACTTACTAGCTGTGTGACTCTGGGCAGGTCACTTAATCTCTATTTGCCTTGATCTACTGGAGAAGATCAGTGAGATACCTAGATGGCACAATGGGTAGAGGCTGGACCTACAGTCAGGAAGACCTAAGTTCAAATTCAGCCTCAGACATTTCTTAACTGTGTGACCCTGAGCAAGTCACTTCACCTCTATTTGCCTCAGTTTCCTTAACTATAAAATGGGGATAATAACCTCTCAGGGTTGTTATGAGGATCAAAAGAGATAATATGTGTAAAGTACTTAGCATAATTCCTGGCACATGAAAGGTATTTAATAAATGCTTGTTTCAGGCAGCTAGGTGGCACAGTGGATAAAGCATCAGTCCTGGATTCAGGAGGACCTGAGCTCAAATCTGGCCTCAGACACTTGACACTTGCTAGCTGTATGACCCTGGGCAAGTCATTTAACCCTCATTGTCTCACCCAAAAAAACCAACAACAACAAAATCTGAAAATGAAAATCCACAGGCTTTGTAGACTATATTAGCTCCTTACAAAGGATACCAATTATGTTGAAGTACAGTTATCAAATCACTTTTTAAAAAAACTTCAGGGCAGCTAGGTGGCCCGGTGGATAAAACATAAGCCCCAGATTCAGGAGGACCTGAGTTCAAACCCGGCTTCAGACACTTGACACTTACTAGCTGTGTAACCCTAGGCAAGTCACTTAACCCTCGTTGCCCCACCATAAATAAATAAATAAACAAACAAACAAACAGCTTCACAAACCCCATGGTAAGAACCTCTATTTGAAGGTCTATTGTATTAAGACCAAGATGATATACAGAGTGTTCCTGTTTGGATCACAGTATTCCATTTCTTAAGCTATTGTACTGTAACTTAGAACTGACATCACTACGACATGGAGACCGGGGCTCTGTCTCAGGGCACCTAATGAAGATGGCTGGACTTGTGGTCCTGGGTCCTCCTCCCTTGGTCTCCCAGCTCCTAGAGTGGCCTAGTGAGGACCAGCCTCAAACTAGTGTCCTTGGTGGGTCTGCCTCCCCAGCTCTTCACCTCTGGTGGGTAGGCCGCCCCTCTCTGGCCTCAGTACCTACCTCAAAGGCTGAAAAGGGCCCAAGGTCATGTCATGGGCCCCCTCATGTTCCAGATCATAGCATATCCTAGATAGAGAGCCAGAAAGGACCTCAGAAGCCATCTAAGCCAAACCCTTCATTTTACTGTTGAGGAAACTGAGGCGCAGAGGGGTATGACTTGTCCCAGATCACTCAGCTGGTAAATTGCCCATAGCAGGCCTTGGAGGCTCGGCAGAGATAATGTATAGAAAGTGCTTTCTAGTGGATAGAGCACCGGCCCTGGAGTCAGGAGTACCTGAGTTCAAATCCGGCCTCAGACACTTAACACTTACTCTAGCTGTGTGACCCTGGGCAAGTCACTTAACCCCAATTGCCTCACTAAAAAAAAAAAAAAAAAGGAACCTACATCCACGGGATGGTTCAGAGGGGGGCAGTGTTGTGTAGTGGTTAGAGCACAGCCACAGGGTTGGTTTACAGAGGACAGTGCATTGTAGTGATTAGTGCCCCAGACCTAGAATCAGTAATATCTAAGGGAGTTTAAATCCCACTGGAGACAAAGGATCAGAGGCTCACAGAGCACCAGCCCCGGATTCAGGAGGACCTGAGTTCAAATCCAGCTTCAGACACTTGACACTTACTATCTGCGTGACCCTTGGGCAAGTCACTTAACCCCAATTGTGTATGTCTCTCTCTCTCTCTCTCACACACACACACACGCACACACAAAAAAAAGAAAGATGATGTATAGCATTCTGCAAACTTTAAAACACCATGTAAAAAATAGTTATCGGGGCAGCTAGGTGATTCAGTGGATAAAGCATCAGTCCTGGATTCAGGAGGACCTGAGTTCAAGTCCAGCCTCAGACACTTGACATTTACTAGCTATGTGACCCTGGGCAAGTCACTTAACCCTCATTGCCCCACCAAAAAAAATAGTATCTAATAAAATATGTAGATAAAATAAAATATGTAGTTAAAAAATAGTTGTCAATCAACAAGCATTTATTACTGTATCCAATCTGGGCCAAGCCCTGAGTTAGATACTGGGGATATAATGACAAAGAGGAGGCAGTCCCTGCCCTCAAGGAGCTTACATTCTAATACTTGGAGAGGGAAGAGGGCTTAAACATATGTGCTGTGATATAAAACCCAGGGTCATCTGCAGAGCCAGGGAACATGAATGAGTCTGGGAATGATCAGGGAGCACTTCCTAGAGCTCCCATCTAGCCTTGAGCCTCTTGGGAAGATCAGTCAATCAGAGAGCAGTCGGTAAGTTCATACTCTGCCAGACGCTGGGCTAGGCATCAAGGATGCAGAGACAAAGAAGGGAATGGCCCTGCCTTCCAGGGGCTTACGTTGCATACCCCCAGATAGAATAGGTTTTTAGGATCGTAGGCTTAGAGCTGGGAGGGATGTTAGAAGCCATCTAATACCATTTTCTCATTTTACATATAAGGAAACTGAGGCCCAGAGTCAACAGCAACTTGTCCAGGGTTATTATTTTCTAAATTCACTATGGAATTGACAAAAATCAATGAATACAAATGTTTTCATATAAGAGGAAAAACAGAAAAGAGAATTGTATATGAAATGAGCACTATCTATTGGGAATTTTTTTATTTAAATTTAACATAGTCCTACTTTGCTTGTCATAGATAGGTCTATTATTATCCCCATTTTACAGGTGGGGAAACTGAGGCAGGCAGTGGTGAAGTGACTTGCTCAGGGTCACGTGGCTTTTAAGTGTCTAAGACTAGATTTGAACTCAGGTCTTCCTGAGTCTTCAGGTGTCCCCTTCTGAATTTACTTCTGCTCTCTTCTTTGTAGTTTTTTTGTTTTGTTTTGTTTTTGTTTGGGGGGGGTGGCAATGAGGGTTAAGTGACTTGCCTGGGGTCACACAACTAATAAAAGTGTCTGAGGCTGGACTTGCACTCAGGTCCTCCTGAATCCAGGGCCGGTGCTCTATCCACTGCGCCACCTAGCTTCCCCCTTCTTTGTAGTTTTTTTTTTTAATTAATCAATACCTTCTCTTCCTCCTCCTTCTCTTCCTCATTCTCCTCTTCCTCCTCCTCCTCCTTCTCTTTCTTCTTCTCCCTCTCCTCTTTCTCCTTCTCCTTATTCCTCTCTTTCTTCTCCCCCTTCTTTTTCCTTTTCCTCTCCCCCTCCTCCTTTCTTCCTCTCCTTCTCCTCCTCCTATTCCTCCTTCTTCATCACTTTATTATCAGTACCCCTGACTTTCCCCTCCCCTCCCAAAAAAATGAAAGCTGTCCCTTGTATAATAAGCATAATCAGGCAAAATCAATTCAAACATTGGTCTGGTCTGAAATTATCTGACTAATGCTGCAGCTGCAGCCAATCAGGTCTCTGCCAGGAGGGGACAGGATGTGCTTCATCATTGTTCCTCCTGTCCTGCATGAATCAGAGCTCTGAAGTGTCTCAAAGTCGTTATGCCCAGGGTTGTTATTAACAGATCCACGTGCAGGTTGGGTGACAAAGTCCTGGACTTGGAATCAGGAACACCTGGGCTTGAATCCTAGTTTTGACACTTACTAGCTATATGAATCAGTTTCACCTGGGGTCCAGGGACCTGGGTTCTATTCCTACCAAAGACACTTCCAATGAGTTGTATGATCACAGTCAAGTGATTGATTAACCTATCAGAGCCCCTGTTTATCCATCTGTAAAATAGGAATAGTCCTACTTATACTACCCTTCCCAGAGTGTGAACTTCTATCATCATTGTCATCAAGTTATCAAGAACAGGCCTAATCTAATAATATTAATAGCGACCGTTTATATAGCACCTACTATGTGTGGGCACTGTGCTAAACTAAGCATTTTACGAATATTATCTATCTCATTGGATTCTCACAACAATCCTGCGAGGCAGGTACAATTATTATCCCTATTTTATAGATGAGGGCAGAGGGTGGTTAAGTGACTTGTCCAGGGTCACACAGCCAATAAGTGTCTCAGGCTAGATCTAAAATCAGGTCCAGAGCTCTTTCCAGCTTGCCACCTAACTTTCTGTATGAAAGAAAATCCTTTTGTGAATCTCTGCGGCCCTTTAGAACCCTAAGAACTTAGGGAGGACTGGGGGTTTTTTTGGACTAGTACTGAGTTCTCGATTCTTTTAAGGAGGCACCGTGGTGTGTTCCCTCTGGAATCAGAGGGCCTGGGTTCAAATGCTGCCTCCAACACAAACCTGTGTGACCTTTAGTAGATTCTTAACTCCCTGGACCTCCAATCCCTCACCTTTAAAACAAGATGGTCTCTGAATTCCCTTGCAATTCTCTGTCTATGATTCCATGGTGGACACCAACCCTCAATTAGCAAGCATGTATTAAGCAGCTAGGTGGCACAATGGGTAGAGCACCAGCCCTAGAGTCAGGAGGACCTGAGTTCAAATCTGGCCTCAGATACTTACTAGCTGTATGTCCCTGAACAAGTCACTTAACCACTGTCTGCCTCAGTTTCTTCATCTTTAAAATGAGCTGGAAAAGGAAACTGGCAACCCATTCCAATATCTCTGCCAAGAAAACCCCAAATGAGGTCACAAAGAGTCAGATATAACTGGAAAGACTGAACAGTCACAAATAAAGTACCAACTATGTACCAGACACTCTGCCAAGCCCTGAGGACACACAAATGAGCAAGAAATAGCCCCTGTCCTCAAGGGTTATACACTCTATTACAGGGATACAACATCAAATGTACAGGGAGGGCCAAAAGTCATGATGTTTTGATAACTTTTGGAAAGTTTTTTTTTTCTGTATTTTTCACCATTTACAAGATTTGAATTTTCACAAATAATGTAAATTCCTTTCCTAGATATAGTGGATATGATGTTATGGTATTGTAAATCAAAAACAAAAACTAAAGGAGTTATTAAATGTTCAAATTTCTCTGTGACCTTTGGGCCGACACGTACAAGTACATACAAAATACTTAATCATCTGAGGAAGGGGAGGAGGGGCATTAGCAGCTGGGGCATTAGGAAGTGCTGCATGTAAAAGCCAGCCCCTGAGCTGAGTTTTGAAGAAAACAAGGGATTCTAAGAGGAAATGTTGAGGAGAGAGGGCATTCCAGACATGAGGGACAGCCAGTGCAAAGGCATGGAGATAGGAGATGAAAGTAGTGTCTGTGAATAATAATAATAATTGATGGGGCAGCTAGGTGGTAGAGTGGATAAAGCACTGGTCCTGGATTCAGGAGAACCTGAGTTCAAATCTGGCCTCAGATACTTGACACTTACCAGCTCTGTGACCCTGGGCAAGCCACTTAACCCTCATTGCCTCACAAAAAAATTAATAAAGAAAATTGTTGTTAATAATAATAGCTAGTGGGAGCAGCTAGGTGGTGCAGTGGATAGAGTACTGGCCCTGGAGTCAGGAGTACCTGAGTTCAAATCCGGCCTCAGACACTTAACACTTACTAGCTGTGTGACCCTGGGCAAGTCACTTAACCCCAATTGCCTCACTAAAAAATAATAATAATAATAATAGCTAGCACTTATATAGCACTTTTAAGGTTTGCAAGCTCTTTACATGGGAGGCAATGGGGTATCATAGAAAAAGCAGACTCTGGAGTCAAAAGCCCCATGTTCAAATCCTACCTCTGATACTTCCTGGGTGACTTTGATCAAGTCAGATTCCCTGGACCTCAGTTTTCTCATGGGTAAAATGAGGAGGTTGAATTGAATGGCCTCTGAGGTCCCTTTCATCTCTAGACCTATGACTGATCCAATGTTATCTCATCTGATCAGCTGCAAAAGGACCAGTTGGGCCAGCTCGTAGAGTGTGTGTGAAGGAGCATGATGTATGATTATACTAGAAAGGCAGGTTGGAGCCAGGTTGTAAAGGGTTATAAACAGAAGCTTCTATTTGCTCCTAGAGGCTGTTGTTTGTCCTTCAATTATGGTCAAAGAAGACCATGACATCTAGTAATGTCATGACTTGCAGTGAATTGGATTTAAGTGAGGGAGGGCCGTGCAAGGTCATCAACTTCACTCTCTCCTCCATCTGGGTCCAGTGGCAAGATAGATATCAGGACAACTGGAGATAGACTCAGATGTTTAAGGCAATTAGAGTTAAGTGACTTGGCCAGGGTCACACAGCTAGTGTGTGAGGTGAGATTTGAACTCCTAGAGTCAATAAGGAGCCAATGGAGCTTCTTGAGCAAAGGAATGACAGAGTCAGAGTTAGACTTTAAGAAAATCATTTTGCCAGCTGTATGGAGAATAACATTGGGTAGGCAGACAACAAGCATTTCTTAAACATTTCCTATGTGTCAGACATCATCCTGGGTGCTGGAGACCCAATGTCCAAAGCAAAGACAGTGCTTTACAGCAGTGGTATCAAACTCAATAGAAACAGATCCCTGTGGGCTGCATGTTGATGTAGAAAACCACAAATTAACATTATCTCTGTTGTATGGGATGTTTGTTTATTTTGCTAAACATATCCCAATTCTATTTTTTGTCCTTGAATCTCTAGAGAGTTAGCTTGGCATAGTAGATAGAGAGCCCACCTCAGGACCAGAAAGTCCTGAGTTCAAATCCTGTCTCTAACACACACTGACTGTGTGACCCTAGGCGTGTCACAGATTCTGTGTGCTAGGCAATTCTCTTAGGCTATATAAGTTGCAGAGAAGGAACTCTTCTCTCAGAGTGCCTTATATTAACTTATAGATCCCAGTACCTATCCCCAGTGCCTAGCATACTATTTGTTTGCTTAGTTAAGGATTCAACCAATGATGTTATGGGTGTAGGGAACTCTGCCCAGGGTGTAGAAATACCCTCCACTGATGCAGATAGCCAACTACTCCATATTGGAGAGTTGCCTAGGGTTCTGAAAGTTTAAGGACCTTGCCCATCATTACACAACTAGTGTGTTTCAGAGGTGGGACGCTGAACCCATTTCCTCCAGGCTACTTTGCCCAAGTAAGCTGCCTCTTGCTCTGGGTGTTTAATAGATGTCTGTTGCATTGAATTGAATTTATCCTCCTAGAAAACCTGTGAAGAAAGCAGGGAAAGTATAATACACATTTTTCAGAAAAGGAAACTGAGACACGGAGATGTTAAGTGATTTGTCCAAAGTCACAAATCAGTAATAAGGTCCCTTGAAGTTATGGATACCCGATATTCTGATATCACCTCAGGAGCAATTTAGAATCTCTTTTAATATCTTACTAAAATTCTTTAGCATTACTTAATATCTTAAGAGGCATCTTGGGGGGCAGCTAGGTGGCGCAGTGGATAGAGTACCGGCCCTGGAGTCAGGAGGACCTGAGTTCAAATCCGGCCTCAGACACTTAACATTTACTAGCTGTGTGACCCTGGGCAAGTCACTTAACCCCAATTGCCTCGCTAAAAAAAAAAAAAAAAAAAAAAAAAAGAGGCATCTTGGTAGCACAGTGGATAGAGTGCTAGACTTGGGGTTAGGGAGACTTGAGTTTGAATCCTACCTCAGACCCTCACTAGCTCTGTGACTTTGAGCAAATCATTTTACTTCTCACAGATTCAGTTTCCTCATATGTAAAAGGGAGATCATAATAGCACCTACCACTCCCCCTCCCCCAACCCAGGGCTGTGAGGATTATCAGACAATATATGTAAAGCACTTTGTAAACCTTAAATTGCCATATAAATGTGAGTCGTTGTTGTTATGGCATACCTGTGATGAGTGATCATTGGAGTACCCTTGATTTTAGGTCTCAGAGTGAGTAAGCTTCAGGCTCATCATGCTAACAGATCTATTTCATACTAAATCTAAATCTAAATTCTCTACCAGGCACCTATCAGCTATATGACCTTAAACAAGTCACTAAAACTCAGCAGTCCTCAGTAAAATGGAATCGTCTCCATTGGCCCTTCCAGCTTCAAATCCTGTGATCCTCCAGATTTTGAGTCAGAAAGCCTAGGTTTAATCGCATGTTCTAACACTTACTAGCAGTGTGACCCTGGACACATAATTTTCCTTTCTCCAGGACTCAGCTTCGTAATCTGTAAAACAAAAGGATTGGACTACATCATCTAAAAGGTTCCTTTCAGCTCTAAATATATGACACTGTGACTGAGGTGTTAAGGACACAGTTGTTGTTGTTGTTGTTCAGTCATGTTTGACTCTTCATGATCCTATTTGGAGTTTTCTCGGCAGAGATACTGGAGTGATTGCAGATAAGAAAACTGAGGCGAACCATGTTAAGTGACTATTCTAGAGTCACACAGCTACTAAGTGTCTGAGACCAGATTTGAACTCAGGAAGATGAGTTTTCCTGACTCCAGGCCCAGAACTCTATTGTTGAGGCCCTGTTGGCCTCAGTTTCCTCATGTACAAAATGAGCCAGAGAGTTTTCCATGGCTACTCATGTATAACTTATTTTGAAATGCTTGAGTTCTAGTGGGTGGGGGGTGGGAATGGAGGAGGAAGAGAAGTTGGAACAATTTTTTTTTAATTGATGTTAAAATTTGTTTTTACATATATTTTGGAAAATAAAATTCTATTCAAAAAAAAAAATGAGCTGGAGAAGGAAATGGCAAACCACTTTGCCAAGAAAACCCCAAATGGGGTCATGAAGAGTTGGACATGACTGAAATGACCTAACAGTAACAATAATAACAACAACAGAAAGGTTAAGTGACTTGGCCACAGTCACAGAACAAATAAATATTGGAGCTGGAATTTGAACCTCAGTCCCCCATACCAGGTCCAGGACTCTTTTAAGTACACTATTCTGCTTGTCAACAAACTAAAACTCAATAGATTAATGTACAGTGATTATATGGCCAATTAATCAATATCTTTGTAAAAAAATTATATTCCACTATACTCACATGTATGGTTTATTTAGGAGCAAAATGTCATAGGAGGAGCAGCTAGGTGGCGCAGTGGATAAAGCACTGACCCTGGATTCAGGAGTACCTGAGTTCAAATCCAGCCTCAGACACTTGACACTTACTAACTATGTGACCCTGGGCAAGTCACTTAACCCCCATTGCCCTGCAAAAAAACCCAAAAAACAAAAAACAAAACAAAACAAAAAAATGCCATAGGACATACAGTGCTAGGTCAGAAGGACCTGAGTTCAAATCCAGCCTCAGACATTTAGTAGCTGTGTGACCCTAGGCAAGTTGCTTAACCCTGAATGCCTTACAAAACAAAAACCAAAAAAGTTCTTTGTAAACCTTAAAGAGTTATGGAAATGCCAGTTATTATTCACAGAACATTTATTAACCACATTGTGGTAATGTGGTCAATGTAATACTACCATGTGCAATTCATGCTGTCATTAATGCATACATACATACTACTACTACTTTGTGGAAATTGAAAGATAGCTATAAGAGCCTACAATCTCATCAGGGACAATAATAGTAATTGACATTTTAAGGTTCACAAAGCACTTTATGTGCATCATCTCATTTGATCCTTATAGCATCCCTGGGAAGTAAGTGCTACTATTATGCCCATTTTATAGATGAGGAAACTGGGGCTCAGGGAGATTAGGTGTCCAGGAGCACACAGCTAGTAAGTGTAGGAGAAAGACTTAAACCTGGGTTTTCCTGAGTTCCAGACCAGTGCTCTACCCACTAGGCATGACTGCCTCTTCTGATCTCATTGGAACATCACAACAACCCTGTGAGGCAGGGACTACAGATAGTATTATTGTTGTTGTTGTTGTTCCCATTTTACCAGCGGGAAAACTGAGGCTCAGGGAGATTAACTGGCCTGCCATGTCACACAGCTAGTGTCAGAGGTGAGATTTGAGCCTAGGGTCTTTCTGAGTCCAAGTTTAGAGCTTCCCACTAGGCTAGTGCTGATCTTCTATTATAGGAACATAGATTTAAAGTGGAAAGACACAGTTGAGGCCATGAAGCCCAAACCCCAATTTTATACAGATGAAAAAAAAAAGAGGTCCTTAGAGGTAAATGACTTGCCCAGGGTCACACGACTTATAATTGTCTGAAGCAGGATTTGACCCCTGGTTTCTCTTAGTCTAGATCTAGCTGTTGCTTCCCCATATTGAATGTGGGGTCCTGGGGTTAGATCTGGAGGGACTTTAAAGACATCTAGTCTAGAGGACAGCTAGGTGGCACAGTGGATAAAGCATTGGCCCTGGATTCAGGAGGACCTGAGTTCAAATTTGGCCTCAGACACTTGACACTTACTAGCTGTGTGACCCTGGGCAAGTCACTTAACCCTCATTGCCCCGCTCAAAAAAAAAAAAATACATCTAGTCTAACCCTCTCTATATCTCCCCAATCCCCAACCCAACCCCCACCCCCTGCCAGTGTTAGAGACAAGAAAACTAAAGTCAGCTATGTGGAAAAGGGAAATCTTTCAACCCCATGGAGCCTCAGTTTCCTTATCTCTTAAATAGAGATAATACCCACATAACTCACTGGAATGCTATAAGGAAACATGAGTTATTCCTCTTCCCTGGCCCTTTTCGGCTGCCAAGGGAAGGAACATAATATTTTAGCCACTGATCTCAAGCTCACAATAGGATTACTCTCCCCCTTTTTCCCTCCTCTCTCTCCCTCTCTCTCCCTTGTTCTCTGTCCATCTCTCTCCATTTCTCTTTCTCCCTTTCTCCCCCCTCTCTCTCTGTGCCCTCTCTCTCTCCTTTCTCTCTCCATCCCCCTTTTCTTCTTCCCCCTCCCTCCCCTCCCCCTCACCAAAGGGGCCCAGGCACATGATGCAATATAAAGAACGTTGACTCTAGGGTCAGAGGACCCAGGTTTCAATCCCGCCTCTCATGCTCACTCCGGTTATACCATTGGGTCTGTCATTTAGTGTCCCTTGGCCTCAGTTTCATCAACCATAAAATGGGGGAGGGGAGACTAAATGGCCTCTGAGGTCTCTCGAAGCTATAAATCTCCAGGCCCAGGATCCTCCCAGCCTCAGCTCTTCCATTCCCTGCCCTTGATGCAGCCATGGGTAGTGAGGAGCAGACAGACTGATGAGCATGGAGTCAGAAAGGCCTGATTTCATTCATGGCTTTCCTCAAATACTGGCTGTGTGACTCTGGGAAAGTCATCTCACTTCTGTCTGCCTCAGTTTACCCATAAAATGGGGGCACTTACCTTGCAGTTTTTGTTTTTGTTTTGAGGATCAAATGTGATTGTGCATTTAAAGTGCTTTGTAAACTTTAAAGCCCTAAATAAAGGTTAGTTAACATTTGATCCTTTACACAACCTCATTTGGTAACTGCCGTTATTATCCTATTTTACTAATGAGAAAAATGAGGCTGATGGAGGTTAGGTGACTTGCCCAGGGCCACACAGCTAGTGAATGTCTGAGGTTGGATTTGAACACAGGCATTCCTGATTCTACATCCTAGCCCTGTCCTCTATGCTACCTAGGTATAATGATGTTTGTTGGTGGTGATGATTGTTTCTTGTTCATTGTCGATGGGCAGCTAGATGCTATACTGGGCTTGGGGTCAAAAAGACCTGAGTTCAGATTTGACCTTAGACAATTTGCTCTGTGACCCTGAGCAAGTCACTTAACTTCTTTTTGCCTCAGTTTCCTCAACTGTAAAATGAGGATAATAATACCTATCTCCTAGGGTTGTTGTGAGGATCGAATGAGATAATACTTGGGAGTTTTTTTGTTTGGGGGGGGTGTGTTTGTTTTTGTGGGGCAATGAGAGTTAAGTGACTTGCCCATTGTCACACAGCTGGTAAGTGTCAAGTGCCTGAGGCCAGATTTGAACTCAGGTCCTCCTGAATCCAGGGCTGGTGCTCTATCCACTGCACCACCTAGCTGCCCCCGATAATACTTGTTTTTTAAAAAAGGAAAGGGGGGTTGGCACAGTGCCTGGCACATGGTAGGTACTATATAAATGCATATTCTCTTCCCTCCCCATTATCATCATCGTTTCCTCATGAAGCAGAGCTGTGGAATGGGGCCCTCACTGGCTTCTTTCTTGTTCTGGCCTCTACCAGGTGACAATGCTGAGCGTGGAGATGACGGCACTCAAGGAAGAGAGAGATCGCCTTCGGGTAACATCTGAGGAGAAGGAAGCCAAGGAACAGCTTCTCAAAGCCATCAGGGACCGAGATGAGGCCATTGCAAAGTAAGACCTTGTTCTAGTCCCCCACTCCATCAGCACGAATTTTCTTTGGGGGGGTGGGGGGTGGGCAGGGCAATGGGGGTTAAGTGACTTGCCCAGGGTCACACAGCTAGTAAGTGTCAAGTGTCTGAGGTTGGATTTGAATTCAGGTCCTCCTGAAGCCAGGGCCAGTGCTTTATCCACTGCAGCACCACCTACCTGCCCCTGATGGCACGAATATTTTGGAACATAAGTTTTGTTTTAATTTTCACCAATTGCATTCCAGAGCAAGGTAGAGTATCTGGAATTAGGGAGCTGAGAGTTCTGACATCCTCTACCCTGGTCACTCTATATCAGAAATATTGTGTTCGGTTCTAAGTAACATATTTTAGAAACTATAGCAATAAGCTGGAGAGACCCTAGGATTAGAGCCAATGTGATCTTCCCAAAATACAAATCTGACCATGTCTCACACACACACACACACACACGTACATAATAGACTCTAGTGGCTCCTATCACCTTCAGGAACAAATATAAAATCTTCTACTTGTTATTCCAAGTCCTTTATAACCTAGCACTCCCCATCCCCACCATTCTTCCCACACTATACACCCCTCCAAGAACTCTTCTGTCTAGTAACAGTGGTTTCCTTGATATTCCACAAATAAAAAACTCCTCTCGACTCCAGGCATTTTCTTTCTTTTTCTTTGTGAGGCAATTTGGGTTAAGTGACCTGCCCAGGGTCACACAGCTAGTGTCAAGTGTCTGAGGCTGGATTTGAACTCAGGTCCTTTCGGAATCCAGGGCCAGTGCTCTATCCACTGCACCACCTAGCTGCCCCAACTCCAGGCACTTTCACTGACTGTCACCCATACCTGGAATATTCTCCCTCTTCATCTCCAGTCCAATCAATCAATATTTATTAAGAAACTACTTGGTGGGGGCAGCTAGGTGGCACAGTGGATAGAGCACCGGCCCTGGAGTCAGGAGTACCTGAGTTCAAATCCGGCCTCAGACACTTAACACTTACTAGCTGTGTGACTCTGGGCAAGTCACTTAACCCCAATTGCCTCACTAAAACAAACAAAAAAAAAAAGAAACTACTTGGCACTGTGTCAAGCACTGGGGATACAAGTCCCAGGTAAAATCCCACATTCCAAAAGACACCTTTTCTCATTTTTCTAAATTCTAGTGCCTTCCCCTTTGATGATTATTTCCACTTTATTCTGTATAAAGCTTGTTTGTACCTGGTTATTTAGGGGTAGCTGGGTGGTGCAATGGATAGAACACTGGCCTTGGAGTCAGAAGGAACTGAATTCAAATCTCACCTCAGATACTTGCTAGCTGTGTGACCCTGGGCAAGTCACTTAAACCCAATTACCTTAAAACATCCAGGACCATCTCCAGTCATCCTAACATATATTTTGTCACTGGACACAGATGGCTCTGGAGGAGAGAGTGAGGTATATTACCTTGCACAGCCTTCCCTCACTTAAATCCAATTCACTGAAAGTCATGACATGACCCCAATGGCATGGTCCTCTTTGAGAATGAAGGACAAACAACAACAATGTGGTTATTTAGATGTTGCCTTCCCCGTTAGACTGAGAGCTCTTCAAGGTCAGGGGTGATTTTTTGCCTTTCTTTGAATCCCTAGCACTTACCACAGTGTTAGACACATAGTAGGTATTTAATAAATATTTATCAACTGACCAAAGAAGAGAACTCAGAGACCATCTTGTCTGGTTTTTCTCATTTTACAAATGAAGAAATTGAATCACAGGGGTGAAATGACTTCCAGTCAATTCAAGTCCAAAGACATTTAAATATTTTCTATGTCCCAGGCATTGTGCTAAGTGCTGGAGTTACAAAGGAAGGCAAAAGAAAAATCCCTGCTTGCCTATTGTCACACAGGTAGTCGATGAGATTGGACTAGAAGTGTAACCTAACGCTGTACTGTACACATAGGACCTCAGATTTAGCTCATCTAGTCCAAGATTAGATTCATTTTACAGATGTGAAAAATAAGGCAGAGGGAGCTTGTGATTGACCTACAGTCTCCCAACTAGTGAGTGGCACTGGATTATGAACACACCAGACCTGTCCACACAGGATCAGAGTTAGAGCTGGGAGAGTCCTTCACAGTGATCTAGTCCAGCTCCTCATTTTACAGCTGAGTAATTTGCCCAGGGCCACAAAACCAGTGTATGTCTGAGGTGGATCTTGAACACAAGTCTTCCTGACTCCAAAACCAACTCTCTATCCACTGAATCATATAAGAATATAAGAGGGGCAGCTAGGTGGCGCAGTGGATGGAACACCAGCCTTGGATTCAGGAGGACCTGAGTTCAAATCCGGACTCAGACACTTAACAATTACTAGCTGTGTGACCCTAGGCAAGTCACTTAACCCCAATTGCCTCACCAAAAAAAAACCAAACAACAAACAAGAATATAAGAGGAAAAAATTAGAAAAAACATACTGATGGGGCAGCTAGGTAGCACAGTGGATAGAGCACCAGCCCTGAAGTCAGGAGGACATGAGTTCAAATCTGGCCTCAGAACTTAACAATTACTAGTTGTGTGACCTTGGGCAAGTCACTTAACCCCAATTGCCTCACAAAAAAACCCAAAAACCTACTGAGAGCTGGAAAGCAACTGACACCCTCCCCCCCCCAAAAAAAAAAACACAACTCAAGATTATAAATGATTATCCATGTGTCTATAACTCTGGTTACTATCTGTTGTTACTTGTTTAGTTGTTCCAGTCATGTCAACTCATCATGACCCCATTTGGGGTTTTCTTGGCAAAGATACTAGAGTGATTTTGTCATTTCCTTCTCCAGCTCATTTTACAAATGAGGAAACTGAGGCAAAGAGGGTGAAGTCACACAGCTAGTAAGTGTCCAAGGCCAGATTTGAATTCAGGAAGATGAGTCTTTCTTGACTCCAGGTTCAAGCACTCTATCCACCACCTACTTATTGTTAATCCCACTCTAGAAGATGCCTGCTCTCATTTCCACAAAATAGTGCCCACATCAGCCTTGTTCTCCTTTTCGGTTTCGCCTTTTCAATCTTTGTTCCTGTGTTAACTAATATTGTCGATTCTAACCACATCACTGTCATCAACATTTATATTCTTTGGGCTCTGTTTTCTTCATTCTGAGTTGTTTCCTAGAAGAACACTTGTATTTCTTGGAATCCTTCATATCTGTCCTTCATCTTATGGCTGAATGACATTAAATTACATTCATGGGGGCGGCTAGGTGGCGCAGTGGATAAAGCACCGGCCCTGGATTCAGGAGTACCTGAGTTCAAATCCAGCCTCAGACACTTGACACTTACTAGCTGTGTGACCCTGGGCAAGTCACTTAACCCCCATTGCCCCGCAAAAAAAAAAATTTAATAAATAAATTACATTCACCACAAGCTCTATTTTGTTCAGTCCTTCTCCAAACGACAGATTCTTCATTTGTTTCCCATTTTTTGTTTGTAGATTTTGTTGTTGTTGTTGTTGTTTCATTTTAGTTTTGCCACTATAAGTACTATTTCTGGGAACATTTGTTGTTGTTGCTTTTCAGTCATGTCCAACTCTTCATGACCCCATTTGGGATTTTCTTGACAAAGATGCTGGAGTGCTTTGCCATTTCCTTCTCCAGCTCATCTTACAGATGAGAAAACTGAGGCAAACAGGAAGAAATGACTTGCCCAGGGTCACACAGCTAGTAAGTGTCTGAGGTCGGATTTGAACCAGGTCCTCCTGACTCTGGGCCCAACATTCTATCCACTCTGCCAGCTATAATTTTTTTATTGATAGGTCCTTTCTTCCTGTCAATAATCTCATACAAGGAATAGCACCGGGGTTGGGACTATAGCCAAAGAGTAAAGCCATTTTTGTAACTCTAATTATTGTATAATTCCATCTCAAAAAATGTTTATCAAAAGCCTAGCCCTCTACTATGTGATATAGAGAACAAAAGGAAGATAAAGTGTTGTCCAGCTCCCTAAGCATTTACAATTTCACTGGAGAGACAAGACTAGCACAGACCTAGAAGGCTGGGTGATGCCCTTGTAAAAAGGGATACTGGGGGCAGCTAGGTGGCACAGTGGATAAAGCACCAGCCCTGGATTCAGAAGGACCTGAATTCAAATGTGGCCTCATACACTTGACACTAGCTATGTGACCCTGGGCAAGTCACTTAACCGTCATTGCCCCACTTAAAAAAAAAAAAAAAAGAGGACTAGGCAAAAGCACTGGCCCTGCATTCAGGAGGACCTGAGTTCAAATCCAGCCTCAGACACTTGACATTTACTAGCTGTGTGACACTGGGTGAGTCACTTAAGCCTCAATGCCCCACAAAAAAAAAAGGCAAAAGATCATCCCCGCCCTCAAGGACCTTCCAATCTAATTGCAAACTGATTCTAAATAGAAAGTAAGTTGGGGCAGCTAGATGGCGCGGTGGTTAAGCACCAGCCCTGGATTCAGGAGTACCTGAGTTCAAATCCGGCCTCAGACACTTGACACTTACTAGCTGTGTGACCCTGGGCAAGTCACTTTACCCCCGTTGCCTACAAAAAAAAAAAAAAAGAAAGTAAGTTGATGTCTATGCCCTGTCTGTTCTGTCTGTTCCTTGCCTGTCTCTCTGTGTTCTACTTACCCTGATTGTACCATCTGCCCCAGCTGCCTGGGATGCCTCGTCCTGATTGGTCATATTGTGCTCTTCCCGTCTATCTGTATTCCACTGGTCAGGCTATGCCCTGTCTGCCTGCCTGCCTGTCTATCCCCTGCCTACATGTCTAAGTTTTGCCTGCTTATCTATGCCTTGTCAATAAGGTTGATCAGGTTCCCCTCTGTCTGTCTGTCCCTAAGGACCCTGGTTCTGCCTCTCCCTACCCCACCACTTCAACCCCTACCCAAGAAAGTGCCTGAGGTCAAAGGCCTGAAGGCCTCCCTTTCCTCTGGCTCTCCTCCAGATTCCACGGAAGCAAATGGGCTGCAGGGGCACCTTCCAGGTGGCCCATTTCTGTGGCAGCCCCAGCTTTTGAGGGCAGGGCCCTGCCTCTATGTAGCAGACTCCCTGGGGAAGCACCCAGCCCAGTCGATGGCCCTTCACTTATCATTAAACACCAGGTTCTCTTCCCTGGCCAGGGAGGGTGAGCTGAGGAGGCCTTCAGAGAGCCCCAGTGGCAACCCCATCTGTCAGGAGATGCAGAGATGCTGACTGAGGCTGCTGGGAGGTGTAAAAGGTTTGTTCTAATGCAGAATGACCCAGCGGGCTGATGCTGATACTTATATGTAACCATGGCAACCAGCAGCCTTCATCTCCTTTCCTGGCAGGGATGGGAAGAGGCTAGAAGCAGTCTGCTGATGGTAGCCTACAGGACAGGATACAGCTCATTGTGGGGGCGGGGGGATCATGCCCTAGCTCTCACTGGCAGATCTGGGCTATCAGTAACCACAGTGGTTTCCAGGCTCTGGGGTTTGGGCAGAAGGAAGGGTAGGCGGGACCTTAGAAAGCAGGGAGAAGACAGGACAGCAAACCAGGAGATGCCTCCTAAACATATGTCTGACTGGCTTTCATTTCATCCTAAAATCTTCAATTCTGAAGGGACCTCAGAGGCTATCTAATCCTACCCATGCCCCAGTAAGAATACCCTCTATAACATCCCCAACAAGGAGTCATCCAGTCAGTCAACAACAGGGACTGTGCTAAATGCTAGGAACACAAAGAAAAACAAAAACATTATAACTTGTAGAGAAGGTACTCATTTACATCTGGAGAGAAAGGTTCCAAGAGATCCCTGTGCTGATTCATTGATGAAATTTTTTTAAAAAGCAGTGTATTAGCTTCTTTGCCCACCATGGAATGCTGTTCAGGTTTACAATGAGCTAGTGGTCCACTGAAACCCCCAGATCCTTTTCTTTTTCCATAAAAATATTTTATTATTCTCAGTTACATGTAGAGATAGTTTTCAACATTTGTTTTTATAAGATTTCTATTTTCAAATTTTTTCCCTCCCTTCCCTCCCTCCCCTCTCCCCAAGACAGCAAGCAATCCGATATAGGTTATATATGTATAATCACATTAAACATATTTCTGCATTAGTCATGGTGTATAAAAAGAATCAGAGCAAAAATGGAAAAACCTCAAAAAAGAAAAACAAAGAATATAAATAGCATGGTTCAATCTGCATCTAGATTCCATAGTTCTTTTTTTCTGGATTTGGAAAACATTTTCTATCATGAGTCTTTTGGAACTATTTTGGACTATTGTATTGCTGAGAAGAGTCAAGTCTATCACAGTTGATCAACACACAATGTTGTTGATACTGTGCACAATGTTCTTCTGGTTCTGCTCATCTCACTCAGCATCAGTTCATGTAAGTCTTTCCAGGTTTCTCTGAAATCTGCCTGCTTATCATTTCTTAGAGCACAATAGTATTCCATTACATTCATATACCACAACTTGTTTAGCCATTCCCCAATTGATGGTCATCCCCTCAATTTCCAATTCCTTGCCACCACAAAAAGAGCAACTATAAATATTTTTGTACATGTGGGTCCTTTTCCCTTTTTTATGATCTCTTTGGGGAAAAGACCTAATAGTTGTATTGCTATGTCAAAGGGTATGTACAATTTTATAGCCCTTTGGGCATAGTTCCAAATTGCTCTCCAGAATGGTTGGATCAGTTCACAGCTCCACCAACAATGCATTAGTGTTCCAATTTTTCCACAGCTTCTCCAACATTTATTATTTTCCTTTTTGTGATATTAGCCAGTCTGATAGGTGTCAGAGTTGTTTTAATTTGCATTTCTGTAATTAATATTGATTTAGAGCATTTTTCATATGGCAATAGATAGCTTTGATTTCTTCATCAGAAAACTGCCTGTTCATATCCTTTGACCATTTCTCAATTGGAGAATGACTTGGATTCTTATAAATTTGATTTAGTTCCTGATATATTTTAGAAATGAGGACTTTATCAGAAATATTGGCTATAGGGGGCGGCTAGGTGGCGCGGTGGATAAAGCACCGGCCCTGGATTCAGGAGTACCTGAGTTCAAATCCGGCCTCAGACACTTGACACTTACTAGCTGTGTGACCCTGGGCAAGTCACTTAACCCCCATTGCCCCACAAAAAAAAAAAAGAAAGAAATATTGGCTATAAAAATTGTTTCCCAGCCTTTTGCCTCCCTTCTAATTTTGGATTCATTGCTTCTGTTTGTACAAAAACTTTTTAATTTAATGTAATAAAAATCATCCATTTTGCATTTCATAATATTCTCTGTCTCTTGTTTGGTCATAAACTGTTCTCCTTTCCATAAATCTGAGAGGTAAACTATTCCTTCCTCTCCTAATTTACCTATGGTATCACCTCTTATGTCTAAATCATGTACCCATTTTGACCTTATTTTAGTATAAGGTGTAAGATGTTGGTCTATGGGGGGCAGCTAAATGGCACAGTGGATAAAGCACTGGCCCTGGATTCAGGAGGACCTGAGTTCAAATCCAGCCTCAGACACTTGACACTTACTAGCTGTGTGACCCTGGGCAAGTCATTTAACCCTCATTGCCCCACTAAAAAAAAAAAAAACAAAAAACCCCAAGATGTTGGTCTATGCCTAGTTTCTGCCATACTATCTTCCAGTTTTCCCAGCAGTTTGTGTCAAATATTGAGTTCCTATCCCAGGAGTTCAAGTCTTTGGGTTTATCAAACAGCATATTACTAAAGTCATTTACTATGGGTGTCTCCTATGCCTAGCCTATTCCATTGATCCACCAGTCAATTTCATAGCCAATACCAAACCCCAGATCTTTTTCTATGTCCCAAAGCCTCAAGGCTGAGGAAGTTTCCAGAGTCCAAGGGTCCCCCTTTAAATTCAGCCCTGGCTTGTCTGTTTCAGGAAGAACGCAGTAGAAATGGAATTGGCCAAGTGCAAGATGGATATGATGTCCCTGAACAGCCAGCTCCTGGATGCCATTCAGCAGAAACTGAACCTCTCACAACAGCTTGAGGCCTGGCAGGTAAAGAAGAGGGCTGGGGATGGGCCGGCCCTTTATAGGCCTCCCGGATGTCTCTGGGAGGCCAGCGGGAGAGGGTAAGGCTGCTTGAGCTGCTCCCTTGGGCCTGCTGTGAAGGGTCTGCAGAGTAGCATTAGCCCTCAGAAGCTGAGATGGATATGTGACAAGTGGTGACATTGGCAACCTGGATCCTGAGAAGGCCCCAGGGGCGAGACCAAGGCTGCCCGATGCTCATCGCTCTGGTGTCTTTGCAGACTGGTGTTAGAGCATCTCTTGGCTTTTTCTGTGACTCACAGAGCCTCAGAGCTGGAAGGGACCTCAGAGGCCATCTCCCCCCTATCCATATCTCAACAAGAGGTCCCCCTACTCAAGAAGTGGTCATCCATCCTCTGCTCAAAAATCTCCCCTGAAAGGGTCACGGTAAGGAAGCCAAGGAGGATGGAAATAATAACAGCAGTAATGTCACACCTAACACCAGCACTTCAAAGGTGACTAATGCTTTTGTAACAGCAACCCCAAGAAGCAGATAGTAAAATCGGAAACATTCCCATTGTACAGATAAGGAGACAGAGGCTGGGAGGAACTTAAGTGACTTAAAGAGCCTATGGCCACACATTTACACCAAATAGAAAGGAAAAAGCTGTCCCTACCATAGAGGAAGAGAAAAGTCTGAGTAAAATTTGACTCAAATACAGCTTCCAACAGCCCACTGACCAAAAGCTGACTCTGTCTTTCCTAACTAAGTTTGGAGAGAAGGTTCACCAGATTCACAGAATGTCGGGGGGGGGGATGGAGGGGGGAGGGAGGAAGGAAGGAAGGAAGGAAGGAAGAAAGAGTGGGTGGGTGGGTGGATGAATGGATGGATGGATGGATAGGATAGATGGATGGATGGATAGATAGATAGGTAGATAGAGAGTAAAAGAAAGAAGGAAGGAAGGAAAGAAAGAGTGGGTGGCTGGGTGGATGGATAGATAGAAGGATAAATGGATGGATAGATAGATAGGTAAGGAGAGTGATAAGGAGAGAGAGAAAGAAAGAAAGAGTGGGTGGGTAGGTGGGTGAGTGGATGAATAGATAAAAGGATGGATGGATGGATGGATGGATGGATGGAGAGAGAGAGAGAGAGAGAGAGAGAGAGAGAGAGAGAGAAGAAAGAAAGAGGGTGAGTGGGTGGGTGGATGGATAGATAGAAGGATAGGTAGGAAAATAGATATGGAGATAGATAGATATGGAGAATAGAGCATTTATTAAAAACTATTGCCAGGCACTTTGCTAAGCACTAGGGATATAAATACAAGCAATCAAGATGGTCCCTGCCCTCAAGGAGTTTCCATTCTAATGGGGGAAGAAGGGACCTCAGGGTCATTCAGTCCAATCTGGACCTGGATAGGAATCCCCTCTACAGTATGCCCAATGAGAGTATCCCACCTTATTTAAAGCCCTCAGTGAAGGGGAGCCCACTCCCTTAGGGGCTGCCCATTGCAGCCAGATGGGCTAGGCTGGTCCCTGATTGAGGTTGGTCATTCCTTGAGGTCAGTGCCTCCATCTTCCAGACCCATCTTTTCCCCGATTGAGATCCAAAGACCAGCATTTTCCCAGCCAAACTAAGCCCCTCACACAGCTAGCTTCCAAGTCAGCTCGGCTCCCTACTGAACTGAGCCCATCCCTGGATTTTGTTAACATTGGGAAGATACAATTTCAGGATGTGGGTGGAACCATAAACATTTCTTCCCAAGTCATTCTGGGTGGAAAAAAGAGCTAACCTGAAAAGCCTGCTTACCCTTGAAGAGGAAGCTTGAAATAATCGGTTCTCTAGTGACCTTGGACTTGAGAGTCTGTGTCCAAATCCACTGTATAAGGACCCAGAGACCTTTTGCTTTGGCTAAAATAGTGGCAAGAATATGAGAATAATAAAAACAATATTAATGAGCATTTCGTTTGAGATTTAAAGTTTACAAAGTGCTTTATAGACATTATTTCATTTGATCTAGACAATAATCATGAGACAGGTGCTATCAATATCCCCATTTTACAAATGAGACCCATAGAGGGTGAGTGACTTACCCAGAGTAACACGGCCAGTGAGGATTCAAACCCAGGTCTTCTTCACTGGAAAGCCAGAAGTAATATTCAATACACTATTCTGCCCTACCAAGATCTGTTCCCAATGCCAGCAGCAGGGTGGGCAGCTTGCAAGAGAAGAGCACACCCTCCATTAACCTCATCTCCGGTCAGAAGGGCCAGAGCCCTTCTTCCTCCTGTCTCAGTTCTACTGTGTTCTCCTTTCTCTTTTTCTCTTCTCCTTACAGTTTGCTTCCTCAGGGCTTTTTACTATCTGGCTCCTTTGGTTTCTGATCTAGTGGCCTTTCTCAGTTCCCGTATCGACAGCTTTAGTAGTACACCCTTCCTGCCTTTGAGGTGAGACCACGCGCTCCATCTCTGCCCAGTGACATACTCATTCATCACATCATAGTCAGTCTTCCTGTGTTGGTACCTCATCTGGGGAAGGGCCCAGCCCTGCATCCCCTTCTGCCCCTCCACCTTGTCCATCCATTCTATGTGCCATGCCATGAACTCATCTCTGTGTGAAGTACAATCCCCAACCCTAGACATTCTCCTCGTTTTCATCATCAATGTCAACAGAACTGTAACAAGGGTGGGGTGATTGGGGCTTGTCTCCAGGGTACTAAAATTTAAAGGATGTTAATAGTGCTTGCTGTTCTTCAATACTTCTAATATGCCTAATAGCTTTGCACCTACTTATCAAGAATAATTAGTTAATATAGGAAGCAACCAGATAGGTTTTCTGGTTATCAAATGCTAGGTGAGCATCAAAGTGTGCCAGCTGGCCCATGCCTTCCCATTGCTCTGCTCCAGCCTCCCAAGGTGCATTTGAAAACATTTTTCAAGCAGCTTGCCCTGGTCATAAAAATTGCTAGTTATAACCCTGTTCTTATTCATTAATTCATTCTACAAATTAAGTGCCAACTATACGCCTGATACTGTCCAAGTTATTAATGATACAATGACAAAAAAAGTCTTTGCCCTCAAGGAATGATGACATTGAATATCAATTAATACTGGTAACAGCAATATGAAACGTTTGTTCAACTGGTAGGTACACAGCATTACACTTGGCTCTGTCTGTGCCAGTGTTAGTTTCCCTTGTTCGGGTTCATGTAAATGGATTGTTCGACAGTGGGTGTTCACACCATGTTGATGGTGGCAGCATGAAATCATGCGTTCAATCAATTCTATAAATCTTTATAGTTCATGGAGATGGGAAGTAAGTCAAGTCACTGTGGCTTATTTCATAGAGCGTGAACATGGAATTGAATGATAAAGACCGCCGGCCAGAGAGGAGGCATAACACAATAGCTAGGATTTCTAGAGCAATTTCAAGTTTGCAAAGTACTCGATAATACCATATCTTACCTGGCCTCAGTTAGGTGCCTCCTGTAAGAAGCCTTCTCTGATTGCTACACACACACACACACACACACACACACACACCCCTCTGCCTCCTCAAATTATCTTGTATGTATCTTGTATTTTACTTATCCATGTTATATATCTACTGCCACCACCATCACCATAGCAATAATCAATCAGCAAAGGGACAGCTAGGTGGCGCAGTGGATAAAGCACCAGCCTTGGATTCAGGAGTACCTGAGTTCAAATCCGGCCTCAGACACTTGACTTACTAGCTGTGTGACCCTGGGCAAATCACTTAACCCTCATTGCTCCAGCCCACCCCCCAAAAAATCAATCAGCAAGCATTTATTAAGCATCTTCCTTGTACTAAATACTCTGCTGGGCTTCGGGAAAACACAGGAAAAAACAAAACATCCCCTGCCCTGAAGGATCTTATGTTCTTCAGAGGAGGAAACTGAGGCACAGAGAGGAGGAAAGGACTTGAACCCACAGGTGGTAAATAGAAGGGCCTACTACATTTGAACTTGGGTCCCCTGATTCCAAATCCTACAGTCTTTCCAGCATTTGTCAATCCACAAACATTTATTGAGTACCCACTATGCTAAGTGCCGAAGAGTGAGACAGTGCCTGTCCCTGAGGGACTTACAGTCTAAGAACTGCTTGAACTCAAGGAATGTTTCCTTTTTGTCTTCCTATCTCCAGAGCCTATCATGGGGTCAGGTATACAGTAGGCACTCAATAAGTGTCCACTCAATTTAAAATCCACTATACTTATTTGGCATGGATGTGACTGGAGTCAAGAACTGGCTGAAAAGTTGCTAGAATTAATGGAAAACTTGGACAAACTGGCAGTTTGAGAAATCTTAAAATTCTGTTGTATTTCCCTTGGGGAGAAGGTTTGGAGCCAAAGGATTTAGGTTTGAATCTGCTCTCTGTCACTTATTTTCTGTGTGACCTTGAACAAGTCACTTATCTTCCCTGGGCCTCGATTTACTCATCTGTAAAATGAGAGGTTTGGACTTGATGACCTCTGGGATCCCAATCTCTAACTCTAGAACTCTGATCTTATGAAATGATCCTCTCAGTGAGGGGTCCGTAACCATTCCTGGGTCAGCCCAATATAACCTCGGAATCGTCATTTTAAGGAAATGCTAAATTTCAATTAGGGCAGCTAGGTGGCGCAGTGGATAGAGCACCGGCCCTGGAGTCAGGAGGACCCGAGTTCAAATTCGACCTCAGACACTTAACATTTACTAGCTGTGTGACCCTGGGCAAGTCACTTAACCCCAATTGCCTCACCAAAAAAATAAATAAATAAATAAATAAATAAATAGATAGATTTCAATTAGCGACTGGTGAAAGTAAGGATGGAATGGGTTTTTTCCCTATCCAAGTTTATGGAACCCCTGAAGTTTATCCACAAACCCTGTAGGGATCCATGGATTCCAAGTTAAGAACATTTACTCTAAGTGGTCATCTGATCTCTGCTTGGAGACCTCCAATAAGGGGTAACCCACTACCTCCAGAGATAGCCCATTCTCTCTGGATGGCTACCATGGCTACCATGCCCCAAAAGAAACCAGCTAGGTTGTAGACTTTGCCTAATCAGCAGGCTCTGACTTTGAGAAACCAGATAGGGCCATATTCCATGCTAGGGACACAGGGCCAAGGTTACTTCCCTCCCCTCCATCCTACTCTACACCTCTCCCATTCTCTCTCTCTCTCTCTCTCTCTCTCTCTCTCTCCCCCTCCCTCCCTCCCTTTCTTCCTCTCTCCTCCCTCTCCCTCCTCTCTCTCCCCTTCCCTCCCTCCCTCTTCCTCTCCCTCCCTCTCCCTCCCTTTTCCTCTCCCTCCCTCTCCCTTCCTCTTCCTCTCCCTCCCTCTCCCATGCCAAACTGGTTTCTAACCAACATTGTTTTTCCCTTCAGATTGTAGGAGACTTAGTCGCTGAATAGCTTCTTAAGAAAGCTCTGAACTTAGGAGGGAGACCAGAGAAGCTAAATTCCTTCACAGAAATTCAGAGCCAGAAGGACCCTCAGAGAAACCCCTTCTCCATCAGCTGGAGTCTTTGATTTCAGCCCCTCTTCAGAGGGAGTTTGTCCTGCCATCTGGCCTAAATCTGCCCCATGACCTCTCAGCCTCCTTCTGCCCACTGGAACCAAACAGACCCAATGCCTCTTCCGCATCCCAGCCCTCCAAGTCCCTGGAAATCCCTGGTGTGCCCTTTCTCATCTCCAGGATAACCATCCCCAGTTCCTTCAGCTGAGCCTCCTATGGTGTGGTCTCTTTTGTATAGGGTCTCACTGAAATCAGGGCTGGCATGCCAGCCCATGGACCCCCTTGCTGCTGCTTGGAGATGCTGGTAATCCTAATGTCATTAGTTAACTGTGGATACCTGGGGTAATACCGTAACCCCAGAGCCAATTTTGCTGGCATTTTTATAGCATTCTCTCTGAGGTGTATAAAGTGCCTTGTGCATGTTGGAGAGGCGTATTCCCATTCATGCTTCCAGAATCCTTTAAGGCAGGCAATTCCCACTTTGCAGACCATCATAGGACCATTGCTCTCAAGCTGGAAGGGAACCTAGAATTCATTGAATCCAACCCCCCTCCTTTGACAGAAGGGAAAGGGGAAGTTCCAAGGTGGTTCCCCTTGGCAACAATGCCTGACTCAGGTCTGGAACCTGGGTCTTTCTCCTTCCTGCACTCTATCCCCTAGGTCACACTGAACAATCCAGACTAGAGCAGCAGAGCCACCCAGAGCAGGGGAACAAAACAAGACAGTAATTGTCCTCATTATAATGAGGTTTCTGGTGCCAGAGAACCAAGGAATCATAGACTCTTAGACCACAAAGATCTCTGAGGACTCACCTAGACCAATCTCAATCAAGATCACTGAGACTCAGAGAAATGACTAGCCCAAGGTCACACAGCTAGTTGGTGGCAGAGCCTCAACTAGAACCCGGGTCTTCTACAGCCCTTGACTAGTGATTATTCCATAATCTACCTTATTTACCCAGAAGAACAAATGGAGAAATGAGATGAAAACACATGCATCAAATCCAAGGAAGGGTTAACTTTCTAATGTTTCTATGAAACATCCCCATTTGGAATGACATGGATTCTTAGTATTATCCTAGAGGGAAAGGCGGCCAGGACAACACTTGGCTCTGGCTTCCCTCTCCTTCCACTGACACCATCGAGAGAGTCTATTTCCTGTTTCATTCACTCAGTGGGCATTGAGAGCCTCTTGTGTGTCCAGCAGGCACAGAGACGGATGTGAGTCACCAGTGTCCCATAAGAGCCAAAAAAAAAAAAAAAAAAGCAAAAGCTGGGCAGACATAAGAAAAGTCCAGTGTCCAGAACAAGGGTGGAAATAGTCCCATGGTCCTCTGGTCTAAACAGATCTCATCTTGAGCACTGTGTTCAGGGCTGGGAGCCATGTATTAGGGAGGATGTGTTCAAGCTGGTGAGGATACAAAGGAGAGAGGCCAGTGTAGAAAAGGACCGTGCCCATGGAGCAGGGGTTCTTAACTTGGAATCCCCCAAGACCCTTTCATTAGTACTAATAATAATAGCTGCCATTTATATCACACCTACTATGTGTCAGGCATTGTGATAAGCTCTTTACAAATATCTCATTTTGGGGCAGCTAGGTAGCACAGTGGATAGACCACCGGCCCTGGAATCAGGAGTACCTGAGTTCAAATCCGGCCTCAGACACTTAACACACACACTAACTGTGTGACCCTGGGCAAGTCACTTAACCCCAATTACCTCACTAAAAAAAATTAAAAAACAAAAACAAAAAAAACCAAATATCTCATTTGATCTTCACAACAACCTTGGCGGGGGGGGGGGGTGTTTCTATTTTTATCCCCATTTTACAGATAAGGACACTGAGGCAGACAGGAGGTAAAGTGACTTGCCCAGAGTCACACAGTAAGTGTCTAAGGTCAAATTTGAACTCAGGTCTACCTGACTCCAGGCCCAGTTTTCTCTCCACATCACTACCTAGTTGTCATGAGGTTAGAATTTGTTGTTTAGTCATTTCAGTCTAACTCTCTGTGACCCCATTTTGGGGTTTTCTTGACAAAGATCCTGGAGTGGTTTGCCATTTCCTTCTCTGGCTCATTTTCCAGATGAGGAAACTGAGGCAAACAGGATAAAGTGACTTGCCCAGGGTCACACAGCTAGTTAGTGTCTGAGGCAAGAGTTGACCTCAAGAAGATGAGTCTTCCTGATTCTAAGCCCAGCACTCTGTTCACTACACCACCTCCCTGCCCCAAGATTAGAACTACTTTTTTTTTTTTGCAAGGAAATGAGGATTAAGTGGCTTGCCCAGGGTCACACAGCTAGTAAATGTCAAGTGTCTAAGGTTGGATTTGAACTTGGGTCCTCCTGAATCCAGGACTGTTACTTTATCCATTGCACCACCTAGCTGCCCCCTAGAACTACTTTCATCATAATATTAAGACATTTTAATTTCAAATATGGTAAATATCAATAGATATAACACAGAGAGACAAAAGGTCTTGGGGTGAGGGTCTTCAATTATTTTTAAGAATGTAAAGTGGGGCAGCTAGATGGCGCAGTGGATAAAACACCAGCCCTGGATTCAGGAGGACCTGAGTTCAAATCCAGCCTCAGACACTTGACACTTACTAGCTGTGTGACCCTGGACAAGTCACTTAACCCCCATTGCCCAGCCAAAAAAAAAAAGAGTATAAAGGAGGGGGCAGTCAGGCAACGCAGTGGATAAAGCACCAGCCCTGGATTCAGGAATACTTGAGTTCAAATCCGGCCTCAGACACTTGACACTTACTAGCTGTGTGACCCTGGGCAAGTCATTTAACCCCCATTGCCCCCCCCAAAAAAAGAGTGTAAAGGAGTGGGGGCAGCTAAGTGGCATAGTGGATAAAGCACCGACCCTGGATTCAGGAGGACCTGAGTTCAAATCTGGCCTCAGACAGTTGACACTAGCTGTGTGACCCTGGGCAAGTCACTTAACCCTCATTGCCCTAAAAAGAAAAAAAGGAAAAAAAAAAAGCCAGACGGGATCTTATTTTTGATCCTGAAGGCAATAAAGGGTCACTGGAATTTCTTGAGGGGGGAGGAGAAGACATGATCAGACCTGCAATTTAGGAAGAGAACTTTGGTAACCAAGTGGAAGACAGATTGGAATGGAGAGATTTTGAAGCAGGGAGCCCTAGCAGCAAGCTCTGGCAATGAGTGTGAGGTGATGGCAGTGTCAGAGGAGATAAGGGGGCGTAGCTGAAAGATGTTCCAAAAATAGAAATGACAGAACTTGGCAAGAGCCATCTCATGGCTCCAGGCTTTCTCTCTGGCTATCCCCCATGCCTGGAATGCTCTCTCTCCTCATCTGTGCCTCTTGGCTTCTCTGGCTTCCTTTAAATCCCAAGTAAAATTCCACCTTGTACAAGAACCCTTCCCTAATCCCTCTTCATTTCATGTCTTGCCTCCTTTAATTATTTCCTATTTTTCCCGTACACAGCTTCCCTTGTATATATTTGTTTGCCTGTTGTCTCCCCCATTAGATTGTAAGCTCCTTGAGGGCAGGAACTTTCGCCTCTTTTTGCATGTCCAGAGTTTAGCATGGTGCCTGGCACTTAATAAATGTTTGTTGAATGAATCAATGAATGAATAATATAGGGATTGAATTGAGAATGATACTTAGATTTATGAGCCTGGCAAGTGGGAGTATGGTGTTGTCCTTGCCAATAATAGGGGAGTTGGGAAGTGGAGTGGGTTTGGAGAGAAAGATGATAAGTTCTGTTTTGGACCCATTGAGGATATGCCTATGAGACATCCAATAGGCATCTGGTGATTTGAGACAAGAATTCAGGAGCTATATTTAGATACACACTTTTTTTTCTTTTCTTTTTCTTTCTTTTTTTTTTTTTTTTGGCAGGACAATGAGGGTTAAGTGACTTGCCCAGGGTCACACAGCTATTAAGTGTCAAGTGTCTGAGACTGGATTTGAACTCAGGTCCTCCTGATTCCAGGGCTGGTGCTTTATCCACTGTGCCACCTAGCTGCCCCCTATTTAATTAATTAATTTAATTTTTTAGATGCACACTTTAAGAGATCACTTGTTGGGTACTTTGTCAAAGGAGATTCTTGTTCAGGTATGGGCTTGCCTAAATGGTTCTGAGGTCTCTTCCAACTCTGGAAATCTGTGAGATGTAAGGAAGAGAACCCATTACCTTGCCCTCTGGCTGTATGTGGCATACCAAATTTTCTCCTCTGTCCTTTAGTATTTTTTCTCATATTTAAAGAGAGGTGTATAGCTGACATGACCCAAGCTATAACCAGCCACTTCAGAACCCAAGTATGCCCTCTATCAACAGATAAAGACAAATTCTGTTTAGCAGGAAAGGAAATAAACAGTCTGCTGGGACCCAATGGGGAAGCACCCACCTGGAACGAGTAGCACTCAGCACGTGAAAGTTTCCTATTTTAACTAATTATTCTGCCAGCAAGGTGCCAGTTTCAGTTATTTTTAAGATGCTTGGAGGACCGGCAGGTGCTTGCAGAGGTTGCTAAATGTCAATGCCCTGGTGCAAAGCCGTGTTCACCTTGGTGTAGACAAAAGCAAAGGAGAGGAACCTCAGTTAAAGCAAGAGGAAGTGAGGGCGGCTCAGAAGAAGTTGGAGAACATGGGAATTCAGCACATGACCAAGATTGGGGGTGTTAGAAGAATCATAAGATGACATTTCTATAGAGCTTTCAGGTTTGCAGAGGACCTTACTGGCTCTCCTTCCCTGGAGACCTCTAAGGGCAGTCAGCCAACTTGATAGAGATGGATGAGGCTTCTCCAGAGATAAAGGCATGTCCTCCAAGAAGTCCTTTGTTTCTATTTTCTAGTCTAGGGTTGTTCTTACTGTTGTTTGTCATGGACTCCTTTGGCAAGTTGGTGAAGTCTAGGAATCCCTTCTCAGAATGTTTTTAAAGGCATATCATTATTTTTTAGTATTTAGTTGCTTTTCAGTCATGCCCCTATTTCTGGGTTTTGTTTGTTTGTTTGTATGTTTTTTGGCAAAGGTACTAGAGTGGTTTGCCATTTCCTTCTCTAGCTCATTTTCCAGATGAGGAAACTGAGGCAAACAGGGTTGAGTGGCTTGCCCCGAGACACATAGCTAGTAAGTATCTGAGGCTGGATTTGAACTGAGCTCTTCCTGACCCCAGGTCTAGCACTTTATCCACTGTGCCACCTACCTAAATCACACATACACACACACACAATTAGCATATATAAACTATTATTTGCATTATATATAAATTATAGATGATTACAAATGAAATGAATTACATTGAAATAAAGATGTGATTTTCCCCCATCTTAGTTCACAGACCCTCAGAAATCTATTTAAGGACCTCTCGGACCCCAGGTTAAGAATTGACTTAGCCTGCATTAGATGAAGCTACGCCAGAGGCATGACCTCACAGATCTCTATTCCTAATCTCTAGAGCTAAGCCTGCCATCCATAGGTCATCTGCTTTGAAGGGTGAGGTTAGGGGGTCCTCCACTGCTAGGAGGATGGAGGTCAAGGTAGCATCTCCCCGCCCTCCTGGCAAACAAACTCCATCTGTACCAGACCCGCCCAAGCCCCAAGCAATCGTGTGCCCAGGAACGTTGTGTTTCATAACCGTGTGGGGGTTGGCAGCAGCAGCATTGGCACAGGCTTGGGGCACAGCGGAAAGAAGGAAAGAGACAGAAAAAGCCAGCATGCTGAAGCACATTCATCTTTTGCTCCCCTTGGCTACCATGAGGCTGGAGAACCAGCCTACCCAGTATAAGTTTAGGGTTAGTGGAGAGAGCCTTGGCAAGAGGGAGAGCCACAGGTAGCAGGCCAAGTCTGGGGAAACAGGTGCCAAGCCCTGTCTTCCCTTAGTTTAGGCTCCAGAAACCAGGTGTGAATGGCCCGAATTAGAAGAATGCTGGGGAAGGAGAGACTCAGCAAGGATCAAGGCACCATTGATTTAGTCACTTGGAGGAGCAGAAGGGAGTGAACCCCAGGAGTTGGGCTATTTGTCGTTTCTTCAGCTAAGGGCAAAGTGCTTTGGGGAATCTCAAGCTTGAGGGAGAAGAGAGAGAAGAACATTGTGGCATCCAGAGGAAGAAGAAAACAGACCCATCCAGCAAAGAGCAGGGTGAGTGAGGTCTGGAGAGGATAGGCAGAGATGAGGGTCCCAACAAGATCTGGTAGGGGCCAAGGAAGCTGCAGATGGAGGGGACTGCTGGCTGGGTATGTGGGCCCGAGGCCTGTGGAAAGCAATGGCTAGGACCTGGGTCTGAAGGAGTAATAGCCATAATAACAGTAGCCAGCAACTCTGAGAGTAATAACCATAATAGCAGTCAGCAGTTCTACATGTTTACAAAGCACCTTTTACAGATAAGGGCCAGAAAGGCAGGATTTCAAGTCTAGCGCTCTCTACTCTGAACTTGGAGTGGAGAGGTCATCTCATCTTTTGTCCTCATCCTCCTAACCATAGCCTCTTCAGCCCCCCTCCTCAGGGCCAGGTCTCCAGCTCATAACCAACCTCTCTGCCTTCTTCTACAGGATGACATGCACAGGGTCATCGATCAGCAGCTGATGGATAAACACCAGAAGGAAAAGAGCCGGCCTGCTTCTTCCTTCTCCAGTGGCCACAGAACAGGGCGGGGGGATGAGCCCAGCGGGGCTGAAGGCAAAGGGCTCTTCTCATTCTTCAGGAAAATTTAAATTGGAAGAAAGCATGGGGAGACAAGAAGAACCTGAGGGAGGGGGCGAGCAGCTGGGCATGGCCACACAACATTACTCAGCCCAGAAACCAGGCTTGGCCAGCACTAGGTGGCAGGGGTCCCACTGTCTACTAACTTGCCCATCCCATGGAGAGCCAGACTTGTTTTCCCCTCTGTGGGGAAGTCAGCAGCCCGCTGAGCCAGGCATGCTCTGTGCCAAGCCCCCCATATACACACACTAGTGCTGCTGAACCCCAGGGAGGGTAAGAGCCCCATCTCCCTAAGGAGAGAGAGGAGAAAGCAATAGCCCTCTGAAGGCCCTTCTGAAAGAGCGAGGTCCAAGTGGTAGGCAGAGCCTGAGTCTTCCTCACGCCTCAGCTTACCCCCAGTTCAGGAAGCCTTCTTGCCTCCACCTTGGCCCACAGGAGTCCCTAAGCCTGGGGTGGCTATCTCAGAAGGGGAGGGGGCCTCTGTGATCCTCAGGCAGGGAGTGAGGTGTCATCTGTGGCTTGGGCTGCTCCCCCAGTTACCCATCTGTTGCCTATGGCTGGGTTCCTGCTGCACAGAGCAGAGTCAGACAGATCTCAGAGCTGCCATCCCCTACCTGCCTGCAGCTCCCCTCCTACACACACACCCACACCTCACTTTGGGAACCTGGGAAGGGGAGGGTAGGGACCTTCTCTGCATGCCTCAGGACCACAGTCAGAAGCCCCGACCTGGCTTTCCATCTCATCCAGGACCAGAGCCTGAGGCCTGACCCCCTAAACTGCCTCCACAGGGGATTAGTCCCAATGTCAGAACCTCCACGGTTGTAGTAAGAAGAAGACCCCTGCCGGCCCACTGCTGTTGAGTGTGTATCAGCTGGGCCCAAGGGACAGAGATTGAGATACACTGAGCATCTCTCTCTGGCTAGAACCAGCTCATCCTGCATCTCAGCAGCCCAGGACTGGGATGCAGCTTAAACCCCTAGGTCTCCAAGAGAAAGGCAGGCAGGCTTCAGATCAGAGCTCTCTATTCTGCCATCCTGGGGCAGGGGGGACAGAGGGGGCAGTTTTCCTCCTCAGTCCATGCACACACCTGCACACATGCACTCATTGTTTCAAAGCCCGACCTAGGACTCAGCTCAGGCTCACTGTGCTTGTGGCTCCAGGCCCTGGGGGACCACACCGTTCCTCCCTCTTATCAGCCGCTCCATCCCTCTCCTGATAACCTCAGCAGTGGAAGAACACTAGCCCCCAAGGAGAGAAGGATCTGGTTTAGGGCCAGAAAGCAACTTTCTTGTTCCTATTTCCTGGGGGCCGCTGGGCCTCCCATGGCCGTGGGTGCATCTAGCCCTTTCCTCCACACAAGCTAGGCCCCAGGGCCAGGGCCAGCTCTTATTCCTTCCCCAGCCACCAAGCAAAATTCCCTGGGCAGGAACACTCCAGCGTGAGGCCTTCAGCTAGATACCACCCACTGTGCCCAGCAGGCTGCTGGGGTGGAGGGGGAGGTGGCCACTGGCCACTCCATCCTAGGGCCTCCACCCCAAGACCCCAAGGGAGTTTGAGGGTAAAGGGGGATGCTTCTTAGCAACCCTCCCTTCATCCTCCACCCCATCTGACCGGCTGCTTCTGCTCCCTCTTCAGCAGCAGCTGTGCCCTCTCTGCTGCGAAGACTCAACCCTGCCTTCAGAGAGAGGTTTCATAGGGCCAAGGGTCTGCAAGCAGCTATAGGGTTAGGTCTCCCTAGAGCTTCTATGCGGTGGGGAAGCATAGCCGGGACTAGTGGAAAGAACGTATCTATAGATATGTACATACCACAGGGCTGGAATTTTTGTATGTAGCAATCATGTAAATACATGTATGGATTTTATAATATACATATTATATATAAAAATCTATAAAGGCATATTTTTAGAAAAAAAAATGATCCACAGCTTTTGTAAATAGTCCGAACCAGAATAAAATGAATTTCTACAGAGCTGGCATTGACCTTGGTTATTCTGGACTTTGGGCTTCAGAATCACTGAACTCAGGAGACAGACACTCCATCTCACACCCACCAAGTCACAGGCCTGCCTGAAGATGGAGGAGCGAGGGTGGAAGATAAGCTGGGGACCCGACAGCAAGCAATCGAATTCCCCTCTTGCTGCCTGAAGAGATCAGCGCACACCAGGCCTGTGAAACGCCATACACGGGGTGTCTGCTGTACTCGGCCAAGTCAAAGGATCCCAGATCCAGAGCTAGGAGAGACTGTGGAAGCCAGCTAATCCAACTCCCCCATTTTACAGAGGAGGAAACTGAGGCTCAGGATTTACCCACAGTCACATATTTCAGCCCAGGTCATCCAGCTCCCAAACCTGTGTTCTTTTTACTATAAATCAGGAATAAAAATAGTGAAAGACTTGAGCATAATGGATGGGTGGGGGAGACCCCCTCCTGACAGATTACACCAGCATGAAGACTTTAAGAAGGGGACAGCTCCCCTGGCCCTCTCCCAGGCTCTCCTGCCGTTGGTGCCTGCTGCTTTTTGGGGGCAATGGAGGGAGAGAGTCAGGGCTGTATCATAGCCAATGTGAAAATGCTCTTCCCCAGCTAAAGCATCCCTTAATAAGCAGGAGGGGACGCCCACAGCCCCGAAGCCCGGTCCCTCTGGCCAATCTATTGCATCCAATGCCCCCCGGCCTCTCCCCGCTGAGCTCCCAGCCAATCCCTCTGAGTGGAGAGGAAGTGATGACCAGCACCAGCCCCCCGCCGCTGAGAGCTGACTTCCAGCAGGCAGTTCCCAGGGTGGGAGGTGTCTGCACCTGCACCAGCCAACCCTCCAAACCCATTCATTCCCCCTGCAGGGAACAAGGGCTGGATATGGATACAATGGGATGGGAAGGAGCCAGGTTTGGCCCAGAGAACAGCTGGAGTGGAGGAAACAGACCCTGGAAGGATTTGGCAGCTTATAAACCTTTATTTTTAGTATTTTTTTAAAAAGCATAATTAGAAACTTTCAATACAGAAATAATCCTAGCAGACCACTGAAACGTCCATTGTTTGACAGGAAATTTCACATTGCATCTCCTAGGGCTGCGGCCCCTCCCCAAGTTCCCCCTCCCCTCCCCATCCAGCCCCCCCTCCCTGTCCCTCCCTCTCCATGTGGCCTACCTGCCCCAACCTGAGCTGACCCCTCCACCAAAACACACCCCACCAGCGAGGGTTGAGAAGTCCCACAGCCGGATGGAGAAGGGTCCCTCCTCCCTCAGCAATGCTCCCTCCCCTCCTCATCTCGCTCGGTTTCTAAGCACTGACACTGATTTCACTTTCACATCAAGAGCAAAAACCAGAATCCAGTAGTGGCACCCGGGCTGTGCAGGATTCTCAGTAACTCCTGGGTATCCCTTGGGGCACCTACGCCCCATCTCCAGCACAGCCCTAAGCAGCAGTAAACTTGCTCCTGCCCAAGCCCCACCCCTGGGGGGATGAGCAGGGAGGCGAGATGGCTGCCTGGGGGGGCCGGGTACCCGCACCCTCTAATTCCACAGTTCAAGCCTTCTCATTTCCAGAGCACTTTCCCTAATCAGCCTACTTCCCACCCCCCCCAACCCCATCCCCTTCCTCCCCC
The DNA here is from genome assembly GCF_019393635.1 of Dromiciops gliroides. Lineage (NCBI taxonomy): Eukaryota > Metazoa > Chordata > Mammalia > Microbiotheria > Microbiotheriidae > Dromiciops > Dromiciops gliroides. The sequence continues at coordinate 18,862,614 of NC_057861.1, read as the reverse complement.
CTCCACCTCCCGGAAGCAAAAGCCCAGAGAGAAGCACGAGCTTCTGGGACGAGGAGACGGGCAGATGACATTCCCCACTTTTTATTGATTAAAAACCCGCCCAACAGTGTTTACATGGAAAATCTGCAGTAACTGATCCGTGATGTGATTGTCCAATCAAAACTTTGCCTGGAAATCATTTAGGAAAAAAAAAATCAAAGTAAGTTGCGGCGAGAGAGAACATAAATTACTCCCGTGTTACGTGATCCTTGTTAGGGGGTGTTAAGGAGGTATGGAATTCAAGTGCAGAGGACCTTGGCCAGGGTCCCAAGGAGCCCCCAGGGCTGTGCTCGTTCTGCTCAGCAGTCATGAGGCTGCTTCTAGCCCCCATCTCTGCCCCTGTTCCCCTTCCTCCCGCCCCCAAGAAGAGACCACTGCTGCCCGGCCCCACCCTCCTTTGGACCAAGGAACTGGGCTGTCAGTGACCTCCTCCGAACCAGTCAGCCAACCCAAGAGGGTCCTTTCCCCAGAGCCAGCAGCTCCACACGCCCTCCTCAAGCTACCCAAGAGCTGCAGCCACAGACCACTGAGGAAACCGAGGGACAGGATCTAGAACCCGCTCCTTCCCTGCCCTGTCCACAGACAGTCCCAAAGGTTGTTCTGGAGCTTGAGGAACCCAGGCCTCAGCATTTCTAACTTATGTCAGTCCTTCCAACCCTAGGGCCACCAGAAGGGTGGGGCACTGCCACTGCTGCCCTCTGAGGCTCCAAGGGACAGGGCCAAAGGATTTTTTCAAATGATTTGATTTGGCTTCATTTACTTTATAAAAAACCTGTAACCCTTGCCTCCTGTCCCCCCACCCCCCTAACTCCAACACACACACACACACACACACACACACACACACACACACACACACACACACGCACACTCACTCACTCACTCACCCCTGGCTTTCTGCTGCAATTTAAACATTTTGGTACAAACTGAAGAGCCTACACTGTCCTGTGCCTGCAGTCCAAAGAACCAAGGAGGAGGCCAGGAGGCAAAAAGGAATATCCATTGGCCAAAGGACAGGACTCAGGTTCACAGAGAGAACCAAGAGGAGGGGGTGGAGAGAGGGCCCAACTGGGGAAGAACCAAGAGGCTCCCCAGCCACCAAGAAGGGGCAGAAGGTGGGGAGAGGAGGAGGAGATAAGGAGCAAGCCTGGGTCTGGCAAGGCAAAGGCTCATCCCAGACCCATGCCCAGCTCACAGCATGGACAATAGGGACAGAACCCAAAAAGCCACAAGGGGGCAGGACATGGTAGCCTCAACAAGGGAGCAAGGAGTCCCTACGCCGGTCTGGCCAGTCCAAGGGAGCTGGAGAGAAGCCTAGGGCCTGATCCTGACATCTGGGGAGCGGCTTGTGTCCGGGAAGGAGGAGAGAGAGGAGGGACAAAGGAGAGAGTCCTGGTGGGTTGGCATTAAGGAGACAAAAGCCAGAGCGAAACGAAGATGGCGCAACTGGTTAAAGCAATATACATTATGTACAAACTCTGGGTTAATCAGTCCGCTCGGCTGGCAGCGTCCGTGCCCGTGCTGCGGGCGCCTTGGCCCTGGGAGAGAGGGGGAGCACGGAGGAGAGGGTAGGTTCATCCAACACCTTCTTGGCACTCGAAGGGGAGGAAAGAGTGCCCATGGCACCTCCCAATAGAAAACGTGGAGAAAAACATCTTTAAATAACGGCACGAAACTGAGAATGTTCCCCCCAGGCCCGTGGTGGGCGGCAGGCGGGCGGGCAGGCAGAGGGGCCACAGCGCAGTCTCTGCAGCAGCGTGGGCAGGACATCAGCAGCACCTCTTCTTCCGTTTACTGTTCTTCGTGAGCTTGACCACATCGTTCTGTTGCTGCTGCTGCTGCTTTGCTAAGTTTTCTTTCTTTGCTCGCAGAACCAGCTCTGTGATGCAGTTGAACATCTGCAACAGAGAGAACCCTAAGGAATACTGTTTGAAGGGACAACGGGGTGAAGACAACATCAGCCAACAGCTCCCGTCTGTGAGCTGAAAGCGGCCTCCTCTGCCAAGTGAAGGCAGATCCAGATTGTGTGAGAGCCCAAGAGCTCCAACCTGCACAGAGCGCAGCAGGTGGGAGTCCACAGGCCCCTCTCCTCGGCCGCCCCATTCACTAGCATCCCAGCATCTACGCACAAGGTCCCACTCCCTGCTTCTCCCTTCAGAAAGGGACGCCTGACCAACAGGGAGGAGCAATGCCCCAGGGCCAGCAGGGGACATGTGGACTCCTAGGTTTCTTGTTATTTGGGGGAAAAGAGGCCAGGAGAGAGCACAGGATGAACAATCCTGGCTCTCCAGATTCTCCCCAAAGCACACCAGGAGCCCATCTAGACATCAGGGGAAAGGACTTAAAACAACTTCTGCAAGAGGCTTAGGCCCACGAGGGGCTCGCTGTCCAGAGTAACCACTTCTGGTTAACAATGATACCCAGGGGGCAGCTAGGTGGCGCAGTGGATAAAGCACCGGCCCTGGAGTCAGGAGGACCTGAGTTCAAGTCTGGCCTCAGACACTTGACACTTACTAGCTGTGTGACCCTGGGCAAGTCACTTAACCCCCATTGCCTTGCAAAAAAACAACAACAACAACAAAAAAACCAATGACACCCAATACCTCCCATGACAAATTCCCCAAACCCTGCACCCAAGCAAAAGGCCCAGCTATCTACCCTCCCACAGGAAGGGAGGGACTCTGCAATGGTACGTGGGAGGCCCTGGGAACAGTGAAGAAGCCACCAGCCTCCCCTCTCCTTCTCCCCAAGGTTTACTCTTTAATTAATTAATTGATTGATTGGTGAGGCCATTGGAGTTAAGTGACTTGCCCAGGGTCACACAGCCAGTAAGCGTTAAGTGTCTGAGGCCGGATTTGAACTCAGGTCCTCCTGACTCCAGGACCGGTGCTCTATCCACTGCACCACTTAGCTGCCCCCAAGGTTTACTCTTAATGACTTGGGCAGTCTTGTCACATCAGCCCAATGATAGCCAAGCTCAGGGTACAACAGAGCTGGGAACTGAGTAGGGAGATGAACTCATCAAAGAGCCAGACTCCTAAGCTGCCACCACACCATGGCACCCCCAAGAACCAGGGAGCACCGCAGTGCTAAGCTAGAGGCAAGGTGCCCCTTTGAGGCCCCTCCCAGCCCAAAGGCTGACTGCTCTCCCAGACTTCTCCCTCGGGAGGAGGCCAGGACTTTACCTCTTCCACATTCACGTTCTCTTTGGCGCTAGTCTCAAACAGCTGGATCCCCATCTGCCCAGCAAACTTGTAGGCATCTTCCGTCTCCACCACCTTCCGTTCTGGGTCATCATTCTTGTTTCCCACTGTAGGGCGAATTGGGGTGAGAAGAGTCCCCTGACAGGGAAGCCAGCCCTCCCACCACCGCCCAGCTCAGCCTCACCTAGTATCCGGCACACGTCGTCACAGTTCTGGTTGATTTCGTGGAGCCACCGCTTGACATTGACGAAGGATTCTGCACTGGTGACATCATACACCACAATGACCCCGTGGGTCCCTCGGTAATACCTGGAAGGCAGGAGAGGCTGCATCAGCGCTTGCTCGAGCACATCTAGAAGCAAACTCCTCACCCACAGAAAAAGGAACAGCAGGACAAGGACAGCAGCCAAACATTCTCAAAGCAAGGCCTGAGGAAGAAGAGTGGGCGCTGAGCCCACCGACGGCCATCAAACACAGCTGCTGCAAAGCCCGACAGGCTTGATGAGCCGCCTGCTCCTTCCACGACAATCTTCCATTAGGTCAGACTGCGATGACAGGGATGTTCCAGAAGTCGGCCCGGGCCAGGCCCCTGGTCTAGTATAAAGCCTGGCACCGCCTACATCCCTCTTCAAAAGCAAACTGGAGCTTCCCTTTTCTCTTGTGCCCTGGTATGGACTTACCGAGCATCCCTGGGTGACCAGGGATGGAATGGAAGAAGAAAGCCAAACATACCAAACATACCAGCTATCTAGTCCCTGGGTAGCAGGTTTCATACAGCCCAGAGGTGGCTACACCTCTCAGGGTTCAGTTGGAATGGATCCTTCCTGAGGAGACACCGCAATCACCCCCACATACCCAGAAGGCTTCCTGCCTACCAGAGAAATCCAGGCACTTGCTCCTCCTCCTTAATAATCCCACAGGCCCATCCCAAGCCCTCAACAAGGCTCTAAGAAAAGGCACAGAGTCATTTGTGGAATGGCTGAGTAAATGAGGGGATATGAATGTCATGGAATATTCCTGTGCTGTAAGAAATGACAAAAGGGACAGTTTCCAAGAAACCTGGAAAGACTTGTATGGACTGATACAGACTAAAATAAGAAGAACCAGGGTTTAAAAAAAAAGGGGGGGAGGGCAGCTAGGTGGCGCAGTGGATAGAGCACCAGCCCTGGAATCAGGAGGACCTAAGTTCAAATCCGACCTCAGACACTTAACACTTAACAAGCTGTGTGACCCTAGGCAAGTCACTTAACCCCAATTGCCTCACAAAAAAACAAACAAAAAAGATACATAACAACAACAATGTAAAATTAAACAACTTTGAAAAGACTTAAGAACTGTGCACAATTTACAGCTGGGCCTCCGGAGGGGGAGGGGAAAAAATGAGATGCAGGGTAAGATAGAGGTGTTCTAGACATGGCAAATGCAGCAATTTGTTCTGCTTGACCGTGAATATTATATTTCACACAGTTTTTCCCCCTTCCAAGTAGGAAAGAGAAAATAAGATTTTTTTTTAATTAAAAAAAAAAATGGGGGCAGCTAGATGGCACAGTGGATAGAACACCGGCCCTGGAGTCAGGAGTACCTGAGTTCAAATCCGGCCTCAGACACTTAACACTTACTAGCTGTGTGACCCTGGGCAAGTCACTTAACCCCAATTGCCTCACTAAAAAAAAAAAAAAAAATGATGGGGCAGCTAGGTTGGTGCAGTGGATAAAGCACCAGCCCTGGATTCAGGAGTACCTGAGTTCGGATCCGGCCTCAGACACTTGACACTTACTAGCTGTGTGACCCTGGGCAAGTCACTTAACCCCAATTGCCTCACTTAAAAAAAAAATGACACAGAAAATAATGAAAGGGAAAAAAATGAAAAAGACAAAAGGGAATAAGGCCTAAGCAGCCTCCAGAGGGTCTGCTTTGCTGCCCACGGTTAGGTTTTCACTCACCCACACTGGCAATCTCCCTGGTGCCAAGGCTTATCGAAGAGGCAACTAGAGGAGAACGGCTGGCAGGCCCTGGGGCTGCAGTGAGAACAGCGCCCCCCCCCAAATCCTCCCCCGCAGCAGACGGTACCCAAGGCTTATCAGGGACAGCAGCCAGCCAGGCTGGGGAGGCAGCAGCGCTCTCCTCCCTCCTGCTGACATGGGGCGACTCCCCCGGACTGGACCCCAGCACATCGGCCACGTTTCCTCCCTGTTACTAGGGGAGGGAGAGAAGGAGCTGGGGTACCAAGGAGAGGGATCCCCAGAAGCTGCTTTCCCTGGGAAACATTTCTTAATTGCCTCCTATGTGCTGGGCCCTGTGCTGGGCCCTCTAAAAAGAGCATCTCTGTGAATGAGCTATTTCGAGCTTTATCAGCTGGTGGCACAAGGCCCTCCCTGATGCTGGTGTGAGCTCGGCAAAGGGCGGGACCAGGACAAAGTCAGCAGCCCCAATCCTCTGAGGCTAAGCAGCCTTCATCTGGGCTCCCATCACCTTTCTCTGGACTCTCCAAGGGCATCCACTCTGGCTTTCCCCTTAGGGCCACGGAAGAATGAGTGGCTTGGTGTGGAAATCAGTTCACTCCTAAGCTAGCTTCGCCTGTGGCCCCCCAGAGCATCCGTGGCCCCCACAGCCCATTCCTTGCCCTAACCCACCATCCCCCTCCAGCCCACAGCTTCCTTTCTGGGGCAAAACCCAAACGCAGTTTGGAGAAGAGCAAGGTGTGCTTTCAGGGGGCTGGGAACAGAGGAAGAGAGCTGGGAAGTGTCAGCCAACGAGCCAGATTTAACCATCCTTATGCCAGGAGAGGAAATGTTCAAAGACAAATGAAGTTTTAAAATTCTCAGCTGAAGGATGCCAAGAAAGTCTCATCAAGATGGGTCCCCTAGCCTCCAAAAGGAAATCTTCCCCCTTGCATCACCCTCACGCCCTGCCCTCTCCACAGTGACATGTCCTTTCCGTGTCTCTCCTGTGTTTCCATCCTCAGAGAATCATGGAAGAGGGGAACTGCAAGGTGCCTCAGGCATCAGCTAGTCAAACCATCCTATTTTAGAGAGGAAAATGAGGCACAGGAAGGTAAACTGATCTGCCTAAGGCCCCATACTGGGCTAGCGGCAGAACACAAGCTACCAACTCCCAGGATGCTCAGCTGGCTGCCAATCTGGAAGCCCAACTTCCTAAGAGCCAGCTCTTCCAATCACTCCATCCCAGTGGATGTAACTGGGCTGAGATGAAGGCAAAGAAAGACCTTGGCCTTTGACCTCTGGGAGGCATGGGGCATTCCGAGAGAAGAGGACGGCTAGGCTATCGGAACCCTGCTTCTTATCACCTCCTGGTGTAACCATGCTGGAGGCCTATTCAGTCAGCCTCGGAATGAGGAGTTTAACTTTGTGGGGCAGCAAGTCAGGATCACCAAAAGCGAGATACCAGAAGTTGGTACACTGATCTCTTGCTTAGTAAAGATTTCATTTCTTAGTTAATTCCTGTGAATCAGAGAAACTGGCTCTTTTCTTAGAGCCTAGAATACCACTTTTATCTCCCAAACACCTCCCCCACACATACACATGCACACAGAATCTTTCTCTGTGTGTGTCTGTCTCTCTCCTCTCCTCCTCCCTCTCTCTCTCTCTCTGAACTCTGGAAATATTTCAATTCCTTGGGATCTCTTCTGGCCAGTTGAACAAAGAGTCCCCAACCTCTCTGGGCCCAAAGCAAAGACAGAGTTTCAGACGCTGCCTCAGCAGACACAGATGACTCTGGGCAAGGTGCTCGTGTGGCCACTGGTTGGGCTGTGTAAGGCCCTCCTCTTCCCAAAAGTGAGTGGTTAGGTTACCCTTCGGTCTCAGCCTTCCCTTCCTCCCAGCAACCCTCAACTCCCTCCAGGAACCCTCATTCAGTAGCTCAGTAAAACAAGGAGAGGATCATGAAGAGGACGAGTGTGGGAAGCCACCCTTCTCCCAGGCCAGTCCAGCCCCACCAAAGGAGACAGGTTTCATGAAGAGACCTCCTGCTGAGGAATTTTTCTGAGATTTAAATCTCATCTAGCAAGAGGCTACAGAAGTCCCCCAGCCGCCCACCCCACCCCCAACTCCTTTATCCAAACCCTTCCTTTTAATCACAGGCCCAGCTTCCCTGAATTTAGTCTGGTTTGTCCCAACCCCACACGAGGCATTATAGCAGCCCATTTTCCCTAGCTCCTTCCTATGCTTTCCAGGGCCTTTCCCATCTCCCTCTGCAGTGTGACTTCCAGAACCATCCTCACTTTCCCAGACTGGAACATGGAGGAAACAACACCGTGAGTGTTTGTCTCACAAGGTTATTGGGAAGTTCAGTGAGATTCTCAACCAAAAGCATGAAGGGGTCAGGGGGACGGCTAGGTGGCTCAGTGGATAAAGCACCGGCCCTGGTTCAGGAGGACTAGAGTTCAAATCCAGCCTCACACACTTGACACTTACTAGCTGTGTAACCCTGGGAAAGTCACTTAACCCTCAATGCCCTGCAAAAAAAAACAACAAAAAACCATGAAGGGGTCAGATAGACCCCTCAGTGACTGCCATGGCTTCTGAGTCTCAGCCTCACCATCTGTAAAATGAGAAAGCTAAACTAGCTCAGGAGTTCTTTTTTTTTTTTTTTTAGTGAGGCAATGGGGGTTAAGTGACTGACCCAGGGTCACACAGCTAGTAAGTGTTAAGTGTCTGAGGCCGGATTTGAACTTAGATACTCCTGACTCCAGGGCCGGTGCTCTATCCACTGAGCCACCCAGCTGCCCCATAGTTCAGGAGTTCTTAACCCAGAGTCCAGAAGGTACACAAGGACCCCCGAGGTCCATCAGTAGAAATTAGGGACAAAGTCTAGCTTCATTTTCACTAACCTCTAACCAAAATGGAGCATTTCCTTCAAATATGAATTGAAAACAAAAACAAAAGACCTGGTTCTGAGCAAGAGCCCATCCCTAGGCTGCTGCCAAAGGGGCCCGGGCACAAGAACCGCAGAGCGGCCAGCTGGAAGCCAAGGCTCCTCTGATGGCAGATCCCAGAGTCCTGGATTTCACTGGACGGCCTCAGAACGGCAAGACACTGGCCTCGCCCCAGCCGCGAGTACAGCTTGGTGCCCCCGTGTCTTCTGACCGCCTCCCCTAGAGCTGTTACATCTTAAGGAGAAAAACCCTCAAACACAGCTGACTATCCAGTGCAATCAGAGAAGGCTCCGTCAGGGCACTGGGCCCAAACAGCAGCTTGTGATGCCAGGGTCATGGGCGCCCCAGCGACTTTAATAACAAGTTCCACTCCAAGCCACAGACAGGCTGCAGTGAGCACTCACAGGCACACTCACAGGCACACTCACACACACACCCCCCCCCATACCAACAGCCCAGTCAACATGAGAGCTTAGCTTCTTATTACTGCCCATCCACACTGCCCCCAGGCCTCTGAGTGCACACAGAGGAAGGGCAGGAAGCCTGGTTTCCGGGTGGTTACTCAGTGGTTACTTGAGGTGTAATGATCTTAGTAAAAATTTCGAGAAAGAGGACCTAAGGCTAGGTGACCATTTGTATTTCCAACTGAGGAGCTCTGAGGCAAAAGGAGTCACTGTCTTGGATCCTACAAACCTTAGATCCCCCAGACATCCTGCTCTGTGGGAATCGGGCTGTATTTGGCCCCTTCTTTGCAGCTGGGAACAGGGAAGATGCTATTTGAGGACAGCTCGGTGGTAGTAAGTCTCCTGACGGGCCCAGCTGGAGAGCTAAGTGACAGCTCCGCCCCTGCTGCCCCAAACCACTTCCTGTCTGAGGTGGCTCCCAGAAGAGAGTCGAGCGAGGCCTGGACAAGCCTGGAGAAGCCACAGCTCCCTGGACAAATGGCCCTGAGCAAAGAAAATGAATATCATGGAACCGAAGGGAAAGGAGCAGTGTCCTCATGAGGAGACGTCTGCTAAGAATGCTAAAGGCTGAAGGAGAAGTTGGGGAGTCCCCAGAGGTGCTGCGTGGGGGACGGGCCAGAGAGGAGTCCTTTCCCAGCAGCCGGCTTCTCCTTTGCTGATGGATGGCCAGGGTGAGGGGCTTCAGGAACGGGGAAAACCCCCAAGACGATAAGTGCCAAACAACTCTGCCTTGAGACAAGTTTACCTTCTCCCCACAAGACAGACTTTACTACCCACCCAGGCCTCCGGACCCGAGAGCCGCACTGGGCCCGTGCCTGCCAGACTTACGTGGAGGTGATGGTGCGGAAGCGTTCTTGCCCAGCCGTGTCCCAGATCTGGAGCTTAACCTTTTCCCCATTGATCTCCACAGTCCGGATCTTGAAGTCCACCCCAATTGTGGTGATGTAGCTGCCTGCACGGAAAGACCACGTGAGGGGGCTCCAAGAACTGAGAAGGGGGCCCCGAGTCCCAGGGAGGCTGCTGCTCTCTCACGGACCGAGCTGGGGTCTCCCTTCCCAGAATTCACCAAGCTCTAGCTCACCCAATGAGAGAACCAATCAAAGCCAAGGACGTGCTGGAGTGAGAAGACAGCAGTCAACAACCTCTCCCACGTCCAGAAGCAATGACACAAAACAAGTAGGACCACTGTCCCCCCTCAGGCCTTACCCATCTTTGCAAGGCTCTTTACTGATGCAAACCAAGCCACCAACAAGGCCTTTACAGCACTGGGGATGGTCACACTCCACTACAAAACAAGCTTCCCCCATCCCCTTTCCCCTTTCTTCCTCAGGTAAAAATCTAGAGCAGACTGGGAGGCCACTGTTCTTGGCTTCTAGGAAAAGGAAATTCAGAGGAAAGGAGTCTGGCAGGCCCCCTGGCATTGCTCACCTGAGAAAGTGTTATCTGCAAATCGTAACAGCAAACTGCTCTTGCCCACACCTGCAAAGGAAGAAAAAATGCGAAGGGTTCCCGGG